>NC_044190.1:13886025-14519150 GCF_900880675.1 Sparus aurata
CTGGAGGTGGAGCGGTCCTCCAAGAACGGATTAAAAAGCCCATGACAGCAGCATAACGCCATGGCTTCACCCTGTTTGCAGCCGCACCACTCTTTCTCCTCTCTTTCTCCTTATTCCTCTCTTTCCTCAACTGCCCTCGTAGGTACTTCCATTTTTTCTTGCATTCGCTATCTAATGAATAGACAACACACAAAAAATGGAATGTGAATGTCAATTCATGAAGTTGCAGGTTGCACATATTATATTATTTTCTGAAACCAGACAGATCAAATGGTAGACCTACTACAATTTCATTATAATTGTTATGGTTCAAGCAGTCGCAACACATTAAATATTATACTGTACATTACAATATGCATGCCGTACGCCAGGACGAATGAACGAAACTGGAGGCAACTTTTATGGCGGGCAAAGCTGTAAGCTAGGCACTGTAAACCTGCCCTTTGGCACAATTCATCCAAAATAACGGAGTAGTTAACTATATCTTAATCGTGTTTTGCAAAATTACCACTGATAAAATGGTTTGAAGAAGAAGTCATCTTGCATTCACATTAAGCAAGGACTGATAGCATGCTAGCATGCTACGTTACAACGCTAGTATGCTAGCATGCTAGCATGCTACGTTACAACGCTAGTATGCAATTTCTCTCCTTTCTTACAAACATATTACACAATTAAAATCTCACCAGGCAGACCAACGACAAGAGCGACCTTCTTCCACGCATCGGCCGTTTTGATTTGATCCCTATACGCGAACAGGGTCAAACCGTAGAGGACCGGGTGTTCTGCTACGGCAGTAATTAAATTTTGATGTTTGGTAGGAACCAAAGTTACGCGGGTGTTTCTCTGGGACCGACCTGACCGAGGGACGACAGCAGAACGAGACATCCCCATTGGTTATCGCATGGCTTTTCCCCCTTTTCCACCTAGACGCGTTATAGCTCATTACATAAAGTTGGAGGATTTTTAACTTTTTTTTCCCTCCTAGTCCGCCTATTCCTCCCGCCTCCGCCTTTTCCACCTTTCCCTCCTTGTCCGCCTGGCTCCCAAAACACAATGAATGACTGCCGGGATCTTTTTCCTCTTTGTGCGCTTTCGGTCTGAACGCACAGTTATTTGTAATTAACCCTACCTGTGTATATTGATTGTCACATAATAAACACATAAGACCACACCCTCACTTGTGCGTTATTTGAAATGTAATGCAATTTGAAAACAATGAAAGTAACTCCCATACACTATCTCACTTACTGCTGAAAAATGTATTACAATGTTTCGGTCTGGGCATCAAAACACTTCCATATTTATATATACACATTAGAGCTGCCTCAATTATCCAATCAGAGTACCGCAGAGTCTGGTCTGGCTGATGAGCACCTTAAACTAACACAAAGCACATGCGTCACCAGTCAGAAAATAGCATTAAAAAGATTAGAAAGATGCCAAATGGACACAACAGCTATGACAATGCCAGTAAATCTAAAGTAACAAATCTATATAGCCTCAAAACCCACCGAAGGTCAAAAGATAGAAAAGAACAAGTGAATTAACATATCATTAATCTTACATATTAAATACGTTGTATAAAAAAGTCAATTAATAAGTAAATTGGGGACAAAAATGTAATGCAGTTGAAATAGAAAGAATCAAGTGTTCCTGTTGCATTGTGGTGGGCTCTGCAAACTCAAAGTTACTCATCCAAATTAACCGCAACCTCTTTGATCAAGGGGTTCTGGAGTTCACCAAAGCACAGCAGAGCTGCACCACCACATCAGTGTTGCTTCGCAGGGTGTGAGGAATGAAGTGCAAGATCTTGTATTCTTTCAAACGGGCATTTGCCCTTTCAACATGGTTCCTGGTCTGTGCAATGTCTTTTGTGAGTTTAATCTAACTCTTTGTCAACCTGTCGTGATGTAAAAACGGTGGGGTGTTTGGCACAATGTCTCAGATAAGAAATCCTTTATCAGCAAGAATGAGATCACATGTCTTAAAGACCTCCAGGATTCCACTCTTAGCCACTATGGCCTTGTCAGAGACCGATCCAGGATACAGTTTGCTGCAGTATGTTATCGCAGCGTTTGGTGCCACACCTAGCAAGATTTTAAATTAATGCATGTCTCTATATGAGGAGTAGGTGTGCTTCTGAAGGTCCATGGAGGCTGGAGTAGTAATTTCAACATCTGTGCAATCTATGATCATCCTGCAGTAGCAATACATCTGAAACGAAGAGGGAAAGCTTGACAGGTTTTCTCCCGACTTGGCACAGTGGTCATGATGTCCTTGAACCAGAACTCATAGAGAACATAGATGAATGTAAGTACTACATTTGTCACACAAGTGGAGTTACACTGAAGGAGCTGAGCCAGATGCAAGTTGGTGAAGTTATGACGATGATGATGAGCTTCATGAGAGTCATGAAGATCTGGTCATCAAGTGAAAGGGATTCTACCTTTCAGCCAGCATAATAAAGAATGGACTCTTTAAATCAACTTGTATATCCAACGAAAATGTTGAAAATGCTTCTGTCTGGGAGGCCAGTATCCATTCTAAGGACCTTCTCATCAAGTGTTGATGCAGAGTACCTGAAACGTTGACATTTGGGTGTCGGCACACTCTCCTCCATGGGCACACTCTCCTCCATGGGCAGACTCCCATCCACAGGTGGACTCTTCTCACGCCCAGGGAACCATACTGGACCCCTCTCAAGTCCCTCTGTATAATGGCAGCTGCACATTTAAGAACTGTCACTGGGCCTCCTGTCTGCACGTCTGAAAGAAGAAAATAATAATTTTACATCTGGTCTTACATACAGACATGATATAGTTAACATATATTTTTAAAAAATACAATTATATAGCATGCATGTCGAAGTATCCTTGAGCAAGATACTGAACCCCAAAATTGTTCCTGATGTGCAGTTGGCACCTTGCGTTGCGGCCTCTGCCATCAGTAAGGGCCCTGCGATGAGCTGGCGACTCTAATTGGCACCAGTAACCCCCGCGACTCCTTGAAAAAGGGGGGATAAAGCAGTTACATCCCCGCGACCCTCACGGATAAGCAGTTGATAATGAGATGAGATGAGACAATTATATAGTATAGCAAATTACTTATCTAGCTACCAAGTTAATACTGATAATGGCAGACTTGTGGAAAGTTAGAGAGTTGTTAGAGCTGTAGATGAAATGAGCTGTCCATGATGAAAAATATGACTAATTGTTATCAGTGCTATATAGTAATTTGGGTAGTATAAGGGCTAAGAATAAATAATGTTTAATGAATATGTAACTGGCTAACGTTATTGCAAAATAGAATAAAGATCTTAGTTACATTAAAGTAACTGGCTATACAGTAGAGCAGTGGTTCCCAACCTTTTTTCCTTGAAGCCCCCCTTGTCTGTGTCCAAGACAAGCCAGGCCCCCCCAACCCCAACCCGCATACACTTAAAGAATAAAGTGATTAATTACAAACTTTTTTTTGCAAATATAAACAACAGTTGTAGGTTTTTGCTGTTATTCTCCTTGTTTTACAATGTATATCAGGGCTTGACGCTAAGCTTTTTTCCAAGTAGCACTGTGCTACCATGCTGAAAAATTTAGTAGCACACAACATTTTTTAGTAGCACAATGAAAATTCAGCAATTTTGGTAAAAACGTCATTTTCAAACAAATAAAGTACTTATATAGCCTAATCCTAACCCTGTAGACCCATTTTTAATGTAATAACTGGCTCTTTGCCTTAACAAAAACCAGGAAAGACAAACAATGCAAATGGGTTCTTCTCCAGGACTTTGTTCTGACTTGAGATGAAGGCATCCCTACATTTCTCATGTTTGCGAGACATGGCGTACTTCTTCACCGTTTCTCTCTTCAGCTGCGCGTCTCCTGTCAAAAACGCGTTTTTCCCCGCTAACTTTGGATGAGCAAGGCACCATGTACAGAACATTTTGCCCTCTTTAAACACCAACCACTTAAACATGTTTTCCCACTGAGGGTTGTACTCAGGCCTGGAATTTCATCATTTTAGGGGCAAGGCCACTTTTACTTATAAAGCTTCACAGCTACAGTGCCCCGGCTGCCTCCTGCATCACCCTCTCCCTTTCTCTCCGACGGACACAGCTCATCCATTCCCTTGTCTACCACCTCGTTTAACGCCCCGTCCTCTTCTTCGTCCTCTTCTTCTTCTTTGTCGCTCTCATTTCTGTCTTCCTTCTTATCATCCTCTCTTGTTTTCTGAAAATAATGCGTTAGGGGGTTCATTTTCATGACGCCGACACTCTTTTGCTTCTCCATTTTGTGTTTTGATTTTAGTTTTCGTGCTGCAGTCTTCACTGTGTGTGCGCGTGTGGTCACGTGTCTGTTATGGAAGCACTGCATTGGTTAGATCTGATTACATAGCTACAATGCTGCGCTTGCATTGGAGGAGACAATTCAGGTTGCCGAAAAAAACAAAATTACTGCTCAGTGCTCACGTAAACGGCAAAACGGTGCATGTACTACAGTTTCTGTCGGAGTCGCACTGATGCGACTGAATGTAATTTTCTATTCGCACTGGAAATAATCAACTTGCAAATGCGAGCAAAACAGTTGCACTGTCGAGCCCTGTATATAGATACATTTCTTCCTTTTTTTGTCATCAGGTGTATCACACAACTACAGACACACAGTTTAATTTTTTACCAGAATAGGCCTACCTCATAGGGGTGCTGGTGATAAATAGCTTAATGAATTTAAATGTGGACCAAAAATATGTTTAAAATTTGAATTTAATGAGCACAAATATAATTTTGGTAACCTCACAACCTCAGAGCAGACTAAGTTGAGCGCACCCCCTGCGACCCCAGGTAGGGAACCACTGCAGTAGAGGAACGTTAGCTAAGCTAGGTAACGTTTAACACAACCACTTAGTTACCTTAATAACACAAATAGGACAATAATACTGTAACTTAATTTAATTACAAAATAACGTTACTAGCTAACGTACATAGCTAGCTGCTTATATTATGCCGCTGTGACTAACTCATGTAAAATTAGCATAACATTAGCTACGTAAATGTAACTGGATCAAGAATTTATATTTATTTAAAATGAATAACATTAACGTTGTTACCTTATATATCTGATCCACCAGTTCCTCACCAACACACTGGTGGGGAAACAGTGGAACCGGAATTGATGGACGCGGGAGTGGTGATTGTAGTCAGGAACGAAGCACTGTACCATGTCAATGAAAAAGCTATACACTAACGTTATACTATACACTATGAAACACTATATATACACACAAACAACTACAATTTAACACTATTATTAACAGTATAAACACTATAATAATGACAAAGGTTAAGTTAAGGAAGAAGCGAACTGAACTATCGTTGGGTTGGAAGTCGTTGGAAAGGCATTCACAATGGTTTATGGGATGAGTAGTTCCTTTACTCTTAGTATAATTATGTACACAGTCTTGTACCTTTGCTTTTTTTCCCGTTTTCCAAATTTTTTTTTGCTCTAAATTAAATGTTTTATGGTCACGATTCATCTTGTAGTTTATTGACTTGGTTCCAAAAACTCTTAAAACTCTTTATATTAGGATTTTATGAAACATCAATGGAGTGAATGAATGGGAAATTTACTTCCGGAACCGGAGCCATTAAAAAATTGGGCGGTGACTGTTGAGCTCTATAGAGTGGCGAAGTCCCGCCCCTTCCGGTGGACCCCATGGGACCTCTGGGATCGTAAAATATACATGGGATTGAATGGACAGAAAGTAATTATTTTCTGGTCCCAGTCATTATATGCCTTGGATTACACAAATGTTGTTTGTGGGTTTAAATGATATTTTTTCACGTCAAGAGTTTGACAGTCTATTGTGCAATTGTTCAGTTAAAGGCTGTAGAGAAAAAACGATGAGAAAGACTACATGTCGCGAATGTGATGTCACGTCATCAACTTTTCCCTCCGCTGTCAAGTGGCTAAGTCAAGGTTCCTGTATTTCAAGATGCTGGTGTGTTTTGTACCAGTCCTCATTCGAGCAGGCACGGCTGTTGTTTCTTTCGGATCCCTTCAGATGTGAGGAATCGCTGGCTCAAATTGATCAGGTAAGAGATTTGTATATGCGAATTTAGCAAAGATAACTTAGCTGCTACCCAGCTAGCAGCTAACAACTGGCGTAAGCTAACACTAACTTTAACATTAAGTTTAGCCTTGATTTTTGTAGTTTCAGTACATCCTTATCCTTATTTTACACAGTTGGAAGAAAAAGAGTGAACCTTCTGGAATAGTGTGGATTTCTGCATGGTATGATGGTGCAGATGTTTTATGCATGACTGCTCATACAGTGTGACATGTTATTAGCGCAAGAAAAAATTGTCCCGCTTAAATTGTCTTCATTGAAAACCCTCAAGCCAGTGCTCCTGGTGACAATCAGATATCCACATTTTTAAAACCAATCAGTGCAGAAAACCACACAATTCCAAAGGGTGCACATACTGTGATAGCCATACGTTTCATCTGACTGTGTGAGAGTAATTTGGCTTCAGAGTTGTGATGAAGGTAGTGAGCAACATGTAATGATAACATTTACTTTTTAATCCACTCTTGTAATCTTGTAAATTTAAATACAAAATCAGACTGATCAGAGAGAGTCGAAAGCGGGCCAGCAGCCAGCCTTGCATGAAATTCTCCTGGATTGTTTGTTGCCTAGAGTTAGACCAATAACATACACAAATGATTACTGCAACCGTGTCTGAATCAGTCTTTAAAGAATTAATTAATAAAAGGGATTTACTCATCCTTCATCAGACTTTAAAAGAAATCATGTTCTGCTTTGTTCACTTTCTCTCTTTTTGTAGGAACAGCTAAAGCCCCCAACCAGGACTGATGGTCACTGTTATTTTCAGGTCAAGTGTTTTATTAATTCTACTGCATCACAGTTAGCAGTGTCAGCATACACAGCAGTATCTACAACTTACCAGTGACCAAATTAAGCACTTAACAACCACAAACATGTCCACAAGTCTCCCAGTCCCTCAAACTGTGCACAATGCACCACCCCATGTCAATCATATTACACGCAATATGTGGGATAGTGCCTTGTGCATATGTTGTGACTTTTCATTACGGCATTATTAATGCAATTAATTATTTAAGCACCAATCAGACCTCACAGGAACGTTTACACACCAAAAATGTAACAGTGTAGCTTTTTAAGTGAGCATTAATTCCATTTTTATCACAAGTTTATGTTTTCTATATTCTTCTCTCCTCAGCACCATCATATCCTGTTCCTGTGTGTCCTGCTTGCAAGTCAGCGCCTTGGATTTGTGTACCATTTCAAATAAATTCAGTTGACTGTAGTTATGACCTTGAGCTGTGTTTCTTTGAGTCAAAAACAATGTTTGTGTTTAAAAACAATCAGACACAGCCTTTAACAGAATACACGCTTACTTTATTCCCAATGTGAAAGATGACAGTCATTTACCTGCATTAGTGTTTATAACTTAGATTTTATTCAAATCCTCAAGTTCAATATTCATGTCAGATAAATTGTATGGGCTGTGAGTGTGATTTTATATTTTATCACCACACACACTCATTTGTAAAAATCTTACCTGATGTTTCAATGGCTTAACTATGATATTAAGCCTAATTGCAAAGATATAATTACAGTGTAGGACAAAAGACTGGCAGAACAAAGTGTCTTGTACATGTCGCACATGATATGTCCATCTTATGAGATATTTGCTGACGTCTCCAGAAGAGTGAGAAAACAATACTCCTCAGAGCCATCTTCAGGCAATCCGCTTGAAGGGACCATGCTGAAGCTCACAGTGAGGGTCATGTCTTCACTGTCCTGGCACGAGTCTAAAGGGAAAAGGAAAACAAAACACACATATAGGCAAGAATATACAATAGGACTAACGCCACTCACTACTAGCAATGATAACACACTGACCATGACGAGGGCATTTGATGCATACTCATATCGGGAGCTTCATTTAGCTACTAGAGCTACGGCAGTTAGCTGGCTAGCAAAATATGTGAGATGATTCAGACTAGGTTTGGATATATTAGTATTTGCATGTTCTGCTGGGTATAACAGACGCTAAAGAAATGGGTAACTTTGCTGACTCTCTTATCGAGAGCTTAAGTTAGCCACTACACTACAGCACTTGCAATTAGCTAGCTAGTTAGCTAGTGAAGTCGTAACACTCACCGAAACCTTATAACGATGCTCCCTGCGACTCGCGTGGACAAGACCGACCATCTCCCCATCGGCATGGCTGCAGCTCTCTACATGCCCCGACTTATAATGATGTTCGCCTCTTTCTAGGCTGTTATCCTCCCCTTGGAAAAAAGCGGTGAAGTAGCGCAGAGAGATCGCCAGAGAGCGGGTGGCGACGTACATCATTCGCGTCAAGAGCAGCGTAGGGCTGTAGTTCACAAAGTGGCCTCACACAAAACAAACATTATCAAGCTTCGCGCTAAATTGTAGTAATCTTTGCATGGAAAATTATCTTTAAAAACCACAAACAACATATGTGAAATTCATAGCACAATTCAAACGGGACCAGAAAATATTTGTTATCTCTCCATTGACTGCCATTCATAATAATTCGCATCTGAGGTCCCATGTATCGGAAACTGAAGGGCGTGACTTCGCCACTCTATTGCTTAGATGGAGAACATCCACCAGAATTAGTTATTGCACAGCTGTTTATCATCATCCATCCCATCTATGACTGGGCTCTGACCCTGGTTAGTACATTTAAAGTCATCTGCGCAAGGCTATGAACTCTGGTAAATGTGAGGAGGCACACAGCAGGTAGAATATAAGGTAGTTCCTTTCTCTGTAGTTCTGAAAGACAACTAAACTCTTCCAGCAAGTAGGTTCTCACATTGGCCACGATTATACAATGCTTCTAGTCGAACCAAATCTTGATGAGGTAGCTGAAAGGGCTATTTATTTTATTATGATTATTGGACATGTATGACCTACTGAGTGAAAATGATAGATGATTCAGGGAAGATGGCGTGATGGCTCCAGCAGTGTTTACTAAATCTGATTTTATTTTATTTAAAAATTACCTTAAAGCGAAACTCTCGCCAAAAAGCAACCGAGGCTTTATTTGGGATTGAATATGAGTCAAACCTTCGTGTAAAAGCATAATTACGACGAAAGAGGCACTTTTAAGATTTAAACTGAAACTTTGCTTGTAGCATCACTAGGGTCTCTACTCATGAACACGAGCATTGAGAACATTGTTTGTGTACACAGAGTTTATGAAAAAGAAGGTTTTTGAACTACTCACGTTAACCTTCTTTTTCATAAACTCTGTGTACACAAACACTACTCACGTTAGCTGCTGCATCTTCTGCGCGTCGCCGTCATGGCAGACAAAAAGTGTCGATCCCTGAGTGCGACCTGACAGGCAGGAGAGTAATGGTGAACCGTTCCTCAAGCGTGCAGCAGCTAACGTGAGTAGTTCAAAAACCTTCTTTTTCATAAACTCTGTGTACACAAACAATGTTCTAACTGCTCTTGTTCATGAGTAGAGACCCTAGTGATGCTACGAGCAAAGTTTCATGTTGTGTCGAGCCTTCTTAGTGTTAAAAAAATTGCGATTTTGATGCTAGTGTATCATGCCCCTAGCTCTCCCGTTCAAAATTAACGTGCCCAAAACCGAAACTACGGTAAATCTTAAAAGTGCCTCTTTCGTCGTAATTATGCTTTTACACAAAGGTTTGACTCATATTCAATCCCAAATAAAGCCTTGGTTGCTTTTTGGCGAGAGTTTCGCTTTAATACCAACACACAGGTTGACAACATTGTTCCTTTATGATTGTTCGAATACTTCAAATAACTAAGTTTAACAGGAAACATAGGTCTAGGGGACAGTGTATTGTTATGAATACTTAGTTAATACCAAACTTACAGGTTTTTGCTACATACCCTGTAATGGTGGAATAGGTACTTGGTAGATAAAAAAATAACTACAGTGTACATTTTTTTAAGTTCCCAAATTATCACCCCCTTTATTTAGTAACTTAACGTCTTGTTACTCCGTACTTACAGACATGTTGTTGGTATGTGCTGTACTGGTACACTGTGAGAATAGAAGATTCCACTGTAAATTCTGGGCTCAAGTTTTACATTGCAGGCAGTAAACTAAAGTAATGATAAAATGTCATATACTTTGCAATGTGTGCAGGAGCTAAGGAAGCCACCAACAGGAATTTGCACTGATTTAGGGGAGCCCACTCCTGGGACTCTTCTCCATGGAAATGGTTCTCCCTCATGGATGAGGCAATAAGAGGCAGTCCATCTACTCAGCCACCATGCCTTGTTGCCTCAGCATGGGGAGAGAGTCCTTCTGTGTCTGATTCAGTGTCCCCTGAATCGATGCCACCTGACTCAGGCAGTGACACGCCCAAGCCAGGAAAAGTGACAGGTATAGAGGAGCCAGGGCTACCAAAAAGGCAACTGTGTGTTGCCATTTTAGAGCTGCTGGAGAGGGAGGAAAAGTGGGCAGAGGAGACAGACAGGAGAGCTGAGACCAGGGAGGAGAGGCTGTTAAAACTGTTATTAAATCTGTAATATATATATATATATATATATATATATATATATATATATATATATATATATATATATATATATATAGTGAGAGAGAGATAATAACAGATCTCTGTTAATACATTTTCTTTAAACAATGGATTAATACTGACTGTGAACTCATATCTATTATAACATATCAACATACCAACAATACCTTTCTGAATTTTGTCAGCAATCCTGTGAATGACATCATGTGCTGTAGACCGTGGGATGCCAAACGCTCTGGACACAACACGATAGAACGTTGCACTCGCCACGAATGACACTATTATTGACACTAACAATACATTAATGATTTCGAGGTCTTGTATAAATGTAAAATCCTTCATCTTCATACTTACTACTTCTGACGATGGTCTTGCTAGATAAGCAAGAGACGCGAATCTCACTCCTCTTCGCCTTGTTTGTTGTATTCTTATTCTCCTTCTGATCAAAATCATCTGGATGATGGTGAGTAAGAACACAGATACATTTATGTTTATACTTTATGGCATTTTGGAGAACTCTGAGACTCGTATGCAATTGAAAGGTAAATGGGGTCTAACTATAGCTCTTTGATCGCACGGTACAAGATAAAAGGGACAAAAGATGTGGCTCGAAATATCGGCGTATATATTGTCCGATATGCAACAATATGAAAACCTTATATCAAAAAATTTAATGCAGAAAAACATGCTTGGGGTTATTTAAAATTGGTGTAATGACATAGTTTGTCCAGCAGAGTTCACTTCAACAGGTGGTAAAACAGCTGGTGTCACGAAATGTAACAGCTACCTCACTATTGGTTGAACTATAAACCAGCACAAAAATGTCAATTACCACCATAACATAAGCCACCATGTTCTGTACAGACACACTAAAAAAATTGTCTTAGAACATAAATAGCAAACTTGCTATTAATATTAAACTGTCAGACAAAACTCATCTCTGAAAAAACTTGAACATTACTGAAAATAAACAATAAAGGAAATATTTGCACCACTGACATAACCAGCAGAGGGAGTGGAATCTTGACAATTGAGTGGAATACTCAGATTTAGTTGATCTGTTAATTTTTCATTTTCATACAATCGGGAGTCTGCACAGGGTGTTGAAATTTGACCAGATGCTCTATGCCATTCCTGTGTCTCTGACTTCCTGCCGGCAAAATCTGCTCTGTGCAGCTTGTTGTGGCTTCCATCAAAAATAGTCCAGGCAACTAGAATGCAAAACAGCCGTGCATGGCTTGAAAGTGTGAACATCTTCAACTCCTCTTCAAACCCACCGGATTTTCAGCCTCTTCTACTCCCTCATACTTTGACCTACAGACATCATTCCAACTTTGAAGAAGTAACAAGACTTTGAACTATTCAGCTTGTGTTTAGCTTTTTAAAGTCTTTTACGGTTTTGAAATGATCACAGTTTCAGATTTAAGGATTTTTAGCTCATCTTCAGATTTAATAATGAGTGTGTATTACGTGAGTTAAATTGGTTGGTCACATGGTCGCTAGAGTGAAGCGCGGCTGAAAAAACATTCAGCTTTTCGGCCTTTTCAGCTTTTGAAAAATTCAGCCTTTTCTGCAAAATCTTGCCCATTCATTCTCATGGGAAAATGTTCAACTTTGGTTCTGCTACAGCTTCAGCAGTGTAGTGCAATGCATTATAGTTTTATGCATTTCAGGCAAGTGTCTTCCTGTATTCATTCAGTAGTTTTTCTGAAATCACTGCATTAGGAGGTCTTATCGGGATCGCAAAGCCACAGGTCACTCTGTACCAGCTGAAGCAAGTCTGTTGACTACGTTTCCAGCCATATATGTATGGATCGAATAAAATAAACTTTAATAATCCAGCCTACAGATTATTTGTGTTCTGCAGCAGCCAGAGATGTTGTTGTTGGTTTACCAAAAAGGGGCTCTGAACAGCACCCCCTTCCAGCTGTCAGAATCAAATTGATATTTTGCTTGAGAAGGTGTTGTGATTGATGCGCAGATTTTATTTCTGTTACTGTGTGGAAATTTGATGTTTTCACATCACAAATGACACGGACAGCTATTAACTTGCGAGTCTTGGCCCACGAGTAAAACACACGCACGTAAGCTGCTGGAAATGTAGTGCTGTACTGAACTGAAAAACAAAACAAAACAAAAGACGAATAGCTGACTCTTTTTATCAAACAGTCATATCTGCTTCAACTGATATCCTGAGTGTCTGTGAAAGTCACATGAACAAAATAGTGCTTTTCTATGGTCCCTTGGGCAGTAAAGCATCATCCATCATCACCAACACATGTACAGAATCTATCAGAGCAGATCACTCTTGACAGTGTCTCAAGGAGTGGTCTTGCTGCAGCAGAAAGTAGCATGGTCCGATTGAGACTATGCACCCAGTTAGTGCATCGGTTGGAGGGAAATGGTGGCCAGATGATATTTTTTCTTTTTTTGCAGCGTCAACGCTTAGACAGTGAGTTTGCTGCGTCTTTTCCAATTTAAATGTGCTAGAGATGCAGAATGCATTCCTAGAGACAACATACATCTTCCATCACTGGTTAAAGTGGGTGGGTGAGTTTTAGAATTGATTTAGTCAGGCTTGCATCTATATCTTTGTCAGTATATAATTGTAAAAATCATTTGTACTGTATTTTACTTGTACTCTTTAATGTCTTAAAAGTGTTAAATATAATTTATTAATTTATATTCACTCTATTTTAACTTAATTCATGCATTTCTCAGCAGATACAAAATCTAGGGTACCAAATAGTTTTTTTCTATGGACATCATGAAATGGAGGTGCTGTAACCATCCACTGTCAAATTGAGTTTCATATGCAAAGGAGCCTTCTCATCAGCCTTGCTGAGAGTAGGGATTTAAAGCTACTTCTGTCATCCATGTGAGTTATTTAAATTTTAAAATGTCAGGGTCTATATAATAACATAAAGCAACAAAAATATACATGTGTGGTTGCTGAATTACCCTGTATAGAGGCCATACAGCAGTAGAACGTATTGGACAATACCTGTCAATGGTAAACAAAGGCCTGGACTCTCTAATTTTATCAACAGAGAGCAGATGGATCACACTCTAACACCGGTTTTCATCATGCTACTTAACTCTCAGAAGATCCTGGCCACAGATAACTTGTTACTAGCAAACCTGCATCAGTCATTTCCTTTCTAAGAGGGCTTTTGACAGTCAGATCCGGTTGTTAATGTGTTTATACATGCCAGGTCTCAGATGAGGCCTCCAAGAAACAGGCTACTGTTTCAGACAAAATTAAAGAACCAGATAGAGACTTCCTGTCTCCTGCTATAATTACAATTAGTCATCATAGATGGATTACTGTATGGGCCAAGTGGGCATATACCCAGGGCCCTGGAGTGAATTGGGCCTCTTGGCAAAGAGGTTTCTTATAGATAGGGAGATGATGACCAAACCTTTAAATCCCACATCAGCAAGTCGTCCTGTAACTTCAGCACTCCATGTATTAACTGGAGATTTTAATCATGACACCTGCATAGCAAAACTGCTGTGTGTCTTCACAGGATGTCCTCAGGCGTGATGCAAAGTGGAAGCCATCTATATTTTTAGGCTGCTCTCAAACCCCAACAGACAATCACTGCTGTTATGAACACAGAAGATAACAAAAATAGACTTGACTCATAAAAATACACTTAACTTGTTTGCACATTTATTGCGAGAGTGAAATGCAAGTCTTTGGTGGCCAGCTAGTCTGCTAAAAATACAAGGGTATCTCTTCCTTCACACAGAGATAGGTACATCTGCCTCGCAGCTGGTTAACTGCTGGTGTGGCCATTGGCGCTGAAGTTGTTGTATTCCAATCAGCAAAAATCAGATAACCAGTGCAGACTCTATCAGTTCATTCTCCCTGTAAAATATCATGTATATATGGGGGCACTATGCTCTACGCAGACCCAGCGTAGTTTTCCCTTTGAACACACCGACCTCAGGCCCTGACAGCTGTGTCTCTGGGCTAGAGAGAGCAGACAGTGTGTGTGTGTGGTGTTTCTTGTTTGATGATGTATCATGTATCACATTGTTATTGACTGCTGTGGTATAAGAATAATATACACGAGTAACACATTTGTATTAATGTACTCAGTATGCAAGTTCTACAAATACATTATGTGTTAGGTTACTAAAATGACATTGAGTTGCCCTGTTGTATGAAATGTGCCAGATCTTGGCAAAACGTTTTACGAGGGTTAGGGTCAGCGTTAGGGTTAGAGTTACGTAATTACGAGAAATAAATATAAATTACTGCGGTAGCTCATTTGTAGCTGGTGTTGAATCCTGGTGTGTCACACTCAGTGCCCCTCCCCTGGCAGCCTGTTTATGTGTAGTCTACCACATGAATCACAGGATGTTCGATCTTTCTTAAATCAAACCCATGTGTTTCTCTTCTTAAAAAGGAGTTATAAGTAACTGGGTAATTTTTCATATGTCATTGACAAACCCATGCTATGCAGCCAAATTTAACAGTAAAAGTTCACCTAGTTTGTAAAAAGACTGGGTTGGAAACATGGTGGAATATTTTAATGAGGGGTCTAATAAACAAAAAATGTGTGAACAACTACAACTGATTAATGTCTTTATTACGGTTTCCCATGTAGGCTACTAAACTACTAACTAGCAACTAACAACTAAAGCATTGGAGTCATATTCTTTTTCTTTGTTCAAATGTAAATGTTTTGTTTGTTTGTTTGTCTGTTTGTATGTTTGTTTTTAAATGGCCTTTGCTTCATGATTTTAAATTAGAATCTTGGAATGCACTGACAAATGAAGTGGTCATTTAGTAAGCTAAATAATACATATTTGGGGTTTGGGGTGATAGGTCATCTGCTCAGCTCAGATACGCATCACACTACATTGTGCGGGTGGAGAAGTACAAATAAGACTTCAGCGGTCTGATTTGACAAAAAGAACATCTGTGATGCATTCTGTGACTATTAAACTATTAAAATCTGTGTGGCCTACCCCCTTTGCTAGTGAACATACATCATTACTTCGTCAAAGACAATTTCAGAAACCCACAATCATCGCGTGAGAGCAAATTACTGAGCCAAATCCTAAGTCTTGTTATGTGAACAAGCGGAATCCCAATTCTGCCAGGAATAGAAACAAGCACGTGGGTTTTTTCTCTCTGGTGGCAATCAACATCATATTTGATTTAAATACATTAAAAATTATAAAATACATAAAAATGTACAAACTTGCAGGTTGCAAACAAATATAGTTTATAAGCACCACTGACATGTAAAGGCTATAATAGATAAAAGCAGCCACAAACCCTAGGCTATCCCATGAGAATGTCTGATTCACACATTAGTCAATTTATTCCGGTAGGAAAACCTCATTAATTTTACCCCTAATGTTGCTACTGATGGTAAAAGCTTGTAAACATGTTAAGTTGCTCATACCAGCAACATCATTACTGTTCCATGGAGACCGTTGTACATTTATGAGACACACATTAAAGCTGAGGAGCTAGAGTATCACAGAAATAATAAGCACAAAGACAACTAATTAGGCAAAGTCATCACACAGTAAACCTTTCCATCAGTATTGATAGGTCAGCACATAAATGATTAAAAGCAACTTGTACAGACTGATTCTTGTTATTTTTCTTGCTATTAATTGAATGTAACATTATATCTCATGAGACAGATACAGTATATATGGACGGCTTGGGCAAGATTCTGAACCGCAAACTGCTCCAAGTCTGCTGGTCACCACCTTGTATGGCAGCCACCGCCATAAGTGTATGAATGTCTATATATATTGTACATGATTAATGTGAGATTTCCAGCTGATTCTGTCATCTACCATCACCCCAAGAATCTTTTGCCCATTAACTCTTTCAGTGATGACACCATCTATTTGTATCTGTACTTGAATATTTGCTTTATTATTACCAATTTTATTTTTGTTTCATTCAAATTTAATGATAATTTACTTCTATCAAGCCACTTTTTAAATTTTCCCATTTCTGTAGTGATCACCTTCAGTAACTGTTCTCACCCAAACAAAATATATTTGAGTCATCAGCCAGTAATACGAGCTTCAGTGTTTTGGATACCATATGTTATCATTAATGTAGAAAATAAACAGTTTGGGACCCAACACCAACCGCCAGGGGACGCCACAAGCAATGTCCTAACACAAGGAAGAAAACTCTCCCAACTTCACAATTGTTGCCTGCCACTTGATAACTTCTTACCCAATTCAGTATTATACCCCTGATACCATATCTTTCCAGTTTACTAATCAGTATTGTATGATCCATTGTGTCAAATCCTTTTTTGAGGTGCAGAAATAGCATATTACTTATGATCTATGGAGATTTCCTCAATTGATTAAATTAATACCAATGATGTTGAATTGTTTGGGCTGAATCTGCATTGACTGACAGTTAGTCATTCGTGTTTATCAGTACATTTGTCCAGTCTGTCATTAAAAACTTTCTCAAATTTTGGAGAATTGTGGAAGTAAAGAAACAAGTGTGTAATTTGTAAAGAGGTGTCATTTTATCACAATATGGAGATGAAAATGATAATGGTATTTGACATTTAACTTTCAAAGACGTTTTGTTTGCAGTATGCGTGAGAGGGAAATTGAATCACTAACTCATTTGGTGGAAATTCATCTTTCAAAGTATAGGCTAGCATCCTTCCTTATAGGTGTTGGATATTATATCACAAAAAAGATTTTTTAATGTCTGAAATGTATGCATGAATATAGGGTGAACACTTGAGTGCATAGGATTCAGGCATTTTTCCAGACTGAAGATGGCAACCACTTTGCATCAACTCAAAGATGAATTTCATTCGCATTCACACTTTCTGTTGTCACAGTTTGTTCTTACTGCTTTACCTTCCTCCTACCTTCTTTGAATGGTTGGTTTTATGTTTTATTTTATGGAATTGTTGCTGTTAGGTTTTTCTACCCTGTTTGTGTCTGTTTTATATCCTCTGTAGCTCATAATTTGGAAAAGGAATGGCCTTTAAATATGTGAAGCCTATATTCTATATTCTTAATATACTGACAAATAACTGAATAAGTACTCCATGGCTGGTTGTTACTTTGCAGCCCGTTCTGTGGTGTGCATGTCAGGCCACGTGATGTTAATTGTGACCCTTCCTAATCTCCCTCCTGCTGCAAGAAATGGCTTCTCCCTCTCACCATGAACCCTCCCTTCCACTACAGCTTCATAAATACCACAGCATTTTGCTCTGGTTGACAGTGCACATGTAAACTTGTACTGTAGGCGACCATAAGTCTTCAACTGCTGAGAGAGACTTGCTTAATTTCAACTAGTTTCAAACTTAGTGGTAGCTATTGAAGAATAAAACAACTTCACTGAGCAATAACTATATACCTTATTAAATTTCTGCTACTGATCTAGGCATGTATGCCAAGAAATCCGATGAAAAGGGGCCATGCAGAGGAAGGTCTTTCGACTCAGTAAACTCTGCTTATGGGGAGAAGCAGCTCAACAATGAAGTAAGTCACACTCATGATGCTTGTGTTCCGTGTTTATTTGGAAAGCCTCACCTATGAAGAGAAAGGGCAATTTTTAGTAGTAGTTTGAAGTAGATGTTAACTTGATATAACCTGTCCAACTGAATTCATATGCAGTCATTCTTTTTGTAGTAAAAATAAGGTTGTTATTTTTATGTGCTGTTAATAGTAACAGAAAAAAAGGTCTTGGGGAAGAATCAGAAATGCACCTTTTTATTTGAGCCGGCTGGCGGGTCATGTAGGTGTCTTGTTTGATTGACAGCGGCTGGCAGATTGTGCTACACTGTATGAGCGAGAGACACAGTTAATAAACTTGAACAGAAGAAGAGTAAGGACTCCACCAACATCTAAAATTGACATTTGCAGGTACACACTATTTAGTTTACTGCAGCTGAGGACCTAAAGCAAACTAGAATGCAATTTTGTGAAAAGCACACTTTTCCTTGGTCAAAGTTCGATCCTTGAGCAAGCTAATGTGCAGGGCAAGATGTGTGAAGGAGAGTCCTGACCATCCTGAATTCCTCACAGAAAACAAACAATTTACAAGTTGTTTGCTGAGAGACCGGACAAAACGTCTATTGATACTTTCAAAAACGTCTTTATAATGTAGTTATTTATGCACCATTTTGATCTATTTCTTGAAATCACATCAGAGCAATCTGATCTTATTTTGGGTTCATGCAACTGTTGTAAGTTTATTGAACACAACAATTATGAAACTGCCATTCACCAGAGGAAGATGGACAGGTATTCCGCAGCTGAGGTAGATCGCCTGGTGGTGTCCTTCCTAGAAATCCTGGCAGTTAGAGTATTACTGCTGTTCTGAGAGCAGACGTTCAGCTCAGTTTATGGTGCTCAGCAGCACTATGAGCTCATTCTCTATTACTGTATCATCGAGGATACAGAGACACAGACAGGCACATAGTTTTTATCAAAGTCTGTTTAAACTATACAGTAGGTTACCAATATATCATAATCAGCATATAACCAATAATTTATGTTTCAGAATAAATGTCCCATCTCAAAAAGCTTCAATAACATTTGAAAGTAATGATAATAGCCCTGACAATAGAGGTCTTTTGATACATTGTTTCCATTGACACAAGAAGAAGTGGTCTCAAATTCTTCATTTGAGATCTGTTTCAAAAACCCTCTGACCTGCCCTCTGAGCTAGCATTGAGAAAAGTAAACTTCACTTGTTTGTGTAACAGTATTCAAAGTACTCTAACCATGGGTGTACAAGGCTTGGAAGTTTCCTCTTTTGACGCTGAGTGTGCTGGGAAATAGTTTCAGGTGCGGCTGGACTGGTCCATTGGCTCTTGATTTGGAAATGTCTGTTAAGGAAGAAAATTTAGGCAACTTTGATTATGCTACACAGCAGAGATTAACAGTAACCAAGAAACCATTCTAAATCACAGATGATCAAGACCCTTCAATCTGCTTAGAAAAGTAAAAGACATTTACTTTTACTGTACTCTATTTGGGCACACATGGGAAAAATACAGCCCGGGTTCCGTCTCAATCTGGCCTGTGATCTCCTAAAATAAACAAAATAATGTCCCCAAAAAATAAAAGGGGCAGTACGTGAATGAATCTTGAGGCAAGCAACTATGGTCAAATTAATTATATTTATATAGCCCAGAATCACAATCACATTGCCTCAGTGGGCTTTACAATCTGTACAGTGAACAACATCCTTTGTCTTTAGACCCTTGATTCAAGTGAGGAAAAACTTGCCATATTGAGATATTCTAAAAGGGGGGG
The DNA here is from genome assembly GCF_900880675.1 of Sparus aurata. Classification (NCBI taxonomy): domain Eukaryota; kingdom Metazoa; phylum Chordata; class Actinopteri; order Spariformes; family Sparidae; genus Sparus; species Sparus aurata. The sequence continues at coordinate 13,905,915 of NC_044190.1, forward strand.
AACCTCAGGAAGAGCCACAGAGGAGGATCCCTCTCTTAGGAGGGACAGACAAGCAACAGAACATCATACTCGCAGTTTACAGTTTGCCTTGACAGAGTATCAAAGCTATTTAGCTTGATTCCAACAGTGGGCGCTGTCTACATTTCGATTGGACAATAGGCCTCAAGCTGACTTCTGCTCACTAACCTCAAGCGACAAGTTACAATAGTGGTTGATTAGTTGGAGACATGATTGAACTTCAACAAGTCACATTACAGATCACGACTGACTGATAAAGAAAGGTTTCTACGCATTTCAACATCAGACATGACACTCTACTTTGATGGTTTTGCAAAGAGAGGTGACCGTCTCACCTGTTCCCATCAGGCTAAATTTCATGGGGTAAGAATTGCTTTTAATTTTGTCATTCATAAATATCTTAAAGTTATAATTTGTTCTCATAGGTTAGTTACAGTAACATCTGTAAAACAGAAAAATAAGTTTCTGTGGTCTTTCACATGAAACATGTTTGTTACTGAATAGTTAATATTAGCCTGAGGCATTTCGTACTGTGAATTAGTTTCATTCTAATGTGTTTAATATTTCGATATAATAGCCCAATTTGTAGTCCAATTGCTTACATTTTGTTAGTCAGTATGGCCCTTTGTAGAAAAAAGTTTCCCACCACTGGTCTTGGAGATAGGAGGAACCCACTGAAGAGCCAGTCCATGAATGCCAACAACATGATTAATGTGGTCCAAAAAGATGTGGTGGTCAACTGTGTCAAAGACAGCCAAGAGATCTCTAATAATTAAAGTAGTGTCATTTACAGTCTTATGAAAGGAGCAGATCATTTGTCACCCTCAGGAAGGTGGTGTGTTCTGAAACCTGATTGAAATTTATTTAAAAGAAGATGAGATGAGTAAAAACTACTACAAAATGTGAGCTTTGATATTGGAAGGTAGTTATTAAGGACGGGTGGATTCAATTTGGCTTTTTTGATCAGGGGGTGAATGACAGCGTGTTTAAAGCAGGATGGGAAATTGCCATTGGGCAGAGAGCTTCTAATCATAGATAAAACACTCAGCCCGACAGTGTCCGGCCCTTTGTAACTGTCTTTGTATGCTGTTAGCAGGCTAAATGCTGGGTGCTAATCATAGTTACAAACAAAGCTAACGCTAGCCGAGCTAGCGATTACATCACGTTACAAACAGAAAGCAGCACACAGTTTCTGGCATCAAACCTACATTATTTAGATGAATTCGGACTAGGCTTAATGTTCACACAGTTTCCCTTGACCATCTCTCAATATTACAGCATTAGCCCAACACCACCTCCTCAAACTGTGAGTAACCACTTTCACAAAGCACCATGATAACGTCTGAGTCAACAGGCTAACCTACAAAATAACAAGTAAAGCTGAACATTTTAAAAGCTTCTAGGTCAGGTCAGAGATAGCAGGTATCAAACTATCATTCAGTCTCTACTGTTACTGTCCCTCGATAATGCAGTGCATCATAAAATGTACACATCCAACAAGCTAAAAGTTAGAGGAGCAGTCTGCAAGTAAGCACATACACACACTTGTTTGACGTGACTTTTCTATCATATTTCCATCAAAAATAAAGTTAATCCACTGTGACTTGACATGCTCAGATGAGAGAAGACAAAGACTTTTGTGTCTGTTCTTGCAGCCAAAGACAATGCAGCAGCCGTGCACACCTTTGTGCCCTCATCTTGTTAAAAAGGTATCCTGTGGTGCAGTCCCTCACAAAAATGTACTGTTTTGTGCAGCCAACAACAGAGCAGCTGTGCTTGACTCTTATGTTTAACATAATACCACTAGCAGTTCAGCACATGAGAAAAACAACGGTGAATCTTTGCAAAGGTTACTCTCAAAAGGAGGGTGTAGATTATCAGTCTGGAGGGGCATTATTCAAATGAGCCTCCACTTTACCTAAGGAGGAGGCCAAAATCTGAATGGCTTGCTGAATCCCATGTTTTTGGACCGTGGCAGCCCACAGAAATGATGTCTTGATGCTGGTCGATAGGTACTCCAGATATCCAAGTGTATGTGCACAAGCACTGAAACTGTGAGTTTCATTAATACTGTTTAAAGAGTGCATTGAGTTGAGGAGATGGGAGTGGGTTCACCTGAAGGTACACGTCACAAAATATGCATCAACCATGTTTTTTATAATTCTGCTTACTGCCACGAGGTGGAGACAAAGTTTCCACACTGCAGATTCAAAGCAAATGTAGTGTTGAATCTACATCTGATCTTGAAGTTGGAGTTGGTAACGGTGGAGAAACCTGCAAGAGTAAACTAGATTTTGAAGGTATACAAATAAAATATCACACTTCCTCTAAAGCCATTTTTGTCAGATGATTAGATGTTTTTGATAGCTGTCAGGATTATCAAGAGATTTTCTACAAATGTGACAAAAATGTTTCTAAAAATGTAAAGCGGTTAAGTAAAAGGGGAAGGAATAGAAGATACAAAGGAGGCCAAGCGGACACAGATGGTTGTGAAATAGGGAAGTACCTCGATTAAAATAGAATGTTTGCATAGCCCGATTGGGAAACATCTGTGCTTTAAATTCACAAGAAATGGTGATATTTGTATTACATTGTCACCTGCAAAAGTCACATCTGTTCCTCCACTGAGCAACCTTGTGATTAAAAGTAATCTGACAGAGGATGTCCAACAGGGACAGCAGAAAAGGTACAAAAATAGAAGAAGAAGAGTGTCTTTATTTGTCAGTATATATTTCCATGCTACATGCAAACACACCTGAAATGAGTCCTCTGCATTTAACCCATCACTAGCTGCACATTGTAAGTATACACATACACACATGCCCACACTGCAAGGTAGGAGCAGTGGGCTACCATGTCAGTGCCCGGGGAGCGTGGTGCCTTGCTCAAGGGCACCTCAGCAGTAACCCAGGAGGTGAACTGGCACCTCTTCAGCTACCAGTCCACTTTCCATGTTGTGGTCTGTAGCTGGTCTTTAACCGGCCACCGGCCAGTCCCAATGCCAAGTCACTACCGACTGAGCTACTGCCACCCCGACTGAGCTACTGCCGCCCCAAATAACATCAGTCACTTTCTGCTGCTAGAGAACTCGGTATCACTTGGTTCAACTTCAGCTGATTAGACTGAATTTATATTGAGCACCATAGCAAATAATTTCTAGCCTACTACAAACACCAACTGAATAGTACAGTGTTTCCCCCAGATAGATTTTACTCAGGTAGGCCACCAAGGTAAATTTACGCCCGCCCAAGTATATTTGGCGACCCATTTCACCATTGTATAAAAGAATGTTTTGACATTGATCTGAGAGAATGATGACATTTGCGATTGATTAACTAGTGGACAATCTCTTCCCCCTCCCATCCTCTGTCAATCACATGCGCAGCAGAGAGAGGGACCCATATTGTAAATATAAAAATTCAGAGTTTTAACTTCTTTGCCCAAACTACATAGTGCAGCTTTTAACGTAGGCCTACTTACTGTATCGTTGTTGTTTTGTACAAACTTGTAAGTGCACCTGGTTGTTGGACCAGGCTTTCAGTTTTGCGGGACGGAACGCTAACTTTGGCTCGGCCTCATTTATAGGCTACATGTGATAATAATGTTGTCCTTCTTTGGACAGTTTCCAGTCTTGCTAAAACAGAGTTGATATCTTGCTGTGGAAGGTCACCTCCACACATCTGCTTGATAATGACACTATTAAACTCTTTCCCTAAAACATGTTCAATGCCGAGATATCCTTTCTTTTAACCGTGAGCGTTATCACGGTTGGGAGGATGGGAGGATGGGAGTGGAAGGATATTACTCACATCATTTAAAAATGAAACATCCTATCTATTACAGTTATCTTTTGCTGCAAATTCTGTAGACCTGATCTGACTGGATAATTGTGTTTTAAAGTTGATTGCAGAGAGAGAAAGAGAGTGATCAGCTGCTGGATGAGCTTTTAACAAGTGAGAGAGCAGCACACTCCACTGTGCACAAGTTGTCTCAATAGAATTGGTCTGAAAAGGCTTTCAAGGCTACAGAGACACAATCAAGTCGAGCAGAAATCCTCTCTACCTCCCGTCTTGACTAGCCTACACTGTTTGCTGAGTCCTTCTAGTCTCGAGAGAAGAGCGATAAAAGTCAACATCTAAATTATACATCATACGCTGCAAGAGAGTGTGTGAGACCTCTCAAAAAGAAGATGAGGAAGAATACTGATTCAGTACTGCCACGTGTAGGACGAGCAAGTGTGACGGGGGCAAATGTTAATAAAGGGGAAACTCTTGCACCGGGCTGAGTGGAATACAAAGTGGATTTCTTGTTCTTCCTGACCTGAGCAGAGGGGACGGGCTGGAGTGAGCGCAGGGATGAGTGACATCAGGCACAGGCAGGGACATGACAGACATCTCTGCCTCTTCTGGATGGGTTGCAGCAAACCCAGCATATATCCCACACAGAAACTGAGACACTCCCAATCGATTTGTATCATTATGAAATTGGGAGTTTAGTGGGAGAGATTACGAATCAGGAGCACTAAGAGTAAGGGTTAAAGTAGGGAGTAGGGAGACTCCTGCAACAACTGGGAGTGTTGGCAGGAATCTACATATGCTCTCCTGGCCATTTAGGGTGTACACGTGTGTGGGCCTAGGTCCAAGTAGGCCCACCTACGACGCCACACCTGGTATATATTAAAAGTCATTGGCAAACAAACAACAGTCTCAACACAAAGTCTACCTCCACAGGCGTCTCCTGTCACTCACATTCCGGGTATGCTAATTTCAAATTACAAAATTGTTCAGCTGTTATGGAACCATACATTAAAGGGGCAATATTTAGGATGTGGATAGAATTTTTGTTTGACAAGGATCAAATGACTGTATGTGAAAGGAGTCATTTGCATGGACAAACCACACAGAACTTTCTTGATCTCAGCACTTCCTCTCAGCTGTATGTGGTGTCTATTCCAGCTCCACTGTATTAAGTAAACAGCTCACAGTGCACTACCTACCCAGCACCAAACACCAGACAGGCAACTAACTTATGACCACTGTTTTCTGTCAGAGGGATAGACCACAAAGAGGAGCTACACAAAACAATCACAGATTGTTGCTGCTGCTCCAAAGTAGAAATGCAGGTTTAAGGGCCCTCACACAAAAGGCCCAAAGTCGCCCGTTGATAAAATGTCTCTGTGCTGCCACTGAGTGTCTGTGGCTGTAGTTTTTGCAGTGTGTCCTGCACCATAGGCGCTAGTCAGACCTTGTCTGCGGCTTATTTGCTAAATTGAGCTTACTGAATTGCCCGTAGAGCAAGTCTGTGAAAGACATCACTCTGATTGGCTGCTCAACTTAGGAACTCCCTGTACAAGAAGAGAAAGTGGAAAAAAGAAAGGGAAAGCTCTTTGAGGCTGTCCGGTTATTTCCAATGGGGTTTTTCCACCTGCTCTTTTGGCCATGTCCAGTCAAACCATGTTGTGCTGATTTACTTTGTCAGTTCTATCGTGCCTTGTTGAGCCAAGCAACGCCCGGGATGGACACTCACGTCTGTGCAGGAGACGAGAGAGACATACCTTTTTAAAAGTCCTTGTGTGTTTAGCTCTCAGTCCTTTAGTAGCTTCTGACTGGTTCTCTCTGAAGCACATGTATATGTACCACATGATTTCAACCGTCTAGTGAGTTTTCTTACTTACTTTGAGCCAGTGCCAGTTGCAACATTTTATCAAAAGCATTGTTGATTAGAGGTGACTATGTAAGTGAGTGGTGTGAAAAATATGCCGCTTTATCTTAACAATGGTTTGCATATCCATAGTTCCAGTTTCCCTTTTCGAATGAGGGATTAAAACTACTGCCACCCAATGGTATGGAGAGGCACTTCCTTTCGTGCAGGCGCAGAGTGTATGAGCTAGTTGTCCGTGGCTGTATTATTTGCAGAGGACATGAGGTGAAGCAACGCTCAGCCTTTGTCCACTAGTTCTTTGATTCTTCTTTGTTTTTATCTCTCTGCTTCATGTGTCTATGCGTCAATCAGAATGTTTAGGGGCATGTTTGTTGATTTTAATTCAGGCCACAGGGAAATCATTGATACATTCTATATGTATGATTGCTGTTGTTTTTCTCCTAAATGAATAAGGTGACATTCAGTAAAATTGGTGAGAACGAGGACAACAGGAGCATCTCCACTGGAAGGCCCGCCAGCTCTCGGAAAAGTGTTGCAACAATCATATTCTCACTGAAAAATGAAGTGGGTGGTCTTGTCAAGGCACTTAAGCTTTTTCAGGTGCGTGTTTTAAAAGCATGCCATAGCATGCTTAGGCATCTATAGCCAAATTGCTGTTATGGGGGGATATTATCTTGTCCTTGTGCTTTTGATTGAAGAACCTTTTTTTTATGTCTTCTACATCATGTATGTTATGTATTTGCAGGAAAAACATGTCAACCTCATTCATATTGAGTCTCGCAAGTCCAAACGAAGGGATTCAGACTTTGAGATCTTTGTGGATTGTGACTCCGACCATGCACAGCTCAAGGAGCTGACTCAGCTACTGAGGACACATACTGATATTGTTGAGATCACTCCATCTGACAACTCCACTCTACCTGATGATGGTAGGCCATGCTTTCCTTTTGACTTACCTGATGTATGATAATAGAATTATCTTTATTCATGTAAATAAAATATAGCAGTAAATACTATCATAGGCCTATCTACAAGCACCAACATTAATAGCATATACGCATGGTTCAAATCTAATTCACAAGGCTGTTTCTAACTGTTAAAATTGATTTTGTGCAAAAGCAGAACGTATTTTGTTTTAAATTAACTGAATTGAATCTAAATTGTGTTTTAGATCTGGTGAATGTGCCCTGGTTCCCTAAGAAGATCTCTGATTTGGATTTGTGTGTGAACAGGGTTTTGATGTATGGAAGTGAATTAGATGCAGATCATCCGGTAAGTAGGACGGACACAGTTGTTACAGTTTTTCTTTGTGTAAGGGTGTCAACATTTTTGCCATCAACTGTATCTCTTTTGTTTATTGTCTAAAATGCAAGAACCAAAGCAATTTATCCTCACTTTTATAATGAGGTTCTGTGAGAATGTAAACTGATATTGTGATTGTACTGTTTTTGCAGGGATTCAAAGACAACATATACCGTAAAAGAAGAAAATATTTTGCTGATTTGGCTATGAGCTACAAACAGTAAGTTCCATCGTTTAATTGTGATGTACAGTGCCACCTGTGACAAACTTTCATTATTTAATATTCCAAGTGAAAAGTGTCATGAGATAACTTTTGATGTGAACTGATGCTATGTAAATAAAACTGACTTGGAGGAGAGAGACTTAAGTGCCCCCAAACACAGTTCTGCCAGCACTGAATCTGCTGTATACTGCTGGGCCTAATGAACACACATAACTTTTTAAAAATGACTATTGAGTAAAAATACAGAGCGGTAGTGATTTTAATTGCTTACTAAGATAGACCAATACTGTATTGCAAAGTTACACAGTGTTTTTGGTGCACTACATGGCTATATTGTTTCTCCCATATTTGTATTTGATTTGTAAGAGTTATATTTTATATTGTATAAAATGTTATGTTGAAAACATCATTAAACCAACCAACCCTTTCTGTTGGTCAGTGGCGATCCTATACATCGCATAGATTTTACAACAGAGGAGGTGCGTACCTGGGGCGTGGTGTACAGGGAACTTAACAAGCTGTACCCCAGCCATGCCTGCAAGGAGTATCTGAGGAACCTCCCTCTGCTGACCAAATACTGTAACTACAGCGAAGACAACATCCCCCAGCTGGAGGATGTCTCACACTTCCTCAAGGGTAACTGTCTAAGTCTCAGCAAATAATGTGATACAAACTACAAGTCCCATTTGAATGCTTAAGCTAATGCAGAAGTGGCCCTAGCAGCAGTTTATCTGATGACAAGGAGGAGGATGACGAGAATGTCAGCTCCACAAAGAGATTCATAAGTGTGTGTGTGTGTGTGTGTGTGTGTGTGTGTGTGTGTGTGTGTGTGTGTGTGTCTAGAGCACTCAGGCTTCATCATTCGGCCAGTAGCAGGGTATCTCTCCCCTAGGGACTTCCTAGCAGGCCTGGCCTTCAGAGTGTTCCACTGCACTCAATATGTCCGCCACAGCTCTGAGCCTTTGTATACACCTGAACCGTGAGTACAGATGCACGCACCTTCACTCATGTCTTCCACAGTCATACTATGTTTTTGATAGATTGATTGTGTGTGTGTGTGTGTGTGTGTGTGTGTGTGTGTGTGTGTGTGTGTGTGTGTGTGTGTGTGTTTCTGTCTGTGTGCAGAGACACATGCCATGAGCTTCTGGGTCACGTTCCTCTGCTTGCTGAGCCCAGCTTCGCCCAGTTCTCCCAAGAGATTGGTTTGGCATCGCTTGGAGCTTCGGATGATGCTGTACAGAAACTGGCCACAGTGAGAAAATACACACACACATACACGCACACACACACACACACACAAAATACCATAAAAACTAAAGGGGTCGATATGTCTTTTGTCTATACATCACATTTATGTCCTGGTTCAAGGATCAGTTGCTAATGGCGTTGGACACTTGTGTGACTGGCCAAGCCTCCCCATTAAGAAAGGTGGCCTTTTGAGTAATGGTTTAATGTGACAGAGTGTACCTGGTTTGTTGTGGGAAGTGAGTCCTTACCGTTGTGTGAGAGAAGTAATAAGTTACCAGTATGCTGCTGCAGTCACAGAAAAGTGCTTCATGGTATTGGGAGCAGTTACCTTACTCTCGTCAACCATGGAGCTTCCAGATAGCAGCACAGGTTGCAGTTTAATAGTTACTGACAGGGTTGTGTAATGTCTTTGCTGCCACAGAAGAGAAATAAAAAGCCATTCATGCAAAGTTACTACATCATGCACGATTATAATTATAGCTTCAAATATTAGTATCAATTTGGCATTGATAAAGGTTATTATGCAGACTACTGTTATCACTCGACCAGCGATATGACCTCATAGTCAGAACAATAATTGTGGATCAGGCAAGAAAAAGAAACCAGGAAATAAGTCCCAATACTAAGTTTGGACTTAGTGTTTTCTTATTCTAGCCAACACCTGTTGAACCTGTAAACCATCAAGCATAGTATTCAATCCTTGGGAAGTTTGTTATACCTGATGAGGATGCAGGGGAAGAAGGAGATGTTACATCCATCCGTTTTATGCACACTTTGGAAAATAGGGCAAGCAGTCTACAGTTTCTTCATTCCTGACGTTGTGGTGTCGGAACACATAAAGCAGACACACAAATAAGTCCAATAAATATAAATAAATAAATACTGTGATACATCCCTACCATACGTGTAAAAAACACACGTTTTGTTGTGACATTTTTGACTTGCATTCTCATGCTGTGTATGATCATTTAAAGTTACAACCTGTTTTGTTCCAGTGCTATTTCTTCACAGTGGAGTTCGGCCTGTGTAAGCAGGATGGCAGGCTAAAGGCCTACGGAGCTGGACTCCTCTCCTCCATCAGTGAACTCAAGGTAACATAGGATCTGCTGTCTACCTTTTGTACAGTGCAGTTATTGCTTATTCCATATGAAAAGCTGTTGCTGGTTTTTGTACCCATACATTAAATTTCAGAAGGGTTCAGTGAAAACGTGGCAATTTATAAATGATTTTGGATCAACAGTCTTGGAACTTATAACACTGTTGATCCCGTGTTACCACATACCTGTTGACTGTAAATAAAGCAAAGTATTTATGACCTTGACATAGATGAATGAAACAGTACTGGCTGAGTTAGAACAGCTGCGTTATCTTTCACCGCCACTGTTTCTTCTATATTCTGTGTATGTGCTCTTCCAGGTTACTGTGACCCAGTTATAGCATTCACATGCACTTAGTCAAAACCATTTTACTTGCCCAGCCCGATTAAGGAGGGCATTCTCTCAATATGTTAATGTGTCTTGTGCCTAAAATGTAAATCTGACCATATCACATTGTTCTCTTTTATTAGTACGCTTTATCTGGCAAGCCTCATATCCTTCCATTTGACCCGATGGTGACCTGTAATCAGGAGTGCCTGATAACTACTTTCCAAGAAGTTTACTTTGTGTCCGAGAGTTTTGAGGAAGCCAAGAACAAAATGAGGTCAGTGGAATTTCAATTAGTAAACACACTCCTTTCTTTATTGTCTATATTACATGTACTATAATTGTCTTCTCTGACTGTTTTTTACACCATCTTTGTTTCAGTTAACAACTAATTTGAACAATTTTTATTTCCCAGCACTGTAGTAATATTATCAGATGCCCAATAATCACCATGGCAATCTAAAGCAATAGTTAAACATTTTGAGTATTATTCACTTTCTTTCCAAGAGGTGGATGAAAGGATCAATATAACTTTCCATACATAAGGTAAAGAGCAGGGTGCCCCAATAAGTTTTCCCCAAGGGCCAAATTATATCAAGCATGTCAAGTCAAGGTTTTTTTTTTAATTCGATCAGTGAAACTTTCTTCTATGCAAAGATGTTGTTGTTGATATTATTATCATTTTTGTTGTTGTTGTTATGGACCTTCTAACGTAAGGCTCGCAGACAGGGTGTAACATATTTAAAAGAACGCTCAGACATCAGAATGAAGGATTAAACCAAATGTTTATTTAGAAATCAAAAGAGCAAAAACTACATACCAAAAGAAAGGTACGAGATGCTGAAATAAACAACAGAAGGGGAAATCACTGTGCCAGCCACGCAGTGGGCCGTCGCACCCAGCTATGCCCTCCAACCTATCAAAAAGGAAATTAATCTAACTCTAAACGAACTAAAGAAAAACAAAAAACTGGATTGCTGGTGATCTCCAAACTAACCTACAAACAAATTAACAAAACAAAACAAAACCCCAGCACTGAAAACATGTGGGGGAAAAAAAATTTAACAAGGAGACAAAAAGGGGAAAATGGCTCCAGAGAGAGTGAGGCTTCCACTCAATCCTCCTTAAATACGTTGTCAGATAATTACAACACACCTGGACGGGTGTGTCCTTCTTAAAGATAACACAGGCAAAAGGAGCAGTTATCAAAAATATAATTTCATTTTTATTATTTACATTGATTTTTTTCTATTCTATTCTATTTTATATAATTGTTGTATTATGTTGCCAAATAGTTTGCTGTTAGTAGCAACCTGCGTGTGGCAATCTTTGTGATGTCAAGCCCATATTCTGTTCAGGCAGTCCTGAGGCACTGTCCAAGATGGGCACTGGAGAGTTTGTTTCTGTCCTGGTTCTTGATAGCGTCCATAAAACTTCTGCCCATCTGGCTGTTGTTAGCTGACTGTGTCACCTGCTTTAACAGCTCAACAACTGTTTTCTTGTTCTACTCATCATGACTTAAAACCTCACAAGCCATATCGATTGCACACTTTTTAATCAACCAGCATCGGGTAATGGTTTGTTGTCTTTAGCACGGGTCCATGAAACATGCAGTGATGCAGCTGTTGTGCTCTCGTGTGCTGACATTGATTTATTCATATTTAAAAATGGACAGCTTGTTAAAATATATAACTGATACAACATATTTTGTGTGTCATTTTGTAGGGCAGCATGAATAGTGTTGAGGTGCCGCTTAAGCTTGCTTTGCTGACAGCTACTGTCTGCATTCAGAATAAGCATGTCGGCTTAGCATTGGTATGGTCCGGTAAAATCAAACCAAACTGATCAGTCCAGTCAGTTTAGAACTAACTGTCCTCCTGGTCGACCCGGCACTTTTTCGCGAAGGCCATATTGTTATACTGGACATACTGGTGATCATCCGCTCTGCTAGCTGGTGAGTGGCGCTGTCCGTCCGGGGCATAAAAAGCTAGCTTGGATCATCCCAAAATTCTCTACCTGGCTGTTTTTTGCCGAGAAACAGTGACACAATGTAACTCCCATTAAACCACTAATTGTCCTTCTTCACATTTAAAGTGAGCTTTAGAAATGTTTTTGACACATTGTTTTGAATTTTGGGTAGGTCCAGGCTAGCTGCTAGGCTCAGCTAATCACCTGCCCACTCTTGCTCTGTACTCAGCATAGACAGGAGAGTGGTCAATCCTTTCATCTCACTCCTGGAAACTAAGTGAATAAGTGCATCTTTACCAACAGCATCTACTGTATTATAGCAAAAGTAGTCTTCATGCTGTGATAACAAGCACTTCCAAGCATCTGGACTTCAGCTTAGTTATAAGAATGCTTTGCCCAAGGCGATCACAGTGTTCTTGCTAATGGTGACATATAAATGTGCTGTGTTTACAGGGAGTTTGCCAAGAGTATTCGGCGTCCATTCACAGTACACTACAACCCCTACACCCAGGGTGTGGATGTCCTGAAGGACACCGACAGCATCAACAGTATGGTGAAAGACATCAGGCATGAGCTGGACATTGTAGAGGATGCACTGAACCGACTCACTATCTGAGAGTCTAAGGGGGCAGTGGGGGGACAAAGTTGGGACATGATTTGCATGGAGCTGTGCTGAAACCTAGATCCAACTTGGAGCATTAAAAAGAAGTAAAACCAAATCAACACTAAGGCCTCATTCATACAGAGTCAGTTGTCAGAATTAGCTGCAGGGTTGTGCAGCAGTGTGGGAGTGTTTTTCCATGCCCCCATGCCCCTGCCGATCAGAAAGTGGTAATGCACCTGAAAGCTGTTTACCAGATGCCATTAAACAACAAAAGAGAAGCTGCTATGTTGCTCTGTTGATAGCATGTTAGTCCTATGACTGATTGTTTGTCCACATCAACTGATAAAGATGATAAAAAAGAAAAGATAATATATTTATACAATTGCATCAACCAACTTGGAGTCTCTGGTTCTCTTGGGTCCCTCAAAGGTCAGTTTAGAATTAATCCATCACACATAACATTTACTAGTGCAGTGTCTGTTCAAATCATGCTGTTCAACTGAGATTATCTGGTGGTGTGAGGGGTTTACCGATCCAATATCAAGCCTCCTGAATTGTTCACAGACTGACATGTTGCTATTCACTTTTTAAAATCTGGATGATACATTGGTACTTTCCAAGCAGGGCCACAACAACTGATGACAGAAGTATCCCAGAACAGCTGACAGTGCTGCCAAGCAACAGTAAACATTGTAGCCCTTGAAGCTCACATGAGCTAGCATAATACTGTTCACAGAAACTTAAATTCTCCAGTTTTCACTGTAGAATACAGAACCCATGTTGGACGCATCACCCCACTCATCCAGAGCTGTTTCCACTTGTGTTTCTTTTGTCAGTGCAATGTGTTACCACAGCAAGTTACTGCGCCATGCAAATCTCCATTTTGTTTGTCTGCTTCCCCATGACAGCTAATGAGAGGCATCATGTGAGGGGGTGCATTGCTGATACGATAACTTTATCTGTAATATGTGATTTCATGTTTTAAAATCTTGTAGTGTGTGCACATTTAAGATGAGAGAGAATGCTTGATTCCATGGCAACACACCTTCCAAGTGTGAAGTAGATCTGATGAACGGTTCTCGTGATAGGCAAATAACAGACAGACAGGCAGACATTCCTTGCTTTGAAGTTAGATTAATCAAAGTTTACCTTATTTGAAATCAACACAAAAGCAGCACACAAATCCACTAATTGCAACAATTCCATTAACATGAAATCATGTTGGTCAGAAAAGAAACAGTGGAGTGAGGGAGTTCCATACACTGAACAAAGTAAAGGATCGAAAAGCATGTTAATTTTTTTCCTTTTTTTAAAATTCAACTCATGGTAAGTTGGACAGCCTTTGTGGTCATCACAAGAATAAAAGCTTGGCAACTTTGGTATGTATGTTGGCAGTGACCATTTTCCAGTTTCAATCATTATGATATTCATGATTTTCTTGACACAGGCCTGAGAGTAGTTCATTTTGGGTGGCCCTTCAACAAACACCAAAAGCTCAGAACTCTGCTGTGTACTTCAGGTTGTGATTAATAATAAACACAACAAGTAATGCGAGAGTGCATAATTCTGTAAGTGAGTTCTCCTGTCATGTATGACTGTAGAACAAGTAGTAAATGTGGAGTGAAAATGTCTAACTTACATAACTTGCTATTGTTGATTTATCTGATAGCTTTAATAAATGTACAATAAAGTTCTAGCTTTGTTGCCACAATGTGAAGGTTCATGTCCTGAGCTACCAATTCACACTGTAACGATGGATCCTGATATTTAATGTCTGTTGAATGCTACGTATTTGTTTGTGCCTTCTCTCTTTTAATGGAGCACTCTGAGGTGTTGTTAACACCTGACAATGGATTACAATACGCGTGTTAACTGGATATGGAACAGGCTTTATAAACTACTAATCCAATAAAAATGCATGTCATGGTTTGGACTTGTTTCTGTGTGTTTTGTTGTGTTTTGTATTTCAGAGGTGCTGGGAGAGGCTGGGCGTGGTTTCATGCTGGCCGGAGTGTTTGCCTCCTCACACAACTGCAGCGCATTTGGGAGTAATCGGCCTCACTACTTATACCCTGGTCTCCTCTCTGAATGCTGCCAGATTGTCATCGTTAGCTCTTGTTGGCACATGTTCAACCTAATGTTCCTAGTGTTTTCTCGACTCCCAAGTGTTTCTAGGAGTTTTTGCCCTCAATCTAGCTTTGCCTGTTTTTCTCCAATTTCAACTTGTCCTGGGCCAGCTCCTCAGTCAAATGGCACCCAGCCTCCAAGCACCTCTGCCACTCTCTGGATTGCCCTGAGACCACCGTGAGTCTCCCTCCATCTCTTGCCTGAGTCAGAGCTCTTCACCTTCACCTGCCTGTTGTTCATCGGTTCAATAAATTACCCTTGAATCCACTCCCTGTCTGGTGTCCACTTCTGGGCCAACTTCTAGACAATCTAAACGTCGCCACAAAGCACTTTCTTTCACAAATGTGTGTGCGTGCATGCAGCTATGTTTGTAAGAACCAATTTAAGTTTAGTTGAGTTTCAGCAAGGACACTTTTTTCGGACAGACATTTTGTAGGGCTGTTTGAGGGTTAAGACTTTTAGGGTAAGGGTTAGAATTAGGGTTTGACATTTAGTTGTTTATGGTCAGGGGCTAGGAAATGTTATTTGTCAATGCGTGTGTGCCGCATGCACATTCACTTACTTGCCATCCATGTATAAGTCAGCACCCCCAGTCAGTGAAGTCTGAACATGCTTCTGTCTGTCTTTGATCTGATACACAAAGGATGATTGCGCAAAGCACTTGAAATTCGCCAATAGCTGGTTTTCTCACAATCTCCTGTGTACTGAGTAGTTGTTGGGGTTATACCATCAGTATGCACCTACAAATTTGGTTCCATCTGTTTTCGTAAGAGTGTGCTCATAGCAGCAAGTCCCTTGATAGTATTATCATGTTTATATTCATGTTTTTCTCTTTTTTCTTTAATGTCAGCAAACAAAGACATAAAAGCATCACCACCAGGTGAACTGGGTCCAAAGCTGTTGGTTGTCCTCCGTAAGGTACTGACATGACTCTATTTGTCACAGTCATGCATGTTCTGTGGTGGATTTTGTGTTTTTGGTGTTTCTGTGCTTATTGTGCTTGCAGAGGTTGCACTGCAAGGCTTTGTTTTGCCTTCAGTGTTCACCCTCGTTTCGAGTTACCAGCAGCTCTGCTTACAGCGACCCAGCTCTCAGCACCTCTGCTGCCAACCATCAGTGTTGGGGCTCGTTACTCAAAAAAGTAATATATTACACATTACACATTACTCTCAAAAATAGTAATGCCTTACATGGTTACTCCCTGAAGAAAGTAATTAGTTACATTACTAGTTACATTACTCGTTACATTCTTTCTACTTGCTCTATAAAAATTCATTCATGTTGCTCCACGGTTCCTTAGCAACAAGCTTTGTGTGTGCGTGCTGTCTTACTACATTCGGAACAGTAATGCCTTAAACTACTCGATACTGAAAAAAGTAGTGTGATTACACCCAACACTGCCAACCATATATCTACCAGCGCCACTGTGAGCTACCTCTCCCCCTCCACTCCGACAGGGTCTCCGGCCAGATTCTCTCTCTACTCTCACTTGCATAACCCTTGTGAAGTATCCGTAAATAACTCCCTGCCTTGCTCTCCGCTTCTGGGTCGTACCAAAACTACGCGTTGTAACACTATTTCACAATCAAGAGTATTGCATTATTTAATATGGTTAACTTATGTGACATATGGTTGATTTACCAGTTAACTGTTTTAATGTCTATTTGGAGATAAAACAGGAAAATCTTATCACCTTTAAGCTAACAGGAAGGTTTTACCTCATTTAAATAGGCAATTGCTCTGACAAAACTGATTGTAATGTATATTGTGAGTTTCTTTTTTTTTTGGAGTTGAATTACACTGTTTCTTGTGGTCAACAGGGATTCCTTCAAAGACCTTTATTAAAATGAACTAGTGCAGTGCCCGTAACAAAAGTGTATTCCTATAAAAAAGTGGGAGGTTAAGGAGCTTTTTCATGGATGGCCAAATGAGGCTGTGTTTGAAGGTGGGACGTCAGGGATATTTAGGTTTGTGAAATCCGATATTCCAGGGTATAATTGGCTGTTTTTGACTATTTTTGATTTTGCCATTATATTTCACCTTAAAAACTATTTACTTGGTGTCATTATTTTTAGCAAAACCTCACATGTGTGACTGTACAGTTATTTTTTTTATTTTGACAAACTGTATTAACACAATGGACCTAAAATCACAAAAAACCCATAAAATCCGAGTAGAAAAAGTTTTATTTTTTTACTGTGAAAACCACAAATAAACATATTCACAACAAACCTTTTTTTTTTTTTACTTATAGTGCAAATAGAAATTGTTGCTTGCTAAATTTGTGCATACATTTAAAAAATTTACAAAGTTATATGTAACTATTTACATTTAAATGCAGGCAATGCTCAGGTCTGCCTGTGCTCCTTGAGAGCTGCACTGCCTGCTTCACATTCAGCATCTTCTCATTGTTCTGACTCATTAAACGAAAAACCGACTCCACTACACACTAAACACACTACACCAAACACTACATAACACACTAACTACACACTCCAAACACGCTAAATGTAACAAATCTCTCAACTCTCAATATCGCTGTCCGACAGTCATTGCCTGTCAATCATCCGCCTAGGTCCCTCCCACAACTTCCTGTTCCTCAACAGCCAAACTTGCTGCTTGGACACTTTCGTGACAAAAGCCTGTTTTTACCGTTTCTTCCTGCACCAGACACAAAGCAAACGTGACGGCAATGTTCGCGAAAAAGCGTGGCGGACATTATTTACCCTAGGTCCGGTTTTGGACGTGCCGATGCGGCCGGTCCGTCGCCTTGGGAGGTGGGCCGTGTAGCTAGCGGCTAGCGGCTAGCTACCGGCTAGCTACACATGAACATCCACAGATTCCGATTCCACTTTGTTGTCCGCGCGTCTCCGGATCTCCTCAGACCCGAACAGACTCGGTCCGGACTCGTTTAATCTCATTAATCCACAACAGTCAGTTTAGATGCACAGAACAGAACGACCGAACTGCCGGCAAAATCCCCGTCCAGCTCGCGTCACTGCAGGTATAAATCCGCTTGTTTCTTCAGGTACGTCATGGGCTTGAGCTCTGCAGTGATTGGCTCTGGTGCGCACGTGACTGTGGTTGCTCTGGTGGACAATGCTCGGCGGAATTTGTAAAGCATTTATGAAATAATTTATTCACGGTATCATTGCAGTCCAAACAAATGCTTAGATGCACACCACTGGACCACGCAGCAGCCATGTTGAAAGTCTCGGGTCAGTGTGATCCTTATCCGCAGAGATATTTGACCAACAGACACATACACATACACACACACACACACACACACACACAGACAGACAGAGATTCCGTGCATTTATAGATAGATGTCAAGTTCAAATGGGCAACATATTGTGTTTTATGATTACAACAGGCAGAATAAATCTGAGTGACTCACATAAAATCTGCACAAAAACTCACTGGCTGGTTGCTCACTGGGCAATTCATGCTTAATGAATGCAGATGATAGATTAGGCTTCTACCCTGAAACCACTGGGCTTCTTTTGCATCAGGGATGCCTTTTACAATTCTGTCTGTGACGGGCTGTTCTGATTTGTTGTTGATAGTAGTAAGTTTTGTAAGGGACACATGTTGTAGAGAACTTCTGTCAACTTCTTTGATAAAAGACTTAATCAGCATATCTTTGAATACAAATTTCATTTATTCATGTACATGTCAGAGTAATCATAAGTCATTTTTTGCTAGTCAAAGTCAAGTCACAAGTCTCTTATGGTTGTAATGAACGTTCTATCATCTGCTGCATGCCATCAGGTCTGCTTAGAACACTGCATCGTTATATCTAAGGAATTCAAAGCATGTACTGTATTATCATCACTCATTTATCTATTAGCATAGAGTATTATCTGCACTGATTAGTTGTTTGGCATATGATAACTTTGAACAGGCTATTGCAATGCAATATGAAGAAAAAAAACACAAATTGTAAGCTTTCCTTTAATATACTGTATCGCTTTACCTCCTTCACCATTTTTTTTTAAATTACGCAAAATTAAGGACATAGCAACTTTGAGTGACAGCTTACTGCAAGCTGTTTGCCAGGATTCTCCTCAGCTGCCATGTTTGTGATGTTGGCGTCTCTTTGGAGATTTTTTATTGCAAGTATTGGACAAATAATACTGGCCTGCTGTACATTTAACTGGACTCACTGAACTCAAACCAGAGTTGAGGGAGAGACACCAGTGTTTTGGATTAAGGAGTGACCATGTTAGCATCAGACAGCTGACAGTTGCTGGAGCTGGCAAGCTCTGCAGGAGAGAGCCAGGGATAGAGCCCACAGTTTCTGGAGGGATAAACAGCAGTTGAGAAAAGCACAGACTGCATGAAACTGTTTTTGGCACTTGGAGCAGGTGGAACGATTGCCTGAGATTACAATTATTCTACTTAGCTTCCCTCAGCCTTTTAATATACAGCTGTGGTCATAAGTTCACACAAACTTGTAGAGAAAATGGATATCATGGAAGTCTTCAGTTCCAATTATTTCTGCAGCTCTCATTGTTCGGTGACGGAATGAGTGGAACACACACTATTTTATCACAAGAAACATTCATGAAATGTGGTAATAATAGAAAGTTGTGTAAAGTAAATGTTCTTTGTAGCATGGCCTCTTAGCTTCCTATAAGTGATTATGATGTATAACTGCTGATGACTTGTCTGGACCCATTTAAATAGTGTTTGTTTGACACACCCATTAGACTCAGCCACATATACACTACAATCGAAAAGCCTAAAGAGCTCAGCATTGATCTGAAAGAGGGCATTATTGATTTATACAAGTCAGCAATGTCACTTGGGGCCATTTCAAAGCAGTTTGTAGGTATAGTTGCCAGTTGCCAAAAACCAGTTTGCTTTTATTTGGAATTAGGTTATGTTGGCTGGGACAGGCTTCCATACAAATCCGCCCTGATGGTGTGAGAGAGAGAGAGAGACACATTTTTTTAAAATCAGTTTCCAGATCAGTTTACAGAGGGGAGGTGTGTTAGTAAATCTGTGTTTTATTTTGAAAGCGGCGAAAGGAAGTCCACTGTGTCGCCCTGGACTGGATTATGATGGGGTGCTCAAATCGTGAGGGAGGGAGGAGTTGGGTGTTGTCTCGCTCTCCGAGCTGAAGTCGGGTCTCCCAGTCGACTCCAGATTTAGCTAGCAACACGCCGCACTACCTGGCCTGCCGCTGCCCGCCGTCCTCACAAAGTCTGCGCCGAATATCTCCGTCTAACGGTTCACCATGGGAGTCGAAGGCTGCACCAAATGCATCAAGTACATGCTCTTCTTCTTCAATTTCATCTTCTGGGTAAGCAGCAGCCTTGTCTGTTTTTTTTTGTTCACACATTGTGCGTTCACATCGGTGCTTAGTACCAGCCCCCCTCTGCCGATAGCGGTTTGGTTTTGTTTAGGCTTCGAGTCCGTTATGAATGAACGGTGATGAATCAATAACATTTACGGCACACCTTTCATTTTCAGCGCATTTAACGCTGTATCGCCATAATAACCGTGCGGCGGCCCTCCCGCCACCAGGGGGTGATTATGGCGAATTTAGGGGTAACCAAATTTATGGAAAAGGCACGTTTGCTTTTAACGTTGATTTACGTAACGGGAACCACCCATGACTAGGTGGTGAATAATTCTCGTGTTTTATTATTAAACAAAACAACGTAAATGAGTCAGCTCCGGTGTTAAATCAGCATTAAGTGAAACGCATGTATCCCCACGATAGCGAGCCCAGTCGTTAGTTGGTGTATCGTGACATAGTAACAACGCGAGGGTCATTAGTTTGAATAAAGTTTGTGTCCCTGTCAGAAGCTCGAAGACAACAGAGGCTCACGATAAACTGGTTAGGATTTTAGTACGAGCCTTAAACTAATGGAGACTGACTTGCACGGGCTTGGAAAATTGCTTTGTTTGGATTATATCCTCCACCCAGCCTGTGTGTGTGTGTGTGTGTGTGTGTGTGTGTGTGTGGAGGGGGGACCTATGGTGAGTCAAGGCCCAGCGTTGGGTGATGGATCATGGAAACATTTGTGGGTGTTTAGTTTTTTACTCTCCTTGTGTAAGAGCAGCTGGATAGTCTGCTCTCTTGAAGCTCATTTCTTCATGCACTTGGTACTTTTCTTTCTTGATTTTTTCATTCAAAAAGTGAAACTCTATATATTTTACTATAGATGTCAATATCAACAGATTGTTTTGTGGTTAAATGGCACTACTAGCAGTTTTTTTGTATTATTACCATGGTTGGTAGGTTGGTATGGTTGTTTTCACCTTGTGAGTCAGTGTGTGTGTGTGCGTCATAATGACGAGCTGTGTTCTTGGAGACTCCTGTTGCAGCAAGAACAACCACAGAGGCAGTTTTGAGAACTTTTGAGCCAGGTGTTTATGTATGTCTGTCTGTCTGGACAGATTTTTTCAAGACTGTTGCCACAGCCTTCAATGATGCAGTCACCAAACTTAACTTGTGTGTAAAGTTTGGTGAAAAAAAAAGTAAATAAAAAATTATGGCTGAGTTCATAGATATGTGGTCCAAGTATGGGTGCCAGAAGAAGGCCATCGAAAGCAGGAAATATCCAAGTGAAATTAAAGTGTGTGAAAATAAAAAGTAACCTGGTCGCAGATGTCAAAGATTGAGTTCATATGCTAACTGTCATGAGAGGAAAGCAGTGTACCAACCGTTCATGTTGGACAGCAGCTTTGCAGATGTCTGTGCCCAGCTAAAGGATTGGTGCTTGGATCAAGTAACTGGTGTCATTTAAGGTGTGTCAGATTTAGTAGGCTTCAGCTGTTAATTCAGTGTGTCAGAAACATGTTCAGTCAACATTTAGGTTAACATTAAATTGGCAGATACCGAATATAAATGGACTTTTATCAGAACTGGGGCCAAAAAAGTGTGTAAAAGGCTCTGTTGTCCTAAATAGCTTTTTTGCTCTTTTTACATATTTAATGTTAAGTGCTGAAAAGTGACTTTAATGTGATTTTTGATGCATTACAGCATCCCTCTGACTCCTCCTCTTTAACACATATTCCACTTTAGTCCTTTTAGTTTTATTGGCTGCTCTAAAGAGGTCTCTGAAAGGATCTGTCAAAGCAGACAAGTTCACTCCGTCTTAAGAAACGCTTTAACAGTAATGTGCGGTCATAGAGGAGCTGACTGCGGAGGCTGGCGCGCTTTAAAAAGGGGACCTCCTGTTGCCATAAATTGCATTGGGCAGTGTTTGGGGGGGGGTGGTCCTGTGGTGGTATATAGATAGGAGTCTTTTGGGAACTGCAGAGAAGACCCAAACTCCCACTCTCCCTCCCCCAGCATGCTCAGCATTCTACAACCCCCTGTACTCTGGGCAACAGGCAGAAATAGACACTGGAGAGAAAGCTCACAGAGGAACATGTGTGGCTGTGCAGGGAGTTTAAACCTCATCTCTATGTTGAATCTCAATCATAAGAGTCATAAAGTGTGAGGTTTAGCCAACGCTATTATAACTGTCCTACAACACATTTAAACTTGCTAAACATTATCACATGGTAATAGTTTTTGCTGAGAAGGAGCTCAACTGCATTACACTGTCAGCCTTGTAGCTTGTAGGTACACTCTCTTTGGTGCCAGTGGGTTGTAGTAAACATGATGAGGGTGGCCCATGTGTTTTGACATTTTTCTGGGTTTTCCTGGAATGTGTTGCGACAAAGGCTGTGGTGGAACGGGCAACATATGGTGAGATAATGTCTTTGGCATCTGAGGCCAAGAGGAAGAAGAGTTGTAGTTATCTCAGTTGTCTCAGTTTTGATTATGTGATTATCCAGTATGTGGTCTGTGCTGTTACTTTACTTTATTATGAATAGGTGACACATTTGTCTGTTCTTATGTTTTTATTCTTTTATCAAATGAGTCCTTTCCATTTTAATGCTCCTCTGTTGGCCCTCTTAGTCTTTACTGTACTGAATTAGGGAAAACTTTGTGTGCAACAGTGCTCAGTTATATCCTAAAAATGCTGGGAACTGTTAAGCACACTCAATCACTCTAATGTGTAGATAGTGAAATTTGATGCCAGCAGGATGATGTATGGTCTTTAAAAGGCTTACCAGTAAAAATTTCCATTCACCAAATTAGAAATAGAAAAATGTTCTATTTGTTGGATAGAAAAAAGGACATTTGATAAATAGAGAGCTGGAGAGGTTTTATGGGTTGCCTGAGCTGCGCAGGTCCTTAGCGGCTGATTTAGCTCACATCTGACCAATCCAGCGATCTGAATATGAGACTTGTCTCAAACTATAGCTCTGGTAATGTCTGGTTTGAAATTGACACATCAGCCTCTTAAACTTCTCTCCTGACCTGCTGCTCCACTCGGGGACACTCCTCCTCTGGAGCTTCTCCTCACTGTCAGTGTGTGCTTGTTATGTAGATAATAGGCAAGCAGCTTCTACTAGGCTGTCCTGCCACTGCTCCACCAACCAGCAACTTAACAGGCCCAGAGACGCTGCAGCTGCGACCTTACTGCGGCAACTACGGTTTACAATCAGCTGCATTAGATCCACTCCACTGAACATACAGTAAAGAAATAACATGCTAGATAACCAACTGGACTAGACCCACCTCTCATCCAAGAGGCTCCTTCAGTTGTAACTTACTGGAGGGATGTTGCAGGCTTTTAAACTTTGTGTGGGAGTGTCCTTACAGAGTCGGTAAGGACACGTATGAGCTCTGATTTTCAGAGTTGTTAGGTCCACCTGTCGGTCATTCACCAAGCCGGCCTTCATGTGGGTTGCTAGGGCTAGGTGAGCCCAGGGGTGAATGGTTGTTAAGCTGTCTGGAGAGGGAACTCAGTGCTGCATTGTAGGTGGGTGAAAAGTAATGTTGTAGGCTACCTGCTAAAAAAACATGCCCCGCTACTGACCCGTTCTGCTCTGCTTATGACCTCTGGTGATGAGTCTGACACAGTAGGTTAAACATGCCGGTTCTACAGTGATCGTCGCAGCGCAGTTGGGTTTTAAAATGGGGCACAAAGCAAAACTGAGTGAGTAAACACACTGTCCGTTTCTCCAGAGGATGACTCGTCGTCTCAAATTTTTCAGCAGACACTGCTGCAACCAAAACAGATGATTAATGATTGATTAAAATGAATGGGAAAATCTGAGTTATTTTGCAACAACGCTGGATCCAATCTGAATCCACTCTCCGCACCACGACATGCTGTGTGTTGCTTTATCCCTCTTGGGATGCTGACACTAGGAGTGTGGCTAAATCCTTTATTCCACCTTTGATTTCGAAGGTCGAGATTGTAACGTAATTTCGATAGATATCTGACTAGCTCTAAGAGACTCAACAGTAGCATACTTTATTATTGGCTAATGTCACATGTTGCATGTAAAAACACAAACTCATATGAGCAAGCTGTTGCTTTCAGACAGGCTATATACAGGCTAACGTTACAACAAAGTGCGTTATCTGGGAATTTTCATTGGTGGCATTCTTCTCACATTGTAAACACCATAGGATTGTGTTGTGTTTGGAGCTTCTCCCCTTCTCCTCCCATTTCCCTACCACGTCTTTATATCTGCCACAGTGGCACAGATCAACTAAATTATTTAACTGGGACTAATCCCATGTTTGTACATAGTTAACATTTAGAACTTTTTTTTTTTTTATCTGCTTTAAATGTACCTTAAAGGGATATTTTTCAAGTTTGTAATATCAACATGGGAGTGTAAATGTATGTTTATTGTTATTGCAACAATCCAAAACAATGACAAATGCTGTCCAACTCAAACCCAGCAAGCATCAACAGATGAGCATTGACCTGAATGTAACACTCCTTAAGAATACTATCTTCACACTTGTAAAGGTTAACTAAATGATGTAAATCGGCCTGCAAGCTGTAGCCACCCATTGAGCTATTGATTTTGAAAGTTTGTCACAATTACAGATGTCCAGGCGTCCACTGCAAACGATTCACCGTGGTCTGCCTTTGGAGAGGGGGAGGAGGGCTCTCTGCATCAGCTGTGTGCTTGGTCAGCAAGTGGTATTTGAGACTAGACGTACTCCAGTGGTAACTCAGTTCACATCGACAGTAAATGCAAATAAAATTGTTCTTGTCGAGAAAACCATCTGGCAGGGCTTTGAAGCTGGACCTGCCTTTCAAAAGACCCTTTGCTTTATCCATTTCTGCTCAAGGATGTTTGTTTTTGCTGCCATCCACAACATTACTGATGCATCACTTCATGATTTCCCAAACAATTAAGCTGGCCGAGGGTCATAACGTGTGCGCGGTAATCAAGTGTCCAAAAACTATACACTGTTAAGAAGAATTTGTGTAATGCGTTGTTATCGCATTCTGTTTTAAATTACTTAATTTCTACTGACAATAGCAAAAATAAAATGCAGATACAGATGATTGACCAACCACTACTTTTAGCTACCGTTTTGACTAATGCATCGAAGTTTCAGTGATTCTTAAAACTTGGTCTGAAACAATACTGTGGTTGATCCTTTCCAAAAGCTGCCAGTCCCTCTGACTTAAACATCCCAGATGCGATAATTTGGTCTCAA
Organism: Sparus aurata; assembly: GCF_900880675.1. NCBI lineage: Eukaryota > Metazoa > Chordata > Actinopteri > Spariformes > Sparidae > Sparus > Sparus aurata. The sequence goes on from NC_044190.1 coordinate 13,931,036, forward strand.
AAGCCGTCTTATGGATTTGTAATAAACAAGTTTTTTACTTTCTCATTGAAACCGCTGGCTACTGGATAATTGTGAGTCACACCCCTTTGGTTGTCCCTGACGCTGTAGCTAACCTGGAACCAGGACTTTTCCAGAGCACAGTTACTGGTATCTGTCGCGATGCTTTTCTGTTTCATCACAGACAAGTAAAAGAAACAGAGATTTCCATGTTCTGTTTGGGTCCTGCCCCTTTTTCATCATGTCTACTAAGTCTGTAAATGAAAGCCTCTCAGAAATCTGTTTCAATCATGCTTAAGCTTTATGCATTGCAGTGACTCATCGCAGTGGTAATTCACGTGGTAAGGAGGTGGGGAGTTTACTTACAGTTAGCAAGTCATTCTATCGTGTGTGTGTGTGTGTGTGTGTGTGTGTGTGTGTGTGTGTGTGTGTGTGTGTGTGTGTGTGTGTGTGTGTGTGTGTGTGTGTGTGTGTGTGGAATTCCGGCACTCATGCCAGTTATGGTGTTGTTCTAGTTGCTAGGCATCAGCTGGCTGAAACTCTGGAATGGACCATACTAAAGAAGGAGAATAAGGAGGAGTAAGGGTGGCTAAGTCTGTCGGTTAAGATCTATTCAGATAAACTAGTTGCTTCTATTCAGAATTTGTTTTTGGCTATATGCTCTACTTTGGAGGTAGTAAAGTATGAGATTTATAAAATACCCAAACCCATGTTGAGCAGAGGGGTTGCCATCAGTGGTTTATTTTACTGCTATTATGTGCTTGTTCATATGTTTCTGCTTTGATGTAAGCTATTCCATGTTATATTTAGGATTAAATTGTCCCGGGCCAAACAAAGAGGCTCAAGAAGGCTTAAGTCATTGTAGACCACCTTAAAGAACAATGCATTTGAGTAATAAGGTTACGTGCATTGTGAAGGGTTTCCCATAGGAAATTGGTTAGCTGAGGAGGTGAAAGGTTCTCTCTCACACACTGACTATGTGACTCACACAACAGTGCACACAAACTTTTGCCGACAGGCTGCAAATATCCAAAAACTATTGTGAGCTGAATAATGACTCTGTCAGCTGAAGTGGAAGGTCAAATGGTAGGTAACCATCTCACTTTGATATGATTAATGTTATTTGTCTAGATTGTTAAAATGCGTTCTTATATAGTCACCACAATTAACAGACCAAATAAAATGATATCGATCTGGACAAATAATTTAATCTGTAACATAAATGATAATAGCTGCTACTACAAAGAGGAACAGTCTAATTAAACCGTTAAAACAGTAAACAGATTAACAACAATCCACTTCATCTGCAGAAGCCTGTATGCAAACTTCAACAACATTGAGGAATAGTGATAGTCAGTTTACATTGCCTTTCAACAGAAGTGTCATATCTGAAACTTGGATCAACCCTGATTAAGGAAGAAACTTGAATAAGATGGCTATGAATATAGTTATATAAAAAGAACATTATATAAGGAAAAGGATATTGACAGTGCATGTTAAACATTCTTAAGAGATCAATATATCAGGTCATTATATGATTCGAATTGTCCCATAAAATAATATTGCAGAAAAAATCAATAAAGAGATCATCCATGGATCACCAGAGATTACAGAAGGCCTGCACGAAGAAAAATTACACCATACAAAGGTTTCATAAGACAGAGAATTAAAGTATAAGAAAATACAAGAATAGGTTAATTAATATTAAAAAAGGAATGTTGGAAGGACTACTGCAGTGAAACATTTGATGATAATCTAAATAATGTTAAAGGAATATGGAATATATTGAATAATAATATTACAAATGGTTCTAAACAAATACATTAGGTTCAGTCTTTTATTGTCAATGATTCTGAAAATTATAATATTAACAATGTGGTAAATGGCTTTAATACATCTTTTGTGAGTGACAGAACAAACTGATCATCTGTGACAACCGAAGAAATCAGTGATTATTCTATAGAAGGGAATCCCAGAGCTATGTTTCTTACAGCAGTGGAAGTGAAATAAATGATATTGTTAATAAATGTAGGAACAAGACGCCTACTGTCTTTAACGAAATACACATGACCGTAGTAAAAAAGGGTTATTGGTGGGATTTCAAAACCACTAACATACATCTGCAGCTTGTCATTCCAAACCAGTACATTTCCAAACAAAATGAAAATAGTTCAAGTAAAGGGTTAGTTGTTTTTCATTTTCGAGTAGACTGTCAGATTGGAATTACAAGAGAAATCACTAATTTTCTTGTGAACTCATTGACACTATGAGCTAGGGGGATTTACAGGACAGTGGATACTTTTTGAGGCTGTGTGGGTCATACAGTACACACTAGACTTATTTCTTTTAACCTGTTTCAAAGATTCCAGGGAAGAACAGCAAACACCTGCTTTCATTTTGTGCAGGGATGATTTTTCTGAATTTGTGCTGCCTTATCAAATTTTACAATTATTTTCACTTGTGCTTTTGCCGGTCTGCTATGAACAATATGTTAAATGTCATGTCTTAATGTAGAATATGTGTATGAACATCTTTCTAGTCACTAATTTACTGATAATATTTCTTGCATGTTCACTGGTATAGTCAGAGTAAAGACAGAGAGGCAGAGAGCTTCGCAGAGGCCAACAGGGCAGGGAGAGTCGCTGGCATAAAGTAAATATTGATGGTTGAGACCAAATAATGACATCACAGTCTAACACAACATTCTCATCCTAATGTTATTTTAAAATGAGATATTAATATCTGATTTCTTTAAACCATACACAAACACAAATTTCAAAATGATGATGGCACCAGTTTGTCCATTTCTCCAGTATTTCTGTGCATTGCCTGAACTGCCCAGCTTTTGTTCAACAAGAAATAGTTAAAGCAGTTAGCTCTCAGTGGTGTTGTTTTAACATCACTGTTTGTGTGCATATAAGACACTGAAAAACATAAGCTGTGTTAAGGATGTGAGCTTTAAACATGTTGGTGGCTGGATTTTTTAATACTGGTGTTTGCCTTTGTGGCTGTGTCCCCCTTGCAGTCTTGCACTAAGCTACATTAGCCTGCTGCTGGGATATACTTGATCTACTTTGTGGCAAGAAAGCGAACAAGCGAGGCCCCGTTTAGCTTGGTGGGTAGAGCGGGCGTCCCATGCTCAGAGGCTTTGTCCTCGCTGCAGCGGACCCGGGATCGACTCCCGGCCCGGGTCCTTTTGCTGCGTGTCACTCCCCCTCTCTCATCCTGTTTGCTGTCCAAGTCTTCAGTTGTCCTATCAATAAAGCCAAAAGGCCAAAAAAATACTTAAAAAAAAAAAAGAAAAAGCGAACAAGCTTATTTCTAAAATGTGGAACGATATGTAATGTAATCAGCACAATGAAGTGCAGTGTACTGAACAAAATTAAATGTACTGAATAAACTGTGTTGTGTTTTATGTTACAGCTTGCAGGAGGTGTGATCCTGGGTGTGGCCCTGTGGTTGAGACATGACCCCAAGACCAGCAACCTGCTGGAGCTGGAATTTGACGGAGCTCATGCCCCCAGCACCTTCTACATCAGTATGTATCTCACCTGTTGAGCTAACTGGGGTTATGGGCCCTATTTAGATGGTCTATAGCGCATGGTCTAAAGCTAAAGGCACTAGTGCGTTTAGGGCCGTGTCCAAGTCCATTCAGATAATCTAGGCGCAAAGTGCAGCACACGGCACAAATGGGTTGTATTTAGACTCTGAATTAGTCACTGGTGTGTTTTGGGCGGAACATAAATCAAACCAATCATAGTGTCATCTGCCATTCCCTATAAGAGCCAGGTGCACCAGGGCAACATAAATATGTCTGGTGGTACTCGTCTTTGCTGATATGCTTTGATCTGCTGATATCATCTATCCCATCAACAACTCTGCATGACTGCATATCATATGATGAGGGGAAGGAGTGCTACTGCGCGTCCCTCTGTTTGTGCACGATTCTCAGTCTGTGGATCATGCAGGACGGGTCACCCTGACCGTTAACTGGTGGGATGAGAGGGTGAAATACGTCCGTAATGAAGAAAATATTAATGAAATTACCTGCAGTGATCCTCCAGCAGCAGAGACAATATGTGAATCTCTACATTAACATGCACATTTGTGCACGAGGAACAGCTGATAAACTTCATCGATTATGTAACACTCCTGACTCGTTCCCTCGTTTAAAACTACAACTTTTAGTTTTGTGGATTAAAACGCGCCACGATTTTTGTTACCATACTTTACTGCGTTCATGGAAATGTTTAACATAACTGAAAGCAACTTCCCGAATCATAAAATCAGAGTGTATGAACGGTATGAACCCGCCTGTGTAGGCGCATCTAATGCGTCCTTAAAATAGCAGTAAACAGAGTGCGCTTTTGAATTTAGACCAGCTTTTTGTTGGTCTGTGGCACTGTCACATTCTGCTGCCTCAAGATAGCAATCCACCATCAGTGCACCTCCCAGGGGTCCACGGGTGAGCTATTGCTATTTACCCAATGTGGGCGCTGGGCATAAAAGTGACAACTGCATCCGTCTGAAACTAGCATTGACACTTAGGCTGCGCTGTGTGTTGTGCTGCGCAGAGCATAAGATAGAGCCCTATAAAATACGAAGTGGATTTGATAAAATATTCAATACTCTCCAAAATACAAACTAATACATTAAACATATGTACGTCAAACTTATTTATTAAAATACATATAATAAATCCTGATATGTTATGTGATCACTGTAAAATTCCATGAATTTATATCAAAGCCAAACAGGGTTGAAACAGTTTTACCCTACCTTACCTACTTCACCTTTCATTACCTCAGAGGAGGGACTTCTTTGATGAATGCTACCTAAACAAATGCAGTGATACATGTAGCAAATGTGTTTTATTAAAACTGTATAGCTATATCTGAAGTATTGGCATATCAATGTCTTTAATGATATTAAAAACCTGATCACAGTGATGTTTCTTTGCTGGCTGCAATGGAATTAAAGTGATATAATGATAGGTCCACATTAACTATTAATGGCCAGGGTAAGTGGATGTCCTGTAGGCAATGCGGCCCTATTGATTGAGATGAATGTGATATTCATTATTATTAAGTTAACAAATAGTTATAAATCTCCTTTACCTGAATAGTTTGATGAGTAGTTAGTTTGAGTACAAACCATCAACTATTATGAAACATGATATTAACAGTAGTTTTGTGGTTACCATCTCTGTTCCACTGAAAGCATGTGTTGTGGTTCTTTTGGTTCTTTCCAAACTGTCACAGACTTATGAGGAAGAATGTCTGAGTAGTCGGAAACAAAAACCAGTAGTGCCAATTAATTGAAATGAGACCATGTTACTTACTTTCTGAAGCAAGAATATGACTGAGAGGACAGCCTCTAAACAGCATTTACAAATAGTTTACAGACCTAAAGTCCCTTTGCTACTTGATTACAGTCTGTAAAAACCCAGTGTACAATTGTGCAATTTAATTGAAACAGCTAATTATAAATGTAAACTGTAACTACATCATTATTCATTCAACAGCCAGATTTATATCCCCTGTTTGTCCCATAAATGCTGGTAAAAGGAAAATAAACTCAAGTGAGTGTAGTACTTGAAAATGTGTTGTATTTTGGTGCTTCCATCAAGCTTTCCTAATTGGTCAATTAGCATAATCATAGTTGGATTGAAAGTATTGAAAATAAAGTCAAGCAGCCTTCGACATTAACTATCTTGAGCAATTTTTTCTCTACAATAGGTACAGAGAATAGTGTCAGAAGAAGCTAAATAAAACTATGTGCAGCAGGGCCAGAGGTGAAACATAATTTCAGAAACTATTTGAAGATGAATTTGCCAACCACAGCATAGTTTTGATGACAGCCATTTAATTTAACATGGATTTAGGCCTAGTTGCAAAGCTAAATGACACTGCTTTGTCACAAAATGCAAAACACAAAAACACAATTAAATCATACTCAAATAAAATGTAATGATTTTGACAGCACAACAGTACAGTAGCATTATTTCATGCAATTGCATATACTGTACAGGACAGTTAGTACAGCGCTGCCCCTCAGAACCTGCGTGTGAGAATATAAAAGTGGTGTGAAGCACACTACAACAAAGTGGGGCGGTCCGGCCTCTCCCAGATCACCAGCGACTTGTGACCAGGACTAACAGAGGACTCACAGCTCATCATATGACTCCGAAAAAGTTTCACTCCCACATGAAGTTAGTCACTCTCACCTCTCAAGCTCCGCAACCAGCATCAATTCAGATTACCCCAGTCACTTCCTCCCATCTGCATAAGCAATCTGAGTCATCTGCTTCCTGAGGAAAGAGTCTAAAAAGGGAGATAAAAGGGGAGTTGATCGAAAAATGCAGAGTTTGTATGATTACAAAATAAATGGGAGAAAGTCGCCCATCTACATCTCAAACACAGCTATAGAAATGGAGGGGGTGTTTGGATCATTGTTTGTGCCGACCTCTGCAGCAACATAGCTGCGGTTGTTCAATGAAAAAAGCCTCAGCAGTCAGAGAGGAACCACTCGGGGACTTTCTCAATGATTGCATCCTACCCATTACATAAAGCCTCCCTCTCATTCCCGAGGAGGGGAGAAAAAGCCTCGTCAGTGTAGGAAAAAATTCCTCACTGGCCCTCCCTTCTCCGTCCCCTTCTACTCCTCCTCACCGACCCCACCCGTCTTCATCCTTTTCTGTGAAAGTTTTCCTCTCCTTCTCTCCGATCGGTTTCTTTCCACTGTTGCTCCCCCCCATTTCCCCATCTGGTTATGGTTAGTGTTCGCAGTCTCGCTTACCCTTATTTTTCCTCTAGTTCTCCCCTCCCTCCCTCCCTCTCTCCATCTCTGTCTGCTCTTTTTCCCTCCCCTCCTCTCCTGTCTTCATCCCCTGCTGCCAGGAAATTTTCAATATGGAGTCCTACATCTGCTTCTCCCCTTTCTCTCACCCCACCCCCTCACAGACACAATTACCCAATGGCCACCCTTGTTCCGCCTTTCTGCAGAATTAGACACACAGTCAGTTTCTCTGTAAATAGTAAAGTTTTTTTTCATTTTCTATCCCTGGATGTCACTGATGTCTAATCTCTAAAGTATACCAACATAAAACAACCAAAGTCAACTGAACCACAGCAGAATAATCATTTCAAGTGTGCCCATGTTTTCTTGTAAAACTTAATGAACTGCACTTTTACAAAATCATATGGTCCCCAGATTGTAATTTCAGATTAAGAATGTAGGTCAATTCAAACTAACAAATGGTTAAATGTTAGTTTGAATTATTGCACAGCCTTGCAGTAGATAGACAACTTCTGGGTTTAACGTTGGTCTATGATACTTGCCTTAGTGGTGCAAGTGTGCTCTACTCTGAATAGGACCTTCATTCAACAAATAGAATAATTGAATATGTTTATTTATATAAGTCACAAGACTGGAGCTTGACATTGTAACTTATGAATAGGTTAGAACTATGGTAACTACAAGTTTAAAGATTATTTGAATTATAACTGACTTTGAGTTTATGATGAAAAAAAAAAAAGATGTAATGTAATTTGATTATGGGTTTTACATTAGAGCTGCAGTCTGTAGTGACGCACTGGATGGAAATGAAACCAACATGACACACTGTAGTAATTGCTGTATGCTGTATAGGGACTTTAAAGTTATCCAGTAGCACCTCACAAAAATAGAACTGGAGTCAGAGGAATATCCCCTCTGAGTTCCCAAATTGTTTGGAATTGAATAGAACAATCCAGGTCGAGACTGGAACTTGAGATGTGCATATTTCACTGTTGTTTGGACCTATGCACATGTTGCTGCACATGATCACTGTCATATGCTGCTCTTCGCGTGAACTGGACAATAGCCTCCCAATATTAAATCACAGATTTTCATTTCGGGGAATGCAGCCACGAAGAAGTGTAAGGTATTGATCGAGAACAAAATAAAACACAGATGTGATTATTGATGAGCAAATACAGTTACAGTGTTACATTTGATGTCAGACATCTGCTGGATTGTGATCTCTGATAGAGCATGACAAAGAACATAAAAATACTGTAACTTGCTTATACAAAAATGATGTTCTAACTAATAAAATTATCTAGTTTTAGATTTGTTTTTTTCTGCAACTTGGCCAGCGGAAAACCATGTCAGCTTCTGAGGTGTATATGGCAAAAGTGTTAGCAAACAGTTAGCTATTCAAGTGGACATTAGGGTTGGTATTGGCAACCTTAGCATTAATTGTGAGTCATCGGACTTAAATATTGTCACCTGACAAATGTTAATCAACAATTCATTCCCCTTTCATGTTGGTCTTTGTCTTACAGCTTGTTCATTAAAGTAAAGGACACTAAAGTTATTCTCTCTATCGTTTCCTGTTTAGTCTGCAGTGTTCTAAGAAATTCCATCTTTAAGGTCTTTTCCATTGCATCCATCCCAATCTGAAGTCGAATCTAATGTCCTTACATGGCTGGACTGCAGTATTCATAATTATCTACAAAATATAACATGGAACAGGAAGCAGCAGAAAGGAAGGCTTTTGTATAATACACAATAGTCAGATGACTTCACCAAGGTTTCTAAACACATCTGGATAATAGATCTGGAGGTACGATATTCTGTTTGCTTAGGGAGGTACCACTTTTACTATATGTTCTTTCGAGCTGTCAGCAGATGAACAAACTCAGTAGGCATAAATAATTTCATGGTTGTGCTAGTTATAAAAGAGAAATAGGGTTGACAGTCTTAAGACAGTCTGAAAAATGCATGCAACAAAAAAATGTAAAAGAGAGACAGCAGGGGCAAATCAAAAGAAAAAGCAATGAGAAAGACAAAAACTAAAAGTACAAACCATGCAACACCGGGAGCCAAACAGGACCAGAGAACAAACAATGCAGGAGCAAGATGGGGAAACTGACAAAGACAGGAAGTGGAAAGTCACAACAAGACACATGAGGACATACTACAAAATAATATTTGTCTAATGCTTTGGTTTGTACAAAAAATACCTTATATTTATAGACCCATGACAGCAATCCCAGACATTGAGAGAAATCTATTGTGAAGTATTTGGATGACATCACCATCATTGGCTGCATTACAAAGAACGATGATAGTTCATATTGTAAGGAAATCAACATCTTGCACAGTGGTGCACAGAGAATTACTGCTCAGACACTACTCTGCTATTTGGCAAGCACTTTGATTGATTTTTTTTTTTTTTTTTAACTAATGCAAGACTTTGTAAGTTAAGCAACAATTTCGTATTTCTACCTATTACATCATGTGGTCCTTTTATTTGTAGCCATGAAATTTTAGGGGATCGTGACAAATCTCATGGCAATGCAGCAATGTTAAGAGTCACATAATCCATCAGCTCCTTCTCAGACTATACAAGGAAGATGCAGACGGCCTGAAGAGTGGAAACAGAGAGCATAATGGAAGAGGATCCATGAGTAAATTTAATCAAGACAAATAGGAAAAGACATTTAAGTAAATGGAATTATTGAGAGCATAATTCCAAATGAGCAAATGCATTAAATAGAAAAGACAGATGGGCGGTGACAAGACAGGGAGAGATTGTGATTGCCATACAGCATCGGGAGAGGGAGGGGGGATTGTGTCAAACTAGAAAGCCGCAATATAAAAGATGGAGTGAGCACTTGGTCAGCCCCCAAGATATCGATTTATAAATTAGCCTGAGTGTGTGTATATGTGGGTGGGTGTGTGTGTGGTGTGGGTGTGTGGTTGTGTGGGAGAGGGAGTGGCTCTTTGAGTAGAAAAGAAGAGGGGGATGGGGGATATGACTTACGGGACCAGAAGCGTTAGTGGTCCAGAATCGAATTATATCTGAGCTGACAAGCAGGAGTAATGAGACTGGGGCTGAACACAGAGAAATGCACTCCCAGCTGGTGCCCAGTGGGCTTATTTAGTAAAGAAACTAAGTATCTACCAAGTATCGTTCAGGGCTGGTACGGATAGACATTGTAAGCAATCAAGGGGACTGATAACAGATATTTGGAACTGATAAACTTTAGCTGTACAAATGGAAATCATGGTTAGAACATTTTTGAATTACCAGTTTTAGAATGTAACCGTACTTGAGTGTTGTCATTTTCCGCTACTTCATACATTCCACTACATTTTTTGATAATTTTAGTTAGTAGTTACTTTGCAGGTTCACATTATTCAGTGTTGATAGGCCACTACTTGTGACGTGTAACAAATCAAATAGTCTTGTGGGCGGGACATTGGGTGATTGCTAATATCGTACATTTCTGAACCATTAAGCTGTATGTGAATGCACCGCCAATTAACGGTTCACTTCTCAAACGTGTCTGCACACGGTTAAGACCAATATTTGTCAGTGAAATAAATGACCTCACTGTAATCTTAAATTATCAAAATTTAACTACTATATGGAAAAATATATTTAACAAGCTAAACACAGGAAAGTCTTGGGTAAGTCATTTGTATTTATGGAACAAAAACTTGCAAAAACAGCAGATTGGTCTTTAAAGGAAAAAACAAAAAGCAGTAATTTTCTGTGGATTAAGGGCTGTTTTTCCTCACAGGGTCTCCAAATTTAGAAAGAATACAAATTTGTGTGAAAGTTGTTTACTCACTAATTTATTATCCAAAGTCAACAGCTGTAGTATAAGCATGCTCCTCCTCACCAGTCTTATCTTTCCACCCAGCTTTTACCCAGCCTGGATCACCCTGCATCGGACCTTTGACCTGACCTTATAAGCATATTTTTCACTTCCTTTTCTCAGCTGTTAGACTATAAAGGCCAGTGCATAGCTGGGATTTACAACCACACACCTCACGAGGTTAACGGAACTAAGAGCAAGACGCAAAGCAGAGAAATGGCTGTTGAAAGCAAATTCACGCCTGTCTTTCTTCCCATACTGCATGCCCTCTGTCCTACAAAAAGTTAAATATTAACCTGCAAGTATACAGCATATCACATGAAAAACATGGAGGTCTCTGTAGAAACTGTGAGGTGAGATGTGCTTAATGAAAGAGAAACCAATGTCCTGGATGATAAATGATGTGTGTTATTTATGGAGCAAGCGCTTTTCACAAGAAATTACTCAATTTGTTCTATGGCCGTAAAGGCAAGACTGTGCCTTCTGCTGGTCGTCATGTGTTATTGCATCCACACGGGTGCATTAAAATGGCTTCAAAACCACAGTGGTTTGAAAGCCTTTCAGTGGTTTCCATTCTTGTAATAACTGTTAACATTAACTTGTTTGTCTCTTTGAAGCATCTTTGAAATCATGTGGTCAAGTATGCTGGATATCCTCATATCAGCCCTCTTATTTCTACCTGTATGTGTGTTTCCATGGATGGTAATCAATCTATACTGTCTAACTGTCTATCTGTCTGTCTGTCTGCCTTACCAGGTGTCCACATCCTGATTGCTGTGGGCGCAGTGATGATGGTGGTTGGTTTCCTTGGATGCTATGGTGCCATCCAGGAGTCCCAGTGTTTATTGGGAACAGTGAGTTACAGTCACACAAAATGTTCTCTGTGGAGTTTTAGACCTTTAGTAACACCAAGGAGTATTTTTTTCGGTGGGTGGGTCCATTTATTGCGTATGAGGAAGCCTGGCTTGCTGAATTTGAAAAAAAGCTTAGCAAATGCATTATGAGGAAGGAAATACATTCATTAGCTTGCAGTGTGTGTGTGTGTGTGTGTGTGTGCGTATGTGTATACTTAGAATGTGCAGCTAGTGATGGGTTAAATGCAGAGGACAAATTTCGGGTGTGTTTGCATATCTGACAAATAAAGATTCTTCTTCTTCTTATGTTATCTTGCGAAAGGTGCTACAGAGGGGCTTGTTGCAGATATTCATTGCAGTTTACAGATGCTAATAGTGCAAAATATGGGTTATGCCCCTTACCACAAAGTTATACTTTCTAGCTATGGTAGCATCATAAAAATTTGTTGGAGTGTTTATTTGACAACATTTTGTCACCAAGTGCAGGTTGAGTCATCAACATTTTCTCACTTTTCGCCAGGAAACAAATTCTGAAATACCATTACAAATACCTACGAAACAACTTTTTAGTCATTGTTAACCCTGCTCCCTCCTGGCAAAAGATACAGAGGTATCAGTTGCCATACCATTGGACTACAGAGCAGCAATTCATTATCAACACGTTTTTTTATAAAATAGATTTAGCTGGACTCAAAGGACTCAAACATTGTTTTTAAATTCTTGGTATCTAAGTAATGACAATAAATACACCTTCTAGCTTGATGGATGAGATATGGAGAGAGATGTATGTGATAAAAAAGACTTTAACATTGAATTTGACTTGATGGGGTCTTAAGATATAGTACATATTGTGTTTTTGTGATGCAACATAACTTTTGTTTGTATACTAGAAAAACTCCACAGAGCATTTTTGAATTCAAAAAATATTTTGTCTCATTAAGCGATTAGCTGAATGTTTAAATGGACCACCTATATAATGTCTCTGTCTTGCAGTTCTTCGCCTGCCTGGTCATCTTGTTCGCCTGTGAAGTTGCAGCAGGAATCTGGGGCTTCATGCACAAAGACACTGTAAGACTGCCAACATACTCTAGAGTTTGAAATAGGCATGCAACATTGAGCCCAAAAGTTCAGTAAATACCAATAAAGACCAATTTTTGTCAGTTGCATTTTCAGATGTACTTTAATATGCCATTAGACTGAAAGGTTCCCACATCAAGCTGTGAAAGTGAGACTCAGCAGTTAAAATTTGTAGTAGCATGCAAAACATCATTATCATGACTACCTACATATACTGTCTACTACCTTAATCCACTCTTAGCCACAGTTTTGGCTCTCATGTATACCATCACTGGAGATCTTAAGTATCTGTTTTTTTTAACAATTACCCATTGATTGTTGAAAAACACAGAAGCTTGAAGGTACTTGAAGGTTGATCTACTAAAGGTTAATCCTTTATTCCTCAAAGAGTCTTAACCTTCTAAACAAAAAAATATTACATCCACTGTAATATGGAATATACAAATGATAGATATTTTTTCACATTTCCCACTTTATGACTGTATTTCCCTAATCTAAACAAAGATGGAAGACAGAAATCCAAATGTCTGTGCTCATGTTTTATTTTAAATTATATTTGTCTATATTTATGTGACAACATATTTTCATACAATCAAAGTGCGTATATTCTAGTGTTGTACAAAGTGTATATAAATAGAGTATAGATAGAGTATACAAATGCAACTTGAGAAACAGGCTATAGGTTGAAGGTTATCTTATATCATACACAATTAAGAATATTTTTGAGTCTGGGGAATCTGGAAATAACTTCAGACCATAAGCAAGCATTGTTGAAAAACCCTTGGGGTTAAAATACAACTTTAGTTCTTTAACATGGAGATATTTTTAGTCTGAATGCCCTGTCAATTTGTCTTAAATGTAATTTGTGTGATGTTTATTGTGTCGTGTCTCTTCCTTACACTTAAGACTAATGTACTTGATAACAGGTCAAAGTACGTTTGAAGTTTGAGGCTGAGCTCCTAACAGTGTCTTTTGTCCTGTTTCAGGTGTCGACGGAGATGACTAACTTCTATGACACTGTGTATGACAAAGCCATGGTACAAACCATCAGTGACCAAGACAAGACAAAGGCTGCCGCCTCAGTGCTCAAGGTCTTCCATGAGACGGTATGAATGTACATTACATACATAATACTTATATCAGAAAAATTCTGTTGAATTTTTGCGCAAGTTAAAAATATGCACAATCACCTGCCTTAAGTCAACGGTTCATTGATAAAACCTACCAGCTCGAGTCTTCACTCTTTTGATGATTTGTTCAATCATTTACATATTGAATAAACAACACACATGTTGATGTACAATTCAGGACCCTTTTTATGACTTTTAGTTTATTTGCATAACTCCAGTTTTCTGAGTAGCATGAGTGAGTGTCTCACTAGGGGTAATGCCCCCGCGGGCCCTCAACAGAAGCTCTTTATTACATTCAACCATACGTTCATGTATGTTGTAGGGGCCCTCCCCCTATTTAAAGGGTCTGCATGCCATCATTCATCATTAACAATTTTAGCCCACCTCTTCCTCGCTTCACACTGGGGATGCAGGATATTGATTTTTTTTTGCCGATATCCATTATGCCAATATTATACAACTCGACTGGCCGATAAACCACGCCAATGCCAATTTCACAAGTGAAAAGGTATGTTAACATAACCTCTGTTCACAGAGAACATGTGAAAAGTGGATTGTACAACTGTTCATCAGGGATTTTCCACTTTCCAAACATGCTATCAAAAGCAGTTGGAATTGCAGCTGCCGTGTGAATGAAGGACAGCCTTTTTAAGTTCAAAGTTTTTATCTGTCCATTGTGCCGTGAGCCTCAGCATGCTAACAGGGCTAAAACTTGACATCCAAATGTCTGTTGTAAAACTCACCCAATTGACATTGGCAGTGAGCCTATTAATGTTGTTGTGAATGACCACTTGCAATTCAGGTAAGACCACATCAGAAAAATACCTCTGACTAGGGAGTGTGCAGCGAGGCTCAGCATAGTCCAAAAATCATTGGCATCCAACAACCTCACCAATGTAAATGGCTAGCTGTCAAGTCCATCAGGCTCTGTGTGATGCCTTTTGCCGTTGGATGGTCTTGGCTGTTTTGCCTGGCTTTATCTAAGGACTGGATAAGAGACTGCTGGTGATTTATTTTTTCCCACTGCTGGTTACTTGTTGTTTTCTCCTTTTCCTTATCTGCTGCCACAAACTCATTGTAATTGTCAGTAAAACACTTCTATTATACCTACTATACTTCTATGGATAATTAAATTTGCAGTGTTGAAAGACTTAGTCTTGGCTCCTCCTCGCAACACCAATGTTGAGCAGTCATTGCCAATAGCAGTTTTGCTGTCCGTATCCATCCATCTATCATCTACCACTTATCTGGGGTCAGGTCGTGGAGGCCGTAGGCTTAGAAGGGTATTCCAGACATCCTTCTCCCCAGCAACACTTTCCAGCTACTCCAGGGAGATCCCAAGGTGTTCCCTGGCCAGGTGGGATATTTAGTCCCTCCAGCAAGTTCTAGATCAGTCCCAGGGTCTCATCCCAATTGGTCGTGCCTGGTACACCTCTCAAGGGAGACGCCCAGGAGGCATCCTAATGAGATGCCCAGACCACTTCAGAGATGATAAAATCGCTATAAATTATGTCACTTTAAAATCTGTCTTGAACTATTTATGTTTTGCATTTTTAGGTTACTTTAGAAATGACTCTATAGAGGACAGAGATAATCACTGTGTTGTTTTGTGTTTCAGCTGAGCTGCTGTGGTAAAGGCGCAGGGACCTCTGTGCTGACAACATTAACAGATAAGTTTGGCCTAACTGACTTCTGCCCCAACTCTGGAACCTTCGTCGTAAGTGCAATCATTCAACTCAACAATTGTATCACCACTCTCATGCATTAACAGCTTGGGCAGTCTGGGAGGTTTTGTTTACACTGGATAAAAGCGAGACTTTTCTTGTCATTTTGAGTAGGTTACATTTCAGATCAAATAAAGTTCAAACTGACCATATTTATATTCATCATTATTCAGAAGGTTGTTCAATACCACATAATTACTGTGATGTTTGTTCTGATGTATTTTAATCAAAAAATGGACATTTCACACAACAGATACCTCTTCTTGTCAAAGAATAGCTGGAGCTAATGTTCCTGAGCTTTTGATTGCTCTGTTCCATTTCGGTGTAGCAGGAAGTTACGTCAGTGTGCCTAATGGAAAGTAGCCAGTTTTAAACAAAGTGTTCACCAGGGAATGTGAGTTAGATTAGGAGACTGATACAGACTGATACCACTCTCTGTGTGTTAAGTACAGGGGGTGCTTAACACACAGAGGCTGAGGCGGGTATAGCATAGTGAAAAGTGGGCTTTTGAAGCAGGGAGAAACGGCGAGTCTGGACCTGCTAAATATCAGAAATATTCCAATACCTCATAAAACACATGAATTAACATTTTGTCTCTTGTTAAATCTGTTAAATCTGTACACAAACAGAAATGTAAAAAATTACAAAACAATTTGCGGTTTCATTGAGAGTTACATGTTGGCAGAAAAACTGTGGCAAGTCCCTGTTCCTGGCTGTTGTTCACAAGAAATCACTACAGCAAATAACTTCTGTATTTACAGTACAATAATTGTACGTGAATGTTTGGGTTTGGATTGAACATAAGGGATTTAATATGTTACCACTAATTAACAGGTTATGGCTTTAAAGGTGCTCTCTGTGGTACATTTTAAATTTAGACTGAGCCAAGCTTCGTCCCTTTGCTTCCTGTGTTTATGATGAGCTTAGATAAACCCCTTCTGGCTCCAGCTCCATATTTAAAGCACAGATACACTGTCAGGTCAAGAGTCAGTGGACACCCCTAGTTATTGTTGAGTTCAGAGGTTTCAGACGCTCCCGCTGCTAACAGGTACATAAAATCTCTCGCTGTTGGTAAAATGATATAATGTTGTGCACATGCTTGTGGAGAACCTGTGTACCTAGTTTAATTTTCTTAAAGGTGACAGAATTGAAGAACTATCTTGTTGTTATGTTGCAGCACGCCCTGCGAATTTTATGAGCAATCGCACGATAATAGTTGATAGATGTAGCAGGGTGGTAAATATTCACAACCATGCATTGAACTAAAACCAAAGCATGTCCACACTGACAGTGCTGGCACATTCATGTTTACCAGGTTATTCTTATATAATCACCATGCTGATTTTGCAAATTAATACACTTACATTTGCTTGTCAGCACTAAGATGGTTGATATTATAACGCTATTATAGCATTTATGCAGTTCCTGCTAGAGCCAGAGAAATTACTGTACTTAGTAGTATTTTTAGCATTGCTCTTGCATTGATGCCAGTTACATTCTAAAACAGGTTGGTTAAATTAGTTTAATAACCTTTACCATCACAAGGTTGCCTGAATTACAAGGCACAGCAAATAGTCCTAGCAAAGTTGATATTTGCTAAACAGTGTTAACTCCTCCTTACATTTGCTTTTCCCAGCCTCTGAATAAAGAAGAAGCCTGCCTGGACACTAATGGGATGGTTTTTAATCTGAAAACCTAAAGTCAAATGAGCACTTTTGTCCCTCTTGACTTTGAAATCATTTTACAGGGCAATCAAGTTGTTCTTTCTACTTTGGAGCAGATATCAATTCTATGTTTTGATTGTTTTCCTTTGCAGAGTTGCCACCAAAGGATCGATGAGTTGTTTTCAGATAAGATTTACCTTATTGGTATCGCTGCTCTGGTGGTTGCAGTCATTATGGTGAGAACAACTACACATCACAAAAACGTGAAATCTTTAAATAACTTGGTGTATTTCTGCCCTGTGTAATAAGTGCACTGGTTGGGAATAGTTTCATCTGAGGATTAAAAGAACATTTCATTGTAATAATATGAAACCAACACTTGTCCATGTGTTCATCCCCCCAGATCTTCGAGATGATCTTTAGCATGGTGTTGTGCTGTGGGATCCGGAACAGTCCGGTGTACTGAAGCAATGGGCTGCCAGTCTACTCGTCATGAGGGAAGGACAACCTTGCAGTGTCTGTCTCATTCTCTTTCTTTTCCTTTTATAAGCAGGAAACATCACATATATTGCTTGCTGGATTTCGTCAGCTCTTTGAGAAGACAACATAAATCATCCTTCATTGAGCGTTTTCATTACACTGTCAAATATTTTTTTTGTTAGTCACACATGCTGTTATGCATATTTAACCAGTGCTATCCTAACCTGATATGTAGATATGATATCACTGTGTCACACCTGAGTTACACTCACCAGTCCTGGTGCTCTAATCCTTTAGTGATTCTTTAGTTGTTTAATGCTTTCTTGCCTATGATCATGCTCTTATATTCTTGGTTTTATCCATGTTTTTCCACTGTTTTATGTATAAACTGTATATAAATATATATATTAACAGTGCTTTATGACTGCCTGAGCATGGATATTATATTACAGTTGATCCGTCTTCTGTATTTTTCCTGCACACTCTGCTTGTTTGTCTTGCCCTAGACTGAACCAGAGGATGGTGTATATAACCAGCGCTGTTAAAGCACTAGTGTTGGCCTCACCATATATGCCAACCCTGCAGGAACTGACTAACGAAGGAATCTCAGTTGTTCTGGCTGTTGATTTGTCTCTGGGTGTTTGTCATTCATCGATTTTCCAAAAGTGAAAAGAGTGAGAAGAGTGCTCAGTATTTCTTCATTAGTTGTCGTCAGATTTCCTTCGACAGAATTAACTTGTACAAATTTGAATCTAGTCCTGTAATCACAAACGATACCTAAAAACACAAACTTCTTCTGCTTGGCAAGTTTTTGAATAGCATGGTGAAAAAAAAGGTAATTCATTTGCATACAGAGCAAGTCTGATTGTATTATTTCTTCCATGTAATTCTAATGAATTTTAATTAAATTAGCATCGAAAGCAGAGGCAGAAACAGAAATCATGCGTGACTGAAACAAAATTGTTTTGCCTCAGAAATCTCTCTGAAATATATCTGGAAAACCCTTTTGGTGTGATCTTTGTGCAAGTGGATTTGAAAGATTAAGATAAATGTAAAAGAGAACTGTACCTGGTGGTTCAGCTCTGGAAGAAATTGGCATGGTGAAACTCCAGCCTGTCTTTGCAACAACAAAAAGATCCTTCGTTTGGTGTTCCGGATCCGGGGTGTCTCGTCTGGTTGAGTCTAGTCCCGTCTCATCTGACATCTTGTTGTGTCATTGTCCTGTCCCCCCAGCCTCACAGCCTACTAACTCTACACAATGTCCCTGTTCATGTAATTACTGCTCCCTGTGCAGGGCAAGAACAGGACAAAAGCAGCTCCCTCAGTGGTTTGCACTAAGCTTCTTGACCCCCTTGCTTCTGTTGCTTAGATGTCGGTTTGGCCTTGTATACACCTCAAAAACAGTTTGAGCTAACGTGTTTGTGTGCACGTACAGAACTGGGACAGACACAATATCATGAACACCAGTTAAATTGAGTCAAAATAAGTGCAACCTCGTTCCAGCACGTAACTCCCCTTAAAACAACTCACCTTACCTTGAAATCAAAAATCTAAAATTTGTCAGTAGGATACGTTTGTGTTTTCCAGAGCTATATTAGATTTGAAGTGTTCATGATTTTGTGTCTACTCTCTTTCAGCTGTCCCAGGCTGTTTGCAGTAGTGATATTTGTACTAGCATATAACACCACAGTCACAACAGCTACAGTGTTGACGACAAATCAGTTTCAAGTGCCTGCTGAAGTTCAGGCTGTCAGAAAGCTCCCTCCTGGAAACTTCACATGCTGTTTGCTCAGTCCAGCAGGGTATCTACTCCACCACCTGATAGGCTCAACTATATTTTGCCCTGAGGCTGCTGCTGACGCTAACGCACCACAACGCTCCAAGTTTGACGGGTCATAAACACGCTCACATTAAATCATATCATCTTGTGTAACCTTCCTAACATTTCATAACTGAGAACCAGTAAAAGTGTCTTGTAATATTTACAGCTCTGAAGTATTGTACTAATGAAAATCATGAAGGCTGTAGAAAGACAATGTATGCCTTTTTTTTTTTTTTCTTTCTTGTATTGTGGTATCTTTGTCTGGTACGTTGTCGAAGGAGTCTGGGCAGAGATGGAGGAGGATTTCGTGGCAGTGCCGACTGAGAGGAAATCAGACCTTCAACACATCAGCTAGTTGCGCCTCAGAATTATTAAAAAGGTGATTAGGGCTCTAGCTTTGTTTGTCTGACAGTATTGTCCATGTTTTTGCCTTTTGAATTAGAAACTGACATTCAGGACCCACTGCCACTTAAATCTTAACCCCTCTCTACCCTTGTAGACTTTGGTTTGCCCAAATATAAAGGGATTAAATGTATTTTACAAATAAAACTGTCAGGTGATCTTGTCTTTTTCTTTCTTTTTTTTTGGGGGGGGGGGGGTTACTAATATGAAAAGTGGAAGCCAATAAAAATGTAAAAGATGATATTGACTTAAAAAGGGAACACACAGGAAGGCTAAAGGAGACTGCAGCCAGTGAGTGGTTCATTTTACCATCTAGTCAACTGACTCGAACCTTATATGTCCTTCACTGTGATAGCCGTGTCCGAAGGCATTATGTTTCCGGGTTGTCCATCCATTGATCCAACCCATTGTGGAAATTATATCCCAGGAATCCTTAAGGGAATTTTTCAAAAATGTGTTCTGTTGGTACAAAGAACAACTGATTAGAATTTGGTCAAAAGTCACAGTGACCTCACCAAACAAAAACACAATGATTATGGCCATAACTCAATCATCAAGTGTCCACAAGGATAAAAAGATGAAGTGATTACATCATATATTAAAAAAGGCGAAGGTCAGCTTCACAGGGATATCATAATATTCTGCAAAAAACACTTCTCTGGTCAGAGATTCAACACTAACACTTGTGTCCACATATCACATTTGGTCAGGTCCAGAACTAGTGAAGCTTTTATATAAAAAGTTATCCTAGCTTATTAAACCATAGTTACAACTTATTTCACTGTTAACAGACAATGAAATGCTTCATAAACCAAACTAACAAAAATCAGTTACAACTTTATAATCGCCATCCAAATAATGTTTACAGATGAACTACACAGTATGTATTTACTATTTAAAAAGTATAAACATCACTTACAACTTGACAATAGTCAATTGCTTAATACACTGCTTGTAAAGCATGTCAACTTTTGTTAACTGTGAAAAAATATTAAATTAAGTTTAATTATTAATTTAACGTTTATTTATGATGATTATTATAATTTGTTGCCAGTGAGAAACGCCTCAGACCGGGGCTCTCATGTGGTGAGGGGCATTTTGCTGGGTCCTCTTGTTATTGACTGTTCATTGTGAATTATGCTCACATCATACACAGAGCTTATGAGTCTGAGTAAAAGGGCACATGTCTCTAATTCTGTATCTGAGCTAACACTGAACACTGAACTACACTTGAAACAGCAACAGGGATCCTCAAGCTTGTAATGATGAAAGCTGCTCACTTTCACTTCTCGCCTGTGTGAATCAGCTGAGCTTAAGGAGTGTCAGCATTTCAGTTTGACCTGAGAGAGAAGGGTTATCCATTTTTCTGCTTTCAAAATAAAACAACTGGGACAGTGGCGTTTTTTGACCACGAGATGGAGACAAAGGCAAGTGTTTGGGCTCTATATTTTCCTCAGTTCCCATTTTTTAAGGCGCACAGCAGGGTACATTTCAGAGTGAAGTTAATTTAAAGGTAGTTACAATACAGTTACAATTGTTGACACGTTAACTTTGTGTTACCTTTAGTGTGAAGCAGATGTGTGGTATTATTACTCCTTGGTTTTTTTATGAATAATTTTAACAGACATCATTTTTAGAAGCATTTTAAGGAATGACTGAGGCTCACGGTCACTTCAGAGTAGAATGCTGAGTTTGGCCAAGCGTTGTTATGATAGATTATCTCAGTTTTGATGTTTAAAAAGTTTAAACAGTATCCCATGTTTTTGGAGAGGAAAGTTTTTACTTGTGTGTGATGTTCGTTCTTCAGAGGTAGCAAACAAACATTTCTGGAGGCTCCCAGCGGAAAGTAGTGAAGCTTTCTCCTAAACAACTGAAGTATATGTTTTTGGGTTTTTTTTAAGCATATTTTTTGGCCTCCTCCTTGAACCGGCACCTTATCGTGGTGGAGGGGTTTGAGCACCCGAATGATCCTAGGAGCTATGTTGTCCGGGGCTTAATGCCCCTGGTAGGGTCTCCCAAGGCAAACAGGTCCTAGGTGACGGGTCAGACTAAGATCGGTTCACTCGCCCCCGATGAATATAACAAGACCAAGGACGTGCACGTCGCCCGGATCGGCGTCACCGGGGCCCCACCCTGGAGCCAGGCCTGGGGTTGGGGCTCGCAGGCGAGCGCCTGGTGGCCGGGTCTCTGCCCACGGGACCCGGCCGGGCGCAGCCCGAACGAGCAACGTGGGCCCGCCCTCCCGTGGGCTCACCACTCGCGGGAGGGTTCAGAAGGGGCCGGTGCAGAGGGATATGGGTGGCGGTCGTGGGCGGGGGCCCCGGCGGCCCAATCCCCGGATGGTGACTCTAGCCATGGGGACATGGAATGTCACCTCACTGGGGGGGAAAGAGCCTGAGCTGGTGCGGGAGGTTGAGCGGTACCGGCTAGAAATAGTCGGGCTCACCTCCACGCACAGCCTGGGCTCTGGAACCCAACTCCTTGAGAGAGGCTGGACTCTCTTCTACTTTGGAGTTGCCCGCGGCGAGAGGCGGCGAGCTGGTGTGGGCTTGCTTATAGCCCCCCAGCTCAGCTGCCATGTGTTGGAGTTCTCCCCGGTGAACGAGAGGGTCGTTTCCCTGCGCCTTCGGGTCGGGGATAGGACTCTCACCGTTGTCTCGGCTTATGGGCCGAACAGCGGTGCAGAGTACCCGGCCTTCTTGGAGTCCCTGGGAGGGGGAACTGGAGAGTGCTCCAACCGGGGACTCCGTCGTTCTCCTGGGGGACTTCAACGCCCACGTGGGCGATGACAGTGTTACCTGGAGGGGTGTGATTGGGAGGAACGGCCTCCCCGATCTGAACCCGAGTGGTGTTTTGTTACTGGACTTCTGTGCTAGTCACAGTTTGTCCATAACGAACACCATGTTCAAGCATAAGGGTGTCCATATGTGCACGTGGCACCAGGACACCCTAGGCCGGAGATCAATGATCGACTTTGTGGTCGTGTCATCTGACCTCCGGCCGTATGTCTTGGACACTCGGGTGAAGAGAGGGGCTGAGCTGTCAACTGATCACCACCTGGTGGTGAGTTGGATCCGCTGGCGGGGGAGGAAGCTGGACAGACCTGGCAGACCCAAACGTATCGTGAGGGTCTGCTGGGAACGTCTGGCAGAACCCTCTGCCAGGGAGATCTTTAACTCCCACCTCCGGGAGAGCTTTGACCAGATCCCGAGGGAGGCTGGGGACATTGAGTCCGAATGGACCATGTTCTCCACCTCCATTGTTGACGCGGCTGTCCGGAGCTGTGGCCGTAAGGTCTCCGGTGCCTGTCGCGGCGGCAATCCCCGAACCCGGTGGTGGACCCCGGAAGTAAGGGTTGCTGTCAAGCTGAAGAAGGAGTCCTACCAGGCCTGGCTGGCCCGGGGGACTCCTGAGGCAGCTGACGGGTACCGGCGGGCCAAGCGTGCGGCAGCACGGGCAGTCTCGGAAGCAAAAACTCGGGTCTGGGAAGAGTTCGGGGAGGCCATGGAGGAGGACTACCGGTCGGCCTCGAAGAAATTCTGGCAAACCATCCGGCGCCTCAGGAGGGGGAAGCAGTCCTCCACCAACACTGTTTACAGTGGAGGTGGGGAGCTGTTGACCTCGACTGGGGACATCGTCGGGCGGTGGAAGGAATACTTCGAGGATCTCCTCAATCCCGCTGACACGCCTTCCATAGAGGAAGCAGAGGCTGGGGACTCAGAGGTTGACCCATCCATCACCCAAGCCGAAGTCACTGAGGTAGTCCGTACGCTCCTCAGTGGCAAAGCACCGGGGGTGGATGAGATCCGCCCTGAGTACCTCAAGTCTCTGGATGTTGTGGGGCTGTCTTGGCTGACACGTCTCTGCAGCATCGCGTGGCAGTCGGGGACAGTGCCTCTGGACTGGCAGACCGGGGTGGTGGTCCCCCTATTTAAAAAGGGGGACCGGAGGGTGTGTTCCAACTATCGGGGGATCACACTCCTCAGCCTCCCCGGGAAAGTCTATTCCAGGGTACTGGAGAGGAGAATTCGGCCGATAGTCGAACCTCGGATCCAGGAGGAACAATGCGGTTTCCGTCCTGGCCGTGGAACACTGGACCAGCTCTATACCCTCCGCAGGGTGCTCGAGGGTTCATGGGAGTTTGCCCAACCAGTCCACATGTGTTTTGTGGACTTGGAGAAGGCATTCAACCGTGTCCCTCGTGGCATACTGTGGGGGGTGCTCCGGGAGTACGGGGTCGGGGGCCCTCTGTTAAGGGCCGTACGGTCCCTGTACTGCCGGAGCAGGAGCTTGGTTCGCATTGCCGGCAGTAAGTCAGACCTGTTCCCAGTACATGTTGGACTCCGGCAGGGCTGCCCTTTGTCACCGGTTCTGTTCATTACTTTTATGGACAGAATTTCTAGGCGCAGCCACGGGCCAGAGGGGATCTGGTTCGGGAGCCAATGGATCTCATCTCTGCTTTTCGCGGATGATGTGGTCTTGTTGGCTCCTTCGAGCCGGGACCTCCAGCATGTCCTGGGGCGGTTTGCAGCCGAGTGCGAAGCGGCTGGGATGAGAATCAGCACCTCCAAATCCGAGGCCATGGTTCTCGACCGGAAAAAGGTGGCCTGCTCCCTCCAGGTGGGAGGAGAGTTCCTGCCTCAAGTGGAGGAGTTTAAGTATCTTGGGGTGCGTGAGATTGACAGACGGATCGGTGCAGCGGCCGCAGTAATGCGGTCTTTGTATCGGTCCGTCGTGGTGAAGAGAGAGCTGAGCCGAAAGGCGAAGCTCTCGATATACCAGTCAATCTACGTTCCGACCCTCACCTATGGCCATGAACTTTGGGTCATGACCGAAAGAATAAGATCCCGGATACAAGCGGCCGAAATGAGTTTCCTCCGCAGGGTGGCAGGGCGCTCCCTTAGAGATAGGGTGAAGAGCTCTGTCACCCGGGAGGAGCTCAGAGTAGAGCCGCTGCTCCTCCACATCGAGAGGAGCCAGCTGAGGTGGCTCGGGCATCTGTTTCGGATGCCCCCGGGACGCCTCCCTCGGGAGGTGTTCCTGGCATGTCCCTCCGGGAGGAGACCCCGAGGAAGACCCAGGACACGCTGGTGTGACTATGTCGCCCAGCTGGCCTGGGAACGCCTTGGGGTCCTCCCGGAAGAGCTGGAGGCGGTATCCGGGGAGAGGGAAGTCTGGGTGTCCCTGCTCAGGCAGCTGCCCCCGCGACCCGGCCCCGGATAAGCGGATGAAAATGGATGGATGGATGGATATTTTTTGGCCATTGGCTTTATTGACAAGATAGTTGAAGATATGACAAGAAACAGGTTGAGAGAGAGGGGGAGTGACACGTAGCAAAGGGACCCAGGCCGGGCGTCGAACCCAGGTCCACTGCGGTGAGGAATAAGCCGCTGTACATGGGAGGTCTGCTCTACCAACTGAGCTAAACAGCTTATATATGATCCCACATATATCCCCTACAGGATTTTGGCAAAAACTGGACTCCTCACTATGTTTGGAACAGTAAAAGAACTAATATCAAGTGGTTAGCTCTTCAGTTAAAAAAGACGGAGGGGTATTAGCATGTCCAAATTTCAATCTGTATCACTGGGCGTTTGTATTGAGATGTCCTACTTACTGGATGGAGGAGGATAGAGTTTCATCATGGAAGAATATAGAGCAATAGTTAATAGCACCGACAAAGTTGAGGAGGGAATTTTTCTATATATGTCCATCAACCAAAAAATGTGGTTTGTATTATGGTCTAATTTTAACATATTTGCTACAATTGTTTAGAGCTGCAGAGGAATTCAGTATATGGTGTAAATATTCTCAATTACGGAACAATAATCATCTTCTATCTAGGTGGGAAGTCATTTACTAACAAAGCTTGGGAGGATAAAGGTATCACTACTCTTCAAGTTATTAATGAGGCAAACACAATCCTTAGCTTTGAAGAAAAGGGTTAAAAAAAAGGTTCAAATGTACTTAGCAACCTGTTATAGTGAATGTTATCATAAGAGTCAGACAGGATGGCCTGTCTGACTTTCTTTTTTTAAAGATTTTTCTGGCATAGACACCTTTATTAAGCAGTAGACAGATAGGAAATATGGGAAAGAGAGAAGGATGTGACATGCAGCAAAGGACCACCGGCCAGAATCAAACCGGGGTCGGCTGCGTTTATGGCATGCGCTCTAACCACTTGACCACCTGCGCGCCACCCTGTCTGACTTTCAACCATGGATTTTTATGACTGTGGACAATTGGATCCAGGTGAGCTTCAACGACGCATCTTGTGCTAGGAATGCTTTTGAAGTGACAAACCCCTGTATCCATCCACAGGTCAAATGATTTATACAAGAGAATCAGAATTAGGACTTTTCATTTTGATTTCATTCTTTAAATCTGTATTCACACTGATGTTGCCAACGAGGTACAGCACTGATTGTGAATATATATCTTCTCTTGTCCAACAGGAGAATTTGTTAATTATCTGATTATAATGTATGATGTGTATGACACAGGATGCGGTTGTTTGAATTTAGAATATACTATAGGCATACCAATGCTATAGTCTCACTCTTAATTGTGTGCTGCAACAATATCGTCTCAAGTTTCACACTGGCAACCAACCAAGACAAAAGTTAGCACACTGTCCCGGCCCCACCCTCTGTACGCTGCTGGTTTATCTCTCCACGTGCAGTCATTTCTCACAGTTAGATTCATAATTTCTCACCGTGTGACAAATAGCTGTCAGCGTCAGTTCTGGATACTCCAAATTCCAACACCCACCCTCTATCCTGATAAACTATCTCTGCCTCAGCAGCAGTGAAAACAAGTAAACAAGGTTTAAAACAAATGACAAATGGATTCCAGTTCAATAACACCTCTCAAAAATGTCAAGCGCTTTCACGTAACTTTGTTAAGCAGTTTTGCAAATATCATGATGAATTGGTTTGTTTTAAAAAGATATCTTCAAGTTACGATGTTCTGAGCCCATAGACCTTTAATATAACAAATATAATCTTAGCCTTAAGGTGGTTTTGAAAATGGCACTGGTTCTATGTATCGTAGCAGAATTATATGGAGGCCTGTAACTGCCAAGTAAAAAAAAAAATAGCATTTCCATATGTTCTCAATACTTCTAGAATCAAAAGTAAATTCTAAACTGACAACAGACAATTTTCAATGCACAAAAGCATAACGCTTCTCTAATGATATTCAAACTGAATGTAAATCTGACATTTCATTTTCTACCAGGCACACAATTGTAGTTTTCAGAATGGCAAGACTCTCCCAGGTCTCCTGCCTAAAACCTGTCAAGGTCAACCATCAAGAAACTGACCATGATGCATATAACCATGGAAAGGCAGATAAGATAGAATTTTTATCAAAACAAGATACAATTGAACACATTTCAAATTCAGAAATTCAGACTGTCAGACTGTCCCGTTGAATTTCTTTGTTTGTTGTTGTTGTTGTTGTTGTTGTTTCTGTGTTTTACTTCATTATCTTATTTTATCAGATTTTTATTTTCAGTAATTTCAGTTTTTCGCTGGGAGGTTCCAACCTCCATTTGTTCAGGAATGTTTTGCTTTCTATAAAAGGAAAATAAAAATGAATAATTTAAAAAACACAATTTTAGATTTGGCTTAATTATTTCATTACCACACTGACAGCCAAGAACTTCAGAAGTACAAGAAGAGTAGCCTGTAACCAACCCAAAAAGTACAAAATAATCCCATAAGTGAAAAGTTCGCTAGACTGACTTTACTGATCTTATTTTGTGTTAATGCTCTTATTTGTAAGATAGTTGATTTTTCAGTCTCATTCCCAAAGTGTCAGTATTTGACGAGTTGGAGAACCCAAAGCTGGGAATGGGCTCAAAAATCAACTATCTGACAAATAGCAGCTTTAATTAGGTGAGTTAAATTGTATTTTATTTATTTATTTATTTTTGTTTTACACTACAGATCTGAGCACTTTGTGATCATTCATGTATTTATGAGGTTAAAGTAAGAGGTCATGACGAGGGTGTGTGTGTGGGCGTGTTTGTGTGTGCTGTTACTAAAAAAAAAGCCCCACCGACGCACTCCTCATTACATCCACACCCAGCCTCAGGGTCAGTGGCTTCTCTGAAAGTTTGTGTGAAAGCCTCATGGTCTCATTACTGGCAGGACTGTGTCTGAGACAGGCTGCACGAATCCCTCCCCGAGCCTCTCTGCTCCTGGCACATCACTGCTCCTCACACTGTTTGCCATAATCTCCCCCAAGTATTTCTCACGTCAGCCTTAGGTGATGAGGTTATTTCCACATTCCTGGGCCATTGAACAACCACCCCATCTACAGGAAAAACTGTGCTTATTTCGCAATGCTCTTGATTTGAAATATTGGTATTGAAAAGAACAATACATTGGATTTGGGGAACAACTATCTAACTTCACCAATAGTATTTGTGTATTCAACTGGGGTTATTATTATTCAAAAGCAGATTTCCGTGCAGGGTGTTTTGATAGTGGTGTCGATGCCAAAGCACAATATTGACACATTTTCATCAAACCATTGGACATTTCCACTTCTCAGGAGCTCTTTATTTACCAAGTGCTTCACCTCAGTGAACTTTGGGAGGGTTTTGAGATGACATCACATTGTAGTTGTTGGTCTGAAACATCACATAAGCATGTAAGTATGTTAAACCTGAAAACCATCTGAACCTGACCCCACCCTCCTCCTGGTCCCTGCTGCTGGTTCCAGCAAGCTTTTAGGGCGGGATAAGTATGATTATTTTCAAGATCTTGCGTAACATACAGACTCGTAACATGATGTCAAGGTTTACTCGTGTCGATGACAGATGCCTTTTATGACAACGGGAATAACTTTCAAACAGACTTAGAGGAATTCACTGAGCAGACGCTTGCTCACATGAACATCAACTCTCTGAGCAGATCTAAACCATAATCCTTGATTAATGTTTTTACAGGGACCCAACATTTCCCCCATGAGCAAGCTCTTGGCAACAGCGGCACAAAAAAAACTGCCTTTTATCAGGCAGAACTGGACTCAATGGTAGGCGGTCATCTGCCTTCGACTGGTTGGGTTGAGAGGGAGAGGGAGGGGGAGAGGGGGTAGAAGCAGTGGGAGAGACCAGAGCAGGGGGATTACAGAAGCCACCGCTGTAATAATAGCTTACTAATTGAGATATGAATATTACTAAGAGTAAAAGTATGATAATAGTAATAGTAGTAATAATCATGATAATGATGATGATAAAGGAAGCAGGACTGCAGCAGCGGGGCCATCCACCATCCATAGAGAGAGACTAGAGAGCACAGAGACTCCGGGGAAGAAGCCAAGTCAGTAACATGTGTTAATGAGACGTGAATGTACATCAGTAGGAAATCTCCCACCAGACCAGATCTATGGCAGCATAGCTGAGAGCCAGTGCAGCCCCTAACTGTGAGCCTTATCAAAAAGGAAAGTGTTAAGTCTACTCTAAAACACTGAAACTTGTTTTATGTGGGAGTTAAAGGACAAATCCTGATCAAAGATAACGCACAGATTCCTTACTGCGGTGCTGGAGCCATCCAGAGTCGCTATATCATTAGGTCATGTGTCTTTAAGATGTTTGGTGCCCAGTACTATAACTTCTTTTTTGTCTGAGTTTAGAAGTAGAAAATTGCAGGCCATCCATGTTTTTATGTCCTTCATACATGCCTGAAGTTTAGCTAAGTGATCAGTGTCATCTGATCTTAATGGAATGGAAGTATAATCGTGTATCGTCTGCATACCTCAGTAATCTTGTGTAATCGAGGCGCGTTATCTCAGGATAACAAGAAAATCAACCCGTTATTTGGATAAAACAAAAGGTTATTTCCTCCTCTTATTGATTATGTTACAAGATAATGTCTTCTTGACAACTGTAGCAACTTATTCAAGTTGAAACCATTGAGTCTTTCAGTCAGAGATAAAAAAACAAGCAAAAAAAAACCCATCAGTTATCATTATTTAAGGAGTTATGAATCCTCCCAGACAGTTGTGACGGTGATCTTGAAGGCTGAAATCAAGTGTGTTCAAATGACAGCCATATTTGGATTCTACATAATTGTCCTGGGCTCTGGAGAGAGCAAAACATCTTTTTCTTGAGATGAATTATCTCAAGAAACCTGCTTTTCTAGAGATAATGAGATAAATTAACCCTCTATCACGAGATAGCAAGCTTTGTTATTGTGAGATAACCAAATCATTAACCTGTGATCACGAGATAACGTTTTTTTTTTCTAATTATTGCATTCACTGTCGCTCTTGGCTTCCGTACAAATCACTCTTTATGATAACAAAGTGGTTTGCCAAAATCAACATGAGTACAACTTGTTAACAGAATCATCAGGGTGCATTGTCTGCCACTGTGTAGTTGTTGATCGTACCAGTGGGAGTCACCAAAGTCTTACATTCATATAAAAACTTTAGTAGTTCAGCTTCCAGCCTCAGGCCAACATCACATCGCCTTGAACGTGTCAGTGATCACATATGATAAAGAATCGCCACACAAGTGAAGAATAACAATGTCATCAGTCCGGTCGTCTGACTTTCATCAGTCTTGCCTGTTGGCTATCCAACACTCACTTCTGCAACAGTCTTTGTCCCGGTAAACAGGTCTGTATGGCAGATAATGGGCCATCCATCAAAAAGTAAGAGACTTGAACAGCAACTTTACATATGGTTAACAAAGTGACTAAATAGAGTAGAAGCAGAATTTAAAATGTAAAAGCTGAAATAGAAATGTTCAAACTGAAAGCATTTTGTAAAAGTGGAATTCTAAATGGCAAGGGAAATCAGTAAAGGGAAACCTTAAGTGTGGAACTTGGGAACAGTTAAGCTTAATTGTGACTTAATGTACTTATTGTAAGTCGCTTTGGACTAAAGCATCTCCCAAATGCACTGAATGTAAATGCAAATGAAAACTTGTTCTCAACTTCATCAAGGATAAATGATCAGCAGATCTCAAGACATCTGTCATTTTTTGCTGATGAGGATATCTTATGCGGGAATTGAAGCTATCAATGACTGTGGCTCAGGGGTAGAGCCACTGTCACTGTTATCGGAAGGTTGCTGGTTCAATTCCTCTCGTCCGTATGTGGAAAGGTCATTGGCCAAGATGCTGACACTGATGTGCTGGTTGGCACCTTGCATGGCAGCCACTGCCATCGTTGTGTCAATATACGACTTACTGTAAGTAGCTTTGGACCAAAGCCTCTGCTAAATGTAAACTCTGCCACACCGTTGTTGATTTTGGGGTGAACTGTCCCTTTAACCAAGTGCTGTCAGTGCCTAAAACCATCATTTTTTTTGCAACTTACCAGATAAAGTCATTAACAACATTTTCTCTTCACGTTGATGTAAAAATGAATCTGCTTGGTGGCATTATGTTTGTAAAAGAACTCACTGTTGCCCTAATTGCACACAGAGAGACAGGGTCGTCCTGTCCTGTCAGTCATAGGTGGATTTTGTTGCCCCTAACTCTGTAGGTCCCGCCTACAAACAGTCGGGCTGCTGACGGAGCTCCATTTCGCAGCGGACACTCAGCAGACCCGGTCAGTCCAAGAGCCGCGCCCGTCCCGTCCGGTCCACAGCTTTTCTTCCTCTGTGCCCGGGTGAAGGTGTTTGTCTGCCGCTGGGAT
The DNA here is from genome assembly GCF_900880675.1 of Sparus aurata. Taxonomy (NCBI): domain Eukaryota; kingdom Metazoa; phylum Chordata; class Actinopteri; order Spariformes; family Sparidae; genus Sparus; species Sparus aurata. Next base: position 13,962,495 of record NC_044190.1, read on the forward strand.
GATGAGCGTAGCGGTGGCGGAGGGCTGTTTTCTGTCCGCCCTGCAGCCCAACTCCTCCTGCACCGCCTATGTGGTTCCCTCGGACGGGCCGTCCGCCGACCCGGGCGCTAAAGCAAGGAGGGTCCGGGAGCAGGTCCGGATGCGGCTGGCTGAGAAGAAGTCCTCCTCCCTGCCCAGACTGGACGACTCACAGCTCGGATCAACAGGTGAGCGCATCGCGTTAAAAAAAAAAAAAAAAGAAAAGAAAGAAAGAAGACAGGATTGTTTCGAATGAGCCTTTTGTGAGCCATGAACAGGTGATGCTCATTAAACTGTAATGACCAAAACTGTAGTTTTGACCCCCCACCTACCTATCAAGCATGAAAAACACTTAAAGTACATAAAACAAACCAAATTGTTAAGAAATGTCACAAGTTTGTCTCAGGTGGTTTAACATACATTTGTTTAAAATCATATTTCTGTTAAATACGACAACCTGTGTGAAAAAATGATATTTTGATATTGAATAGGCTTTTTATATCACCGACACAACAACAACGTGTAACAAGGAAAGGGATTAGGCAAGTGAAACAGAAAAAAACAGAAAAATGAAATAGAGTGGGCTCTACTGAAATGAAGGCGAATAGCTTTTTCTTTTTTTTTCCTCATCTGTGGGCGCAGCATCAGGGACACATTATCATCTGATGAAGCTGTTGTGGGGAAATTGTTAGGAAACAGTTGCCTTTCTACAGGTCCAGCAGATACAGAGCAACAGGGGCAGTAATTGTCTAGCAGCCTGGTGGTAATTCAGTCTCCTTTTAGCTCTGTTTTGGTCTCTACCAGCTCCAGAGTGAAATGACTCTTTAAGTGCTCCACTAGGATTCACCAGGTTGTTGCAAACTCTGTCGTTTGGTGCTGGGCAGGTATGTGTGCAGTGGGTTTGTTAGAGGCTCTGTGGTGAATACAGGCGTCTGCTGCTGGAATTGAGGTTGAAGCATTAAGTTGTGGTCAGAAGAGCCGAAACAACTGTAAGACAAATGCTAACATGTTTAACGTGATCAGTCTTGCAGGTTTGAAGGGGCAATTTGTAAGATATGTCCAGAATCAAAAACTGAACTAACATAATAACAGCAGCCTTGACCTTACGTCAAGGTATTTCTACTGAAGTTGGCACACATTAGCTAGCCCCGGCCCGTCCTGTCTCGTAGCTCTTCATACTGCAGGAGGCGATGTGACTTTGCTGCTTGATCTTTTAAGTCAACAAAATAAACTCACAAAATGATAAGAAAATAAATGTTTTTACACCTATTTTGCTGTTTTCCTTTCCCAGAAAAGTACAACCATACACCACCCTGAATCAAGTTTCTCTCTTTTACATTAAGTCATTGTAAAAGCCACTTCATCCAAACTCAACATAAACTAAATAAAACCCACCAACGCAGTCTTGGTTTGTCTTTCCATATCACCTCTGGTTTTGGTTAAAAAAAAAAATCCCGACTTCACAGAGTAAGATGAAAATATTCCAGTGAGACATGCACAACTCTCTCCACCATTTCATTCCTCCCCTGCCCCTGCTACTGTCCCTGTCCTCATCAGAGTCACTGTAAATCAACTCCGTACTGAATCATCTTGTCTTCAAACTGACATTCGTTGGTCCGGTAGCCTGTGTTCATTCCCAGTCTGGTGTCCTGCGGTGTTTACTGAGCGTCATTAAACCTTGAACTCAAATTTAGTTATGCAGTCTTACTTTATTTTCCTTGTGCAACTGTAGAATGTTTGAAACACAGAGGGGGCTCCTGGTTTGGCTCCAGAGGCAGGAGTCATACTGGCAGAAGAGGGTGAATAACATTCACCTGAAGCTCTTCGGGCAATTCCTGTTACTCATGTCAGTTGCTGAAAACTGAATTATGGAAATACTAATGTTATTTATTGAGGGTCTGCAGAAATCCAGAGCTTGGTAAATGTTTTGCGGTAATGGAAGAGGGACACTATCCAGTTGCATTCGGGGAACGCAATGCCTCTGCTGCTTCGATTTGTACCTTTCTTTTGTAAGAAATGAACCTCCTGAATTTGCTAAGATTTAGACATAATTAGACAGAATGAAGCTAATTTGACAATTTAACAGTCATTTTAGGGTTCAGAGGGCGTACACACACATTTCCAAACAAAATTCCAGACTGAAAATATGGACATCAGCCCACTATTACTCTTATGGTCCAGGTCATTAAAATCTCAACACAAAACAGCAGCTGTGAACCTGGGCTGTTACGCAACCAAGATGGGAAATCTGTTACACAGACAACATCCAGGAAACAAATGATGGGGAATTTTGAAATTCCATTTCATCATTACTTTTAGTAAGAAATCTAACTCTTACATTCACTCGACTCAGTGATCAACTAAACAGAGACTCCTGTTCAGCACTGTGTTGGGCATGCTTTAACTCTGATTAAAGCTGTAACATATCATGGCAGGGGGGCAATAAGAGCTGTAGCATCCTTGTGTTGAAGTTCAACATGCACATGCTTGTGATTGTGGTTTAGTTCATGGCAAGACTCCTCAGAGGTTTGATAAAGGTTTGAGACAAAGGGGCCTTTTTAGATGGTCTATAGCGGCTGGTCCAAAGCACAGCGCGCTGGTGCATGTAAGGCTTGTCCAAGTCCATTTCGACGTGAAACGGTGGATAGTCTGGGCGCAAAGTGTGGCGCACGGCACAAAGGGGTTGTATTTAGACTGTGAATTAGTCATGGGTGTGAGGGGAAAGGAATATGATCCTCGGCTGCAGGACCCTCTGCCCCGCCATTTCACAATCATCTGTCCCATCAACAGCTCTGTTTGACTGCATTTGACAAAATCCAATGATATTTAACTGAGGAGGAGGAGTGCTGCTGTGCGTCCCTCTGTGTGTGCACCAGTCTCAGTCTGTGGATCAGGCAGGAAGAGTCACAAAAAGTCTCATCCTGATCATAGACTGGTGGGATGAAAAGGAGCCTTTTGACCTTAATAAGTAAAATATTAATGACATTACCTGCAGCGATCCTCCAGCAGCAGAAACTATATGTGTATCTCTACATTAACATGCACATTTGTGCACGAGGAACAGCTGATACACTTCATTGATGTTTAAAACTTAAGACTTGTTTCCTTTGGAGAGTTTAAAACCACAGCTTTTAGTTTTGTTAATTAAATGTTCCACGATATTTGTTACCATACATTATTGCGTTCATGGAAATGTTTAACATAACTGAGAGCATGACGCTTTCTGCTGCCTCAAGATGGCAATCCACCATCAGTGCACCTGACCACACCTCATTTAAAGACCATCACACCCAAGGGGGCACAGGTGGGCTATTGCATTGAAAATGACAAGTGTGTCGGTCTGAAACTAGCAATGACACTAACGCTGTGCTGTGCGCCACTTTGCACTGAGTCTAAAATAGAGCCCTTAGAAAATGGTGCAAAATGTTGATCAGTGTTTCACAAAGCTCAAGAGGACGCCCCTTATATGACGTGTTATGTCCACAACCAAAATATACTCAGTTAACTGTCATAGAGAAGTAAAGAACCCAGAGGAGAAAAAAACAGAAAATAATATTGGAGATTCATTTAACAGTCAAGAACTAATGGATTTCATCGACTAAACGTTGACGCTTTAATTTAAAAAGGCATTCATTGTTACAATTTTACAGATTTTTTACAGAAAAATTTGACATGTATTATATTCAACAAAGTGTATTAATTATCTTGGATACACACATAGACACCTGTCTGCTGGGAAAACCTGCAAGAGTGTTATTTCCTGGTCATTTCCTGTTTTTTTCCCTTCCTATGGAAACTGTCATTCGTGACATCACAGGTTCCAGACAGGGAAGTTTGGAGTTATACATGTTCACATGTTGAACAACAAGTTTTTTTCTATAAATTAAGATCCAATGGTGATTATTAAACACAGAACACCTTCACCTCATGCTCTTTGTCTAGACACATGCATGTTTATATTAGTGGCCAGTCAGCTTGCGAAATCAGATAATCCAAATCTATCTCATCGAAGACTGGATCATGACCCTGTGTTAGTCTTTTTAAAAGAAAAATATGGGAGTGGTAGTAGAAATCTCTCCTCCTTACGACTACTACTCCTTCTTCTGTCTGATAAGAGAGCAGGATTCCAGTTTGACCCATGAGGGAGTCAGGATGTAGGTTGAAGGCTGCGTATAAACTCTGTGAGATCATCTTTCATTCATGATGAACTGCACATCATGTTGCCAAAAAAAGATGACATTTCATCAGACTGAAACTCCTTTTCTGTGAAATAATGTATTTTTTTTTATTACTAATACTGTATAAAGATTACATAACAATACTAGGTTGTTTAAACTCATTAACAACAAAACACATAACTGAAAATTAAATCAGAGAGACTAAATTGAAAGAGATACTTGAGATAAGGGGGTTGTGATGCCATGAGCTGTACAGGAATATCAACGCAATGGAGCCGACACTCCTGGGGTGGTGAAGGGGTGAAGAGCAATGGCTGTAGATCTGGATGGAATAGATGCAGAGCAGGACGTCAGATGAGCTCACTGGAAGGTCCAAGATGGTTGTGATGAAGATTGTTGGTGAATAAGGTGGAGGAGAGGAAGAAACAGGTTGAAACTTTGACGATGTGATTGGTTCAAAGAGGTTGTGGCCTTATCATTGGTTAATAACTTATAGAGTATTATTATAATTATTATATAACAAAAGGCTTCCTGATTGATATTACACTAAACTTCTTTTCTGTTGACCATTTTTGAAAGTGTACAATGTAAATTTAGAATTTTGGATGGATCTAGATGTGGCCTGTGGTAACCATTTATTTCTGACAGATACTGTGATTGCAGTATGATTCCAGATTCATTTAAATAATTCTTTTAGAATTTCTCTCAAAAAAAATATTGAAATCAAATCATGACTACGTGACATCAGTGTGGTCTATACCAAGCAAACATGTTTCACTCCATACATCTGGACAACAAAAGTTTTGGCTGGATTTATCATACATTTTAACTCTATCAACCAACATTAATGATGCTTTGTGGATGAGTGCGATGAACAGGAGGTGATGATTCCAGTCTTTTGTTTGTAATGTAAAAACAGTAAGCTGGTTCAACACCCCTCCCAAGCTCATTGACCACCTCGTGTGTTGAACATTCCTTTCCAATCTCCTCTTCACAGCATGTAATCAGAGTTTATTTTAGACTGGTCTGTACTTCGGTCAGTGGAGTAAGTCCTGCTGTCATACTGAAATGAAACTTGAGGACTTAACGACAGAGGAAATTGAATAGGTCTGATTAAATTTGACGGTTGAGAAAACAATTTTAGCAAATATTGGTAAAGTTGCCATCTCCAGGAGGTGATTTCCTTGTTTTGCTGACCTGTTTATCGTTTGTCTAGTTCCAAGGCTAGGTTAAATATTCCCCCTTGAAAATTCCAAAGCATGGTAAATTGAAAACTGCACCAGTCAGCCGCAAGATTAAAGGGACTAACCGGTGAAATGGATTAACAGTGATCATCTGGTTACAGTGCAATGCTACTCCACAATAACTGCTTGGGACTTACCAGAGGAACATGATAAAGAGCTCAAGGCATCAGTCTGACCTCCAAACTTTCTATATTCTAATCTAACCGAGCATCTGTGGGATATGCTGGACTTCTGAGGGATTGAGATGAGGGGATCTTGGGTTTTCAGGTCCGAGTGTCCAGCTCTCTGTCGTGTTCCTCAGACTGTTACTGAGCAATTTTTGCGGTATTGGAGACGCATTTTCCTGCTGGGGAGCCACTGCCATCTGGCAGTGCCAGTACCAAGAGGGGATGTTCTTGGTTGAAAGTGGTGTTTGGGTGGCTAGTGCATGTCAAGAGTATTGCATTGTTACTAGATCATCAATGATTGATCACTTCACCTGTCAGTCTTTTTAATGTTGTGGCTGATCAGCATATTGAATTAATTAATTCTGGTAAAATAAACTATAAAACAACTGTGTGTTGTGCGGTATAGCAAGAATTGCACAGTTTTATAAGACTGAGTATTCAGGGTTCAGGGGAATATCGTGTGTTGTCCTGGAAAATGCAAGCTGTGGACACACCCCTTGCATAGCACCTGACATGGAGGCCATTAATGTAACTTGACAACTCGAGTGGCCAGAACTGAAAATAATAGTTACGTTATGCTTCAAAGTCTAAATATTTGTCACCGCCGGCTGGTAGTTTTATTGGTTTTATAGATAAAGAGTGCTTTCTTTCTATCTTGTTAAATAATGTTAAATTGATTGATTGCATGGAGCACCGGATTCAGAAAACGTTGCCTTTTTCCTCCATTGACTGAAATCCCATAGGTTATGACTTTGGCCATTTTCAGTGGTGTAACTAGAAAACTTTCCATCACAGAAATAGATCATGAGATTGTGATTTTTGTCGTCACAATGTTGTCACCGACCAGAGCAGCCTACCTGGGTGCAGTGTTGATTGGCTATTACTTGTGAAGTGTTTCCAATGCCAGATACATTCGCTGGTTCTTTCTTCTTCGTCTTGTTTTTTTTTTTTTAGCCTGGTTTTAGTTTTTTAGAGAACGAAAGACTGGCGAGAGAAATGAGAAAGCTGAGGTTATCAATGCCAAAACCATTATTGTAACTTGGTTATATTGATAGTGATATTGATATTGAAGTGAAGTGGTGTATATCTTGCATTATCCCATGATCAATTTGTCATGATTTCCAGGCATGTAACATGTCATAGTTGTAGCTATAGACTGCAAATCATTTAAATGTATAACTTCCACAGAGATGAACACACCGTGTTAGTGTTTGGGGGTCATCCCTATCTGCCGTACCAGCTAAATCATCACTGAAAATGTCCTGGAAAATAATCTCTAGATAAGAGCGCGAACCCTGGTATTACTTTTTAGAGTTCACTTCAGACTAGTGCCGGAGACCAAGGTTGCTTTTTGGATATGATGGGACAGAAATTGGAGCCTTAGTTGAAAAAAAGGTTTGTGGCAGAGATCGGAGCTTGGCTGGATGGATGGGAGCTGAACACATAAATCACTGAGAGGCTTCTTGTTTTGCAGAAACCGAAGAAAACAGTCTCATCTTGGGAGATGGGCTTAATTACAGTCATAAAACTTTGAGAGGGGAGTTAATCAAAAACATGTTTAAACTTTATCTAGCATCGCACCCATGTTCTTGACTACTCAAGGAATGTGAGTGTGAATTTGTCCACACGCAGCCTGATAGATATTTGGTTTGCCAGTGGTTCTCAACCTTTTTCAATTAATGAACTTCTTTTTCAAACATTTTTCAGCCAAAAAACAAATGCCTATAAACAGATAGACAATACAGCACTGAACCATCGGTAATCAATTTAATAAACAACAACCTTGTAACTGAAAGAAAGACACTTAAATGCTCCATTTCCAATTAGATTCCATCACATGCACTGAACTCTGTTTTGATTAGTTGCACTTACATTCTTGGTGACAGGGAGGCAACTGTAGTGATCACACTCTTTTCCAGGCAGTTTCTGTTTCTTCGCTCTGTTTTCACCAGAATCATTGTATAAAAGGAGGCCTCACACAAGTATGTGAGCCAGCTCAGGGTGCTCCTTCTTCACACACACACCCAAAACTGTGTTAGAGTGGACGTGTCAAACTGCATCTGTAATCCAGAGTGAGACAGCACATCCAAGAATTTTCTACTTCAGACAAGGGAAGTGGGTTTCTGGATCCTTGAATTAAAACCACCAATCAAGTTGATCAAATGTCAATTCATGATTGACTTAAATCGACCTCTGCACATTTGCATTTTCACAGATTTCTTTAGGAAACCATCCACCTTTTCATGCAGGTTCAATATGCTGCTGTCCTTGCCCTGCAGACGCATCCATTTCCTTCAGTTTGCTTAGTATATCTGCCAGCATAGCTTTTGAAGCCTTTGTCTTTAAACAAGGTGGCATCTGTGCTAACAGACTGGTGAAAGAGATCCCATTTATGTTTTTTTAGTTCTTAATATGGACTTTAAGTAGCATTGGTTTAGGGACTGCTACGACGTTCAACAAAGTACACACACTTCTATCTCGATAATTCTTGATGTTGTAGTCCAGCAGTCTACTACCGGAGAATGCCAAAGCTAGTTATAGACGTAGCCATGGAAGGAGTTAAATGTTGCTTAGTGACATTTGGTTTGCACTACCACAGCAACCCGTCGGAATGTTTAGCTGTCCCTGTACACTCACTGCTTAAAGTCCCCAAAATGCTGTCTGTGTTCTCCTTAATGTGGGGGTCCTGTATGAGAATACCTTCCCTGACCTCTGACCGGATGATGCTAATGCTCAGGCATGCAGCCCAGTTCCCCTCCCAGTACCACTCCCCCCCCCCGCCCCCCCTTCCTTCCGTCCTGCTGGTCTGATGGTGTGTGTTGTTTTTCTTCAAGCCATTTTCGACAGGCTCTGTTCCCCCTTGCTCTACCTATTCAACTCAGCAGCTCACTTATATAATATTTAACAGTTTACTGTGCTCTAAAGTCTGAGAGTGTTGATACATCTGATCATAGTGTACAGTGATATAAGGTTCCTTCATCCACATGTTGTCATGGTTGTGTTTATCACTTCCATCTGTGAGGTAAAGTAAATCCATCTGTGCTACAGTGGTTCTGCCCACGGTTTGAAAAAAGTGCTTCGGGGGGCTCTATGGATAGCCATGTTGATCAGTAGGAAGTTTCTGCTACTTTTGTCCAATCTGAAAAATATTGATATCTACCTGATTGATTGGCATACAATTTTGTCAAGACACACATAGTTTCCAGACAGTGTATCCTAATATCATCTGACTGCTGCATTGAAATGTGTTACTAATGGATGGATTGCCAGAGAATCAGTAAAGACATTGATATAAAACTTAGGAATTGCAATGGCTAAAGTGATTCCCTGATTCTTCATTGAAGGCTACAAAGGCCAATGCCATTGATACGCAACCTTAGTTTTCTGTTTGGGCAGGAGATATATTTGTTCTTGACAACTCGTTTTTGTGCTCAATGATGGAAATCAGGTGTCCCAAAGATGCAATGCACAAATTGTCTATGTGAACGACTGGTCAAAAGAAAGTACATCTCCAGCATGGTGCAACTTACCAAATGTTAGCATCCTAACACACATACACAACATATATCAGGGGTCTCCAAACTCAAATAAGCACGTTAGTTAACACATTAGTTTTCAACAGTGCAGATCTTTTTCAGAATAAATAACTTATTTAAAGCCTGGCTAGGCTTGCTGCAGTAGTTTGTGTTCCCGGTGCTACCTAGTGGTCGGCTAACACCGTCTACAATAAAAAAAAATTAGCGGACTGACACGCTGGGATTTCGAATGGTCAATAAATGCTGCTGCAATATTGCTGTTTTGCTCTGTAGATGCAGTTTTGATGAATAACAGAGGTACTAACTGAACACATTGCACTTGCATTTCCTGTGACGAGTGAACTTCAAATTAAAAGTCTTTTTATAAAAGTTAATTTGTTTAAAAACAGAATTGTGTTTTTATGTCAATTGCATATGAAGAGATAATTTTAATTAGTGTGGAAAAAATATTTTGCGTGCTACATTATATTTTTATGTTTCGTATTTTTGACATTGAGTTGTGGGCTTGATGGATGAGGAGGGGGCTGGCAGTTTGAGACTGTGCCTCCAAAATTCTATAAGGAGTTTGAAGAGCAAGTTACACCATTTTGACACAAGCGTTGGACTATACGTTAGATAATAATCAATGCTCTGAAACATGGTGAAGTTCATTATTAACAGTGATCCATAAAGCTGGTAGAAATCCAATTGATTGTGTCTCCCACAAACATTATTAACCCAGACTACACAGGCTTTACTGCTAAGAGAACATACATCAGTGCAGTAAAGATAACCCGAGGTGAACTTCTGAATAATAATTTGTTTTTGTCACAGTGGCATTCTGATCAAAGACACAACTATTTTTTCTTTCTTCTCTTTGTCTAGACTACAGCTTTCCTGAGGCAAAGAGCTTAGCCCACACCCTGGGTTTCAGTTCCAGGTCCATGATACAAACACCTAGCCGCATCATGGCTGTGAGTACTACCTGCCAGCACTGCTTTACACAATACTACATACTTGCAAACGTTAAAAACAAAAAAAAAAAAAACTGTCCAGTACAGATCTGTCTGACTTTGATGGACTGTGGTAGGATTTGTATTAGAAGTGATCAATTTTGTCAGTGATTGTTTAAAGATTATTCAGATATATTATAACCTCTGTCTTATTTTTGTTGTGTTGGCCAGCATTTCTATCAGTAATAGTAACATGGTACTCATCAAGTTACTTCCTGAGATCTTGTCTGTAGCCATGGTTTGAGAAATTTGCCTTCCCTCTTAATTTTGTTTAATTTTGTTTTACATACTATTTATTTAGTTTAAGGCCAGCTCCACTAATTTTAAACTCTGAAGTGAAAAAAATAATTCACTTTTGATAAATGCATAGTTAGAATGTACAATGAAGTTTGTGTTAGTCTTAGAAACGCAACCAAAAGTATAGTAGAGGTTTAACAATAACAAAATGTGTCAGATGATTGAAATAATAAAATAATGAATAAAATAAAGCATTTTTCATTTCTTTTTCATTGTTGGCCTAATTGCAGTTAAATTACCTGTACATTTTTTTTCTAAACTTGTTGGTGTTAATTGTAAACTCACTTCAGGGTACCAATTCACCCAAATTCCCAGCAAAAATAGAGAAGACATTGCCTACAGTAAGTAGGTTTAGTCAGTGCTGAGATATGGTAGGGCAGCTATGTTGCTTGGAAGAAAACAGACAGAACAGGAACAGTCAGACAATCAGACACAACCAAAAAGAGAATATAAAGACTCATGGTCACAGTACTCCCCAAACTGTCAACAGAAAGACTGAATTATGAGTGCAAAGGTTTCAGTTCAGTTCAGTTCAGGTTGCAGGGAGAGGTTATTAGCATTAGTGAACATTTTAGCTTTACCTCCAGATTGCTGTCCACAAATATCCAGCATGCAGTACAGTCCACTTCACGTACATGACTATTTATACAACACACACCCACTCCAAAGCCGCCCTCTTCCTCTCCCGTCTCACCTCAGGTCACCTTCAGAATACGTCCACTCCAGCGCCTCCTATTGCTTTAACCACCATCATCTCCTCCCATAGACCAACAGCTTGATTCAAGTTCCTCTAATTCTCTGTCACCGCCTCCTCTCACACCAGATTCCGTAATAACTAATCATTTTTATGTCACAAATGTATGTCTTTTAATAAGTTAGATTGTTTTATTATTACAGAGTCATGGTTGTCTCAGGGAGATTTAAGAAGCAACCTCAGGGAAGGGGGGGTTTCTGTCACTTAGATTATAAATGCAAGGTTTTTGACACAATTGATCCCAGTATTTTAATGATTATTAACAGCTCCCATTCTAATGGTAATTTTCCATCCATTTTTGAACATCCTAGAGTCTAACCTCTCTTAAAGAAACCTAACCTTGATCCCATTTTTTAAAAATAATTGTAGGCCAATTTCTAAACTTTTGTTTTTATCCAATGTTTTAGGGAAAGTGTTTTCAACTCAGCTTTTAGCTTTTATGTGTCATAATAGGATTTTTTATGAAGTTCCAATCAGGTTTTAGAGCATTATATATCACAGAAACAGCCCTCCTCAAGGTAACAAATGTTCCCTTTTTCAGCAGCTGACATAGAAGAGAGCGCATTTTGAATTCTTTTAGATATAAGCACTGCTTTTGATACAGTAGATCATGCTGTTTTGATCAAATGTGTTCGAAACCTGAGTTGGCATCAAGGGGACTGCTCTTGGTTTTATTCTTACCTTTTAGACAGAACCTTTTTGGTCACCATACATAATTACACTTCATCTACTACTCATATTACCTGTGGTGTACCGCAAGGTTCGGTTTTAGGTCCAATTTTATTTTCTATTTACTCTTGGCCATATAATCCAACGTCACAACATTTCTTTTCATTGCTATGCAGACCACACGTACCTTCTGCTGAGACCTTGTGACCCAAAAAGCATAGCTGCTCTTTTTAACTGTCTCAATGACATCAAATGTTGGATGGCACAACATTTTTACAACTGAATAACTCCAAGTCAGAAATCTAAGTTGTTCAGAAGGCAGTAGCTAGGCTTCTTGCTGGTTTTAACAGACACCATCATGTCACTCCTATCCTAGCTTCTCTTCACTGGCTCCTTGTCTGTTTTAGAATTGATTTTTAAGATTTTACTGATTACCATTAAAGCTCGTCTCGGTCTTGCCCAAGGTTGCATAGTAGAAATGCTGACCCCATATGAGCCTATTCGTGGCCTTAGATCCTTGGGTGGGACCCTTCTCGTCATTCCAAAGTCACCTTTCCATTTTTTATTCCTTTTACTGCTCTTATTAGTTTAGAATTCATACTTTGTGATGATGGGTTTCCTCCCTCTTACCATCCTTTCCTGCTTTTATGTTCTTATTATCTATGTATTGTCCAATATTTCTTTTACTTCTCATAAACTTTATATCTGCTCTTAATTCCTTGATGTGATGTCATCATCTCATTGGGCCTCATTCATGAACCGTTCTTACGAACAAATTTGTTCTTAAGTCCCACTTACGAAGATTTTACAAAGATTGTGGCATTCATGAATGTTTTCTTATCTAAGATTTTTTCTTAGGCAAGAACAAATCCTACGAACACTCAGGAGTACTCTTACGCGTAGTTCAATAAAATGCAATATTACAGTGATAATTCATATTTATTCATTTATTTATTCATTTCATATTTTTGGTAATTTACAAAGAATTTAAATTCTAAAATAAATTAAATGTGCCAATGATTTAAGATAAATCAAGTAAATTGGAAACATGCCATCAATTAGTAACCCCCCCACCCTATTTATACATGGCATTTCTCCATCCAAGGCCCACAAAACAATGGCATATATATTGCTCCTGTGGCTTTCATCAATGTAAGAACACAGCTGCGAACAATTCTGAGGCTTACGGACGCGTTGGTGAATCTGACGTAGGGTTTTCTTAAGGAACCTCTTAATAACAACTTAAGAAAGGATCTAAGAAGATTATTAAGAAGATATTGGTGAATGAGGCCCATTGTCCTTTATTGTTTTGTTCTTTTATTTATTTCTATTTTTATTTTATTTTATTTATTAACTTTTCTTTTCTTTCTTCTCTCTCCCTTCCCTTTTCTGTGATTTTGCCTATTTTATCACTTTTATTCCTTTGACTTGTAATAACTCATTTTGATTTTTTCTGGTTTCACATTTTGTGTTCTGCCTTCTTGATTTTTACTCACTTCCTTGTGTTTGTCTTGGCACACACACACACACACACACACACACACACACACACACACACACACACACACACACACACACACACTTTTAAGCAAGGAACCAGCATTGTTTAATAATGTTTCCTCTCTTGTCTGATTGGCTTTGTGTCAGTGAGAAGGAAAATTCTTCAGACCAAATTGAGAACAATGTAGAAAAAATATAAACAGGAAGTTTGTCTGTTGTTTTTAACTGGCCAGTCTAACAATTCAAAGCAGCAGTGAGTTTCCTGTAGCTTACAGTAAGCTTGCTTTATTTAATGTGAGAATAAGAAGATCCTACACCAACGTCCAGCTGCCCAGGACAGATTTACTAGCAGTAGATACTTTTTCTTGTGAAAGTATTAAAGAAGAAAGAAGACAATAGTGATACTTTTTTTTGTCCATGCCATAGCTGTAAGAGCTTTTCTATAACAACTTTTTGCACTGCTAACAAAGATATGAAAGTTTGTCTGTGAAAATTTCTGTATCAGAAATCTAGCAAAAAGATAAATTTTCTCCACCTGCTGCAGAGTGTCAGCTAACCTTTTTTTAAACCCCCACCCTGCAGGTGCCCACAGCACCCCTTCACTCCTCTGGGTTCTCCTCTCGCTCCGCTGTGGAGAGCACTTCCAGGGTGAGGCATAAAGAAGCCAGCACAGTCCAGAGCAGCTTCCACACCTCCCAGTCACACAGCAGAAGCAGACGCACTAAGTCACTGTGCCAGGCAGACCAGGAGGCATTTCCTATCAGTGTGTTTGTTCCTCAAGAGAAGGCTTCCTTCCCAATCACTGTGCCTCCCCCCGGCACCCTAAGGCGCAGCCTCAGTGGGACACTGGCCCAGGACAGGAGCCACTGGCAGGAGGAGGAGCTTCCATATCAGTACACCTACAAAGGCCCTTCTCACCGCACCATCAGCCGTATTACCAACCGACAGCAGCACTACCAGCAGCAGGGCTCAACATTGGGTCAGGAGGGCTGGGTGGGGACTGGAAGAGGGGTCCCCATGGCAGGAGATGGCTGGGGGAGACAGTGGCAGCAACATGTGTCCAGGGCAAGTCATGTCATGGGAACAGGGCAGTACCAAGTCCCTATTCACCGGGCCGCCTCTCTCCGCAGTGTGAGGAGCGTTGGGAAAGGGGTGGATATCTTGGATGGAGCATCGATACATAGCAACGACCCACTGGAAGAGTGAGACATGTTCTTCATTCATTCTCCTGGCTACAACATCTTGGCTACAGCTAGCCAGTTCAGCTTCATTTGTAGCTTTATCAGTTGAATTACTTGTGGGGTGTATGTTGCCAGCAGTGATGGGAAGTAACTAATTACATTTACTCAAATACTGACCACTACAATATTGTTTGTAGATTGCCTGCTGCATCAGAGTCAAAGATATAATTTACTTTCATCTGTACTTTGGATATTTGAGTGTTTATTCTATTTATTGACAGAAATGACTTTTGGTACTTGATCGCATTTAATATAAGATACTTTAAGGGCGCACTCACACTAGGCAATCTGTACCGTTCCCAATCACGTTTGACCCCAAAGTCACATGGGTGGAAGAGGTGTGCTTCGACACATGGACATGTATGTACAAGAGGTCACCATGCTCAGGCCCAGTTGGGGCCAGCGGGAGGACTGGGGAGGAGGGACAATCATGCTTTTCGCAGTGTGTTGAACAACTGAACCAAGTGTGAGGGCACCCTTAGAATTTTACTCAAGTACTGTTCAAGTTCATTGGTTAGTACTGTTGCCCAGTGTCATCTGGGATCAGCTCCAGGGACAAGTGTGGCAAATATTTGATGTTTTATAAACAAAGATAATCGATGATAAAGGGAAATAAATAATCACTGGATGAATGAATAATTAAAATACTTGTACTACTATGTGTGTGTGTGTGTGTGTGTGTGTGTGTGTGTGTGTGTGTGTGTGTGTGTGTGTGTGTGTGTGAGAGTAGGATGCAAGGTCTGGACATGCCCACAGCTGTCAGATATCTCTCTGAGTCAGATGTTGCCTTGCAAGTTCTGGGAGCTGCATACATACAACACCAGTGTTATCACAGCGATGATGCCAAAAACCAGGTGACAGCAGCCTGCTCTTGATTATGTTTTTGGTTATATTTCCCTTGTTTCCTGTTTGTTACTATCTATTTATATATTTTATTGTCCATTTGTTTTTCATCTAGTCTTCCATTCATTCATCACCAGCACTTCCTGTGATGGTGTATGTATTTACAGGATATGATGTGTGTTCTTCCTGGTCCTCTCTCTTCAGATTCGTGTCCTGCATGGCGTTCCAGCTCTGGTTCAGCTGTTTTCCAGTGACAACCAAGCAGTGCAGCGCTATGCCACCGGTGCCACGCGGAACCTCATCTATGAGAACTCTGACAACAAAGTGGCGCTGGTGGATGCCGGTGGAGTGATGCATCTCGTCAGCATCCTGAGCCAACCCGATGAGGAGCTTCGAAAGACCATCACAGGTTTCTGCTTTCAGATTGGTTTGAACCCTGCCCATGAGCTCCACCATGCATCGATATTCCCCAGGCCATTATTCAATCACATTATCCAGTTGGTCTCAATCATTTTCATTTTGTGTATCACTGGTTTGAAGAAGTCAGTTAATCAGACACCAAAATAAAATCCTATCATGGCTGCAGGTGTCCTGTGGAACCTGTCCTCCAGAGACCACCTGAAGGAGAAGCTGTCCAAAGAAGCTTTACCAGAGTTGACAGATAAAGTGTTGATTCCTCTGTGTGGCAGCCTTCCACTCAGCCCGCCTGAGAAAGATATCTTCCTCAACACAACTGGCTGCCTCAGGTGAGTCAACCCATTGTGTACTTCCTAGCATTGGTTTTTATGTTCATAAGCATTTTAATGTTCAGTGGGTTAAACAGTGTCATCATACCAAAAGACTACTTGCTGATGAGTACAGATAAAGTGGGCAGGGATACCAGAAGATTTCTTTTCTCCTTTATTGCATGAGCAGGGGGAGGAGAGACATGAGTTTACGAGCAAACACTCTATAATATTCATTTCATTTCATATTCATATTCAACCTTTAACTATTTAACACTTATTTTATTAAAACATTACCACTTACAGCAACTTTAAATATAAAGCAGAGGCGCTTTAAATATGTAGTCCCCTAGTTTTTTCAGTTTACATAATATGAGCATGACAGGCTGAATTACACTTTGCGCAAGAAGTCAACAGACTTTTGTCACTGCAGCCATTTTGATATGATATGGCAGATAAACAGGTGTTACTATTCATATAAACCAAGGTTCTGTACTCTTTCGGTATGGAGCCTTGATTAACATGATGGGTAACACCTGTGTTTACCTACTAGTCCAGGTCACAATGTCTGCTGGGAAAAATGTATATAGAAATAACTTGTCATCCTAGTACCATATGGTATCATAAAGTACAATACAGTAGGTGTTTGCTTTTGACTTGTAGCCCACCTTCCATTTTCAGTTTGGGCCCTCCAAGGGAAAATGTCTGGGCACCCTTGCCTTAAACTAAAGTATCAGGCAAATAAAACGTTTGATCTGATGATGGCTTAAGTTTAAACATATTTCAGTTCATCCTGAGGGGAACATCAATCTCTGTACAACCCATCCAATAGTTATGGAGAGATGTCATCAGAACCAAAATATCAACCTGCTGGTGGCAAAAGAGGTAACGTCAGGGATAACCAAAGTCTTAAGAATTATAGTGTTGCTATAGAATTTCATAGCAATCCATCCAGTATTTGTTGACATAATTCAGTCTGGACCAAAGATCCGAAATGGCCAGCTGACATCATCATGTCAATAAACCTGCTGCTTACATGGCTAAAAAGGATTATTAAGTGAAACAACCATGAAAGAAACTAACATGTTCCTAGCCAATGTCAAGTCGTAGGATAAATGGCACTCAGGCTGACTAATAGTCGTGAAACCAGAAACTGCCATGCCTTCAACTTCACAGAGACCTGTCTCCACCACATTCTGAATCAAGCTGTTGCACTTAATGAGTGGGCCATGTTTAGCACAGAACTACAGCTACAGCAGAACAAGGAGAGGTGCACTCTGTGTGTACATCATTGATGGTTGCTCACAACCAGTAAACTTTGACGGACAGTGTTCACCTCATGCCGAACTGCTAAGATGTCGACCCTATTATCATTATCATCTGGTTGCTGCTGCTTGAATTCAGGCTGACACAAATTTAAAAAATGCATTAGCTGTATCATCAAGTGTATAAACAATGTTTTTTCTGTGCAGTAGGGCTGCTACTGGGGGGATTTCAGAGAGCTCCATAAAGTTTATGCTAAAATCTCTCAGCCATCAAAGTTTCTAGACAGACAGCTTTATTATGTTCTGACAAGTTAGTCCTGATTTAAATGTCTTAATCTGTGTGTTGCATAGGAACTTGAGCTCAGTAAATGAGAGGACGAGACAGAAAATGAGAGACATGCCAGGCCTGGTGGACTCTCTTGTGTCCTACATTCAACAAGAGGAGAGGCCGGATGACAAGGTAACTCTGACCAGCACTGTAATAACCTGTGGCACTTTCACACATTGTAAATGATTATTGGAAAATCACTATGGTCATTATGGCTGCAGGACTCCACACTGGCAGTCTTTTAAAAATGTCAGTAGCTATGAGGGCTAACCACCACAGCTGGAAATTAAAAGACTAAAAAGTCAGGATTACACTAAATGAAAGACTCCAAGCATCTTCTGACATTTAACAACAAGCCATGTTAGAGAATGAGGCATGGGTTTTTCTATACTTTTATTATTGTCAACATATCCCTTGAACCAAGACCAAAACCAACAGCGTGTCGTCAGCACTTTCTGACCTCCCCACCCTGTCCATTGGACTTACCATATTGATCAACCATGTAGGTGTCACATTGCAATAACAGCTTTCACCTACTTAATTTCCCACAACTTTGATTTCACAGTCTACTTGATCCAAATACTAAATGTCCTGACTTAAAACCATTGAGTAGTTTTGCTTAAATTATTGTGATATGAATAAAAGTGGAGAATGTAACTCATGAAACTGACATGACACATTCAGCTAGACAGATAACGTGAGAATAAATATGAATAATAATGTGAAGCTTCTATGTGAGTGGTTTGGACAGCGCTCTATGTCATAAGAAAGAGAAAAAAGATATAATGTTTGCTAATGTGGAAGCTTATGGAGTCTGTGTATTTTGACAACCTCTGTGTCCAAACTCTAAGTCAGTCTCAATTTTCACCTGAATATGCAGTGGAATGCATACACCGTACAGACTGACTCTCATAAGGGAAAGTAGCGCTGCAGCACTGGACAGAATTGCATAGAACAGTTATGAAAGGATTAGAATTTGGCCTGCTCTGTTTTAGCTGATACTAACCATTAAAATATGCCGGATTCACCCCAAGGACTGCTCTGTTGGATTAGGTCTGGACATCTCTAGTCCTCTACCGACGATGTGAATCTTAAAAAGCTCACAAATACATCATCAAAGATTTTTTCTAAAGGCTCAGAAGCTGTCTAAAATAGCCGGTCAGTGTAGTTTTATTAATATGTTACACAAACAGGAAGAAATATTTAGTGGCAGATTACTACACAGTTAAAGCTCTAGTGAGTATTTAAAGTGGCACAGTATATGTGGCACAAATCAAAATGAACTACAGTGTGTGCGTTCATGGTAAGGAAGGGAAGATGCCACCTAGTGCAACAGTGTGTTTTTGGTGAACAGTGGAGCAGTATGGCACAGAGAAACATTTATCACACTTTGACTACTTAGAAGGTTTTTTTGGTGTAAAGGCTTTTCATGAGATTTATTGTAAATGAATTAATAATTATTTGGGTGTTTTTTCTTCAGCTAGCGGTCACGCTGGTATTGCACTAATCACTAAGGAACATCAGCTTCTGACCCAGTTCAATACTTCATCTCTCAATGCTTCATACTTTCACTGGCTCATTATGACATTGGGAAACTGTTGTCCTGACATTCTTCCTCACTCATTGTGGTTTGGCACACTTCAACAGGCATCGCTTTGAGTTAGGAGCACTGTCAAGAAGCAACGGACCAACATTACTTAACAGCCACTTGGATGAAACTTTAACCAAGAAAATGAATGATTGTGCTGCTCGTTTTAAACATCAACATGAACCCATTCTGCACCTGACGGAGGCCATAGGGGGTGTCCTCAGTTTTAAGACTTAAAAATACATGGGGGCAGCTCTGGAGATGTTATATTTTATCTAAACTTTCCATCAAAATCTGATTCGGATGGCATGTTAATAGTGAAAAAAAAAAATCTGCTGTATGGTTTTTAAAGTTGCGGTGTTGAGTGAGGTGAATTTCAACCAGCAATGCTGCTTGTTGTTTTCAACATTAATACCATCCTCTGTAGTCTTCTGGCAGAACCACTTTTGGATTATTTTGCTTCAATCCTTATATTGATTCTCAGCGCATATACTAAATTAAAAACAAACAACCTAGCTAAGGGAAGAAGAAAAGTACCAAACAAATACCACACATATTTGTTTGGGCTCTTTTGGGTAAGTATTCACTAAAGATTGATGAATGATTGATATGATTTAAGTACAAGTACCAGATCAACTTTTCCCTATATCTGGCCATTCTGACAAGACAAGGACAAGGATTGAGTTCAAAGCTTTTGGTCGCTGTCAAAAGTAATATTCTCTTGTTACACTAGACGTTGGTGGACTCTTCATGTTTTGTTGTTTTGAAAATGGTTAAATGAGAAGCTTTTTAATTATTGTGTTAGCTGCATAGCTTCTATGGATGAATGGCTTTGGTCCAGAGTGAAATGTCTTAAGAACTATCAGATTCATTACCATGAAATTTCATAGAGACATTCAGTGTACCGTGGCAATGAATCCTAATCCTAATCGGTCAAAAGATTTCTTTAACCACGGATATATCTCACCATCTACCACATGGATTGGTTCAATTTTGTTAACAGACTTTCAGTGTTCCACACTACTGCGTGGAAATGTAAACCCAGTTAGGAATATCTGTGTTTAATTATGCTCCTTTTCCATTTGTTGATCCTAAATATTTTCAAGTGCTTAATTATTTGTTTGAGTTGAATAGCATATTAGCTTATTTTGTGCGTTTCTGTTTCTGGGGTCAGCTGAATTGAAGTCAAGACATTAATTATCACCACTTAAGTTGTTATGCATCAGTAAAATTGTAAAATCAGGTTTTGCTCTCAGAGGTTATTTGCTGTTAACAAGCTATTTCCTGTGGTCAAATTTTAATGTTGCCGGTGATCAAACAGTGAATACCCCTCCCTGAGCAATAGTAAATTAGTCCTGATGCAAGTGTGTGTGTTGCAATGTGTTGTGTTGCTTTTTTTTGTCAATATAAAAAAATTTCCTCATGATGTCAAGTTGGCTTGAGTATACAAACCAATAGTGCAAGCAGGAGGAAATGTCCTTAGTAACATTTTTAACATCAGATCACTCAGGTAAATTAGCTATTTACCACTTTCACTACGGATTGTCCACTTCCATCCTCCTCTTTTCACACCTCTATTTGTCTCCTCTCTCTCCGTCTTTCTTCATGCATAGGGTTTGGAAAATTGCTTGTGTGTGATGAGGAATCTGTCCTACCAGCTATACAGTGAGCTTCCCCCCTCAGTGCGACTACGTCTGGAGGGCCCAACGAGAGGCTCGGCCATCAAGGACAGTGAGGCCATCGGCTGCTTTACTCTCTATAGCAAAAAGGACACTGAGGTAAGATTCATCACCAGTTATTCAATCGTGTGCCCCAATACTGTGCGTCCTGCACACTGCCGAATTCAATCATATCCACACATATCTTTAAAAGCTGCGTTACTCAGCTTTTCATATTAATGGGTCAAATGACTGTGTGTTGTGAGAGAAGAGATCGCTCGAAGTGACAAACCCACAGAGAGAGTGTTTTAGTCTCTTTAGACTTTGTGGCCACAACTTTCCCATACTGTTTTCATTGTCTTGTGGTTTTATCAACCTTGAATTCATCAGCAGCAGAGAGCTGTTTTCAGTGAAAAAGCTGTAAAGGCCCACTTACCTGCCTAGCACTGAAGAACAGACATATAAAGTTCTAGACTGACTGACAGAAACATCATGCTAATCAAAGGCTAACATTGCTCTGTGTCTGCAAGATGTGTCAATAGGTGTCAATTTCTATTATGTTACTGTTACAACTTAATAAGTGATAATAGTTCAAAGTTTACAGCTTGTTTTGAGTCCTTAAGTGGCCAAAAAAGCCATTAACAATTATTTAAAAGTCTAATAAGGCCTGTAATAATCGAAATATTTGGTCTTAAAACACAAAATATAGAGTTACTGGCAGTTCGTGTAACCATAGATTTTGATTGAAATTGGTAGGAAAGGTTATATTGAGTGATATTAATGCAGAGTAGTCAAATAAAGACAAATCTGAAATTATGTTATTATTTATGTTAGTTTCCCTGAGATTGATTATTAGATTCTACCAAATGCATGTCTGCTGTTAGAGCTAGAGTTTGTATAATCAGAAACTTGTTGGATATTATGTCAGCTCCCCTGACATAGCCACACCCATTATATCCCTTTACGTGATGTATTTTGCAGCAATGCTCTCATTCACTTGACATGTGCTTGTGGCTATTTCTGCTGCATAGCATGAGGCCATGTGCTGGTGTCAGCCACTTATTATCTTTGCTGTATGTCACTATCACTTTGTTCTCATCCTTTTTTAGCCAAACGACATCTCTTGAGAAGCCCCAATATGCAATGCATTCCATCTGAATAGTGCTTGGGCAATAACATCCACTTATACATCTTAGTAAATGCTTCAAAGGTCCCATAATATATAAACTGCAATTTCCTTTTTTATCATAATGTCTGGGTGCTGTAAATAATGTGAAAGTATCAAAAAGTTAAATCCACAGCGAAATGCACACAGCCCGCATTCAGAAATTCTCTTTAAACAAGCCAACAAGACTTTTGTTAAGTTGTCATGTTCCAACTATACTGTCTCGCCCTCAGCCACTCCCTTAGCACAGCTGTGTTCGCAAAAACACAGGCAGAGATCGGGGCAGAAACAGGTGGCCAGTACCGGTTAGGGCTTGTGAGAGCTAACTAATCAGAGTAGACCGGGCCTTTCAGAGATAGGCACTAAAACAAAGTATTTAGTCAGAGGGTAGATAGAGATTTGAGAAAAATGTGCTTTTTCAAATTAAAGCATTTCAACACTTTCCAGTAAACACTCAAAATACAGTGAATGCATGATCCTGAAAATAAGCATAATATGCTTTACGTCAAATCACTGGTATTGAGCAGGTCAGAATTCACTCAGGTATCTCAGTGATAGTCATATAATAAGTGGCTTAGCAGATAGAAACCATAGAAGTGTCCACAGGTCCACAGGGAGGCTCAGTTTCCAACACAACAAACAGTCAGCAGATCATGTTACTCATTTCAATAGCAATGGAGTGTAATGGAGAGTAAACATCAGGCCCACTGTTACATGTATGTCCCTATAGTCACCCTGGGAGTGAGGAGAAAGGGACCTGTTACACTATGTATGGCCTGGTTTTCTATTTCTTAGATTATTAGCCAGGTTACAGGGAGGGTGAATACGGAGGAGTTTTTCACCAGCAACATTTATGGTTTCATGCTAGAGAGACCCATTGTTTGAGGAAAATATTAAGAATTTTGAAGGGTGAATCTGACACCAGTATTCTGCATATTCGCTGTGAAAGAACAAAGAGTGGGCAAAAAAAAGTAGAGAAAGGGGTGAATCCATCCGGATGGGTTATAAATATTCTGCCTATTCTCCCCATTACCTTAAAAACCTCGGTATAGGACACACAGATGCACACTCCCCATAACATAATACTGATACCAGAAAAGTGATATAAACTACAAATACATAAATAAATTGAAATGTTCTCTCTCTTTGACCTCCTCTACGGCAGCGCAACCAGAATCTTTCCATACTGTCTGAGGTGTCGCGACAGCCTAAGGGGGCCGAGTGGTTGTGGCACCCTAAGGTAGTGGCGCTATACAAGGTTGTTTTGCAAAACAGCGATAGCAACTCCACCAGTCGCGAGGCTGCCATAGGAGCCCTGCAAAATATCACTGCAGGAGATGCCAGGGTAAGAACTCACACACCGTAGAATAATTAACTATCCATGCGTATTTATGTTCCAAAATGAACTGTGACTTATTTTTTTGTTGCTTTGGGATTGAATTCTGGAGCAAGAAAATCCCACAATAGCACACAATCAAGAGAACATACCTCATGTGATCTCTGCCCCTCTCTACCAGTGGGCATCAGTGCTGAGTGGTGTGGTGGTGGAGCAGGAGAGGATGCTGCCCATCCTGCTGGATCTCTTAGACAGCAACAGTGAAATGGAGCTGAGGCCTCTGACTGGCCTGCTGAGAAATCTGACCAGACACTTTTCCAACAAAGACCACATGGGTAAGATTCAGACCGGGATTTCTGTTGTTCCAGTCTTCTTTGGGCAGGAAACCCTGTGTGTTGTATCATATTTTAAGTCATACAAAGAGGTGCAGCTTTCAAAGTTCAGAGCATTCATTGAAAAACTTTACTGTAAGAGAACTATCCTTGCTCTTTGTCCTTTTTAGCTAAGAACATGGTTAGAGTCCTGGTGTCTAAGCTGCCCAACGATGGCCTTCAGAAAACACCATCAAGTGAGGTGGTGGTCAACATCTGTGGAGCCCTCAATCATCTGGTCACCTGCAGTTCCTTGGCAGCCCGTGACATCTTGTTCTTCAATGGCCTGCCAAAACTGATGGCCATCAAGACATCCCATGATAACAGGTAGAACTGACTTGCCTCTAATAATACTGTAATAATATCAATTTTGTGCAGTGAAAGACGAAGCTGCTTAGCAATAATGTTCAATCAAAGGCCCAAGTTGGATTATTGTTATTTTAGAAAACATGGTTGTACAATTAAATGTAAGTTGTAGCCCATTCATGCTACATATATACACACAACATATCTACAAATATTCAAATTAAAATAGAATAAGATAAAATTAAGTTATTAAGACTAGACACTTCAGACTTTCTAGGTACAGGGACAATGGTGGCTGTCTTGAGGCACTTGGGAACAGGTTCCGTTGAGAGTTAGATGTTAAAATGTAAGTAATTATATCAATCACCTGATTGGCACATGTTTTTAGTATATGTGCAATAGCTTGTACAGAGATGATGTGATGTAGCCAGGTCTCTCAAAAATGTGGGCACAGGAGTTTCTTATTTCCTGTTGGCGAGTTATTCATTGATTTTATTTTTTTGCAATCAGAAATTAGCCATGTGTTGGCTGGGTAGTGGAGTAGCTTTAGGCTTAGGGTCCAATACTGGGTAAGTTAGCTCTTATCCGGGCTCTCTTCCCTTCTTGGGGTGCTTACACTGCTTGGGAAGTTTTTTGGTTTGGCAGGATGGTTAGATGTCATAAGCACTCAATCCAATCTATGCACTTCATCTTCTATATTGATGGGGATTTTGTCTATGTGTTCTGTCATAGATAATACATGCTTTGTTTAATAAAAACAAAATAACAAATAGAAACAAAAATGCGGCTAAGTTTGCTACTGCCTGCCACATTTGCATGCGCAGCTATCCCTATGCTAAATCGATAAAAACTGTGTTATTGCAACAGTGCTTTTCATCATTGTCCTTATAATTGGGACATATTTTTTAGGTCCTCCTATCTTTCAGTTATGCCGTGACTGTGATCTCTCATTGACCTATGTTTCCTGTTTATGACTGTACATATGTTTATAATTGGGTTTCTCATCTCTGTTTATACTGTGGTATTTCCTCTTGTTAATCCTCCTTATTTTCTGTCTTTGTCTGTCTTTGTCTGTCTGTCTTTGTGTCTTGGTTTAGCGGGGGGAGTTTAAAAGCTGCCAGAGCGGCCTCAACTGTCCTCTGCAACATGTTCCAGTACAGCAAACTGCACAGAGACTACAAACTGGTGAGACCCACTACTGCTGATTCCAAGAGCAATGGACATGCAAAATTATTCAGATATTGTATTTACAGTACACTGCAGCAAATTCATAGCAAGTCACCATGAACCACCTAGAGATCCACATAGATAAGCAATAACAAGCACTTAAAATCTCGGTTAAAGCCAAAAGACAAACACAAAAACAATAAGGGCTATTGTTGATTAATGAGTCATTTTTTTGTCTTTAATTGACTGATTATTCTATAAAATGTCAGCTAATAGTGCACTTGATTATTTGAGAATTCATAGACTAACTTTGACAAAATAACTGATGAAGTGATGTCATTTGATATCCAAAAGGTCAAAGGTGAAGTGACAACAGAACACTCTGTTAAACACTTTTCTGCCCACTATTTAACACCATTACCCAGCAACAAAGGGGAGATTGTGACCATATTTCACATTTGCTCAGATCATGAAGTAGTGACACTAATGTTGGGTGTCCCTTGAATCTATTCTGTATGTAGAGATCTTCTGTGCTGCTGTTGAAGAAGTGCGTGATGCATCCACATTGTACAATTTGTAGCTTCCTTGCAGCAACATCCATATTTAGAGCACTGTAGTCCACCAAAAGCATTAATTCTGTTGATTTTGAGTTTCAGGTGATTGTTATTGCACCATGTAATCGAGCTCTCTGTCCTTCTTAACATTAGCTTTCATTTGTAATCCAGTAACATAGTTTACTGTCTCCTTGAGTAAAACCATCTGGGTTTTAACATCATTGCATCTTAGAGCATTTATCCTTCAACAGACATTACAATGCTTATAATATATATTATATTTTCATAATATTATATATATATATATTATATTTTCATAAATTCTATTCATTTATTATTTAAAAGACAATTATCGTACATTAAAAAATAATCCCGTTTGGGGTGCCGTTTAGCTCAGTTGGTAGAGCGCGAGTCCCATGTGCTGAGGCTCTGCAGCGGACCCGGGTTCGACTTTGCTGCATGCCACTCCCCCTCTCTCTCTCCCTGTTTCCCGTCATATCTCCAGCTGTACTATCAATAAAACCATAAAAAGGCCAAAAAAATACTTTGGGGAAAAAAAATAATAATAATTATCCCATTTGAATGGGAATAATTTTGGGAAGTCTAGTGATGTTTTCAGATAGGTTCCAACTAATTCAATCAATATATGAACCCATCTGCTATAATAAACACCAATGATGTTATATCAGCCAAGATTAGGGTATGATGCTCTTGACAGGGCTGTCCACTTAGCCCTTTCCTTTTTCCCTTATCACTAGAGCCCCTTTGCTCAGGCTATTGGTCTTCATCCAACTATCCACTTATTCTTTAATGTTGTATGTTGGCAACATATTGTTGTATGTCATGAAAAGCTCCCATCTGTATAACTCACGTATTAGTCACCTTTGAACAATGTGGCTCTCTATCCAGCTGTAAAATTAACTGGACAAAATCAGCATTATACTGTATTCATACACAGTAGACATATCTCACTCAAAGGAAAAGCTATCTCATAAAACCGTTATCATCCTCCCATTACTGCTCCCAAAAAGTTGCTGGCCTTGCCCTGGAAACTACCACATAAAGACACAAAGGGCTCTATCTTAACGATCTCAAACGCAAGTATCAAACGCAAAGCGCAAGTAGTTTTGTGGGCGGATCTCAGGCGCTGTTGCTATTATGCCGGCGGGATAAATGACTCTTGCGCCCGACGCAAATCTAAAATGGGTTGGTCTGAAGTAGCTACATCAGTCATAGGTGTGGTTTGGGCGTAACGTGCAATAAACCAATCAGAGCGTCATCTCACATTCCCTTTAAGAGCAGGCGCGCTTGTTTCATGGCGCATTGCTATTATAATGGCGCATTTGCCAGGCGCACGCCAGGAGCGGTTCACAGCCGAGGAGACCGACGTTCTCGTCAGGGCTGTAAAAGACCGAGAAGTGGCCTTGTATGAGGATGGGAGAAATCCATCCAAATTAGCTTTGGTTAAACGGGCGTGGGAGGAAATTGCCACAATTGTTTCTAAGGCTGGCATCCCCACGACATTGCACCGGGCCTCGGGAGCAGTGCGCACGGGCCGAGCAGTGCGCAACGGCCAGCTGAGGAGGGAGCAGCGCAAACACCAAGGTGCAGATGATCCAGACCCACTACACGCCGTGGCAGCATTGTCAGACCGGACCGCACTGTCCGGGATGTGGCAAGGTATTAATGCCCGTCTTGACCGGGTGGCGATGTTGCTGCGGCCTCTCAGGTGCATCGCCTCAAGTCTCCAAATGCACCACCTGCTCCTGTTGTGCCCCTTCCTCCTTCCTCCTCCTCCCCAACTCCATCTCCGTCCACCCGCTCCAGCAGGAGCACATCGCGCATTGCCACTCCCGGACCCTCACGGCTACGGCGGGCACGTCGCATATCATAGGTAAAACGTATTTGTTCTTCTGTTTAAATCTTTTCAGCTTTTTTTGTATGGTTTGCAAAATCGGGAACTGCCTCCTTGTAGATGAGAGAAGCAAAGTGTATGCAGGTTGAGCACACACTACATTATGGCCAAGCATGCGCCCTTAAAATAGCATCTGAATAAGCGCCACTGACTTTAGACTAGGTTTTCCCTGGTCTGTGGCGGAAGTGTTTTCTGAAACAGCAAAATAGCACCAGTGAACGTTTGCGCCGGAACACGCCTCCTCTTTTCGCTGAACCGCCCCCGGAGCGCAAATTCATTCCCTAATTTAAGGACGCGCGTCTGCGGAGGGAAAATTCCAATGTGCGCTGAATGCAAAATAGGAATTACACAAGCGCCAATGTACAAAGTCAATTGCGCTGAGTGCAAGATAGAGCCCAAAAGCTCATTTGACCAATACTCACGTTCACATAACCAATATGGAGTTATCAGTCGGAAGAATGCATTGAGCCAGAGCTGGTACTATCTCAATATGACAAACTATGGCAGATAAAATCAAGGAATTGCAGTCATTCTTTTATTGGTATTAAATTGTTCATTTCGGTATATTGTAATTGTTGCGTGGAGATCTTTATAAGCATTAGGTGAGGACGCCTGGTATGGTTTTGTTGTATTTCACATTGTTAAATACAATTTTTTCAATTAAAGGTTAATTACCAAAAACGTCTTGGTGTTAAGGGGAAACATATCAATGTGGGATCAGACCCAACAGTGGCGCACTCCCTCAAGCATAGTGGTTCTGCAGTTATTCCAGTTGTTCCACCGTTAGTTGGGAATAGCAAATAGTGAAAACAATGCCTCTTCCTGTTTCGGGCTGTGCAGGGGCAGACGCATTTCCTTTGTGTCATTATTCCACCTTAGTTTTTATGGGAAAAAATTCAGCCCAGCAGCAGACCAAGTAAAGCGGGGTTTATAGAACAAATCTAATCTTGGATGGTGTTTTTTTTCTGCAGCCAGAACACTGTGCAGTTGGTACTTCACAATGATAAGTTAAAACACAAAGGTTGTCTATTGCGTGTATATAATGATCTATTATATTGACTTCAGTACAAATATTGTAATTTCGAACATATTCGCCTTGGATGATGGTTGTTTTGTAAAATGGGTATTACAGTATTACTGATTGAAAACTCTGATCACTCCCCCAGATTTACTATTGTCTTATTGTGCAGTGGGACAATACAATTTGCAGTACTTAATGGCCTTTAAAAACTGTGACGAGCAGGCCTACATTTAAGAGGCAGAACCAAAACAACATCGCACTGTTATATGGTATTTTTCATAGCTACAATGTTTATGAAGACACAAGCCTAAAGTTAAAATGTAGAGCAGAATGTGTGGGTGTGGATAATCTGCACCAGATGACACATATGTGGGAGGGTGGGGGTTAACCCACATGACCCCCACTCCTCTCTTCCTATTGGTTCACTTCTCCCTCCTTCACTCTGTTCTAAAAGCCTGTATCTTGTTAGCCTCTGGTCATGCCTTATCTTGGAAGCCTGCAAATGCAAATATTTTCTCTAGCTGATAGCAATTAGAACTGTAGAGTAACTAAAGTTCTTGTCTGGGGTTGGGTTGGCTCAATATCTGTCATGGCACACATATGGAACTCAGTGGTGATGCAGTTTTTACTCTTAATATTCTGTGATGACAGTCATGGAGTCAGGGCTACTTGAAAGTGAGATGTTCTTTATTGGGTTCCTAACATAAGGTACACATTTGACAGAGATGCAGCAGTTTTTCATTCACAATATTTGAGATTATATAAACTGATTTTTAGCCACTCTGAGGCAGCACAACAAGCTGTCAACAGAACTCAACTCAATAATCACATTTTTCAAGTTAGTAGGACAAATGAACATGTACACATCCAGAAGATACATAACCGTTCATTTTGTGTGTGCACCTGATGAAGTTCAATACACTCTTTTTTAGCCATGTTTTGATCTCCACCAAATTCTGAGAAACATATCCTGCTAAATAGCAGCTAAATATTCACCAGCTAGTTGTTAACATTGTCTGTTATTTGGTGCTGGGTAGGTAGTGTGCAACAGGTTTTTAAAGTCACAGTTAAACAGCAGTTAGATCAATGTTCAGATTGTTATGAAGGAGTACTTTGAAATTTTAGTCTGAGATCTTTATTTGACTACAGTTTGGCATTTACCAAGAGATAACACTTTGCAGTAAAGTACATAAAAAAACAAGCACACGTGATCAGAACTTGGGCAATGTCTTATTTATTTTCAGTGTGTCTTTAAGTTTCAGTTTTGCTGAACACAGCTGCCGGGAAACAACACACAGTAGATGAGAGCTGTGGAGCTGTGAGAGTGAACTCCGACAGAAAGGTTGTATTCAGACAAATCAGGTGTTGTAACAATGAGTGCAGGGTCGTGCGGCAGTGTGGGAGGATACAACTGGGAAGGATTGTTCTTCCAGAGAAGGATGTTGCAGTGTATTGTTGCTTTCCCCACAACTCTGCTTGATAAGGAACAGTTTAGTTAAGGAAAAAGTTAAGTCCACAGGCGATTCTAAATTAGTGGGAATTTTTGAACTCGGGAGTGAACTGAAAAATCGGACAAAAAAACTACTACAAGTTGGTTTGTCCAAGTTTATGAAGTTGATAAAGATCTAAAGTGAGCAGCTTACAGGATTACAGCAGTCTGGGCATGAACAAGAGAAGTAGCTCCTTTTATAGAAGGATGTTTTACCAATCTGCTGTGGAATGCCACACTGATTATGTTAGATTGAATGGTCTTCCTGTAATAACTGCTGTAGGGGTTTGTAGTTTTAAGTGGAAATAACAAGAATAAAAGACAAAATTTTAAAATTCAATTACATAAGTATAGAGTTGTAACAAACCTAAATTCCTTGATTTAACTAACTCCTTCTCTCCAATATCTTGTGAGGATCCCTGCTTCATCTACTGAATACTCTACTTATGTCTATCATAGCCCTTATCTGGCCTTGCTGTGTTTTAGTTTCTTAGCGACTGCTCTCAGCTGGAATGCAAAGAATCTGGCTGAGATATTTTGGGTTTGTCTCTTTTGTGCCTTCTGGGATGAATAAAAGAAGAGTTTGGTTAGGTGGACTTGGCAGTTCCTGAACACTGTTATGTTCCTCCTGTTTATTGTCTCCTACCCTCCACACACACACACAGACAGAGACACACACAGACAGAGACACACACAAGCCACAGCGAAAGTGAACCTGACTCAGCAAACAAAAGTGATGTGTTTATCTGACTGCTGGGTGGCCATGGTGAAGTTATTACATTTCATAGATAACCCGCTGTGATCTCCTCAGCCCAATCTCATGCAGTTCACACAACACTCTGTCAACTGGCTGTCTTCATCAGTCACAGTACAAACAAACTGGTCTGAAACAAAATATCTGGAAACATTTCCCCTGCACTCTATCAGCCTCTTTTACTGCAGCAGACAGCTCATCAGTTTGATAAACTCTCTGTAGTACATACAGAGCACCAAAACAGCTAACAGCAAGTAAACAAATAGCCGGTTAAGAAAGTGGAGCATTTATCAGCTATAGAGCCAGATATTACCATTTTTTCAATTCTCATTAAAATGTCTCAAGCAACTAGACCTTTGATATATATTCTGTTGAGCTGTTTACTTGAATCATTCTAAATGTTCCTCATGATGTTCAAACCAAGAAAAATCAATAGGTTTACTAAAGAACAGTGCTTTTCATTCATAACATCACTATCATAATCATCTAAAATGTGGATAAAAACTTTAAAACATTACCTCATCCATCAGATAGACTTTCATCAGCAATATTGGTTAAACATTATCTACATCACTAGTTTTCAACAGACTCCAGCTGATAAAAACTCATGTGCACGTGAAAAGCACATACAAGACAGTAAGTCAAACTGGGAAGTTAGTAAGGTACGATCTTGACAGGACAAGCTGAGTATAAATGTTTAGCCCAAACACTGCATATCTTTTTGGGAAGCATGTTTATCTTGACATTGTTTGTAATTATTTGCATTGTTTTTTTGTTTTTTTAATGTGTTTCAGAAAGGGTTTACCAGACGAGACTTCACAGATATCACCATCTAGACTGCAGCACGTGATGTGATTCAGGATCAGGGTTGCTGTGAGGAGAAGACGACGAACAGAAGAAGGATTTAATGAGCAGATTAACTGTGATGGACCTACAGGGGCGAAGTGGACTGGGGCCAATGGATAGACTTAAAGTTTGCCCTCTTTGTGGTGGTTGTGTTTAACTTGGCTTAGTTTAAAGCAGAAAGGCTGTAACAACCGGCGCTCAATGGTGCTCACATACTGTGGACTTCACCCCCAAACTACCACGTGCTGTCTGTGTGTGTCTGTGTGTTGCATCTGACTGATAGTGTTATTTGACACTAACAAAGATTATTTTGGACTGGTGTTGCAAATATCTAATACATGATGCCTTCCCTAGATACACAACTAGATTGTGGCCCAAAGTATGTGAGTTGATCAAAATGTGTAGGCCGTCAGCCCCTTTCCTCTGCCTCATTTAAACTGATGGCATGATCTGTGCTTGAAAAGGTGGCACTGAGAGGGAGCAAGTTAAAAGCAGGAAAGTCCTGCAGGGAAGTGCAACTTAATGCTGCAAAATTACAGTTTTTCTTTTACAAGTAAGAAAAGCTTTTTTTAAGAAACAACAACAAACATGGACTGCCCCCTCAGAATGTAGTTATCACTGTTATCCTTCCCAACTATATATGTTTTTAAAAAACAAACAAAAGAAAATGGCATCAACAAATAATCATTCTTTGTAGGACAGAGGTGTATACATAGAAATAATGTAGAAAATGCAAGGCTGGATATTCTCTTCCATCAGATGGAAGGAGCTCCAGATACTCAGAGCTACCAGAGCTTCATGAGGAGCAACACAAGTCCAGTCAGAGGTCTGAGGAAACGCCAGGTACCTAACAGCCCAAAAATGATACATATGAATACTTCTGTCTGTAGTATTGAACTCTTTTAACTGAAGACAATTGTTGCTGTTTTGTTTTTGTCTTTTCAAGCAATTTTTGTGTGTAGTATTAAAACTAAAAGATATTCTAGTAACATAAGTTGTACGTGGTCAGTTATGATTCCAGGCCTGAATTATTATCCCAGTGCTGCCATGACTTTGGTGATGATCAGATGCGTGTTTGTGTTTAGTGCTAATTAGCTAATCTTAGCATACTAAAATGCTAAACTGAGATGATGAACATGGTAAACATGGTAAACTTTATCTGCCAAATTTGAGCATACAGCTCAAAGCACCACTGTAAGCAGGCACAGCCTCACAAAGTAGCATGTGTGGCTGTTTTTAGTGTTGTTAAGATGCAAATTATTTCGTGTTTTTCTTTCAGATGTTGATCATGAAGGACAAGAAATATGTCTACGAATAGGAAGCTGTTTGTAGCAGCTCCAGATTTAATATAGGTTTTGATATAAACAATTTGTATTCACTTTATTCGTATTGCATTTGTTTATCTGTCTATTTTTTATATGTAGCTGTCCTGGGAAATTTTAGCATTTAATCTTCACTTTGATAAAAGAAGGAAACTGAGAAAACAGCATGGGAGGCCTCCATGCCAGTCTTAAGAAAAGAGCATCAACCACAAAAACATACTTCACTAAAACGTCAAATTACTGTCCAGACAGCCTTTCACCATTTGAACCGAGTCAAGAGCTGTGCTAAATGTATAAAATAAAAGATAAAGCAAAAAAAAACACAGATTCAGAAGTATGAAGCTATGCACAGAATATAACACAAATCAACCAAAAAGTGCAGTTGACCTGTCTTAACAAAATATTATCTGGTGCTCACAATCAAACCTTGAGCATTAAAATGCACTGTATGTTCAGCAGAATATGATCAAAGAGTGGAGAAAGTAGTATGTTATTTTAGAGACAAATCAGATACTCCTACTCTGTACTATATAATAATCTGCTCAAAAATAAAGACAAAATGATTAAAGCCTGAAGCCTCACAATGTCTTAACAGTGCAGTAGGACAGACAGTGTGGGTAAACAGAGTTAAAGCACAGATGACAGAGGGGATACTACTGTGGAGGACTCAAGAGTAAACGAGGGGATTTCTCAGGAAGGATGTGCGGGGGAGAGCGCAGCAACCTCCAGACCTGGAGCTTATCTGATAGAGGATGGAGGAAGGGAGGGCCTGACTGGGGAATGAAAGGCCTCTGGATCAGCACTGGGAGAAACTGGAGCGAGGGTCTTTGACACAAAGACCAGCCACCCTTGAACAAGAGAATGAGTTATATAAGGCAGAAAGATCTCCATGTGCAGTTATTTTCATCAACTTTCAGGTCCATTCTCTTCCACTCAGTTTACAGATCATCAACCTATTAAGTTGCACACGGGAGATGTGGACAGAGAGAACAGCATCATTATTTATAGACTGTGCAGTTGTTTCAAATGTGTGTTTTCTTTCCCTCATGAATTGTTACCTGTGTGTCCATTTTTGTAGTCCACACATGCCAGCTAGTTTACCGGTCATATGCTGCTGTTACTCACCACCACATCGTCACCACCACCCACAGAGAGTGTTGTGTTACAGCTTATTCTGCCCCCACCAATTGAATCACTGCTGCTTTAAACTGAGTGTGTATGGAGGTACGAAGATTATAATAATCATGGTAAACATTAGAATTGTTACTAATTATCCGACAGCAACTTTTTTTTAAAGGGACTAGGACATTTTTTTCCCACAGAAGATGGACAAAGAGTTGTGATGTACTTGATTTGAGCCTTTGCCTTTTCAGCCTCCTCATACTTCTGTCCCCCTACACTCCAGTCAAACAGTGAACTTTTTTATTACACCACATCTATCTGAGAGCTGAAGTTCTAAGTGTAGGCGTCAGATAAATGTAGTGTTTTATACAAAATGTCTGACCTTTCTCTCAGGTCATTTTCTGTAAGTGGCAGTTTGATGTGAACGTAATTCTACTTTTTGTTTGAAACCATATATACAAGCAGTAACCTATCAGCAGGCTGTTTTGCAGGGATACAATCAGCAGTGGGCTGGCTGTGATACTAAGATATACGGTAAATGTCAGGTACTGATTGTGGAGTAAGCCTCGGTGGCTACGACCCACTCTCCCCTCAGGGAGCTTCAAAGTTTCATCCACTGTAATCACAGGGGTCACAGATGAGCCAGTGGATTAGTCTCTTCCCTCCAATCTAACAAACCTCAGCCTGAGCATTCCTGACCTCGGCCACAGAGTTTTGGAGGGTGGATGAGATGGATGCTGCTCAGTTGGATCTTTCCTGCCCTCTTGTGGCAGTGCAACTGACCAGTCCAGGATATCGCACAACGCCGTCTCTGAGGTTCTCGATTTTGAGCTATTTCACCCAGTGTAAACATCCAAGAGCAATCACTTAATTATTGGATGGTACATGTAGACAGTAAATAATTGAAACAGTCGTACAGTGTGTAAAAATGTTTACATTTTTATTACCTTTGAAGTTACTTTCAAAGTAGTTACACAACTGCTCAGAAGTTATAAACTTTAATAACTAACTACTATAAATAAACTATTAACATGGTTGAGTTTTAATTTATACATAGGTGTACAGAAGAACATTTTCAGTAACCATCACTCCTGTCGTCCAGTAACTCATTGTTTTAGCTATTCCAAGTTTGTCATGTTAAAAGGCAAATCGATTATTGAAAAAGCCTTGTGCAATTATGTTAGCACAGCTGAAAACTGCTGATTAAAGAAGCATCAAAATTGGCCTTCCTTAGACTAGTTGTGTATACGGAGCATCAGCATTAGTGGGGTGCATTATCATTACAAAACTGGAGAAATGTTATTTTAATTTATTGGGTGTGATGTAGCCTTGAGGATCTTTACTTGGTCTGCAGAGGTATTTGGGTGGGAAATGTGTGTCTGAACTTCACAATAAGTGTTATATTTATGTCCACAAGTGCAAGCCCACACCTCACAGAGCTACTCTGATATGAACAGAAGTCCACGAGTGTGTATGTGCTTACCCTAATTAATATTCAGACCTGCCAGAGCCTGGAAACGAGCATATCCATCCTTTCAGGCCGAGAGATTTTGTGTTTGGGTCCCTTTTCTCCCCAAGATGGAGAGGTCCAAACTGAGTTCTGTTAACCAAGGGAACCGCTCTACAGAAAAGGAAAGGAAGAAAAGGCAGACTTGACGTAAATCACAAGGTGCAAAAAAGATCCAGTGTGGGTAAATAAGTGCACAAAGGTTGCCAAGAAGCAGCTGTGGCTGAAGAAATGTCCCCTTACAGTCACGCTCCTCCTCCTTGGCACAGGCAGAGACGCTCTCATCCTTAGGACAACAATGAGAGAGGGTCATCGGAGTGCACAGGCTCAATTGATCGCATCACTGGCAGGTATTCTAATCTTTCAGACAAAAAATAGAGTGCTTGGCCTTTGGCACCACTGAAGGAAATAACAAACCTCAAAGAAGTGGACATCAGAAGATAGTAACATACTTTGTAAATGTTGTTCTTATGATACCAGTAATTAAGCAAACATTGATAAACATTGCCTGTAGTAGAAAACAGAATAACTGTTGAGTATTCCCCTAAAACAAAAGATGACTGTGGCCACATTCCCTTCAAATATTACATCTTACTTGGATTCGGCGTCAAGACATCGAAACATTCAAGGTTTTTTGCCACTAAAGAGTAGTTTGGAATAAATTCCACTTAAAGAGGCCTTTTAAATACATAAATATGAAAGCACAAACCTATGATTCTGATTGGGAGCTGATAGGACTGTATCCCAAAGAAATGTGGTACCTATAGTATACACATTCTGTTACATTTAGTTAAAGCTTGATTCTTTTTGCATGTGCTTGTTAGAGTTTTGGGAAGGCAAATGTAGACAGAAGATTCTAATCATCATTGTTGTTGTTGAACTGATCAAAAAGTGCGGAGTGTGTATGTATATAAATGTACAGTAAGAAAAGTTACTATGTTTATAAGCATCTTTCATCGGTCATTTCATGTGTACCTATTCCGGTTTTTTCAGTTTTCTCATATGGCTTTCATAAAAACAAAAAATAACTTCACACGCACCGTACAGTTTACAAAGACACCACCCCTGTAAGTGGTGGAGCGCTGACCACGCCTGTTCTCTGATGTGCAGGCTGAGTGCAGACCGTGAAGGCAGCATTAATGTGAGTCACATGACAGACCAGCTTCTGCGACTGATCTGATACACATAAAATAACCATGGTAAGCACTTTCCTAAACTGAATATTATTCTGTGCGCTTGCATGTTTCCTTCGAACGCTCGCCTGTGTCCAGTGTCGGTCAATGGAACAAGCAGTGTCGAGTGTCTACCTTAAACTGACCTAAAATCAGACTTGTATGTGAGTGCTGCCATGGCCTAACGCTTCTGAGGCAACGTTAGACAGCGGATAGCTCGGCTAACAAGCTACCTACTGCAAGCGAGTGGCTAGGTGTTCTACCTCATTTGTATTATTCGCATTACAATAACAGACCTAGCAAGCCCTGTGTTCGGCGTTACGTGTTGTGTCAGATGAGATGGTAGGTATAACCCCTGAGACTTCTAGGACAAAACAGGTGACGATTTGACAAGTGAGGCTAGCTGTTGTTAGCTTGCTCTTCCGCTTTGCTGTGTCATATTTCACTGAAGCTAAATGTTTTGGACTGAAATCGTTCCAGCGTTAACAAATAGGACTGGTGTTGGCTGTTAAGCACCAGCGTTGTACCCAACCTGCCACATACACTGTATATTATAAACATATTTCCGCAAATGCATATGCGCGGATATGTTTGGTGCGAACTTGCCTGCGCCACCCGCACATATTTAACGTTGGCTAGCTGAGTACATACCATTTGATCGTGCTCTAATGGGAATTGTAACTGAGAAGTGAAGTTGGGGGACTTACTTTGTACCAGCCAGGGTCCCGGAAATAGAGGCACTAATCATGTTTTACACAGGACATCGTCACTGTCAGTTAGAGCACTTCTGGTCTGAATCAGATGACAGAGCGACTGGAATTTGCCTGGTTAAACAATTGTGCAAACACTGAATAGATCTGTTAAATCCAATCCCAGGCAAGGTCTTCATTATATTAAACCCAGTAAGTTGCGTCGTATTGTGAATCTTGCTTCATAAAAATAACCGAATGATATGATGTTGTCAACATGTTCCCAACTCTGTAGTTATTGTAATTCAGTCCAGTCCGCTGAAGAAAAGTCCTCTGCAAAGTAATAGATACATCCTTTTCCAATTCAGAAGGGATGTTCATGTCTTTCTTGGTTCATTCTGCAAAATGATGTTAAGAATTGCTAGTAGATCCAGCACAGATTCATCTAAGTTGTATTTCCATTCTCCCCCTGTTATTTCAGCCGACCACACAGCAGTCTCCCCAGGACGAACAGGAGAAGCTTCTAGATGAAGCTGTGCAGGCTGTTAAGGTCCAGTCATTCCAGATGAAGCGATGCCTGGTAGGATGATTGCCATTTGTTGTAAATGTAATTGTTGTGTTGATAACTGTGTAAACCGTTATCACAGTATCGCACCGCTTGTGATGAGCTGACCTACCTGAAGAACCTATTTACTGAGGAAAAATACTGCCACACACTGCCACATATTTTCATACGTTTTCTACAGGAAAATGTCCTCTGCATCATGCATTACAGCTCAAGGAGAACATTTTTTTTATTTCATATATCAAGGGAATGTTTTGTTTGTTTTTTTTTTATGTTTTTTTTTATGAATCACTGCTCACATTTCAGATTTTTTTCCGTGATGAAATGGCCATTGTAATTCCCTAATGAAGTGAAACAAAATGGCATTTCAGTCTGATTACCAAGATACCTTTAAGAGGAAGCATATGTTCATGCTTTTCTTACACTACTAACTGCTGCTAGATCCCCTATTTTTTTAAAAACAAAAACTATCCAAAAAATTGGGAATGGTCATTGCGACCCTGCGTCGCTCACTGACCTGCATAGATCAAAAAGGATCTCGGTGGCCCTAAACTACGCTGTCAGAACTTTAATGAAATCAATTTACCACCCAACATTACACATTCTTTTTCACATCCAAAAAACATGGTCTGAGAGAATTCATATGTACAAATATGTGTACAAACACAAATATTGCATCGTTTGCTGCAATCCAAATTCAGAGACATAGCTGTTGTGTTTCATGATAAACAGAGTCTTTGTCTTTATTTACCTATAAAATACTATCAAATGAATGAGAGAGGAACACGGATGCTTTCATACAGGGAATGAGGCTGAGTGAATGCTCTGCTAAGTTTGCTCCTGTGAGAAACTTAAGAAAGAGGGAAAGTTTATTGGAAGAATGCTATACAACTCTCCAGAACACCGTTGTTCTGAAGGCTGACAGTGGAACAGCACCTTGGTATTGCTGTATTTCCACTGCATGGTACAGCTCGGTTCAACTTGACTCTCTTGAAACTATTCTTTTTTGTTTTTTCATGAGAAAAAGTTGTGCCTGGTACTTTTATTTGTGTCAAGGTTGCAACAAGCTGAGCTGATACTAAGTTGACTAATGGGCAGACCACTGAATAATCTGTGAGAAGTGTCACTAGAGTTGTCACTGGATCGTGTCCTGGCAACTGTACATAGGTCACTTGTGTAGTGCAGATGAGAATTGGTCAAACACCAGCTCCGACATAATATTTCATCGTTCTTTATTGCTTGCAAGCAAGAGTCACACGCCAGTGGAGCACCGATGTTGACTGAGGAGGGGCATGCTTTCCTCAGCTATGATAATTAGGAACAATACATTCAATTTGTAACAGTCACAAGAATACATCTGATCTCTTTCAAAACACCATTCCAATCATCTCCACCTCCATCTCATGATACACATACACTTCCTATACACTTCAACCATTTTTGTGTGTCATATGTCAACCTAAGATCAAAACACTTATACACCAAAGAGACTTCATCTTCAGGATGACTCCTTATCCAAGTTCCTTGATGTAAATGTTCACGGCACATAAGCCCACATACAATACATGAATACATCCATTCATACTCTGCAACCACATAGGTATCACAAGACGGAACTCATGTTGAAGCACAGCAACAATAAGATTTGAATTTAGCTTAAATAATAATGTTGTATCTGTTATTAAGTTTCATATGAAACACAATATAGCAAAATAAGAAGGGACATTTGAGAATTTCTCTCACAATTGTCACAGACATCCTGCACAGTTTGCTCCTCAATTTTTTATAATCTCTCAGCCAATTAAAAAAAATGTCAGCCTGCAAAATGTGGACCATAGATAAAGTGCAGAGGTTCCTCTGTTTGGTTACCAATGAAAGGATTTCAGAATGAACAGATATCTTCCATTGTTCCTATGTCTTTGTGTCACGTTGAAGATTTCAGGGCAGTTTCACAGCGTTGCTGTGATTTTCAGGTAGGAATCCTACCTTCATTAAGGGGATATCAGCTGCATTGGAAAACAAACTTGAGAAAAATATGATGCCAAAAGCACATCAAGCAGAGCTGAGCCATACAGTTCACTGGAAAGACAGTATAAGATGCTTCCTGTTGTGTGGCTCTTATTCATTCTGTGCAAACAATGAATACCTTTTTCAGTTGTTATACATACCAATGTTTTCAAAATGTTCCGTGTATAACTTGTTATGTATGTGATATAACTGATGTCAGGAGAAAAAAAAATATATTTCTTGGATATTGAAATATTGTGTGTGATTATTTTGCATGTTTATAGTTTGACTGTGTTGTGTGGTCCGCAGGACAAGAGCAAACTGATGGATGCTCTGAAGCATGCATCTAATATGCTGGGTGAGCTGAGGACCTCCATGCTTTCTCCAAAGAGCTACTATGAGCTCTGTATCCTTTATAGTTGGCGGGTTTACATGTTTGACATTGCACTAAGAAAGATACAAGGCTATGCAATGGTACATTTTAATTTACTTCACATTTCAGATTTTTTTGGTATATGTTTTAAAAAACTTGTCATGGACAGTCAGAAAAGCATCTGAGTACTTCAGATTTGATGAACAGCCTGGTACAGGTTTAAAACGCTTATGTCAGTCTTTTCAAAGCTATGTTTTTGTTTATAGATGATTCAAGATGGGTTTGCACCGTTCCTTAACAGTCTTTTACAGATATGGCCATCTCTGACGAACTCCACTACCTAGAGGTTTATCTGACTGATGAGTTTGCAAAGGGACGCAAGGTGGCAGATCTCTATGAACTGGTCCAATATGCAGGCAACATAATTCCCAGACTGTAAGTATCACCTGAAACTATACTGTAATTAAACAGGGAGAACTTTTGCAGTGTTTATACATTTAACATTTACATTTGTCTCAAGCACACTGAATCTGACATGAAACAATGATCATGAGGGTTGAGCACTGACGAGGGTGGTGGCTGGTGATTTTACCTGGATGTGGCTAAAGTTTTTCAGCAGCCTTTTGTCTGTACAGGAAGTTACAGGAAGTTACAGGAAGTTACAGAAATTGATCTGTTAGATTGGTTCTTGACTCCAATTTTACATACATTTTCTAGTAAACAGCGACGACATCATCCACATCGTATCGTTTTGCTGCTGTACATAAATCATCTAAGCAAACATGTTTTTTAACAAACATAGTCCATAGACATAGTCCAACAAAGGGGAAACAAATACATGACTAGCTCTCATAATGTTATTGATCTGTCAGATATTCAAACAGTCAAGGATCTCCAGGGTCTTATTCTCTCGTGTTGTACTTTTCCACAGTGGTTTGGTTGCAGCATCCTCCCAACTCTGATCAGCCTCAAAAATTCCAACATGCTATTCTATTTTCTGCAATCAGGAGTCGTAAATATTTTACCTGAGATTTTGTTAAGAAACAAACAGTTTTATTGCATCACAGATGAGATGCACATATTTTTTGGGTTAACATCCTTTTCAGTGAGAAACTGTTCAAACAGTCTTAGTTAATGGTAAGGTAATGTAATGCTTAATGGTCCTCTTTTGTCTTTATCTCATCATATCCTAAAATCTTTTTTTCCCTTCTAATTAGATCCCAGTATAGGTCACAGAGAGCAGGGGGGACAGTAGGCTAATGCTTAAAAGCTAAGGCTCCAGATATGCCTGTCCCTTTTTTAAAAAAAAAAATGTTTTTCATGTAATTTTTCTTTTGTTTCTTCTGGAGGGTATGAGAGGGTCTTGCTGCCTTTTCATTATAAGCTGATTTATTGAAGTATTTAGAAACTTCCTTTCAGACCAAGCTTTTGTCCCTTTCTCCACAGCTATCTGCTCATCACAGTGGGTGTGGTGTATGTTCGCTCCTTCCCCCAGTCTCGTAAGGACATTCTGAAGGACCTGGTTGAGATGTGTCGTGGTGTTCAGCACCCACTCAGAGGCCTCTTCCTCAGAAACTACCTGCTACAGTGCACCCGAAACATACTGCCAGATGATGGAGAGCAGCCAGAGTAAGCAAGTTCAACTTTTTTTTCTTTACGTCTCTCATTTATGCCATTTTTTTAACACATTACTAGGTGGCTTGTC
Organism: Sparus aurata; assembly: GCF_900880675.1. Classification (NCBI taxonomy): domain Eukaryota; kingdom Metazoa; phylum Chordata; class Actinopteri; order Spariformes; family Sparidae; genus Sparus; species Sparus aurata. The sequence continues at coordinate 14,004,884 of NC_044190.1, forward strand.
AATAAGGGGCTCTAGGGTGCCGGCCCACATGAAGAATAATCATGTAGACCTTAATTGATTAAGACATTATATTAAGAGTATCCTCAATATTATACAGTTAGTGAGTAACATGTATAATCTGCGATGAAAACGTATATAAAATGTTCTAAGTTGTGTTAAGTTACTGAGAGGTGACTTTCACCACCCTGAAGCCATGATAAACAGTGTGCAAAGGAGTTGACATAGGAACAGATGATGTAGAAGTTCGTAGAGAGTCGGAGGAGCCTTCTATGATAGTGACGAGAATAGATTGAAATGAAGAAAGAAAGTTCAGTTAGTTGCTGACTACAACACCATTTTAGAGGAGAACACTGCAGGAAAAGCTTACAGTGAAAGAGCTCGGACCAGGCAACAGCACAATAAAACAACAAGCGCAAGACAGAGGAAGACGGTACACCCTGTCTTTTTCATGAGGCCCGTTTGCTAAGAAGTCGTGGCTAACTGGCAGTAGTAAGATTGGCACTTTGTTTTGCTTTCCCTGCCTCCTTCTTCAAACAGCAGGAACCTAACCAGCATGGATCAGTCAATCTGTCAACTGATTATTTTTGCAGAAAAAGTGAAAAGACGTGAACAAGCTAATAGCCACATGGAAAATGCCGTGTGTCTTGGCATGTTAGAGGTAATATTCCTACTCAGCTTGATGAGGGCTACAGGATAGAGATCTGAAGACAACGAGCAGGTTGACCAAAACAGGCACATCTTGTCTAAAAAAATACGCTGTGTAAAGTTCTGTGGTGCGATTGAGCTCACCTGCATGGCCATGATGAAAATGTAAGCTCAGAAAATCCAGGTGTTTTCAGAGGTCTGGTGGGTTTGTAGCATCACTAGATGCAGGAGTAAAAGAACATCTGCAGAGAGCTACTGTGTTTAAAATAACATATAAGAGTACAGAGAGAACTGTCAGTTTTGAGAGAGCACATCGTTGAAGAAATCAGGAGTGCTGTCTTTGTTTTAAGTCATTTAAGTCGTTTTTCAAGCTAAAATATCAAACACCTGCTGTTTCCAGCTTCTTGACTGTAATTTTTTGCTGCTGTTCTTCTCGTCATTTATGATCGTATTTCGGTTTTGGACTGATAGTTTGACAAGCAGGGCTGTGGGTGTTTGTAAATAGAATTAATAAAAGATGCTTATAAAACTTATTGAGTTTTCAAACCATATCAGATAAACATTTCTGTTCCAAGCAGAGTATTTTAATTTTAATTTATTAAGATAGACTGGTCTGATGGACTAATAGGGTGCGTTGTCACATCCTACTGGTTACAGTGCATCTGAGATATTACTTTTGCATACCACTGGAGCAGGAGTGTAATAATAATAATAATAATAATAATAACGATTGTAATAGACAGTTGGAGTTCTAAGTTCAGCAGTAGAGTTCTAAGCTGGTGAGTTGTTGATGGGTGCTTGTTTCATATTGTAATTAACATTTAGACATGAGGTTAATATCAAGCTTCGCATTTTACTGTGACCCTGTACTAAAAGTGTAGTCTTACTCCACAGGGGATCAGAGGAAATGACCGGTGATATCAACGACTCCATTGACTTTGTCCTTCTGAACTTTGCTGAAATGAACAAGTTATGGGTTCGAATGCAGCATCAGGGTCACAGCCGAGACAGAGAGAAGAGAGAAAAGGAGCGACAAGAACTCAGGATCCTGGTGGGAACTAACCTCGTTCGCCTCAGCCAGCTGGAGGGTGTCAACGTGGACAAGTACAAACAGGTGTGTGTTTGTGTGTGTCTGTTGTTACCAATTAGATTCATTTGTCATGGCAACACTTCTCTGCAGTGATATAGATTCTTTTGGCACTCATTTCTTCAAGTAGTCTAAATAAGACGAGAATTCCAGTTTATAGTGATTTGTTTTATTTAGTAGCTGATTGAAATTCATGTTATAATCAGTACATGAATGAATGATCGATGAGAAAGCTATGCTTAAGAGTCCCCTCAAAAAATGTGCACCTTTTTTAATTTGTTGAGTTAGAGGAAGCTTTATGAAATGCTGTTTACAACAAATTCTTTATTATTATCGGCTTTTTCTAAATTAAACCTGAAGTGTAATACATCTGGGTTTTTTTTTTGTTAATTTATGTTAATTTCGTAAGCATGATAGCTTCCTCTATGTTATTTCCTTCCTACTGCGTATGTCTGTTGTCAGTTGGTCCCTGCATGTTGATGTACCTCTTTTATTCAGTATTCAAGCAGCATTTATTTATTTATTTATTTATTTTCACCCTTGTCCTTTTGTCTGTCGGTTGGTTCGCTGGTTGGTCTGTCAGCAGTATTACACAAAAACTACTCAAAAGATTTAAATTGGGAAGGGGACAGATCCACTGATTTTTTTTCTCACTTTCAGTAACACTGTGAGACATTTTTGTTGATTTCTTAGGTCATAATGCATGGATCTTGATTAAAAAAAAAAATAAAAATTTGGAACTCTGGTATTTGAGTGAGATCAAACGCAACTGTTGGGCCTTGGTGAAGTTTTGCGCTCTACTGGGTGTGACTCTAGTTTGCAACATTTGACATGTCAGTCTTTCCTCTTTATTTCTCTCCACAGGTTGTTCTTTCTGGAGTGCTGGAGCAGGTTGTGAACTGCAGAGACTCGTTGGCTCAGGAGTATCTAATGGAGTGCATCATTCAGGTAGATACTTGGACACATCAATACAATCTGTTGGATTAGTGTCAGACCAAACTTGACCATTAATTCATGTAGACTGGTATCCAGTCTAATTTTTATTTAATTAATTTAATTAAAAACATTTCAAAACCTGTTTTTGTTTTGTAAGGTCTTCCCAGATGAGTTCCATCTTCAGACCCTTAACCCATTCCTGCGGTCCTGTGCTGAGCTCCATCAACACGTCAATGTCAAGAACATCATAATTGCCCTCATTGACAGGTACAATTGAATTCACTGTAAATTTGCATACATATGGAATGAGGATTTCAGTTACATGTTAGTATTTTGGGGGTTATTATTTGGGGTTTAAATTGAATTAGCTGATTAACTGATCAGAGCAGTTAAGTGTTCATGTTGTCGATAGAGTCCTTGAATTTAACCAGATCATTCGCTCCATGTACAGTGGACAGAATAACTGGATCCATTCTATAAAAAGGAAAAATAACCTATGTTAACATAGTAACTAAGAAGTTCTGTTTTTGATTTCCAGACTTGCTCTGTTTGCCCATCGAGAAGACGGCCCTGGTATTCCAGCTGAGATCAAACTCTTTGACATCTTCTCTCAGCAAGTGGCCACTGTCATTCAAGTAGGTCACATTACAGGTTAATGTTTGTTGTCAGAAGTCCAGATTTGGGTCAGAGAAAGGTCTGGATCGTATTCCAACACTTTTTTTGCCAAAAAGGCCTTTTCAGTACTAATTGTACTAAACATACTCAGGAAAAAGGACGAGCAGAATCTTTTTCAAAAGAGTTTTGTCAAGTCAGCAACATCAGCAAACTTGTCCAAGTTCTGGAACCTAACTGAATTCAGACCACTGAGGCTCTCTTTATATACCCAGTGAGACTCCTGTACTCTCCACCTATAATTCTTATCATCCACCTATCAGAAGCCCTTTAACTGATGATCGGTGATGACAAATACCCAGTGACTTTCCCAGCTGCTGACTTCAGTGCTCATTTCTTGACTTTGAAGTTTGCATTTCTGGATGATGGCTTTGTTAAACTGGATCAGCAGCACCTCTAGAAGTTTTTCAGCTTTCATTCATTTCATCAAGCTATACTTCCCAGCCATGGTGATTTCAAATTGAAGTTTCAAACAAACTTTTCAAACATCAAAGTGATATTTTCATTCTTTGATTCCTCCTTCAGTCTCGCCAGGACATGCCATCAGAGGACGTGGTCTCTCTTCAGGTCTCTCTCATCAATTTGGCCATGAAATGTTATCCTGATCGTGTGGACTATGTAGATAAGGTCCTGGAGGGCACCGTGGAGATATTCAACAAGCTCAACTTGGAACAGTAAGAACGGAACATCCTGACACACTACACACTAGCCCTTTTCACACAGAGATTCTGCAATATCGCGGCAACGGAGGCATGCATCTTCAGCGCTTTTGTATTTTCACAATGAACCAAGAAGCTCTAGCATTAAGCTGCTACAATGTGTCACTTCACACATCATACCAGCATTGCGGAACCAAAAGAGACATGACAGTACACATCGTTTTCACCCTGGTTTCCACCTGAACATTATGAAAATGTATGACTGTTGATAATCACAAGTATGCAGTTATAATGTGCTATGATTGAGACCCCGACCTACCATGCATTGTGGAAAGTGATAAAGATATGTTTTTTGGTCCAAATTACATCACATAATCGTCATCAGTATATAGCGGACCATGTGTTACTCCTGTTTTCCGGGGGGAAGTTCGGTCGCGAGTGCTGGCCCTCGCAGACTTTTCCTCATTAAATGTGGCGCTTTAATTTCTGTTGCCAGAGAAAGTAAGTACAACAACATAATCATGGATAAGCAAAACAAAACTGTCCCCCTCCCTCTGCCTCTGTAACTTTCACACAGACAGCGAGTTGGAATATGACCGCAAGATTCTCGCCCTTAAAGGGCAGTGTGAAAGGGGCTACTGAGGTTTATGGAACACTGTCTTTTTGGTCTGTGCTGAGTGGTCAAAGCATGCAAAATGTATTTGTGTACAAAGCACTGAGTCTCCAAATAACTGGAGATTAACTGGAAGGTGGAAGATTTTTCTCCATGCAAACTTTTCCATCTCAAATATGATCATAGACCAGGTAGAACAGAGAGTCTCCTGAATATAATCTTTGCCTTGCTTGCTCCGTCTTCTGTGTCTCACTTTGACCCTTTCCTTTTCCTCCCTGTAGCATAGCAACAAGCAGCGCAGTGTCAAAGGAACTTACTCGACTGTTGAAGATCCCCGTGGATACCTATAACAACATCCTAACGGTGCTGCAGCTCAAGCACTTCCCACCGCTCTTCGAGTACTTTGACTACGAGTCACGCAAGAGCATGAGTTGCTACGTGCTGAGCAACACGCTAGACTACAACACTACCATCGTGGGACAGGAACAGGTTGGATTCCTAGTTACCACTTTAGCACAATGTTTTCTTTTTGTTAGTTTTTTTGTTGGTTTAAATCTTGCACATAATCTATCAGCGAATGCAGCACCAACTGGTATCACCAGACTATAATTGGATGATTACGCAAGATTCTGATTGCTTACACACTGGTAACATTTGTACTTCTACAGGATTTGTGCCTAGCAGTAAAACAACTACCATGGTGTGGTAAAGGCCAGTAAACACTTGGTTAAACATCATAGTTACAGTTGGGGAGGGGGGGAAAAACAGCATACGTTATTGGTTTGTACAGCAGAGCTACATCAATTAGGCAATCAGGAGAAAATAAGTTGTCCACTATTTTGCTGATTAATCTTTTCTGCCATTTTTCCAGCAAAAATGTCAAACAGAATTTGTTGCTTTTCTTTGTCATTTATGATAATAGATAAAGAGTGTTTGGGTATTCTTTTGTAGTTTTTGGCAGTTTTCACAATTCTATAGACTAACGGTTCATTGTTAAATTCTGAAAGTAATAAGGAGATAAGTAAATATTGAAAAGTAAATGTACATTGCAGCCCTACATTAAAGATAGAAGTGTTACTCATCCATTCACCACCCTCACCCACCAATCACTGGCACTAACATAGGCAGTGGACATAAATTAACGCTTGCGCTTAAGCTGTATTTATGATTAATGCTTGACTCAGGAAATTACAGTAATGGGAGTCCCACCACAGATAAACATGGCGTAGGTTTATATTTTTAAGGTAGCATTAGATTTCACCCTAGAAACACTAGGAGGCTGTGCCCTCTTTTGAGCATGTTTCTCACAGTAACGTCTCTCTTTGCAGTGGAGATGGTTTTGCCAGATGTGTCACTGAAAAGATCAAGACTACTCAGTCTTTCTCCACTCAGTCAAATTCTGGAGAAAAGTGTGTCAAGTCTAAACTCGTCCCTCCATCCCTGGTTTCTCTAGGTGGACGCCATCTTGAACTTGGTATCCACACTGATACAGGACCAGCCAGACCAACCTGCTGACGATCCTGATCCCGAAGATTTTGCTGAGGAGCAGAGCCTTGTTGGTCGTTTCATCCATCTGCTCCACTCTGAAGATCCTGATCAACAGTACCTTGTGGGTCCTTTTCTAGACATTAAAGGAGCGTACTAGAGATTTTGCACATGTATTTCACGTGCCAGATATAGCATGTATTGCTTTAACCATACTTCATATTACTGCTGAGTATCTAATCATGCTGTAGTGTTTACTTTTTAAATATACTTACCACCCTGGCTAAAGGTATGACATAAAGTACAGTACGCTTTGGAAAATGATAACCCATTTGGAATTGTCATGATTTTTATGTGACTTTGTGGTTGGTGGCTATAGTGTCAATGTTGTCATATATTTGGTTCATTGATATTGACTTTGTGATTTGTGGTCAGATTCTGAACACAGCCCGGAAACACTTTGGTGCGGGTGGAAACCAAAGGATTCGTTACACACTCCCTCCTCTGGTGTTCGCAGCCTACCAGCTGGCCTTCAGATACAAGGAGAACTCCTCACTGGTGTGCAAGCATTTCTATTCACCACATTTCAAATGCTGTATTTCTGCTTTTGTTTATCCTATTTTAACATTCATACAAAATCTGTTTTCCATCAGGATGACAAGTGGGAAAAGAAGTGCCAGAAGATCTTTTCCTTCGCTCACCAGACCATCAGTGCACTTATCAAGGCTGAGCTTGCGGAGCTGCCTCTGCGACTCTTCCTTCAGGGGGCACTTGCTGCAGGCGAGATTGGCTTTGAGAACCACGAGACTGTAGCATATGAGTTCATGTCACAGGTAGGATGTTTGATAAAATTGTCAGTTTTTTGAATCCCTTATAAGCAATTATATCTACAAAGGCTATATAGTGAAAGAAGCACATTTTTGGTCAAATAAGATTTATTAAAGTACAGGGGTAAAAGTGTCACAAGTTACTATTGTGAATCCTCTAGATAAAGGGATTGTTTGGGTCTTTTTGATGTGGGATTGTACGAGGTAATTATCCCTGGTATATGACCCTCAGTTTTTCCCTCTGTGGAGAGGCAACACATAGCGCCAGCAGGAAGAAGGGCAGAAACAGAAACCTGATTCGGTTTACGGCAATACAATGCCCTGCTTCGTGTTAGCAGTAGCTGAGCAGACCGGTCATTTAGTGCAGGTAATACACTGACTAGATATAAGTGCCGCATACAACCCCACATCAGAAGACCCGAACGATCTCTTCAAAAATGGCATTTGTCATTTGTCAGTGTCTTTTTTCTGCTGTCTTTTAAGATTCATGCAAGAGTTAAAGGAGCAATTTGTAACGTATGACCAGTGTTGTAGTTCATTTTTTGAATGTTTTAAACTAACATTATCAACATAATACTCAACATTGTTGATTGTTGTCAGTTATATACTGTATACTGTTGCCCAGGACCATTAGGCACAGACATTATTTTAGATTTTCTGTGCAAAACAGAATTTGTGATGTTAGTTCATAAAAATAAGTTATACAGTGCAAGTTGAGGGCAGGAGCATTAAAAATTGGCCGACGAATCCAGACTAGAAGAAGTTTTGAAATTTTGACAGAGGCAACCATGGTGATTGGATTTTTAAATATGTTCCTGTTGTATTTCTCTTTCCCTCCTTTCCCGCCAACCATATCTCGCCCATTAATACGTTCCCTATACCAGGCCTTCTCTCTGTACGAGGATGAGATCAGCGACTCCAAAGCTCAGTTGGCAGCCATCACTCTGATCATTGGAACTTTCGAGCGAATGCGATGTTTCAGCGAGGAAAACCACGAGCCGCTGAGGACTCAGTGTGCGCTGGCTGCTTCCAAGCTCCTGAAAAAGCCTGACCAGTGCAGAGCCGTCAGTATCTGCGCCCATCTCTTTTGGTCTGGTCGCAGCACCGACAAAAATGGTGAAGAGGTGCGTTGAATTGTTTCATTTTGGGTTTCAGAAAAGGGAACAAAAATAGTGTGTTTGTACATACCATCACTCTGAGTAAAGATAGTTGATGTCATGGTGTCCACACCAGCTGTATCTTGGAAACCATGAGGAGTACACTTGCAACCTGTAATTTATTATTATAATTTATTCAATCAATGAGTAACACAGTTAAACTAGTATTTTTGGTGCATTTACTGCCAGTTTATATCAAAGACATACCACAGGAGACAGAAAATGAGTGGATTGGTCTGCCACATTTCATTGTTGTTACCACAGCTGTCATTGCTAACTATTGATTTTGCATCTTCAGATCCGTGATGGTAAGCGGGTGATGGAATGTCTAAAGAAAGCTCTGAAGATTGCCAACCAGTGCATGGACCCATCGCTGCAAGTCCAGCTTTTCATTGAAATCCTCAACAGATATGTCTGCTTCTATGAGAGGGAAAATGATGCGGTAAGACACCATACATGTCAAATTTATAAATGGGTAAAGACCCCTGTACCAACTGTGAGACAGGGAAAGGTTTGCTGTTGCAGTGACCATTACACATAGAGTTACAGATTTATATTCATAATGATTACATCTAAGGTGAGTTTAACTGTTGTGTGGAGTTTTTCCTTACAACATTTGGAAAGATGGTTTGAAGAAAAAAAAAGAAAGTAATTTTCCATTGTTTACGTCAATGCTTTCGTGCTTGTAGTCTTCTTCATTGCATTTTGTAGGTGCATTACTACATTACCGGCATCAACTAGAGTTGCACGGTACCCCGCGGTGCCCAATCCTAACAGTTCCTACTATACTAGAAATTCTACACAACGGTACTACCGTGGATAACTATACTACCGGTGCAAGTTTCTGCTACATAGCGGCCGCTTCTACTCTCCTCCCGGCTTCTCACTGCATGCTACTCCCTTGTAAACAAACCCACATGCTAACTACTGCAACCGAACTACACAGCTGCTGAATGATTGGCTGTTTGCCTGTTACTGGTGACGTCCGGGGATATGATAGGCTGTTTACGCACGCTGGGTCCGCCCGTCTCTTAGCTGATTGGCTGTTCGTGTGTTTCTGCCGGCAAGAACGAACTCCATGAAGACAGCTCCGTTTCGATAGAAAGTCGTCGTCAGTGGCACCACTAATTTTGCTCAAAAAAACAAACTCCAAAAGTCACATTTGGAACTATTTTAGCTTTAAACAAGGCACAGATGGTAAAGCAATAGACGATGGCCGTCCGCTGTGCAGGCGCTGCCACCAAGCTGTAGGAGCCAAAGGAGGGAACACACCCAACCTCATAAAACACCTGCAGTGTTGTCACCCAGATTTATATGTCGAATAACAGGTTAGTATGACCTGTTTATTTTGTCAATGGCTAATATTAGGCTATATGCTCTGTGTACAGGCTGAGGAATGAAGAGTTAAAGGATGTCAAAGTATAAAGCACCTAGAAAATGCATAAAAATATAGTTTTCACAGGGAATCAGTTCCTGTTTATTGTATTTTGTCCTCTATGGTTTATTATGTTGGAGAAGAAGCATTATTGTCAAATATATATTTAAGACAGTGGATTTGTTATCCTAAGTTGATTATTTATATTAGTTAAACATAAATTAATGTGCAAAGGAAACTGAATGATTATTTAATGTCAACCATATAAAGTAGAAGTATTTAAATAATTTATAAAATAAGTATTTATAACTTGTACAAATACATTGCAGTTCATAAAAATAATAATAATAAAAAAAGGCTGCAGTATCGCGATAATACCCGGAACCGTGATACTTTGTCTGGTATAGTATCGTTGGTATCGTGACAACTCTAGCATTAACTATTCTGCAGGATCGGGATCGAGGCCAATATGGGCATTTTTCCACTGATCGGGGATCGGCAATTTTGAACGTGGACTCAAGGCCGATTTTTTTTTTTACGTGCTACGAGCTATCAAGTCCCTGTATAACCAAAGTGGGAGCTGTGTCTGTACACTCAGCACAAAGTCGAATAAGTTTCCAGTGGGTATTGGACTTAGCCAGGGCTGTGCCTTGTCCCCGATCTGGTTTGTTAACAATTGACAGGAAAGTGGCACATGAGAGTGACAGGCAGTTTGGTGCGGCGTCAACAGTACACCGGACCGTCGTGGTGAAGAGGGAGCTGCAAGGCAAAGGTTTCGATTTACCAGTCCGTACTGACGCTCAACTGTTGTCATGAGCTGTCAATAGTGACTTAAAAAGCAAGATCGCGGTTACAAGCGGCCAAAATAAGTGTCTTCCGTAGCCAGCAAGCAACAGACTGCACCAAGGGTGTGTATGTCTGTATGTTTGAAATCAGTATGGGCAGAATAGGATGTGTGTTACGTGACTCTCTCCTCCAGAGTTGGCCAGTGGGAGTAGGGGGGCTGAGCCGAGCCGATTTTTTTTGTTAAAAGTTGGATATTTTCAATGCAGTCTTTGCATTGTCTTTCTCCTTGCATTGACTTTGTGTGTAATCAAGAAATTTGCTTCACTCTCTGTAGTAACACACAAAAGAGTAAGCATTCTTATGTGGCTGCACTCATATGAAGCCAACATAATTTGTAACCTTTAACATACACTACAAACAGGAATTCTACATTGTGCCTCTTCTTCTGCTCATCCAGGTGACTGTCCAAGTATTAAACCAGCTGATCCAAAAGATCAGGGAAGATCTCCCCAACCTGGAGGCCAGCGAGGAAACAGAGCAGATCAACAAACACTTCCACAACACACTGGAGCATCTCCGCCTGCAGAGAGAATCCCCGGAGTCCGAGGGCCCCGCCTATGAGGGCCTTGTCCTTTAAAACAGTCGCAGGTTGGGGGGATGTGAAGCCCATCAATAGATTTTCACTATATTATGAATATACAACTGCACACACAAATGCCATCCTGTAGGCCAGGAATAAAAATAAATGTCAAGAAGAGCTAAAAAGAACTCACTCCTTCATTTTACTATTGTTCATTTTCCTGCATCATCATCTCCTCACTGTCCCTCACTAGCAGAAATGTTTTCTGCAGCAGGTCGGAGGTGTTACATCCAAGTGTGCCAGAAATCCTGCACAAGTCTTAGGCACCATTCCTCTTCAGAATTCCTACTTGACCAATTTGTCTTTAACCTGTATCATATTATCGTCAATAGTAGACTGCTGTTGTAGGTGTATCCACTGAGCCATCGACCCCTCACTTGTTCACATCTTTCCATATTGAGAAGTGAATGTATTAGTTGAGTGTATAAAGGCTACAGAATCAAGTAGTGGTATTACAGCTTTGTTACATACAAGCTAGTTTCCAGTCCTGAATTATCAATAACTCTGCTGTTCTTTACGATGGGACCACCCAAACTGAAGACCAGACAAATGGAAGCACATGCAAAGTTTGGCCCCGCAGGGATGATGCAAAATGTTGTTCCCGATAAATGTTTAAGAGCAGAGCATCTTCTCATCGTGTTTCATCCAGACTTTGACTGTATGAACTTGAGTTAGGGCAGTTACTAACTGTGAAGCAATTTTGCATGATCCTCAATCCTCCAGCCATCCCAGCTGGGTTGCAAAGAAATGACAAATGGCCTCACTAATCCAGTAGTTTTGTAGGTTGCAAAAATTGTCATACTTAAGCTCATACATGAGTAGAGCTTCTTTTTAATAGTGTGAGATTTGTCTCAGACTCCATATTTCATGTGTTGGTTTATTTCTGGACTTCTCACCAGTGTTTTAACACATTCAGAACTGCAGCATGTGATGGCATGCTTAGTGTGCTTGTACCATAAGGCCTGGTTTTCAGTTTATTCTATATGGATCCCACCAACTTCGGTTACTAAATTTGTCCTATTTCTGTCCATCAATGAAACCCTGTTACTTGGTGACACGTTCCTTACAGATCAAACTGTTGTGGAGGGTGTGCAGTGATTCCTCAGGATTGTATGCTAGTTGACAAGTTGCCATACTGAGTACCTAAAGATGTACAAGTTCGGTTTTGGAGTTGTTTGCTGCAGCAGCGGACACTGTCTGCTAATCTCTCTTTCTTAACTATTATTGTTGATTTTTTTTGGAGAGAGTATTGAATGATTTCTTTCCCCTTTCTGTATCTGTATGTAAACCCACTTGTAAATCAGATAAGGAAAAATGCAGATTAAATATCAATTATCATTGTCATTTGCTGAAATAAAATTGAAATTAACAATATCTACATTGTGTTTATTTTACACACAGAATATGAATATGATAAAATGTATATTAATATATGGTGACTGTCAATTGTGTTTTATTATTTTATCCAACAAGACTCAAATTCGATGAAAATAATCAAGTCAGAAAATAGTCTAGGCATCTTTTAATGAGCTTGATTACCATTTTAGGTAGAAATGGCTGATTTTTAATTGAATATCTTTTTAGGTAAAGTGTACACAGGACCATTTTCAGCACGGCTGAAAACAGGAACTGATTAAAGAAGCAATAAATTTGTCTTTTTGGCTAGTTGAGTATCTGGAGCATCAGCATTTGTGGATTTGATAATGGTCTCAAAATGCCCAGAAAAAAATATTGAACGAAAACTCTCTTCTGAAACTTGTCATTTTATTCTTTTTATCTGAAATGAAGGCTATTCCATGTGAGAAATTACCAAGAAACTTAAGATCTCATACAACCACTTCTTTCAAAGAAAAGTGCAAATTGGCTCTTAACAGAACAGAAAGACAAGTGGGAGACCCCCCATAACTGAGCAGGAGGACAAGTACATCAAAGTCTCGAATCTGAGAAACCGATGCCTCACAAGTCCTCTACCAGCAGCTTCATTAAATGGTACCTGCAAAGTCTCAGCGTCATCTGTGAAGAGGCAACTGTAGGATGCTGGCCTTCTAGGCAGAGTAGCACAGATAAATCCTTATCTTAGACTGACTAATAAAAGGGAAAGATTAAGTTGGGAAACACATTGGACAGAGTAAGACTTGAAAAGGCGTTATGGACGAACCAAAGTCAGCTGGGTGAGGAAATGTGATGGTCTGGGGTTGCTTTGGTGCTGGTATCATAGGAGATTTGTATAGGGTTAAAGAAATATAAGGATGGCTGTCTCTCCATTTTGCAACATCATGGCTTACCCTTTGGATGGCACTTGATTGGAGCCATCTTCATCCTACAACAGGATAATGACCCAAAGAAAAGCTCCAAACTATGAAGATCTATTTGTGGAAGAAGCTCTCAGCTGGTGTTCTGTCCAAGACATTCACTGGATGTCAACTCTGTTGAGCTGATGTAGCTTGACTGTATGGTATGAAGTGCCCATCAAGCCAAGGTGACTTTTTTTGGGAGAGCCTAAGTCTTTGAGTGATGTTAATCCTCAAGTGTTTCCCAATTTTTTGCGACATGAAACTTTGCACATAAGCATATGATTCCCAAAATATCCAAACCAGAAAGTTAAACATACTCCTGGACAAAATCTTAAGACCGGGGGAAAAATTATAATTACGTTGGTGGATAGTTACCAGGTCCTAAGTAGAGCTTGAAAATGCAAAAAGAAAAAAACAGAAGCAAGAGACAAAAAACATAAAGGAGGCAATTATTGAAAACTGCATTTGAACTCAAACAGGCTGTTCATCAGCTGATCAAAAGTTTAAGACCATAAGCCCAAAAATATAGAACTAAAAGTGTCAAAAAAGGAGTAGCCACACTTCAATAAATTGTTTAGGCAGTGTACGCCTTTTTGTTGAGTTACTTGCCCCAAACTTTTGTTAAGCCATGTGTGTAGCAAAACATTGGTTTAAGCAGTCAATAAATGGGAGCCGGTGAGTTGGAAACGATGTGACCTATCACATAAATGTAACATTTCATTCAGTTTCAGAAGCATGTCTACCAAAGGATATTGCAGTTCGATTCTTTGAATTTCCTGAAATCTGACTACATAATGTGGAATGGGGTGAGCTCTTTCATATAAATTCATACAACTTCTGATAGTGAGTTCTGCCATACTGAGGGGGACAAAATGTGGTACAAAGAAGTACGAGAAAAAATGTATCGACGTCAGCAATAACGTTTTTGCAGTAAATCTCAACCAAGTTTCTGGTCTATTTCCTCTTCTGTTCAGTTTTCTCACATTTAAAAGGGTCTTTGTACAGAGACAACATGAGATTTGCTTGTAGCTACAGCACCTAAAAAACCCACTGTAACCTATTTTCATATGCACACCAGCCTCGCTTTCAATAAAACACACACTGGCATTTTATAATTGCGATCAGTGAAATATATGAAAACAATCTAAAACACAGTTTAAAACAACAGTTGTTGTTGCTCTAAAGCTTCATATTTAAAAGCAGCTCAATGTAGAGCTGTCAGAAATTAAAATCAGCCTCCTCTTGTCATATTTGCAGCAACACTGTTGCTTCAGGCTGTGATCAGGCTTTTTATATCGCTCATACTCTCTCCATTAAAACAACCTGCTCCTCTTGGCTGAAATCAGCCCGTTGTCGCTCCATTTAGTGAGGAAGTGAGCCTCCTTCAGTACAGGCCGAAGGTCAGACTCATAATATATGGTTCAACCTTTGAACTGAAAGGTTTATCACATTATATGGTCTTAAAATGTGAAAATTCTAAATTAAGAAAAGTAATCAAAATGTAATCAAATGTAATTAGTTACATTACTTTGAGAAAGTAATTGAAATAGTTACACTACTATTACATTTTCAACAGGGTAACTTGTAATTGTAACCAATTACATTTCCAAAGTAATCTTCCCAACACTGGCAGCACCTATGGTAATATGTGGTAATTGCAGGTGTGTATATCACTTGTGTGGTATGGTGGGAAAATACATATCAATTACAGTGGCCTTTATCTTTCTTTTTGATTATGGCAATGTAAATGGCAACCCCACTATGACAACTGACATGCACCATTGAAATGGATGAAAGCGCTTCATACCTCAGGTTAGTGGAGTGCCTCTCTGCTGTCCTCTGTAGGTGTGGGCTGCCCAATACCGTACTGACAACATCAGATGGCAGCACACAAGTCCCATGATGAGACTGTGAGACAACAACACAACTCTTCACTTAAAAAAAAAAAAAAATGAGAAACCATTTGACACCACATATATTTTCATAAGCGGTGTTTTGGCTGACAACACACGAAGTTTAAAATATTTTATGAAACAGTGTATAATTATTATTTATCATTCGAAAATGTGATTTTGTTCTTATACAGAGCTTTCTATAAATCAATCAAAATGACATAGTCAAAAGACTATTATACAAATTGCAAAATGTGCAAGAGAAATACTGATCATGACGTTCCAGAGAATTTTCGAAGACTTCTGTCACAGTTTCATATCCTCTATTTTTCCCCAATGGACCCTGAATGCAACACAGCAGCAGAAGAAGTCTCCTTGCGCATGCTCGCAGATTTAGCATTTAGTGTACTGTAATGTGTGTGTGTTCCTCTGAAAGGTGTTTTGTCATTTAGCTTTATCGGTGTGTGTTTCTGCATCCATGTGTTAGCGTAGGTTGGTGCAAATTAATTTGCTGTCCATGTATCGCAGAGAAAAGTTGTAACGCCTAGCTACCGTAGAGCTATCGGGGTGTCGCTGGAGGAAACCGACTATGTCGACAAATAAAACAAAGAAAGTCAAAATGGCTACTAAATCTTGTCCTGAATGCGACCAACAGGTGAGAATATAGATTTTCATTCTCATTTGAACATAGTTACTGTTTGTCTAGTTTACGTCCTTTTCGTAATTTTCGTGATAACCGTCATGCCACATTTACAGCCAGCTCTTGAGACGGGATTGGGGTGCAGTGGTAGCCTTAGTGCACACGTGTAAACAACAAAATAACACAATTCTAGTCAAGGGTTGAACAAGTTAAGGTTTATTATCATGTTGAGCTAAGAATAGCCCTCATGTCTTCTGAACTGTCGATGTGACACATAATGACACCATTTCATCGCTTGGTATTTAACACATGTAGTACACTAATGATATTTCAGTCAATTATACTATTTTTTGTGCTATTATATTCGACTCCCTACTAATATACACGTTAAGAGAAACGTCAGCTGTCGAGGGAACTAGTTTAGAGGTCAAACTCACTAAAACAATTGATGTGTCGTGAGTTTGCTGCCCGAATTTAAGAGCGGTGCTTATTTCACAGAGATTCACGAATGGAACTGGTGCGTGAGCATTTCTCCATAGCTTACACTAATATGTTACGGCTTTCATTGTATTACAGCTTTGGGAATTTTAACCAAAAAGTCAAATGAAAACATTTGTTTAATATCACCTCCAGAAGGGACCAGCTTTTTTTGTCTTTGAAATTAATGCTACAGTGTTTCGTCATTTAAAGGGGGGCTCCACCCATTTTACAATTCAAAGTATGCTTGCAGCCCTTGAGGAGCGGGCCTACGAACTCTGAAAGAAGGAGTTGTGCAAAATCTGAGAAATGGCCTCAGGTGATGTCACCTGGAATGAAAAGAAAGAAGGGAGCCTGCCAGACCTCTGTAGACTACTCTTCACCTCTTCTTGATAGCCTACATTAGCCACTGCTACCATAAGACTGCCAGTATACTCCATCAGAACTGCTTGTAAGTCAAATAGTGTTGACTGACACACATACACACCTTTTTGCTGTTGGAATTGAGAGTGGGATGCTCTGTCTTTTTTCTGGCCTGAAACCCACAAACCAACATTCACACTCGAGCCATGCTCAGTAAAGATGAGAAGGGAACCAGAGTCTGAACTCTCTTTAGATCTTTTTCACTCATGACACAACTATTTCTGACACTCATCCTGTGAACAACTGGCTGTTTTCCAGGAGAGACTTCTTGAAAATGGGTACTGTTAAGCCCCACATATGTACGATATGGTGGTCCCCTACATGAAGACCCCTTTATCTCTGCCTTCAGGTGTGGCTGTGTGATGGCCTTAATATGAACTAGCTTTGTTTGAGCGTTAACTTACCCTTACACACTTGAATGTCTAAATAGTTCTGTTTTAGGTCCAGTGGCGTTGTGGGTAATCTAGGCTCCAGGTTTTGACAAGGGAGAAGAATGCATGCAATAAAAATGACATATGCTGCATCCACTAGTTTCTTCTTGTGAGTGTGACAATGTTATAGGAGTGCATTGCAAAACTGGTGAAGCTCTTGACAGGGTTCGTACGGGTGCTTGAAATCCTTGAAAGTGCTTGAATTTCAATGTTGTGTTTTCAAGGTCTGAAAAGTGCTTGGATTTTAGTTTAAGTGCTTGAAAGTGCTTGACATTATAATTCTGTGTCTTTTACAAAATTGGGATCAGACTGGATAATTAATTTCTGAAGTTTTTGCTATTATAGAATATAATTTTAGATGTTTACAGCATAATACAATGTACATAATTGTGATAAAAAGTGAAGAAAAAAATCACAAGTATATATATTCCTTTAGATACGTATTTTACCCCAGCAGTAAGGTGCTGGAAAATCTTTAAAATGACCCTTAAAAGTGCTTAAAAAGTGCTTGAATTTGACCGTGAAAAATGTGTACAAACCGTGTCTTGAGTAAGCCGGCCAAAAGCACATCCTACTTTGCTCTATGATAGACTGTCAGAGTACCTTTTTGATCGTGTCTGCTTCTCACAGCTGCAGGCTTTATGATGTTTTCATATTCATTCAGTGGTGTGTCTCAGGTATTGTACTGTCTGTGTCATCTGTGTGCAGGCGATGTACTGTGTTGCACCATTGTGCTGTGACACATTGGTGAGATATTGCATCTATATTGATTGCTCATGAAATGGGTTAGTGTTTGTGCGTGTGGGTAATGGATGAATCCAGTAGGGCATGAATCATATCCTCCTTCACCCTTATCCCATTAGCAATAGTCTTACAGGGCTAAAACTATATGAACTAGAACCATTGTTGCGCACTAAAACCCTGAAAGTATATGTCTGTTTTGTTAAAAAAAAGTTTGTGTGTGTGTGTTAACAACAGTTACAACAGCCCTGTAACAGTAACTAAATCTTGTGCATGTTTCCTGTTTGTTTCTCTCTAGATTCCAGTAGCGTGCAAGTCGTGTCCATGTGGTTATGTGTTCATTAGCAGAAAACTCCTAAATGCCAAATTAAATGAGCGGTCTTCTCCAGCCATAGCAGGTAAGGTTAAGCTTGCATAAAAGCTTATGAATTATACCTGAAAATGTAGTTCGACCTTGGGTTTAATGCTTTCTTGATTCTTCTAAATGCGGTTTGAGCAAAGTGTAATTCATTTTGCCAAACCTGCATCTCTGACTGGCAGACTCTCTGAACTTATCAGCCTGTTCTACTTGTGATATACTTGCCTTCACCTACTTTGTTATTATATCCACATTATTGTTGATAAGTTGCCTAAAATTTAATTATAATAATATTTTGTCAAAATACCTATAGTCAATCCTACGATCCAGTTACAGTGTTGATGTTGAGCTATTCTGTCAAAAATATTGTGATATTAGACTTTTTCCCAGTCCTAGCATTTCTGAAGTGCTTTTGAGGGGATTTCAAAATGTTGACACATATTTTGTGTTTTTCGTGACATAGCTTAAAAACATGGCACTACAATTTTATGGGCAGCTGTAGTCAGACTCTGGAGGGTTGTGGGATACATAGGCTTATTGGCAACCCTCATTTTCATCACAAACACACCAAGCACGACATGTCACCTCTGCTTCACAATATAAGTTGCTGCTTCCTACTTACACATAGAGTAAAATGTTACCAAATCATTATCAGACCATCAACACCATGTGTAGCAACCAGTATAATATATTGATGCCTATAACTTTAACTAACTCTCTTACGGAAAAAAATGCAGGTAATAATCTAAGTAATTAACAACATCCCTGCGACCATTGGTCAAGAACAAAAAATGTCAGACATGAATAAGATGTTAGACATTAATACTAGATAACATTGTTAGAACACAAGTTGCAA
Organism: Sparus aurata; assembly: GCF_900880675.1. Classification (NCBI taxonomy): domain Eukaryota; kingdom Metazoa; phylum Chordata; class Actinopteri; order Spariformes; family Sparidae; genus Sparus; species Sparus aurata. The sequence continues at coordinate 14,023,878 of NC_044190.1, forward strand.
AATATCGCTCAGTGAGAGATAGTGTCCTAATCAAGCTTCCAATGTCCATTATTAAGTGCCTCAAGCAACTGGATAGCAGGAGCTTCATTTTTGGTAAGGCAGTCTGACAGTTGCTTGTTTGTGGTGGACAAGAGAAATTGCTTAATCTTTTGAGTTCGATTGCGTTCTGTTATGTTCCTTATTTCTTGGCGTTATCTGATCTCGGGTATCGACTTTTTGGACTGCAACAACCAGTGAATGATTTTATGTCACACAGGTTATTGGAGTCGCATGTTCAGTGTCATTAGCCCTGTTCACACTGCCTTTTGGGATGCGGTGATCCAGCGTCAATTCTCCGCCTCTGTGTGAATGTCTCAGGGGCGGCAAGGGGTGAAATTTCGCTCTGGTGCTGATGCCCCCTTTCGAGGTATTGTCAGAGGCGCAGTGTTGACGAACCGAACCAGTGAATGGATAAGCTGTCTTATCCATTCACTGGTTCACTGGTTCACTGGTCACCAGCTCAAACTCACAAAGTGTTTATGTTGGGAAAAAAAAACCACTGCGACGGTCAGCTCTCCAGACCGAGACTTCAGTGAACTTTCCCCCAGAAAACAGCCTCCTTCCCAGCAAGTGACAGAGTCAGACAGCGTCCAGTTTACTGATGGCGATTATGTAATTATGTAATTTAGAGCGAAAAATGTAACACATTTCTATTTTTTCATCAGCACAACAAGGTGTTCTCCTTGAGGGCCTCCATCAGACAGGCAGACTTCAAAATGAGCAGTGTTAGGCAAGTTACTTTCAAAATGTAATTTAATATTGTACTTTTTACACTACTACTTTTTAGTTACTTTCAACAAAATGCCCAAATAACCTATATAGAACAATTAAATAGCCTAGATCTTTTTTAATTATTGGGAAGGCAGACAAAGAATCAAAGTCTGAAATGCATTTTTTAATTGTAGGCTCAGTCATGTGAAACACAATAGACCTACACCTCCCATAATGTAGCCTATAAGACATGACAAGACAAAAATCTATTTCTATGCCTTTTTATTAGTTTATAGTGTATTATTAGTCCACAGAACAAGGAATGCATGGGCATATGTGATGCAAGAATTTAAATGAAAGTGCATTTGGAGGGTTTGGCTTCATCATTAAGCCTACGTATTACGGCTCATTCTGTCACACAGAGACTTAACAATTAACTTCTTGGCAGGACTATATTAAACACACACACATGCATAGCCAATATTAATTCCGTCAAGCGCGATGTAGGTGGATTCTTAAAAAAAATAAAATAAACACTTCACTTCGATTGGTAACACAAATTGTAATGTGTTGCATGACATAACTGTAGTAATATATTACTGAAATGTTATTAGTAACTCATTACAGAACTCCATTACCGCTAGGAAAATATATTCCTGTAGTTGGTTGCTGTTGGAACGCGTTACCCCCAAACACTGCAAATGAGGCATCACTTAACACAGTCATCCTCAAGGCACCATCTCTGCCCAGGTGAAGATCAGAGTTAGCTTCTTAGACTTTCATGCATGAAAGCAATGTGGACATGAAGTATAATCATGCATAGTACGCCGCCTTGCATACTAAAAATAAGCCACAAAAAAGTCAGTAAAGTCATGTTCTCTGTGTTGTTCTCCGTGTTGTTCTCCACTGTGCTGCGACTGCGCTATGACATGATGTCGTATGTAAAGAGGTAACCATGCTCAGGCCCAGTTGTGTCCAAAGCATTGTGAGTGCCGGCCAGCAGGGGACTGGGGTGGAGGGACAATCGTGCTGTATGGAACGGAGCAACTGGGCCCAGTGTGAGTGCGTCCTTGGTGGCACATGTGGATGAGTCCTTTTGCAGCTCTGACACATGTAACTCCTCAAAACCTCTAGCCATCAGCTGTTCATTTGGCTGTAAACCAGTAGCCCCATTCACTCTGCCCTTTGAGTTCAGGGAACATGCGCCAATTCTCCGCATCCTCTTCTATGCGAAAGTCTCAGATGAGGCAAGGGGTGAAATTTCAATGCGGCTCTGGATGTAGTGTCAGAGGCGCAGCAGAGGTGAATCGTACCTTTGTGAATGGATAAGCCGGGGGGTGTCGATCTGATGGTGTTTATAGTCTGATAACAAAACAGATCCTTCACTCAACAAAATAAAGAGAAATGTCCCACAAGGCAATGTTACAGGACCAAACAACAGTAACATAGTAACTGATGATGTCTTAGGCAACTTATATGAGGAAAAAGGTACATGTTTAGATTAACAGGTAGACACTGGGGGAAACACCTTGAAAAAAACACACAGGCATCATCATCATTGCTGTGTAGGTTCCATACTGGTGCGACTTTATGCCGGTGCTGCTTGGTTCTGTGGGAACAAACTCTGGCGGAGAATTGGTGAACCTCTAATGTGGAGATAAGGTGGCGTCCTTCTTACATAAAGAGCTTTCCTGGCAGTTTCAATAATAGGTGAACCAAAACACTCTTCAGTGGCTGTCTCTTTTGTGGACATGTTGCACTCCTCTATCTTTCCTGTGTCACTAGCTTGATTGATTGATTCATGTGAAAGTTAGATTGGTGAACAATCTGTGGATCCGTTGTGTCCAAACATGCACTTTGAAACCTAACATGGCATCGGGAAGTTCCATTTTATGTATCTGAGAATAGGATTATATAGTCCACCATGGATACACTGCAGTCTGTCGTGATCCGGTCGAAGTTTGAGTAAACTTTATATGTTCGGTCTTTTTTCTTTCATGAGATTTTCTTCACATGATGATTTTTTTGTTTTGTAATTATCATCTGTGTTTTCTGCTCCAGACAAGCTGGATTTTAAGCGAAGAAGGACAGAGCGCATCCGCAGAGAGAGGATTGACTCTTCTTTAACCAATGACATGGAAAACAGGAGAAGATCCCGGGCCAATAGCCAAACAGATCCAATCCGGAGAGGACGGGGCAGACCAAAAACAGTGGGGTTGAAGAAACAGGAAGAGGAAAAAGGTAAAATACTCATAACTTGAGGTCTTTTATACATTTTTTCTGTATCTGTATTGAATGGACCAGACTAGAAAATAGCAATTTTCTTTTTCTTTCCCAAGAAAACACAACAATTCTCTGTGAGCTATTTACACAAGAATTTATTACACCTTGTCTACTTAATGTTTCTTTCATCATAGTCTATATCTGATTATGATAACAAAGGCAATTTGGTTTACTTTTATTTAATAGTCTGGGATCCTGTTGGAGTAGGACATGGAGCTGTTTCCACACAAGTTGTGGAACAACTTTTTGTATGTGTCTGTAGCTTTACCTCCATGTTCTAAGTCTAAGCAGTATGTAAAATACCTCTTGATTGTTGTAATTCGGACTGATGAAGGCATCTTAGCTTTGGGTAAGATATATTTTTGCACAAGATGAGAAATGTAGTCTAGGTTTTGCCCCCCATCATTTACATTTGAAGCAAGTTATTAGGAAGGGATCTCTTACTGGCCAGTATGAACTAGAGAAATGATTACAGCAAGCACAAATGTAACTTGATGATGTTACACTAGATGGATAGCAGTAGCAGTGGTGTATGGCATAGACTGTAAATAGGATGAGATGTAGCCTGGAGTTGTGCCAGGGACCTGCCACTTCCCCTTCAAAATACAGAACCTAGACATCCCCAGGTAACCACTCACTGTCTGAAAGCACCTCAAATCTGTGTGATTGTGTGGGAGTTGAGCTGTAACTTGCTACACATGAGTTGCATCATGCAAGTGAGTAACATTGTAGAGTTGAGATCAAACTCAAAATGTATACATGCTTGTACTGTTCTAGCACGTGTAAAGTCATTCATTATTAACTACTACCATGGCTACAGTAACAGACGAATAGACTGAATATGGAGAAAAGTTAGACTTTGTCTACAAACCGAAAATTATTTATTTACATTTATTAATTAGAGCATTCACAATAATCACTCAAAATCAGCAGGAAAAGGTGTGTAGTAACAGCTACCTAGTGTTAATTTCTCTCTCTTCCCAAACTTCCCTGTCGACTTGCCTCCCTCCATTTGTGGACTGCAGCAAGGGGGGAAAAAGCTGCTCATTTAATCATTTCACAAAATGCCAACTTAGGGGCGCCTCGGTTGGTAGAGCATGCATCCCATTCCCATATACAGAGGCTCTGTCCTTGCTGCGGCATCCAAGTGTTTGAGTCCGACCGGCAGCCCTTCACTGTGTGTCATCCCCCATCTCACTCATCCCGTAGTCCTGTTATCTGCACGGAACGGAACGGAAAAAAAAAAATATACAAACATATTTAGACACTAAAAAGTATTAGACCACATACCAGCTTAGCTTGCATTTCATGCACAGAACTCATAACGCTTTAAATAGCCCACACTTCAGGAGTCTCAATGTGATATGATTGCTCCCTTTATCTGTTTTTAAAATCAGTTTCAAAATAGGCATCAAGTGATGTTTCGGAAACTTCAGTTGGAAATAAAAAGACAGGTTAGATAACATCTAATATTGTACAAAATCGATTGAGACAGAGGAGGTGTCGGATCCTATCAAATAGATACCCAGTACTCTAAATAGCTTATTACTTTAAGATTTTTTTTTTGAGAAAATATATTAAAGCAAAACTCTCACCAAAATGCAACCTAGGCTTGTGAATGTATATGAGTCCAACTGTCGTGTAAAAGCATAATTAAGATGAAAGAGGCACTTTTTAGATTTACCATAGTTTTGTTTTCGGGCAAGCTCATTTTCAGTGGAGTGCTGGGGCACTCTTACGATAGCATCAAAATCGCTATTTTTAAAACACTAAGAAGGCTCGACAGAACATGAAACTTTGCTCGTAGTATCACCAGGGTCCCTACACATGAACACGAGCATTGAGAACATTGTTTGTGTACACAGAGTGTGCTAAAAAGAAAGTTTTCGGAAAACTCACGTTCTCAGATGTTTCCTCTGCTCGCTGCCGTCCTGGCAGCTGAGAACTTTCGCTCTCTGAATGTGACGTAACATGGAGGATAGTTATTATGCTTTTACACAAAGGTTTGACTCATATACATTAACAAAAAAAGCCTAGGTTGCATTTTGGCGAGAGTTTTGAAAAGAGTTAAGAAAAATCTAAATGTCATCATGGCACGTCACTTGAATTTTTTACCTGCCACAAACAACATTTGCTTTCTGTCTCACCCTCTATGGGGCAAGCATCTGTACCATTAAATACTATATTTGCCAAATGAGATGTCAGTAATTGACTGTGTTTTTATTGTGTTCACAGAGAAACAGGAGAAGGAAGTGGATATTTATGCAAGTCTCTCTGACGAGAAGGCCTTTGTGTTTTCTGTGGCCTTGGCTGAGATCAACCGCAAGATTCTGGGTCAACAGCTCATTTTATAGATTAAAGCCTGAATAAAAAGCGCACACACAGAGAACCTATCATAGAAAAGCTTTCAAAAAGCAAGAGGATGACCAAAGAAGGCAGAAATTGCTGGAGCTGAACTTTGACTGAGACTCTCAAAACTGCTGAAGCTTCAGACTGAAGTCGGGGGTGTTGTCACTGAAGGAAATCAGAGCTCTCTTAACACCTGGAATGATACACCCACAACAGACATGCAAACACATGTTGCTGGACTAAAAGCTAGACTACGCTTTATATGTTGTAATGACATAGAGTGTTGTTGATAGATCCAGGGAAAGGGGGTATTGATGTCATTTCCCACCTGAGATACATACATCTGTATAAATCCACACCATAATGTGTTTTAAAGGCCTTTAATTTTAAATGAATGGAATTTAGGAGAGTGAGAAACTAAATAAATACTACATTCACTCGTTTGAAGTAAACTGTATGATCAAGTGCACATCTCCAGTTGACTCCATGTTATTGGAAGGGATCCGTCTGTTTTACACTTCTATTCATTGTTTGTTTTATAAACTGAAGATGATGCCTGTGTGATTGAGACTGATGCTCATCATGTTTCTTTGATTGCCATTGTTTCTATAGGTATTGTTCAAACTTTCCTAGAATCATAGAGGTAGTCAGACATTATTGTTGGTAAATTGATGTTCTGTTCGATGGGCCATAGCAAAAATACCATAATTGCATACTGTGATAAAATCGCAATATATACATATTGTTTTTCTAACAGCAATTATTCTTATTTAACAATTTACATAGACATTTTTACATGGTAAAGACACTTTTCACCAAAAATATGTCAGACTGTCTGGCCTCTAACATTCTTCTTTACAGATTGTATTTAAAAAAAATCATCCACTGGTCACCAGTGTTCCTGTTACTTCCCAATAATAAAACCATTAATTACAATATTTTAATTAACTTAAAGGTGGGGGTGGTAATATTGTTCAGATGCATTTTTTTAATAATAATTGGAGAAACTCTCAAGATCCAGATGGCAATCAAAATTTAAAATGTATATATATATGGTCTGTGGCAGCAAAGGGCTTTATTAACTTCATCCAATCAATTTTAGCGCCAAAGATATTGTATGGACGGCCTACCTGTCTATCAGTCCGCCCACTTGCGCTGACTCCACCCATCATTCATCGTTTGTGACTGGAGTCTGTGCACGCACAGCTGGAGCTGTGGCGAAGAATGGCAGAGTAAGTGCTGCCACACTTTTCAGTAGCAGCTGCAGCTTGCACTGCCAAACGGAGCAAGAAAAAAAAAAGAGACTGGATTAGACCACAAACAAAAAGAAGTTGGATAGCTTAACATTGGAGTGGCTGTTCAAAGATGGCGACAGCTGATGGAGTGGAAGGCCTGAAAACGGACGCCATGGTTGCTGTGTCTCTGTTGGACAGGTAATGAGCTGTGGTTTTTTTTTATAATTCTGTCTCTGCATTATATGGTCAACGTAGCTAACATTAGCTCCTTATGTTGCTGTAGTATGTATATGAGGGCACTGCACTCGACACTCAATGACAGGCAACAGTTCGTCTCCCTCTCTGGCCACACATCCACCCTCTCACATGTCACATAAAAACATGGTTGTCCCAGAACTTCCTCAAACTCAACAGTGACAAAACAGGGCTCCTCATTGGCACTAAAGCCACGATCAACAAAACTGGACCCATCTCAATCACCATTGACAGCTCGACCATCTCTCCCTCCCCCCTAGCACGCAATCTTGGCGTTATCCTGGACCCCACCCTCTCCTTTGATCCCCATGTCAGCTCCATTGTCGAGACCTCCTATTTCCACCTCCGCCGCATCGCCAAAATCAGACACTGCCTCTCCCCCCCGCTGCTGAATCCCTTATCCACGCCTTCATCTCCTCACGTCTTGACTACTGCAACTCCCTCCTCACTGGCATCACCTCTCATTCCCTCCATAGACTCCAAATGGTCCAAAACTCTGCTGCTCGCCTCCTTACTCACACCCGGGCCCGTGAACACATCACCCCCGTTCTCTCCACTCTCCACTGGCTCCCCATCAAACAACGCATTGATTTCAAAATACTCCTCCTGACCTTTAAGGCTCTCCATCACCTGACCCCACCCTACCTGTCTGACCTCCTTATCCCCCATCGCCCCTCCCGAGCCCTCCGGTCCTCCTCCACTCTCACTCTAACCGCACCACCATCCAGACTCAAGAGACAGAGCCTTCTACAGAACAGCACCCCGACTCTGGAACTCTCTCCCCCAACCAGTCCGCGACTCTCCCTCACTTTCCACATTCAAATCCCGTCTAAAAACCTACCCCTTTTCCCAAGCCTACGACCTCCCCTACCCATAACCACCTTCATTCCTGCCCTCTCCCCTTGACCTGCCCCTCTACACTCTCCTTCTACCCTCCTCACCCATTCAGCCCCCCACCGCTCTTCAATCCATCCTTGCCACCTTTTAGACTGCTGTTGTACCTGTTTTGTCTGTTTGTCTGTAACAATGCCATCTATCTCACACTCCACCATTGCTTCTGTTCTCTGTTGTGCTTTGTGTTTATTATCTTTTCGTGTCTTTACCTCGGTAGCAACTTTGGGTCATTGAAAAGCACTATATAAATAAAATGAATTATTATTATTATTAGCCAACGTTAGCCAGCTAGCTATGATAGCCTACTGCCATATGAAAGGTATTTACATATAACGTCACCCGTTTACTGGCAGGCCAACTTTTACATGTCCTGTGGATCTTATCCATATTGCAGTGTTCACACATGCACTGCTACCCTGGTCTGTTTGGACATCAGCCAGCCGAGCTGGATGTGAGAAGTGGACTAATTCTTGTGTGCTACACCTGTGAAAGGCCAAGTCCACTGCTTAGAGGTCATGGGAAGATTGCATATATCTGTGAATATAGTTGATATGGTGGTTGTTAAGCAGCTATTGTTAGATGGTAATTATGTGCTGTTCATTATAGTCTTTAAACTGGATATTTTGCGAATGTGCTGATGTTGCCTATTTCTGTGCTCTTTACATAACAGCCTCGCATCAACTTCCAGCCTTCTAAATATTGGTTCACAACAGAACCGTGTCCTGATGTTTCCACCATTTCTGCAGAGTCTCTCAAGTGAGGTGAGTGTAACTTGATGCTGATAGCGACATGGCTCAGACCACTGTTATTCATGTAATATGTATCTTTGATGGTTATATTTCATGCATGTGTCCTTCAGTCATATCATGTTGGTTTGCTTTCTGTTTCTTACCTTTTATTATATTGTTTACTTTTTCCTATTCATATTGTCTTTTGTTATATTGAACTGTCCTTTGGCTGCAGTGAAGAACAAATTTCCTCTTTGCAGGACTAATAAAGGAATTCTGATTCTGATTCTGATTTATGTGCATGAATGTGCTCCTTAGTAGGAATACAATACATAAAGGAATGGCATCATTTCATTAGTTGCACCAGAACATTTTTGATTTACAGTGAAAGAAAACAGTACACCTCGGTGTCTGGGAGGCTGTGGTTGCTGCTGCACAAAAAGTTGATCGTCAGAAGATCAAGAAACTCACTGGTCACTGATTTTTTTTTCCTTAATGTCAGAAATGTTTTTTTTTTTAAGTTTTGAATTGTTTGTTTTACAATTCTCACTTAAAAAGATGAAAATAAAAAAGTGAGATGGGAATATGTGTGTTTTTTAATTCAGTTGCGTAACAATTCTGCACACTAATAGTTGCCCAATAAATGTGCACATATAGATATTCTCCTAAGAAAGCCAAAACTTCACTTTTACTTTCTTAAATACTGATGTTTGAGGTTTATTAACATTTTGGATTAACTGAGAGCACTGTAGTTGTTCACTGATAAAAAAAATAATCCTCAACTTGCCTGATAATTGTGCACACTGTGTATTTCCTGGAAATACATGAAGTTCTCCACCCTTTTACAGTTTTCTGTAATTATACATTTTGCAGAGATGATTTTTCAGTTGCAGGAGTTGAGGAATTGGACAGGCAATGTTATAACAAAGGACTGTGGCAGCACCGACATCAGAACCAAACCTGTTGGCCAATGACCTGTCTTTATAATCAATCAGGAAACCTATGGATGTCCTTCCTGTATAAAGTTGTCTACACTGATTGTACTGTATAAACAATAAAAGTTTTTATTTTTTATTTACATGTGTTCCGAAAGATTCAATAAAGAATAGTCTTACCTAATTCAGTTGTTATTATTAGTGCATCATGTAAAGTGTTAGAACTGTAATGAGAATGGGTGGATTGTTTAAAAAGGCATCTTACATTTTCAAGGCTTTATTAAAACGAGTCAGAGATAATGCAAGACATGGAGTAAAATACAGAAAAAGAAATAAATAGGTGTCAGGCAGAGTTCCAGCACTTGATGTGATTGCTCCAAATGTAGTCCTTGAATTCTGGCCTGTAAAGCAATAGATGAGCAACATGATAAGATATTTTTATGGAACAGACCTCAACTGTCCTCGGCATACTGTGAACATAATTTCAATGGTCCATATTTTAGACATTCCTGGACAAAACAACAGATGTCCCAGCTTATATTACATTTTTTTTAAGTACTAGACCTTCATCTTTCTGTACATTCTCCCACTTACTTTGTTTATTGTTAAAACAAAATTCTAATTGTCGAAAACTAATTGGCAAGAAATGTGATTCTGATTAGGGCAATTGTGTGTCCACACGTCTGCCTACATGCCTGGTCAATATACTGTACAAACAAATGGTTGTAGGTGTTTTTTTTGTCCGAGAAAAAGCACGAGCAGTGTTCCACTTTAGATTCCTAACCACGTGCAATCCTTTGAGCTTGAAGATCTTTTGCTCAATGTATGTCATCTTTTCCGAGAACATCTAAGTTACTCCTTGACCTGTCGCCCTCCCACAGCCTCTGCCTCACTTTCCTCAGCCTGTCTGCATCATCAGTCAACAATGCTCTTATCATTGAACATGCAAAACATCGTCTCACCATGAGTCCCATTCAGTATTCACGTTCTTCTGTGTGGATAACAAAAATATAAAACATGTAGCAGGTCCCCCACTGATCTTGATGTTTTAGCTTTGCCATATCTAATGTTACCATAGCCAGCTTCTGCTAGCTAACCAGCAATAAGTTACAATGTTGTTGTTACAGTAATTCATACATACACTGATGGCGGTGGCTGCCATGCAAGGTGCCGACCAGCACATCAGGACCAGTTAGGGGGGATCAGTATCTTGCCCAAGGACACTTCGACATGTAGACCAGGGGAATCGAACCAGCGACCTTCTGATAAAAATACACTGCTTCTACTTGCTCTGAGTCTTTACCGAAAGGTATAGTGACTGGTGAATTTTTTGCAGTATGTGACATTATCTTTGATCCTATGTAGCAGGACATATTTCCACATTTTGTCCCTAATGTTCCACACAGGTCAGATATAAAGTGGTGTTGTGAGGCTTCTAATTGTTCCAGGGTATGTTGCGAAAACAAAGCGCTTGTAAGGGTGTGCTAACGCTTTAACTCAGCTGCTACAGTGACAATTCCAGCTTGAAACAGGGTTTAAATGATGTCCTTCAAGTCAATTTGGTATCTCATAGCGGTTTCACACTGGCACAGTTCTGGTTCTGGCACTGGTTCGGTTCTGGAGTCTCAGAACCTTGGTGCTGTCTGGCGAACCAGCCCGCTTTCACACCAGTTTAAGTGGAACCAAAGTGGGAGGACTAGAAAGGGGGTCTCGCCCCAAATACTTACTTCCTTTTTTCTTTGCTTGCCTCTGGTAAGGGATTTCTCTCTTCTCAGAAGCAGCACTGGTGTCATGTCTGCTGGTGGAGGGCTCACTGTTGGTGGTGGTGTCGGATAATTCTGAAGGCGATATTAAATCAGATGAGTCATCAGGCTTAGATATAGCCTATTTGACACACTGCATACTGTTCTATTATTACTAAAATATCCTTGCTATGTCTTCATCTGTGCAATTACTATAATGTCTATAACAATTAGTATAACTGCAATAATTCATGAATGATGTTCACTGTATAATTTTAATACCATTGGTACTACAGTATCTGCTACATTTAATCAACATAAGTTGGCCTATGTGAACTTATTAATATTTCAAGGAGTGGTGTGTAGTCAACCTACCGCCATCGTATATGGAAGACCCAGACTCATCAATTGTTGTGGCAGCTGTGGCGGAATTCAGTGCCCCTGTCACCTGGTTAGCTGGTCTGTGACCCATAACGCTGTCCAGCAGCTCGTAAGAATCACCTGTATCGCCATGTCCAGCTCCACTTTTGCTCAAGTCTTTTTTTGTGTCCCTATAGTCCTTCTTTAGTTTTTTAAGTTTATTAATTATTTGGTCTGGCGTTCGGGTGAACCCAGCCTTGGCCATCTCTTCTGAAAGTTCGTTGTATAGTTTGCTCTTTCTTGTGGAGGTCTGTAGTTTCTCCTGGAATTCAGGTGATGCCCAAATCGCCACCAAACACTTTGTTTCTTCTGCCGACCACTGAACATTTTTCTTCTCCATCGTCTTCTCTGCTTTCTTTCCTTCTCTTCCTGCTTTCTTTCCTTCTCCTTCCTGCTTTCCTGCTCGACACGCCCACTGGTGATGTCACGGTTCGCAAGGAAAAAACAACTATTTTTAGGTTCCGCTGCGAACCGACTTTTCAGGTTCCGAAACAAATAATTTTTCAGTCTGAAGGCACCGGCCGGTTCAAAGTTGCGTTCGGGAACCAGAACCGTGCCAGAGCCCTGCCAGTGTGAAACCGCTATCAGTGATACGGATATGCTGGATGAGCTGTATGGAGCCATTTGCTTGTTTTGTTTTTTTTTTTCGCTTTTTATTCCTATGTCTTTTTACAGTTTCAGAGAAGACACAGTATTTAAATACAGCACAGTTCTCACCAACTTCTTGGTTTTGGCGGGAGAAATTGCATCTAGTGTACAGTAAGCATTGTTCAACAGTTTAACTTGGGCTTCAGTGTAGTACGCTTACACATTTGGTTTTTATCTTTTCTTTTTTTAGAGTAATCCTTTTAAAAGTGCTTTATTGTTGAGGTGCAAGATCTTACATACATTTAATATATATTCTACATATGATGTTGTTCATACTCAATCCGCCTAAAATATAGCATATGAAGAGCAAATAATAGAAATGAAGTTTGAAAAATATAATCTCAATTGAATGGACGTCAATTTCTCGATATTATTAAAAATATGAACGAACTTGTAAGTTTTTTGTCCATAATTATTCCTCATTTTCTGTCATGTCGTATTGTTTTCTATACGCATCAATTTGAGTTTACATCAATTGGTGTATGTTAACCCAAGTTAAGAGTTAAAGTAACAGTCGTTTTTTTTATGTATGTTGTCAATAAAGTTTTCGTGAAAAAAAAATGGAGGGCGGATGATAAAACGGTGCGCGTGTAATTCATCCATGTTAATTTAGTCTCACAGAAAACCGAGTGGACAGTGAGTCGGCGATACCGGCGTTTTTATACTTTGGTGCGTTTTCTCTTTCTGTAATGACTTTAAAACCGACATATTGTCAATAACAACCGGCTGTTTTGATCGATAAACCATCGGGCCGAGCCTGAGGAAACATGCATCGTCTTAAACACTTAATATGTCGCTCTTCGCATGTCCCCCTTCGGACGACATCGCTTTCTAAACATGCATGGCAGCATGCTCGGTTTCAAACGCAGGGGCCTCCGGAGCAATACGGACTGAAGCGGTTCAGCACGGCAGAGGCCACCGTGGACACTGGACATCCCATCACCATGCGAGAGAAGACGCTGACCATGGCGACCCTAAACCCGCAGGTGAAAGCGGTGGAGTACGCCGTGAGAGGACCTATCGTTATCAAGGCGGGTGATATCGAGAGGGGACTGCAGGAGGTGAGCGTCCCACTGGTCATGTCTGTCCGCTAATTGTTTATTCGTTTGTGTAGAGCACATACGCTGAAACAGCCAGAAGACCGCCTCACTACATCTGATGATGGAAGCGGTTTTAACGACTATTACCGGGCGACTCACAGTCAAGTCTGATATTTTATTAAACGCCACATTTCAAATCTAAATTGACACAATGTCCACGTTACACTGCGTTGGTAAGATTATACATACATCGTCCACACGACGGAACACGAGATGTAGCTTTTCTGGTTGACAGCAAAGTTAAAGCTGGTTGCATCATACTGTATGGGACAGGTAGACCAGCAGGGTACCAACAGGCTTTTGTTCGCATAGTGCTGAACAAATTGTAAAGATATTTAGAAAGCCCTGTCTCTTTCACACAATGTACAGTTATCAAAGTGGTGTTATGTATTCAGCAGCATGATTAAGTCTCAAATTAGCCTTATGACGTGTTGTGTTTTTTTTCTTGTCTCTTTAGGGAGTTAAGCAGCCTTTCACTGAGGTCATCAAGGCCAACATTGGTGATGCCCATGCCATGGGTCAGCAGCCGATCACCTTTGTTCGTCAGGTGAGGGTTGGACAGGCACTCAAATATGAAGCATCAGACCCACTGTCATCACTTAGCTGTAGTTTGAGTCATTCACTGTATGAAACCATATTCCGTTCAGTGATCATTTTCTTTTTGTTAGAAAGTTGCCATCTTACCATTCATTCCTCATCTTCATTTACCCATCTATCGTAGTAGCAACAGAGACATCTGACTCCTCCAGGCGTCCCTTTCCAATCATCAGCTTCTTCCAGATCCCCCGCAGGCGGTTGGCAGCCCTGGACAAAAAAAATATAGATAACAATATTACGTTTTTGAAGAGCAAAGAAGACAGAACTGAACAACCAGTCAGCATTAAAGGATGTCTAAAAACTTACAATCACTTGAGGATTAAGGTGTCTTCCAGCCTCACTGATAATATCATACGTATATCATCACAATATCACACTTAACAAAAGGTTTTATTTTATTACAACATTAAAGATGAGGTTCTTTATTAACCTTACACCAGTGTAAGACTACAATAAACAAAATATATAAAAAAACGTAAAATAAAAACAAAGAAGTTCTGTGACAGTGATAAAGTGCAGAGAGAATGGTAGTTGTGCTAATTTGGTTTTCATAATTTTTTATGTGCATTTCATTTTAAACTTTACTTAATTCAAAAATGCTTCAAGATATAGGAGGGACGAAAGGTGGAACTACAGGTGTCAGCCAGTTATGGAAATAAATCCAAAAACAGTAGTACCATATTGTATGAAACCAATAGTCAGTAGTTCCAATATCATTACTACAGAATATACAGGTCTTGTCTGAGGAATTTTTTGGAGGGAGAAATGCCACCCACTTAAAGTTTGTGTCATGGTCTTGGGGATACATGTAAAAAAATATATTTTGTTCCATATCAAAAAGGAAGAGGATATTATTATTATTATTATTAGTTTGCTGTGGAGATAAACAGTCTCCTTACCACTTTGTTTTCCCCTGTCTGCCTGCACCAGTGTGAGGTCGACCCAACTGTCTGGCATTTTCCCATTCTATTTTTGTCTTTTATGAGACACCTCTTGGCGAGCTCACTTATCTCCAGTTCACTTGCTGGGGAACAGATGCACAAAATATCTATCAGAAGGAAAGGTTTACTCTTTTTTTTAACTGTCTGCAATATTAAAAGAAAAATATCAATTGAACAAACAATTTTCACTATGAAAGCTGTTGATGCGCACTCTTGATATAAAGTTATTAACATAGCAAACATTAAGGTATGTGCCTCTCCCATCTCTCCATGTTTCTGTGTATGAAAATTGTATTTTTCTTTCTGCCTGTGCAGGTAGTGGCTCTGTGTTGTTTCCCAGAACTAATGGACAGTCCAGCTTTCCCTGATGATGCCAAACAACGAGCCCAGCGCATCCTCCAGGACTGTGGAGGACACAGCCTAGGTTTGTGTGTTGTACTTGTCACCATGTCCTAGAATGTGTCTGTTTATCAGTTCAGTAGCAGCTGACCATTTAACAAGGGGCATTCTGACGTGCTATAAAATTGATGTGATGTGACCAGCTACATTGTTTTACTGAAAAAGAATTACCATGATCAAAACTAAGAGAACTGAGTGTCTGCACTACAAAACAAGTCGCAGAATGGAGTTTCTGCCCTCACATGTCTGGTTTGTGTGTCAACAATCATTATAAGAGTTCTGCATATAAGTTTGTTATTGGCATGTGATTGACAAAGGCCAGTGGAATATAGCCCCTTTCTTATATGAACTCCAGACAACAGAGAATCAGATCAGGATATTGTCTTGATTTGCTTGTTCACATATGCAGCACAACACAGAGGTGTTCACACAGAAATTCTCTATGGTTTGGGCGAGGGTCAGCGCAAGGTTAGGAGGCTACAGACTCCTCTGTAATGATGACTGTTGGACTCTACATGAGATGGGTAATTCATAGACCCGTGTCATCACAATACAGCTGTTTAGAATTTAGGCAATAGGAGGTATTTCTGATGCTGGTATTGATATCGGAACCACCCAATACAACCCAAGTAGTCAGAATTAGCTGTGTGGATTAATTTCATATATTATTTAAATGCAGAGGACTTTGGCTATAGTCAACAGAGCAGAGCTAATTATAAGTTAATTAATTGTCTGAAAATGGTAAAGGAACAAAGCCACTTTTTATGGGCTCAGTGTGTGAGTATGTGAGTGATTTTGTTTACTAGTAGGTGAATATTGTGGCAAAGAGATTAGCCCCAAAGTTAGCCTCAGCATAATGTCTGGTGCAGCAGAGGAGTCTATGCTGTGCTTCACAACTACAATTACACCACTGTGTGATTAAAATCTATTTATAGTAACTATTATTTCGATGGTAGCAGCCAGTGTGAAGCACAGCATATTTTAGTTTTAATATTCCAATTGTAGCACAAACTTGTTTTTCACTATTGAATATGGTAGGATAGAGAATATTGTGCACACATGAAATCATCAATGTTATGCATCATTACCAAGGTAGTTGTGGCAGTTGATGATGTGGATCTTCGGTGATTGCTCTGCCCTACGTACAAGCCACAAACAATATTGTGCTTCTCAGCAGGGGAGAAACTTCTGACAAGAATAAATGTCATGTCATCCTTGAGTACTGCAGTCAGATGTAATCTATGACATAACTACAAGTAATATCCGCATTGAGATATTATTATTATTATTATTATTATTATTATTATTATTATTATTATTATTATTATTATTATTATTATTATAATAAATATTTTTTAAATTATTTTTCTTTTACTATTATTGCATGTTCAAACTTGCTGTATCCAGTATATTGTCTGTTATTGATTCAGGCTCGTACAGTGCCAGCCAGGGGGTGGAGTGTGTCCGACGGGACATTGCTGACTACATCGCACAAAGAGACCAGGGTGTACCTGCTGACTGGAACAACATCTACCTCACCACAGGAGCCAGTGACGGCATCATGGTATGAACAGCTCTTTTGGGTTGACAGGAGAGAGGATACAGGGTGGTGACAAAGAAGTAACTGGAAAGCATTTTGACTGGGTTGACTTGTGATGATAGTGATTATCTTTTATTTTTTAGAGCATCCTGAAGCTGCTAGTATCAGGTCAAGGAAGATCGAGAACGGGCGTGATGATTCCCATCCCTCAGTACCCCCTGTACTCTGCCGCCATCTCCGAGTTGGAGGCAGTTCACATTAACTACTACCTGGATGAGGCCAATTGCTGGGCACTGGATATTGAAGAACTGCAGAGAGCTTACATGACAGCTAAGCACCACTGTCAGCCCCGGGTGCTCTGCATTATTAACCCTGGAAACCCCACAGGTGGGATATTGATAGTCATTTGTTGAGGCGGTGAACAACTTGGTCTCATTTTATCATGGTGAACTTGTTCTGAACAGTAAGAGCCACAACTGGTTTCTGATAAGAGAAACATTTCTCGGTTCAGTGGGCTGCAAACACAAAATTCTTTACTGATGAAGATGTGACACCCATAGCCTGCGTAAAGGTACATTTCCACATTTCGTGTTCCACTGTAGATGGTACCCTAAAACTGTAGGCAGGGTTCTTAGATAATCATCATAGCAGCACTACAAAAAAACTGCTGTGACACAAACACAGGAACAGTTGAAGACTATAGGGGTGGTGTTCTTCTTGGTATGTGGCTGTCACTGTAGGGATTATCTGATGGTGAATACCTTATTATGAGTCGGAGCTAAGTGTACCTGTTGAACTACTTCCCTGCTGCCAAGATTACAGTTGCTACAACATCTCTGGTACTACTTTCGATTTGATTCTAATTGACTTGCTCATTGTAGAATTGCTCCTAGCACCTAAAACCTGTGATTACCCAAACTGGACCTTCGTCAAAACCATTAAAAGATCCAGAGCAGGGGTATAGGAGGAGACGAGAAAACAACAACATCGCCATTCCTTATGTTGGGGAAATATCCGAGAAACTCAGCAGGATCTTCGATAAATGTCATATCCTGGTTCACTTCAAACCTAGCAGCACTCTGAGGCTGGAACGTGTCTTTTGAGGAGTAAAGGAATCCATATATGTCAAACTGGAACGATTGTCTTTGAACCAAAGAGGTGGCCTATGACATTACTTATCACCCACCTACAATGCCGTACTGAGTTCTCACCCCAGACAGCTTAACAATTTGGCCCGATAACGATAGCTGATATTAGAGGGGGTGCAATCACCGATAGCCGATATGCAACCGATATAGAGATGGATAGATTTTGAGCTGGAATGAAAACAGGCCTTGGATTGTGCATAGATTTTGCACCGATATGATTATGCAATAGTACAGTCACAGTGACAGTAGTACAGACAGATGCTTTCTTAAACCAATGTCTTTATTCAAGACTTTTAACATTTAACAGACTTTTTTTAAATGACATTTAACATTTGAACTTGTTAAGTCAATTTGTAAATAGAGAACCATTCATTTTACTGTGTTAATTCATATTTGCATGCAAAACAGTAGGCACAGCGATCTCTGCTGTTATTGTTTTTAACAAAGACGAAAACAGTGCTTGATTGCTGAAAGGCAAAGCCCATGTGGCGCTGGCAGCAGCCACAAATAAAAGACACCAGCGTTGATGAGGAAGTGATGCGGCACACTCGTAGCCTTGATGTTAAATATGCCTGACATTGCTTAATTTATTGTGTTATCGAACAGACATGGCCAACGTTTCGACCTGGAGGTCTTCATCAGGGCAAAGGAACAAAGCAAAGTGACGTTTAAATAGATGCGGGTGGCGAGTTGATGCGGTGGTTGTGTCCACACACCCTAGTTGGTTTATGTGACTAAAGGGGACATTTCGGCGCAGGAGGGAGCGGAGCGTGGATGGGATCTCCTTCAACCATGCACGGAAAAGGGGAATGTTAGGAAAGGTTTTTCTAATTTATTGAGAAACAATGCCCAGGTCAGCAATGCATGCCAAAAAACATGTCGTTTATTCGTCCCCTCCATAAACCAACCCAGCTGTGGACACACAAAATCAAACCAAGCCAAAATGACGACGATAAAATAAAAGTGATCCCGCGTCGTGTCGGGGAGACTAGTGTTTTCTTGGTTCAATCCTTTTAGTATTGTATTTGTATTAAACTGTACCCTTCTGTGCTTTTTTTTCAAACTTTTAATAACATATTATCAATCAAAAGTTACTATAGCAAGCGTGTAGTAGGGAGCGTTGCGCGTTGTCTCACAAACATGGGGAAATGAACACAGGACAATCCAGTCCACAATTATACAGCAATGGCATGTCATGTGTTAGGCTGTTTTTACTGTTTTGCTGCTCAGACAGTCTTCTAGTTGATCGGCTGACTGGTCAGGTGGTCGGGAGGTTTCGTGGTGTAGAGTGGGGGAGGGACTTCACTGAAATGTGAGCTGAGCCAAAGTCTCTAGCTAAGCTCAGTGCGCCCCACTGGACAAAATAAATCAGTACACCCGCGCGTGCTTTTGTCATTGTCACACTTTTTTTTCTATCGGCGCACGTTTCACCGATATGATAGAACCCCCGATAGAAATTGGGCCGTTCTATCAGGCCCCGATATATCGGTGGCCGATAATCGGTCGGTCACTACTTAACAACCACTCAAACCTGGGATCACCTAGCTCTAGCAATGACTCAGAGCTCAAACGTGTCCTTGACGACTCTGTAAGGATACTCCCACACAGAGTTTGAAAGCCTGCAACTCCCCTCCATTCAGTTAGAACTGAAGAATCCCCCTGGATGAAAGGTGAAATGTCTTCAAGAAAGTCCAATCGCCTAAGCTACAACACTTACAGTTCCTAGTTTTTTGTTTCACAACACTCATCCACATGTACTCATTTGATTTTCCCTGCATTTTCATTGCTAATTTTAATATTTTTGAGTTTGTCTGTTTAGCCCTGACACCAGCTTGATATTTACTTCCAGTGGTAACACTATGTGTGTCTCTCTCCCCACTCTGTTCTCCAGGTCAGGTGCAGAGTAAGAAGTGTATAGAGGAGGTGCTCCACTTCGCCTATGAGGAGAATCTTTTTGTCATGGCTGATGAGGTAACTTCAACTGCCAGCATCTAATCTGTTATACCAAATGTCCTCAGAAATAAGCTTTCTGTAAAGTCTGAAAATGATTATCCCTTTATCCAAAAACGTACCTGTTCAGACCTTAGTTATTGTTCCTGTGCCCAGGTTCAAGGGGTGTTCCAGTGATTTAGCATTGCAATTTTTTTTGTATAGTTGAAATCAAAGCAGTTCCACCCTTTGCTCCCAGTTTTTAAATGTCATAAAATAGGTACAATATGTAAAATGTCTTTGCTGTGTACTTCCATTATCGCAAATGTTTCCAACAGTGTTCGAGTGCTCTTCTAGGAGAGAGTTGGAGAGTGAGGAAAGAAGTCGGTAAATGGGATGAAACATAACGTGAATAAAACTTTAAAACATTTCATTGCTACAGCCAGGTTGAGAAATGGGAGTGAAAATTAATCCACTTTTAATCCCGAAAACTCCTGGCAGGCCTTCTAGAACAGATTCTGATGTACTCTTGGTGAAAGTTGCACTCCATTGGCTCTCGTTAGACATTTTCATGCAGGTATCACCAGGAACTCACCATGGCTGCAATTTAAGCAAAACTGAATGTGTTGGTAATGGGAGAGATTTTTTTTTCCCTGCCAGATTGTGATCAAGCTGGCTGGTGTTGTTACAGGTGTACCAGGACAATGTGTACTCACCAGACAGTCAGTTCCACTCCTTCAAGAAGGTCCTATATGAGATGGGCCCTGAGTACTTCAGCAATGTGGAGCTGGCCTCCTTCCACTCCACCTCCAAGGGCTACACTGGAGAGTGAGTATCCAATGCACTAAACACCCACATTCAGCTCTTTTCTCATATGGTGAAAATAATTAGCATTTGAATATGTTCAACTGTGCTTTTCCTTTCTCTATGCAGTAAATTCTCTGAAATTACAAAGGTCTCTGTTAAAGTTCACTGAACAAAAGTTTAATTCACATTAAGCAGGGGTGTCATGATACTGATTTGAAATCATGAATAAATTGGAATGAGCTTTTAATTATGATGATTGAAATCAAAACATAATCATTGATATTATCCCTGTGTATTTTTGTCTTCATATTTGCCTACTTGCATAAATCTAAAGAAAAATACACTTTAAAAACACTCCCAGCACAACATAGCCAGCTTAGCGATGGCCTGAAGCTGCACTTCTATACTCTTATCCTTTTGTGTAAAGGCTTGGAGGTAATTGACAGCTTTGGAGATGTTAGGTTTATTTTCTTTTTCAGAGATCCTTTATTGATTATTGTGAAGAGGGTTAACTCGTGATAGGATTGAGAAACTGAACTTTGTAACAAACTGAATTTCGATCTTGTGGTTATTGTTGAATCACTGAAGGGTGGTATTTATTTGAAGAAGAAATGTATATATTGGGCCACATGAAGCTGTGCAGCAAGAGTGACATTCTAGTGCACTAATAAAGCCTGACAATTTCAGTATGTCTTCATCAGTATCTGTGTATTCGCAGAGACATGACACTAAATGTTGTGCACAGGTTTAGTCCTATCCACAACTAATTTCCCACTGTTGCTGTAACTGACAGAGAACCTAGAATTCCCATGAAATGAATCACATCCTCCAGCCTCTTATTCACTGTATGAATTATACATACAGGCCTGAGTTTGACTGTAATCATTTGGTTAATGGGAAATATCATTTCAAACGGTTCAGTATTAATGCATGTGTCAGTACACGGGCACAGTGTAGTATCGCTTTTTCTTGAGCCAAGACTCAATTAATATTATCTATGTTTTGTTTCTGTCTCCCACGTAGGTGTGGTTTCCGTGGAGGCTACATGGAGGTGTTGAACATGGATCCACAGGTGAAGGCCCAGCTGGTCAAATTGCTGTCTGTCCGCCTCTGCCCCCCTGTCTCTGGTCAGGCAGCGATGGACGTCATTGTAAATCCCCCCCAACGACATGAGCCCTCCTATGCTCAGTTTACCAAGGTGTGTGTCTGTGGCTTCTGTTTTCACTGAATCAAGTAAATGCAGATGCTGTGTGCACAGTGTACATTCAAAAAGACGTGCTCGAAACATTTCTGTTTTTGAGCAGATGCACTAGCACTGTGAATCACCTGTGGACCATTTAGGATTGTATTGTATGAAAAGTAGGTGTAGACACTGGAATCAGTTGGCAATGTACCCATATTTTGGAACTGTTAATGCAGGACTGCCATCTGCTAATACCAAGGAAACATTTACTGCTGCTGCACCTTAATGTTAAAAGCATTCTTTCAGCAAATTACTGGGTTGTATTTATTGTTAAGCAGCCGTGGGAAATGCAATCTGTTTGTCACTAACATTAGCATTAATTGCTATTGTTGAGGGATCAAACATACTCCTACTCGTAAACAGTCCTTAAAACCTGGATAGATAGTAATGAACCATCATCTTCGAGAAAGAAAATCTTGAATGATCGCGATTGGAGATCACTTATAATCTATAAAAATAATCTACAGTAGAACTCATGGCTATGTTTAATAGTGAAAGTAAGAGCATTTCCGCACACGCAACAAGAAGATAAGTGGAGGGATTGGAAGTAAACAGCTGTGTAGCCTTAAGAAAATCACTTCTCAATGAGGATAATTGGGAAAAAATGGCTTTAATTTCCTGGGAGCATAAAGATTGGACTCTGGAGCAATGGAAAAAGGTCATGTGGTCTGATGAGTCCAGATTTACCCTGTTCCACAGACTCCACACCTTAACGTCATTGCGAATCTTTGGGATGTGATGGAGTCAACATTTCAGCTACATATATATTTTGCATTACTTCAACCCTGTCCGCAACCTTAGGGACCTCCGTCTTCAGCCATTTTTTGGTTATGTCACAGTTTTTTTAAAAAAAGAACTAATTGTCCTGTGCATGCAGGAGATCAGCTCTTGCTCAGTGCACGGCCTGTCTCAGCCCAATGAAAAGCCAATAACTATTTGATGACTAACATGTTCACACCAATATTTAACTGAAATGGATCCATTCATTCACAGTTCAAACTTAAGTAATTAAAACATTTTGATGGGATTACACCTGAGGGGGCAGTATGCTTTCCAGGAAGGAATGCTTGTGTTGTCCCTCTTCTACATTAGGTGAGGTGAGGTGACCCTTGGGTGTGGACTTGCATCTTAAATTAATGATGGTCATTGTTTATTTGCTAACCCTCATGTATGATGTGTTATGTTGATCCCCAGGAGAAGAGGGCAGTCCTGGATGCCCTGGCTCACAAAGCCAGGCTGACAGAGGAAATTCTAAACTCAGTGCCTGGGATGACGTGCAACCCAGTCCAAGGAGCCATGTATGCCTTCCCTCAGATCTTCATCCCACCACGAGCAATACAGGAAGCACAGGTCTGTTACTGAACCCATTCTAAAATTTGGAATTTTTCCTTTTTCTGTTTTTTCCGTAAAAGTTGAGTTTTCAGCAAACAAATTCTCTAAGAATAAAGTTTATGCAGCGGCCTGGGGTTCGAGTCCAACCCATTATTCATAGAACAGCTTGAGAGATGACAGGAAACGGGTTAAGAGAGAGAGAGAGGGGGGAAGTGACACGCAGCAAAGGACCCTATGCCGGGACTCGAACCCAAGGGCCGCTGCAGCAAGGACAAAGCCTCTGTACATTGGCACCTGCTCTACCAACTGAGCTAAACAGCGTCCCCCCTAGCTAAATTTTAATGTGAAACTGCAGCAGAAGGAAGTCTTTGGTTTGCATTATCAGTAAATTAACACTGCGATGGGCAGAAATTAAGCATCTTTCTTTGTAAAAAAACGGTGTGCTGGGTAATACCAGTGTTGTAACAAGCTCATTAGCTGGTTGGAAAATGTCGACATTGCAGCCACCCTATTGGAGACCTGAGTCACAGTTGATTAGCTAATTCTATCATTTTTATTTGTGTGTGCTGGCAGTCCCTTTCTATGGCTCCTGACATGCTGTACTGCCTCAAACTGCTGGAGGAAACTGGTATCTGTGTGGTACCAGGAAGTGGATTTGGCCAGAGAGAGGGAACCTATCACTTCAGGTGAGACATGAACACTTCCTTACACCAACACAGCATTATTTAACATTTTACACTAGGATTCAAGATCACAAGACTTAGACGGATTGTTTTTAAAAGTGGCAAACTATGACACATTTGCTGAATTTAAGATGATATTCACAAGCTTTTTATACAAGATATCTCAACATTCAATATACAGATGGACCATGAATTGAAATGAAACCATGGCATATTTAAACATACTATGTATCTGTTTTTATTGTGCATTTTGTTTCTTAGAATGACCATCCTTCCGAATCCAGAGAAGCTGAAAGTCCTCCTGGAGAAGCTGAAGGAGTTCCACCTCAGATTTCTTGAAGAGTATTCACAACAGGAACCTCAGACCAACAGAAACGCCCAAGATCAACACAGCGAAATGTCAAAGAAACCAGACTGATCCCCTTCCCAGACTTATGTAGAATGTGCTATTTTAAATTAACAGCTTGTGTAATGTTAATATTGCTTTGAGTTAATACTTGTATTTAAGGGTTTGTTACATAAATGTGTGCCTTTCTCTCAGATGGTATTTAAAGTGGCAAAGGATCCTCCACCTGTTTACAGCTGAGGCCCTGAATAAGAGAAAAGACTGTATAACAACATATGAAGTGCACTGATGTTCTTCTCCCATAAATAGTTATTCATGTGCTCATTACTCTATGCTGTGTTGCTCAGTGGTAAACATCCACTGAAAATCCTGCATTCAACATCTGCTCTTCATCATCCATCGTGCTTTTCATGCTCGGCCAAGGACTTGACATATCCACTTGTTACACACGTATAAAGTGTATACGGCGTTGTATACCACTATAAATGCGTCTGCAAAAATGCAACAAAATTGTTTTGTTTTGGTATTGCATTTTTATAACAAAGTAAAAAAAAAATCACAAAAGTATGCAGTTGTGGTCAAAAGTTTACATATACTTGAAAAGAAACTGTTAATCATGACAGTCGCGACGATTAAACTTTCCTCTTATCTACCCCGACTTTACCCGCCGCTCGCTCTCTTCACTCGCTCCATCACGCATACACGCGCCGCACCATCTCTTAAAGGGACCGCACCACAACACACCGATCAGCCGCATTAAATCAGGTGATGTGAAATCAGATTTGTTTTGACCATATATCAATACAGTTTTCAGTCAAAAAATTTCATTAGGTATAATGTTACCGATATTGATCAGTATATGCATTACAGACCAAATTATTTTCTCCAACAACTCTTAGTTGAATACGGATTTATTCCTAAATACCACATTCCATCCATCCATAGTGGGATGTTATGGGGACTACAATGCCTGTATAGAATTTTCCCATAGTAAAACCTGTTAATGTAACATAATGTAACAGTAATTTAACATGTTTGTCGGGCAAAAATTGCAGGTTAAATCTCCGACAGTGTCATAAACATTACACTGCTGTCCACTTGGTGGCAGAAAGCTTGTTTGCCATCGCCAACGACCATCCACGAAGAAGACGGGGCGGAAGTGTAACGGAAAATATTATGGCGGCGCCTATTGTGGACACATTGAGTAAGTATAGGGCAAATTTGATACAATCACAGAAACACAGCTAGTGTCAACACCGACAGCGTGGACACGGGGTGTTTTGAGCTGAATAGACAGTTCTTGTCAATATGTGGACGAACAGCAGGACAGCAGGAGCTTCTCTGAGGATCCTGAACCACCTCCACCACTGCTGTGGACACACCGGGTGGAGGAGGGGGACTGATGGCCGGTATCGGGGGCTCTGTCGACGTATGTCATCATCAGGACCCCCTTGGAGGCTCCTGTTCTTTGGCTCTGATCATTTTGCTGTGGAATCTCTGAAACGTCTCACATCCAGCTGGTACGAGTCTGACAGAAGACTACTACACACTATCCAGTGTTTAGTCATACAAATGATATACACAAATTACATCGTATGACACTTGAAACCAAAACATGTACGGGGCAGGCAAGGATGTTTACTGTTCTGAGTTATAGTTGCACTAAGTTTGTTGGGTATGCTCCTTGGTGCATCATATTTTTCTTGATGTTTTTCCATAGCATATTTGGACTTTCATGTGCCCTCAAAATCCACTGGTAGACTTCAGGAAATTAATATCTCTGGTGGCCTTATTACTGCGTAGATAGTGCTGCAGGTTTACATACTTTAATTTTCAAAAACACATTATTTTTCTCATATGTTGTATTGCTGAGACATGTGGCCTTTGTTCAATCTTTGGGTGAGAATTGCACATGTGCATTACTTAACAGACAGGATGTAGCCAGTCAGAGGTTGGGCTGAGCAAAGTAGTGTGATCTTAAATAACTGAATTGTATATATTTTATAATGTATAAATAAAAACATACTTATATAATGCCGGTTATATAGTGACACACATAAGTTATGGAAGTAGAGGCAGTCTTTAAACAAAGTTTACTTTGTAGACCCTTTTACATGCACATAAATGCTACATAAAACAATAAAGGAAAGGCAAATACCCAAAAAGCATAGTATGACCTCTCTAAGCATATTTCTGAGAACATGCACATCGTCATACATAAATACATACAACCAGCAATATGCCTAGCTTACAAATAAACAGCAATGGTGGAACCTGCATTTATCTTAGATTAGAGTTACATCTTCTGTGTGCTGCCCTTTAATAAATTAATAACAATTGGACAGTCGATTGTGCTTACACATAGTGACCCTGTAGCTCCTTTCAGAATTAATCAGCACAGAGTCCAACACATGGAAAGGGTCAGAGACGATCATATTGGCCTGCCGAATATTAGACTGCTCAAAAATGTGCCATGGGGTGACAGGTAGAGGTGTTCAGGTGTTCGCATAATCTTTCCTGCCATCTTAACCAGACTTAATACCTGAGTTTTAGACTTTCCCTTTTTCCAAACCAGCCGGCAATACCAAACATCCATAACATGTGCCAATAAACCAGTATATCAGCACTGAGCTAATATTGACAGATATAATGGTTGGGCACTAGTTGAAATACAGACTTCTGATTATGAAATGTGAATGTGAAACTGCTTCTTTGGCTCTTATGCAGCATCCTCTTACTAAGTGTCCCATGCACAACAATATCTGATTGGTAACACTTCACAATTAATAGTCTATAAAAACTGAATAATCTGAATCTGCAAAGTATTGTGTAACTAAATGTATCAAATAAATGTAGTGGACAGGAAGTATAAAGTAGCAGAAAATGCAAATACTCAAGTAAAGTACCTCTAGTTGTATTTAAGGATACAAATTAATACAAGAATTTCATAATTACTCCAAATAAATATCGCTCCCAAGTATCGTTATTTAGTGTCTTTGATTTCTGATAATCTGTGCATCACAGATGGCATAAAAACTCTTGAAATTACTCATTCATAACTTTCATCAATAAGAGATGTGAGTGCCTGGAAACTAACTTCCATGTTGTGTTTGTAGGACCTCCAGTGAAGGGATAGTGGAGTCCCTTGAAGTTGTTACTCTTTCTGGTAATGTACCAGTGAAGAAGTTTGCTCAACAGAATCAGCTTCCACTGCACAGCTGGCCCCCTGACAATTTAGATGGACGGTTTGATGTTGGCGTGGTGGTGTCGTTTGGCTGTTTACTCCACGAGACACTGATCAACAAGTTTCCACAGTAAGCATTTTTTGTCTAGCAGTGATGTGTTAAAACACTGTTTTGTTGCTCTGCCCTGGTCTGGCTGCAGAGGGCACACCCTAAACCTATTAGCTGTCTGATAGAATTGTAATGACCAATGTCTGTGCTTGGCCAGAGTGCTAAAAATAGGTCATAACCATCAAGAAGCACAAGTAGTCAGATGTAAAATAAAACTAAATTGGTAAGATGAACAATAAAATGATCATCCAAACTGTCTGTTTAAACCGTGGGTCTCAAACTGCCAGACCCCAGGCCGCTTTTTGATTCAACAACAAATCCTGCACCATAGCCTTGTCAGTCAGTTATCCTAGCTCTTTGTGAAATGTGACTCCTGTTGCTCTGTGCTGCGATTCTTATCTTGACCCCGCTGCTGCACAGAATAGACGCCTTCCGCAGTTTGTAATTGCAGCGTCCATCAGACTATTGATTCTTTGCAAAGTAAAATGACGATGGGGGCAGTGGACAAGTTATGTAATTGGCACAACACCTGGAACACTGACTATGCAGCAGGCAAGGTTCAAATAAGTCATTTATAAGGAAACATATTTTTTCACTGTTAAAAAAGAAAATATGAGCAGAATTGTTGCCAGGTGTCTTGCAAGAAATACAGTTCAAATGTATTTAATTTGTTAGTTCAGTGCAAGGTTCTGATAAGTGTTTGAGAGAAGGGAAAAAAATCTGCAACTGTTATAAACTAATCATGTAAAAATGTATACAAACTACTGCATTTTTATACTATTAAATTATTAATGGAAATAATGATGAACATTTCAGAAATATTGCGCTTTCTGGTAGTACTTGAGTGGCCCT
Organism: Sparus aurata; assembly: GCF_900880675.1. Classification (NCBI taxonomy): domain Eukaryota; kingdom Metazoa; phylum Chordata; class Actinopteri; order Spariformes; family Sparidae; genus Sparus; species Sparus aurata. The sequence continues at coordinate 14,052,327 of NC_044190.1, forward strand.
CCAACAAGATGACAATACCAGCAGTGGCCCCAAGCTAATTTGAGTTTGAGACCCCTGGCTTTAAACGTTCATCTTAGAGATCTGACTCATGATACAACTTTGACCTACTTTACTTGTCGCAGTTGAGCCTGCAGTTTTCCTTTATATCTTCCTTCACAACCTGGCTGATATGCGACTGCTACTGCAGGCTGGTAATTATAAGGCGATGTATACTTTTGACCATATTGTGTATTTATAAAACAGCTAGATAATCATTCAGTACATGGAACATAAAATAAGGACGCCATCTCAAAACAGCATTCAACATAATATACTCACTTTACTACTTTATTAGGTGAGCCTGTCCAATGCAATGTAATACAACATCCCTCCAATCAATTCTACTTTTACAAAGCTTGTAATTTTTTTTTTTTTGTTGTTGAGACTGTGAAAAAAGTAAGAATTCTATTTAACATTTATTATGGAGGTGTTTTGGAGGACTATATTTGAAGGGTAACCTGAAGAGAGGGTGGGACTTTTTTCAGCGGGATACTTTCAAAATTTAGCTAACGTTGCTGGTTTCGACTATCTCACCAACCCCAGCTTAAAGCATTAAGTCATAAACTGTATATGTGTCTCTGCAGCGGGATTTTAAATGTTCATCCCAGCCTGCTGCCGAGGTGGCGAGGTCCAGCACCCATCTTCCACACCATCCTGCACGGTGACACTGTGACAGGAGTCACCATCATGCAGATCCGTCCTCATAGGTATACAAAGAAAAGCTCTGTGTTCTTCCTGTTGGACTACAAACTGTGTTATTCAACATATCTTCACTTCTCAGGTTTGATGTGGGCCCCATTGTCAACCAGGAACTCCATCAGGTACCTGAGAAATGTACAGCTGATGAGCTTGGAGCTGCCCTTGCCACTAAGGGAGCGCACCTGGTGAGTTGTTGAAACATGTGGAAGATGGTTGATCGTCATTCTAAGAGGATGATAACATAGTTGTTGTATTTGTATTCTGGATTGCAGCTAATTGATACTTTGACCACACTGTCTGAGAGACTTGCACATAAAAGGAACCAAAGCCGGACAGGTGAAACATTTGGTACGTAGATCTGAACTACACTGACAGTCGTGCAAAATGTAAAACAGGAGGAATTCTTCTAACTAAAACATCAATGACCTCCAACAGCCCCAAAGATCAGTACGTCCATGTGCTGGATAGTGTGGGAGGAACAGACTTGTGACAACATTGATTGTCTGTATCGCGCTATTGGATCCCGGGTAATGATGACTGATATAGGCTGGTATTTTTTTAAGCAATGGCAGACTGTTGAATATCACTCTTATAACCCTTATCTCTGCTGTCAGATACCTTTGAGGACAATGTGGATGGGCAAGACAATAAAACTTCTGGATTTTGTAGGAAAATGTCACATTACATTATCAGGTACGTTTGTTAAAAACATATTATTGAATTTATATGAATATATTTACACTACATGCATGCTTTTTTAGATGTTTATCAGGTATTTTAGGTATCTGGTTAATATGTGTTTGAATTTAAAATCATCCTGGTTAAGAAAGTGAAATAAACCTCTGTTTTCTTTCACTGTGCATGTACAGTGAACATGTAACAGAACAAGTAACAGAGGTCTAGCTAATTGGTGCTAGTAGTCTCACAATTAGTGAAATGGAGATCATCGGAGTGCAGTGAATGTGTCTCAAGTGATTGTAGTATAAAGACATCTGTGTTTGAAGGTCCAGTCACTGGTTAATCAGTATTCCTGGCTACAATTACACCATGAAGAAAAAGAACACTCCAAAAAACTCTATGAAAAGATTATTGAAAAGTGTAAGCCATGGGATGGATACAAAAACATTTCCAATTGGAATCAATTTGAGTTTCATAGAGAACTGCAAAAAGATACGTCCAATCAGGAAGCTTGAAATTTAGCACATTTTGTAGAAGGTGGTTCCATTTGACACATCAATCTGCAGGGGGAAAGAAAAGTACTTTTCAGGAAAAAAGTATAAACACTCCTGCCACAACTAACTATATGGGATCTTTAAATTCCCTAAAAGATCATTGTCTGTGTTGATTGACATTAAGTTCATCATTAAAAATACACTTTTGAATGAGAGTATCTCCAGAACCAGAGTCTATATGACATGAGATTTGGTGTGTGTGTGTGTGTGTGTGTGTGTGTGTGCGTGCGTGCGTGCGTGTGTGTGTGTGTGCGCGTGCATGTAGCCCTATGATATTAAGTAATGTATATCCTTAGTACCATGACCCTGACATGTATTATCACTCGTGTTTTCTTCAGATCAGAGGAGGAGACCAGCCCCTGGCTCAGTCAGCTATCAGAAGGAGTCAAATACTCTGGCTGTCTGCTGTAAGGTCTGTCCAACTCAGTTAGACTTCCATTTAATTTGTACAGTACTGGCAATGACCTAAACCTTCACGCTTGTCCCTGTTTACTCCCATCGCCACACCAAAACATTTCTCTTTGAAAGAGCCAGGTGATTCATTTAATTGCGTTAACTCATTTAAATGTGCGTTTTTACAATGATCCTTGCAGTGAATTGTCTTAACAGTAGTCGTGGTCAGGATAGGTCTGTTCAGAATTTTAGAACCTTTTCTAGAAATCTTCCTTGAATCAAGCAGATAATAAGACATGGAGAAAAAAAGGTTATAGTCCAAGGATATAACTTTTATGACTGTCTTTATGAGGGAGTTTCAAGCCCTTTTGTGTGCCATTTCATCAATCTCTGTTAATCTACAGTCTGTGAAACCTAATGTTTCCAGTTGATGATTCACATTAAACTTTAAGGAAAAAGAGATTTTTTGCTCTTTGAGTCACTGGAAGATTTCAAATGCAGGAAAATGTTCTGTTTTATTGACAGCAGCTTTTTAAAATATGACAAAACAACAAGTCAAAGTATAGCTTAGTGCAGTGTCTTTTTTTTTTAGATTAAAGAGTATTTCTATTTCAGTAGAAAGTGTTCTCTTTAGAGAAGTGAGTATGACATGACTGTTGTTGCAATGATGGAATTACTGCTGTGGAAATGTACATTATGCAGAAATGATCAAGACAGGTGATAACAGGTAAACAGAGGAAGTCATCAAAAGCGAAATTAAAGCAGCCCCCACCCCCCTTTTTCTTTTTCATTTAACTCATTCTGATATTTTTTGTGACTCCAACATTTGTACTGACGTTGGTTCCATGTTTCAGGACGGCTGGGTTGGATTCAAGACAGTACTCTTGAAGAAAAGGCTGACAGCAGCAGACTTCTATAATGGCTACCTGCATCAGACAGCTGAAGGACTGTTTGTCAGTAAAAAAAGAGGAACTGAAGCACGACAGATAAGAGAGAACTCAACATTGTGATGTGACAAATATTTTCTTCCTCGATGTGAACACTGTAGACATGACATCATTTAATTCAATTTACAATAGTTCATCTTACTCTTGTCTGTTTTAAGACATAGGCTTATACAGTGCATTTACTGTATGTATGCTGCATACTTTGAATAAAAGGAATGTGCTTTTGACTGAAAGATATCAGGAAAAATCATGGATCCTAATTATTTCCATTTCCATTTTCCTTAATTTGGATGATGTGAATTTTAAGTCTAATGTGAGAGTTTATTATTTCATTTTAAGTGTCTGATTTAAAAAGTGCCTGTCATAAGGGCACGTGTTGACCCACAGTAACATGCTGTGTTTCCAATGATGAAATGATCAAAACAGTGGCCAAGGAGCCTAGCTATACACATATCACTATCAAGGCTATACACACACTACTACTTACAGCTTAGTTGCACATTAGCAGACAGTGTTGTAATAGTGGCTGGGTCCTTGTCAACTACTATGACTGATCCAGCAGAATTTGATTTAAGTTCATTTGCAGGTGTTTTGTCTTTACATATGATACCACAAACCCCCTTTGAAATACAACATACTAATGTGTGTAGACAATAGCACATAAGGAAAAATCATTTTACCAGAGAGATGATTAAAAAAAAAGTGTTGATAGGGGCCAAAATCCATCTTCTTTATGTGATATTTAAAGATGATGATTTTTGACATTACAGGTAAAGATGCACACATGAAAACATAAACATGGGAATTGGATGTGTTAAATGATATGAACCTATAACCAGTTTATCTTAGTTATGCTCCATGCCCATTAGAGAGGCAAAGCTAAAGGCTGGATAATTTTTTTGCCACAATAGAGATGGTAATGTGTGGTTGGTCAATCGATCAGCCGTTTTGTTCGGTCTCTAACACTTTGGTCTACACTTTAGCATCTCAACAATTATTCTACTGTACTTTTTGTTTAATGCAAATGGTAGCATACAATTAAGTAAGTTAATGAGCCTTCATATCTACAGAGAAAGCATGTCCTCGTCCATGGAGTCCACCATGTTTCCACAGTAGCCCAGCATCAGTGATGGAATGTAACTAAGTAGATTTACTCAAGTAATGTACCTAAGTACAATTTTTAGGTACTTGTACTTGAGTATTTCCATTTGCTCCGACTTTCACTCCACTACTAGTTATAGTTCAGATTTGAGCTGCATCAGGGTGCAACGAATGCATTTTTGATTTGACTTATAACTTATTCAAATAATCAGAAAAATGCAGAATATTAGATATGATAGTTGGCCAGGCCCAATGTTACGATTGTTTGTTGCAACTACAACCTCAAAAGCAGCCCACAGACTTCTCACCCTTTCGCTTTGTAAACAGGCGTAATCTTACTTGTGTTAAGTGCACTGTGGCTGCTGATTATTATAAGGCCACATGTGTTTTTGCTATGCAGGTTATTATCCAACAAATCATTAATGAGCAATGATCTTATTGTTCCCCTTGACTTTTAATATCAGAGGGACAACATGCTACTTGTTGAATGTTCACCTCATGACTGCAGACCAATCAAATTACACAGTCAGATCGTAACAACAAAATCTTGGTTGTAGTCACTTTATGCTACTTAGAAAAAAAATTATAGAACTGGATGATTAAAAAAAATGGTTATCAATGATGTTCTGTGTGGCTTTAATTACCAGCTGACAATTTTATCATAGGTGTAGTTGACAGCATTTTTATACATCTCAGTCTTACTTTAAGTTCAATGGATTTACTTTCAGCATTGTTTTTTGTTTTTTAAATTGAAGTAAATATTACTTTTTTTAAATTAAAGTTATATTTGCTGTGATTGTTGTGTTTTTGATCATTTCATGTTGTAAAGTTTCCTACATACTACACACCCAGGTCACCATTCTTTTAACAAAACATTTGTTGTTCTTCTGTTAAAACAGTTGACATGTGTATATGTCAACATAAAGACTCTTTAATGAGGCAGAGACATACTTTTTAATCATTGTATTCCTCAGCTAATGTTTTACTTTGGGAAAACTTTTGTTGAAAATAATTTAGTTTGATGGTATTGAATGTATCTTGTGGCTGTGAAGTTATATATTTAAAAATTGGAATTTATTAACTGGTGCATCTTGTAAGAAATTAGCAAATTACTGTCTAAGATAGGGTTCCTTTATATGGACCGTACCACGTTACACCCAACCCAGGGAGCTTTAACGTGCACTTTGAATCCCGTCTCAAAGAGCAGCAAATACAAAAGATCGCTCGTATGGAAAGGTTTTTCCGTTGGAAGATTACACCCTCCATATTGCCATTTAAATCTATTCTGAAGCAAATATCACATTTAACGTTGGCTCATACTAGCCCCCCCCAGACCCCCACCCCTTTGCAGCTGTCGAGTGGTAACGGTTCAGCAGGAGACTGCCATTTTACACAGTGACTGCTAGCTTAATGTCTAAAGTGACAGATCACAACTAATTCACCTATGTAGTCGTCAGCTTGTTTCCAACAGTACAGTATAAATAACGTCATATTGTAAGCAAACGTCCAGAACGGTATTTTGTTTTAAACACAAGTCAAATTAACAGTGGCGTTAAAAACACGGGTAAGTTGGTCATTTTAAGTTAACGAAATGCTATTCTAGCTAGCTAACGTTACCAAAACATACCCCCAGTGCTGTAGCTTTGTCAATAATTGTTGGTTTGATTATGTACCTTGCACCAGTGGTTGTCAGGGCTTGAAGTGGAATCTACTTTCATCCGCTGGACGGCAGCTTGACATTACGACTCGTGTTGACATGAATGTGTTGATAAAACTAGGTTATGACAGAGTTGGTTTGGTTTGCATAACTAAGCTATGATGTATGTTTCGGATGCCGTTAACTTGTTGGGTTAAGCGTAGCAAAGCATGGTGCTTTGCTACGCTTTTTAAAGGACTTGTGGTTAATTTTATAACGTTATACATCTGAAAATAGGGTTTGCACGTGATGTCACCGAACGCGGAAGTCGCCACTTTTACTCCTCCCACTGTCATCTCAGACTCGCATGAAGGAACCTTGCTGAAAAGGTAACTAGACTAGGTCAAATCATAGTATGTGTCTAATTTGTGACAGGGATAGTCAGTGGTATTGTCAGTAATGTGAATTTCTGGATATTGAATGAATGTTCATCTGCAGTTTCTTGTAGTTCCCAGTAGGGATGCACGATATGGATTTTTGTAAGCCAATAACTACCTGCCCCTTGCATTGCAACAACCTGTAACTGAAAAAAAGGGTGAGATGTAGCGATTTGATATTCAAAGATCAACTGTTCTGACTCTTCACATGTTATTTTTTCAAGTTACACATTGAAAAACGTCAAAACATTCTTTGGCATATTGCCCTTTCAAAATAAATGCTTTGACGTAATTTGTCATTTGAGACGCATCAATTGTATTAAGTGTGCAACACAAAAATAGACGCATGAAAATGTACAATAAAAATCTTTCTAGATTGATACTAGAATGGATGGGCCGGAGGACGGGGAGGGACATTCTGCTGTGTGCACTATTGTGATTAGTTGTTTCATAAGCTTTTGAGTTAAATTTGAGCTAGGCATGAGACTATATCATTGTCGTTTTGCTTGCCACTGGTTTGTATGACAAACAGCCGACTGTGGTTGTCAAGTAGACGGATCAGGGTGCAATGACCATCATGGGTAGTGACAAGAATACAGGAATGCCATGAAACTGAAACTTTAATACTTTCAAGATTTATGTCTCCCCTTGAAGAAATTATTAAAGCTCATTACTCGATGTACTTAACAAACACATGTATTGATGAATCTGAAAGAAAACGTGTAAAAATCAACGTCAAAGTCAAATAAATCTTCTCTCTTAAATAATGGTAAATAAATTAAACTTAAATACAACTTAAAAGTAGATCAAAGACTGGTTGAATCGGTGTGCAAGAGTTAAATAGGGTTGGCTCAGGTGAATTTGAGCTAGTAAAGGAGGTGTGACAAAAGAACCACTGAGTGATGAGAAAATGAAAGGAAAGTAAGTGAGGTAGGTTGGGACAAAAACAAGATAAATAAGAGCCTTCACTTCAGTGATGGTACGAATACAGGGGAGTAGTTTTCCCAGTCAACACTTCCTTTGGAGCTGCTCTTTACTGCCAGAGTTTTTCTCTTGGCTACAGAGAGCAGACAGGCTTGGTGTCCTAAGTTCAGGCTGCCCCTCCATTAACTGCCCATTGGCAAAACTCACTTTGTCGGAACCAAGTTATCATTTATAATTCTGATAATTATTGTGCATCCCAAGGTCCCAGTAATAGTTGTTGTTAAAGTGTGCTGAAGAAGCAGATCTCGAGACATGGTGAAGCTATGTTTGAGTTAAGAATGCTATAAATGCCTTAGCAAGAGCAATACGATAATATGCTGACACTGGCCTATCACAGATAAATTGGTATCTGTGAATAATATGTTACCCAACATGCACAGCTAAGAAAACTGATTGGGATAATTTCTAATTATCAAATTCCCAGTGGAGTTTATTATTTCAGGCATCTTAGACAAGAAAGTTCATTGTTTAGCTCTAAAATGTCCTGCCACCATTACATATCTTTGTCACAAGGGGTAACAAGTGTGATAACCACTTGTGAGGGATCATAGCTTAAAATGTGCACTTATCAGCCGATATTGTTATAGTGGTAATATCTTCATCATCTCGGCTACTTTCTCTCCTCCTCTGCTCTGTGCTGGACTGTCACAGTGAATTACCAGATGTTGATTTGTATACAAAAAAAGTTACTCCCCTGAAGACAATATGATCCTGTGGGATGTTTTACTTTATTAACGTTGAACCCAAGGTTGTATCTTTTATCATAACAATGCTTTACAGGTTTGTTATTTCTTGTCTGAATAATGCTCATGTAATTATTACACAAGGCTACAAGTTTGTAAGCACTGGTGGCAGCATATAAAAGTTATTATCTGTTATCTATTATTGATAGCGACAGAGTGACAGACAAGACACGAACAGTATGTATGGGACTCGAACCCAGGGCTGCTGCACATCTACTGTCTATACATGGGACGCCAACTCAACCAACTGAGCTAATGGGCGCCCCGTCACGCATGCATTTTATTTGCACAGTGGTCACAAAACCTTTCAGTGATAGCGTACCTTTCCATCTCTGCTACCTTTGTTCCAAGTGAGCTTTTCTTTTCATCTGCAGGAGACATAGTTAGTGGCCAAAGGCCTCAGCTGCTGATAGAAAACGTAGACATGCTTATATTCTGGAAAAAGAACATGGCCATATCTTGCTCTCAGCTCTGCATCATGCCTGAAGAAATATTTGGTCAGTCTCTGTTTGCACTTCAAGTATTGACAGAGTACTACTTTGATTATGGTTTGCACATATTTGTTTTGCACATATGACTAAGAAAACATTTATTTTTGTTATCATGCTTTTTTTTCGAAGGTCTCAAGAGACTCATGAGAAATCATACGGAAGAAAAGCCAGTCAGTTGAGTTTGTGGCTAAACCTTTTACAGTGCTTACATAATGTTCATGTTTCTTACTCCATATGACAATTCATACTGAAGTGACATTCATTACAAAATGCTCCTAGTTAAAACATTTCAAAATGGACCTGCAATGTCTTGCATTTTGTAACCTCTGATTGAATACAATTTAAGATGTTTTCTTAAAAATAGTGTTAAAATCTTGTCTCATTTTGTTCTCTCGAACCCAGTATTATGTATTGTCTTGTCTCGTGAGCTGAGTGTATTGTGACACCTCTAGAATTCTGAAAGTCCTGCAGGTCATGTCAGTTTCAGTGTGAATTAGACAGGTTGCAGAAGTCAGATATAAGAAGCATTAAACCTAGCATATAATCCTGTGACAGACTTAATTAACCATGGCAACGAGTGCGTCCAAGTCATGTTCTGCGCTTTTTAGTGTCATCTGAAGACACATGTATTTGGTATTGTGCATTATGTAAATTGTAATTATAAGTTTTGTTCTCTTAATTTTCTTCTTATTTTTCTAATTTTTGGTCTCTTGACATGCGTTTTTCTTAAGTTGCAGTGCAATGAGCTCTCTTGGGTTTGAAAAGGTGGTTTTAAAAGCTTATCGCCAGGAGTTGTTACATACTGCCAAAGTATGAAGAGAAGAACAGCAGAGCGGAACTTTTGAAGTATCAGTGTATCTAATGTTAAAAAAGTACACGATTATCTGAATGAAGTCATTTAAAACATTATTTTGACAAACTTGACAACCAGAAAGCTATGAAATCAATGTGGTTTTGATGAGGTAGCCAAATTCTATGTGAGCTTGGGTAACTGTAAGGACTCAACAGTAAAACTATGGCTACATTAAGCCATAGATTTTAAAATGCCATATTTGTATAGAAAAAGATTTGCATTTCTAAATTGTTGAAGACAACTGTCCAAAATGAACGCCTGAACAACATAAACAGCCAAATCTCCTCCTTCATCCTATTCTCATTTGGCAAACAATGAAACTGTATCACAGCCAAAATCAGCCAAGATGACCAAGTCATTACATGGCTGCAATGTTTTCTGAGAAAATCCGCATGAAACAAATTATGACAGAAGCGGTTGTACTGATGAAAACAATTCATGACCACAGAAAAAGTTAGATAACAGAATTGTCTTCTTCTTTGCTGTCACACAGCCCTTGTCCGTGACCAGGGTACAGGTTCCACCTGTAACTCTGCCTAGTGCCATCCCCATTAAACCTCTATTGAGTCTCCTCCTGTTCTCTGTGGTCAACTATGCTGTGTTTAATACATCCGAATTCGTTGTGTAGTTGTTGTCATTCACATATTTGTCTGCGTGTTAGATAACTGAACAAGAAACAACTGCTTCCTTTTAATCATCAGATATTTCCAAGATGCTGTGTTGTGGTGTTACAATCATTATATAATGATATAAAAATCAGTTTTATAACAATTCAGCTGTTCATTCTGAGTCCTTGCTGTTGCTGCTGTTGAATCTGAAAGGTCAGCATCCTAGTGTAAAGGTGGTAACTCAAAAAGGAAACTTACTTAAAAGTTTATTCTTAACACAATTGTATGTCAAAATACTTGAGTGGGGCTGAACCATCAGTTTAGCAGAGGTTGTAAAGGTTGTAGACAATAAATGTATGTAGAAACATTGTATGTGTATTAAAGATGAATAGTTCAGTGGACACTTTAGACTGCGCTAAAACGAACAAGGGCACTGTGTGAAAAAGTGCACCCTCATTCAATCATTTGATTTCAATGTGACCAGAATATTGGAATGGTGAGATTGCTGCTGTGTCAGCTTCTTCCAGGACACAGTCCATCATTGTATAATGCTATGTAGTTGGCCAGTCACAAGTAGTTGGCCAGTCTGCAAATTTGAATGCCTAGTAGCACTTGAATTAGTTAATTCCAGTGTTTATGTCACAAATGCTGGGACAGAGGAATACATTTTTTCTCTGGCCTCCTGGATTTCATGATCTTGCAGTAGAACACATTACACTGACCACTCGTTTGTTTCTAACTTTATATCTTTTAAAAAAAATAATTGGCTATTTCATTTCTCAAGGTCAGGAGGTCTGTACCAGAAGTATCATTGTTGCTGGAGGAACACATCTTTACCATGATCTTCATTTGCTTAATTGACCAATGTTGAGTTTTGTATTTGTGTAGGGGTGAAACGGTACCCAAAATCCAAGGTCTGAAATGTACCTCGGCAAAATGTTTTAAACATTAGCCGGCTCCAGCTTGGAGCACATGGTCTCAAGCGCAAAGCTCTTGTGTGTATATGGTATGTCTCAATCCATTTTGCTAGTCAAAATGTGGTGCATGGCGCAAAGCGTGTAATCACACTCTGAATTAATCATAGGTGGTTTTTTTGGAGGAACATAAATGATTCCTATTCCGTTTAAGAGCCAGGTGCACCAGGGTCTGGCGTTAATCAAACAGTAGAGCTCATCTTCAGTGAGGGACAGGGATCTGGTCCTCAGCTGCTGGACCCCCATTTCACAAGCATCTGTCCCATTAACAACTTTTTGACTTCATATGAAAAAAATAGACAGACATAAAAACTGAGTAGGAGGAGGAGTGCTACTGCTCGTCCCTCTGTGTGTGTGATTCTCAGTCCATGGATCAAGCAGGACAGGTCACATAAAGTATCATCCTGACCAATAATAGATGGGATGAGAGGGGGGAAGTATGCTTTAATGAGGAAAAAATGTAGGGCATTATCTGCCTTATTATCTGCAATCCTCCCGCAGCATAAACATTATGTGTATCTCTGCATTAACATGTGCATGTGCATAAGGAACAGCTGATAAAAATTATCGATCGTTTAAAACTCCTGACTTGCTGACAGGATCGGTTAGCATTTCATGTTAATCTGTTTCTGTGTTCTTCCACCCATCAAGAGGTCATACACCTCCAGACACATCCAGATTTAGACAGTAGAATAGTTTGGAGTGAAGTAGCTGTCCTGACAAATCCTGAGATCCGTTGTAAAAATATTTATTTTAGTGAAGCTAAAAGTTGAATTCTGTTTTTTCTGGAGAGTTCCTCTCCAGCTTTTAGATTTGTTGATTAAATGTGCCACGGTACTTGTAACAGTGACATTACTGTGTTCATAGAAATGCTTAAAATAACTGAAAGCAGCCTCTCAAATCATAAAATCAAAGCTTATGCACAGTGTTAAGCAAAATGAGTAGGCTCCTTTTACTGTCTGAATAATGCACTCTTTAAATGGCAGGAAACAGACTGCGCTTTTGACTTTAAGACCAGCTTTTTGTTGGTCCATGTAGTTTTTTGCTGCCTCAAGATGGCAATCTGCCAACAGTTAAGCTGACCACACCTCATTTAAAGACCCATTAGCCTAGGGGCACACAGGTGGGTACAAATACATTTTCTATTTACACAGCGTCGGCAATGGGCATTAAAATGACAACTGTGTCGGTCAATGCACTTGTGCTGTGTGCCGCCTTTTGCTACGGAAGTGCATTGCATTCACTGGATAAAAAAAAGAAATAAGACACCTAATCTCGTAATTACGAGATCCATCAACGGCACGTTACACCATACATATTCCATGAGGTTTCAGTTTGTCGTATGAATCGACATGCCACAAGAATTTCCATGAAGCATCCCATGTTGGTTCAACTGCTCCTGCAGAAAGAGAGCCACATCCAGCACGTCAGACTGGGCTTTCTGCCTGAACAATCCTAACGACTTGAGATGCCTGCGCAGTGTTGTCATACTAATATTAACACCATCCTCATTTTTAGGAAACATCAGTATTTACCAGTGTCTCAAACCGAGAAGGTAGTAATAACAAACTAGACAATTCCCCGCCGGGAAATCGCGAGAGTGGGCTGTGCGCTTTGCCCCGTGACGAAAAAGCAAACATGGCATCAGCAAAGTTTCCTCACCATCAAGCGGGAAAGGCCTTAAGGAACACACACATTAAGTTTTGTGGTCCTAGTTTCAGAAATGTGGTAATAGGAGCGAGTTAAAAAAGGCCGCAGTTTTGCAAATCCTCTTCCCGATTTACATTGGAGTGAATGGAGCAGTTGAGAGCTACTCTTGTCGGTTAGAGGCAGATCAATCCAAAACCATAAATCCTACCGAAAAAGTAGACACATTGGGAGAAAGAAGACACGTGTGGCTAAAACTCTGGAAAATATCACTAGGTGAGAAAAGGATGAACAGGTAAAAAGATGTAGAGTAAGAGGGTTGGAAGAGGTTAAAAAGGTGACAAGAATATTAAAATCTGTAGATTAAGAGGGCTGGAAGAGGTTAAAAAGGTGAAAAAAGGATAAAAAGGTGAAAAAGTTCAAGGGTGCAAGAGATCAAATAGGTGAGAAAAGGATGAACAGGTAAAGAGATGTAGAGTAAGAGGGTTGGAAGAGGTTAAAAATGTGAAAAGAATATGAAAATATGTAGAGTAAGAGGGCTGGAAGAGGTTAAAAAGGTGGAAGAAGGATGAAAAGGTAAAGAAGTTTAAGGGTGCATGAGCTCAAATAGGTGAGAAAAGGATGAAAAGGTAAAAAGATGCAGAGTAAGAGGGTTGGAAGATGTTAAAAAGTTGAAAAGAATATGAAAGCCACACGTGTCTTCTTTCTCCCAATGTGTCTACTTTATCGGTAGGATTTATGGTTTTGGATTGATCTGCCTCCATTCATTCCTTATGGGAAGTTTATCGCAGTTTTTCCTGACTGACGTCGCGTAAAATAAATATTTCGTAAAGCTGAATAATAGCAAGTACGATCGATCGAGCCGCACATTGAATGAGCGAAAAAAATAATCATTAAATGTAGTTTAAATGTTGGGAAATATACTGTGTGTGTGCGTTTGTGGGCATGTGAGTGCACGCTTAAGCATTGCTGTGTGTGTGTGTGTGTGTGTGTGTGTGTGTGTGTGTGTATATGTCTCTCTGTCTGTCTGTCTGTCTCATGTGTGTCTCCTGTCTGTCTGTCTGTCTGTCTGTCTGTCTGTCCGATGTGTGTCTCCTGTCTGTCTGTCTGTCTGTCTGATGTATGTCTCCTGTCTGTCTGTCTGTCTGTCTGTCTGTCACTCTCTCTCTTTGCCCAGCTGATTTCGGTTGCTAGGTGACAGTTGGCAGGGGCCGTAGCAACGGCCTGTGACGGAGTCAGTTGGCCCTCTCCACTCTGCTGCACGAACATTCCCCCATACACAATCATTGAAAACCCAGAATTTCTCCAAAATCACTCACCATCGTTCATGGATCACAGTTCAAAAACTACACATCATAGGAAAAAAGTTCAAATACAACAAAAATACTCAAGACCTGTGCCTACATTTTAAAGCTGGAATGGTGTTTCTAGCTGAATGTATGCCAGAGCAGGAGATGTTTGAAAAACATCGCAGGCTTGCGAGTTTTTTGAACTCATCCCATTCATTCCTTATGGGAAGTGTCTCGCAGCTGTTCGCGTCTTACGACGCGAAAGATTAATATTCTAGAGAACTGAATTATAGCATACAGAGTCCGATCAAGCCGCACATTGAATGAGCGAAAAAATGATCGTTTAATGTCGTTTAAATGCTGGGAAATATACTGTGTGTGTGCGTCTGTGTACATGTGAGAGCACGCTTAAGCAGCTCTGTGTGTGTGTGTCTACATGTCGCTCTGTCTGTCTGTCCGTCTGTCTGTCTGATGTGTGTCTCCTGTCTGTCTTTCTGTCTGTCTGATGTGTGTCTCCTGTGTGTCTGTCTGTCTGTCTATCTGTCTGATGTGTGTCTAGTGTCTGTCTGTCTGTCACTCTCTCTCTTGGCCCAGCTGTTTTTGGTTGCTAGGTGACCGTTGGCAAGGGCCGTAGCAACGGCCTGTGAGGGAGCTGATTTGAGAGCAATTTCTGCCTCACATCTAGGACGTCAAACTAGTGCTATTTGGTCAAAATCTTACATGATATCAACAATTTTTTTTCACGATAGAGCCAGAAAGGCCTTAAAGAACACACTCATTAAGTTTTGTGGTCCTAGCTTCAGAAATGTGGAAATGGCAGCGAGTTAAAAAAGAGTGCAGTTTTGGAAATCCTTCTCCCGATTTACATTGGAGTAAATGGAGCATTTCAGAGCTACTCTTGTCGGTTAGCGGTCGATAATTCAAAAACCGTGAATCCTACCGATAAAGTGGACACATTGGGAGAAAGAGGACAAGTGTGGCTACAACTCTGGAAAGTATCACTGTTTTTGAGCCTAATTTGTGGCCAGGATCGTCACGGAAAGAGAAAATCTCTGAGCGAATTTTTGAATCTCGCTCACTCTGTCAGTTGGTCCTCTCCACTGTGCTGCACGAACATTCCGCCATACACACTCATTGAAAACCCTGAATTTCTCCAAAATCACTCACCGCCATTCAAGGGTCACAGTTCAAAAACTACATATCGTAGGAATAAAGTTCAAATACAACAAAAATACTCAGGACTTGTGCCTACATTTTAAAGCTGGAATGGTGTTTCCACGTGAACGTATGCCCGAGCAGGAGATGTTTGAAAAAGTCGCAGATTTGCGACTTTTTTGACCTCGTCCCATTCATTCCTTATGGGACATTTTTCGCAGTTTTTCGCGACGTACGTCGCGAAAAATTAAAATTTTCGTGAGAAAAATAATAGCAGCACTCTTCCGCCCGAGCCGCACGTTTTTATGTATTTTTTGTTTGTATTCGCTCAACGGTGCGGGGCGTGAAAACTACCAAAAAAGAGCGGGAGGAAGAATAATAATAAGAAGAGGGTCGAGGAATAACAATAGTGGGCTGTGCTCCGCACAGCCCACTATGGACACCTATAGCTCTGCTATAGAGGTGTCCATAGTGGGCTGGCGAGCACAGCCCACTAATTAACTGCGATAGCGCCATCATTGCCACTGAGAGAGGATTTACAGACATTTACTTTTTCTTTATCTCGTAATTATGAGATCCTGAACTCGTAATTACGAGATATGGTGTCAATTTTTTTTTTTTAATCCAGTGAATGCAATGCGCTTCCATATTTTGCCAATCGTAAGATAGAGCCCTTTGTATTTTGTAATGTTGGTTGGACAAAAGAAGCAATTTGAAGATGTTATTGTGGGCTCTGGGAAGTTGTAATGAGCCTTTCTGACAGATTTTGACATTTTGTCACAATGTGGTTAGCAACTGTTTAGCTGTCTGTATTTTGGCTGGTTGACTCTGCAGGAAGGAACTAAGTTAAATTGACTAAAGATGTATAACAACTGTTTGTACTTGCATTAGCCTATAAGTCAAACATACAGTCTGAGGTATAAGTTTACGCCCAGCTCGAAGGCACTGTGAAGATTGTTGTTAATAAGCTGTGGCAGAGTGTCATTTTTTACCAATGGTGCAGGTATTTGGCATAAAACTACTTATTTTTCAGTCAGCATTGCATATACCCACTTCTAAATCTCCTCTGGTGTGCATCTTTGCTACATTGTTTGAGGGAACTATAGGTGACTGCATACTTGTGGACGCAACTGTCACTAATGTACCTCAGGGATTTAAGCTGTTATTTTTCTAATTTTGACTGTCATTTGACTGTGTATAAGTAGACCCTACATGTTTTGTAAATGCAATTTTAAGGTTATCAATGGATATTGACCTTGTGAGGGCTGGAAGACCTGTTGGACAATGGCCCATTAAGTGAACAAAAGGTCCAATGTAATGGTAATCAGGTGTTGTGCTGTAAGATAAGCAGCAGATATTTGTGAAAACACTTTAACTAGTAACTGTAATATCCCCAGACTCCCTTAAAAAAATCATGCAATTTTGTGTGATCTTGAGTTGGGAGAAACATCTTTTGTGAAACAACAAATTCATAGCTATTTTGGCTTTATTTATATAGCACCTTTCAAAACAGAGTTTACCAACAGTCAGGCCAAACATGAAGAAGTCTAGTCTAAGGTTAGTTAAATACAAGAAGGTAGAACACAAAATGTAAAAACACAAAAGGTCAAAATGAGTTATTACAGGTAAAAAGCAATAAAAGTGATGCAATGGGCAAAATCACAGAAATCCCCCCCCAAAATGTAATAAGAAAAAGGCAATAAAAATATATAATTTAAAAAGTAAATGCAAAAATAAGGATAAAAGAATAAAAAGCAATACAGGACAATAAGAAGGCAACATCACATCAAGAAATTAAGAATAGATAAAAAGATCATGAGTAGTGAGAGGAATATAGGACAATAAATAGATAATAAGAAAATAAAAGCAGTAAAGGACAGTAAGAAGGAAGGAAGAGATCACAAGGGAGGAACTAAAACAGATAAAGATCTTGTGTACACATTAACATATGATACCTGTGTTTATTTCAAGCTAAACTCTTAGTGCCGTTCCATTTTGTCATTTCATATTTTTCCTGTTTCATCTGGTGTGAAAAGACATCTGTGTTTTTTCTTTGTTTCTTTTTTTCCTCATAAAAACAACACAATCATCGCATACAGAAGGCTATACACGGACTGTGCACATTTATCTTTGAAAAAGAGCCTGAGTTCGAGCGTAAAAAAGTGTCAGTAAGTTAACACAAAGTTTTATTCAGTTTTGTCCATTGATTGATTTTTTTATCACGTTTATTTATTTATATGCGTTGATTTTGAGCCTTGTCCATTGTCCGTTGCTGTTTGCATGTGACATAAGATGAAAAAAGCCATACTGTAAGTGTTTTACAATAATTGTTCTACCTGGAGATGATGGATGAGCTCTCACAGAGACCTGTGTGTGCACGCTGGGCTTAACAGCAGCTACAGCCGGCAGTTCTGGTGGCTGCACTGTTAAGCTTAATTATGCTACATTATAATTGCTTATTTGTTATTAGCGAAGATAATTGTAGATGTTGATTACTGTGTGTAGCCTATACTATTTACAACACCAAGATCTAGTTTGTAGGCTAAAAATGTAGGTTTGTCCAGCGGCAGCTTGGCATTAAGGTGATGTATGATTACACATTATGTGCAATACACTAACCCTAACTTTAGATAGTCCTGAGGAACCCATCTAACATACAACCAGGATTTTTATTCTTGCACACAGTAATTTGCTAATTAATATGATAGACATACGACAGACTGAGTCAATGAAGAAAAAAACAGTCTCTGGTTCCAGTGGGAGGAGAGGCAAACTCTGGGCCCTAATGTTTTCACTGTAGTCCTGACTGCTCACATTTGCGGTGGTTAGCACTGCAGCTAATGCAAAATCAGATGGATAAAATAAAAGTCCCCCCTCCTTTTCTTCCTTTTCACCTTTAACGCCACGGTAATGGCGTGCTCTGAAAAGAGGGACATCTGTAGCTCGGGTTACTGGGTTGATTGTTTCTGCTAAACATGTAAGTATGTTTTGTGTGTATTCTTTTACTGTTGCTATGTTTTTAGTTGTAATGATTTTTTGTGTTTCTGGTTCTTGGTGTGTTGTGTCTCCTGTGTTTGTGTATGTTAGTAGAAGCAGTAGTAGTGCAAGGCCCTGGATGGATAGCCTGGACCCTGAAACCCTGTATGTGTCTCCGGAGCAGACTGGGCAGGCCACACTCCCTCTACCTAACTTGGAAGTCTCCAACTTGGCACTAGGGGGGTAAGGAGCATTCAGCCTACTCTATCCTGTTCTCTGATGCCTGGGAAACTATAGAAAATCTGTTAGCACCCAATAACGCATTGCATACCTTGCAGCCATGTATCATCCTTAAGCAATCAATTAATCAGTCCATACATAAACTATAAATAAAAGAGGGTATACCTACAATACAGGGGGTTTAACCATGGCAGAAAGTAAAAATGTACGTGCACTGACCCTATTATTATTATTACTACGCTACAATGATACACAGTTTGTCAGGTGTCACACTGATTCATCATAGCCACAGCTCTGTCAGATCAGAACTAAAAACATCGGTTTACGATATCCATAAACCAACTTTGAAATTATCTAAGTGTCATTACCTGGCTCAACAGTATGCGACAAAAGAGGGAGACCACACATAGTCTGTAAATAATGCAAAATGTTTTCTAATTAACCAAAAGGAATAAAGCAATATAATTATGTAAATCAGTTGTCAGTGTGTATGCAGTGTCTGTGTGTGTGTGTGAGTGTGAGTATGTATGTGGAACCAATATAGAAACAAATAATAATGTCAGTCGGTCGGTAAGGGCAGGAGAGAGAGTGAGAGGATCCTGCAGGTCTGATTTATAGCCACCTGAGCCGAGCCTGCTCAGGTGTATTGCATCACTCAGTGCGTTTACATGACACTCAAGAAAACCGAATTACTGCGTTAGTCCGACTATGATCGGATTTTTAAGATGCATGTATACACCTTAGTCTGACTAAAATCGGACCGGATTGGATTTCTCATAGTCGTATTACACCACGTAGATTATTCGATTGAAAGTCGCATTAACTCCTGCATGTATACGTTTCCAGCGGATCGGATCGGATTTTGCGTTCTGCACAGGCGCGAGATTTTTCCCCGGGGCCGTGAGCCGGAAGTAGATGGACGGCGGCGGCGGCGTCTTTCCTCCGAAATCGCCGCAAGAAAGAGCGCCATTGTGCATCTAGTTTGTTTAATTATCATGTACACCATATACGAATTGTACAAAGATGTAGCTTCGTCTCGCTCTTCGTACGCCATCTTTCTTGAATGCCGAGGCAGCTGGTGACGTAAAGAGGTCAGCCGGAGGTGGCCCAGTTAACACTAGTTGAAATGGGCACAGCGCCACCTAGCGTACCGGGGTATGACATGCTTTCAGCAGTAATTCAATTTTCTCGCCGGCATGTATACTCGGATAATTGCAGTTGTCCGATTGAGCAGCATAGTCAAACTATGGCTGTAATCTGACTAAGCTGTGCATGTAAACGCACTGACTGATGGCACAGCTCCTCCCACCAACCTCCTGAAACAAAGTAAACACACAGCCAAAAGAGGACCAAGCAGGACCAACCGCTGGGTCATCACATAAGACAAAGAAGATTGTCTTAAACAATGGGGCTGCTACAAGGTTACATGGTCAATTTATTGTAATTTATTAAACACACAGGTTTAAAAAACTAAATTATGTTTGAGTCCTTTGTGCTACATTTATTTTAGAAAAATTGAACGTTGATATTGAATTGAGGAATCGGAGGAATGAAGCTGCTCTATAGTCTAGTGGTATGGCAGCAGGGTGAACAGACTGTGGCTGTGTTGTCCTTCGGGCTCTGTAAGGAAATCTCAACAAACTCTAACCCTAACCCAAGTAATTCCAAGGAATCTAAAATTGGTCACCTGCTCAACCTCGGCTCCTCTGATGTAGGCAGGGGGGGTGTGTCTTTGACCCCTTCTTTTCTAAAACCAACAATCAGTAACTCACATCATTGTTTATACTGTGGCCAATGATGGTGGTGTCACCTGCCTTCCCTGACAATTGAGTTCTCCTGATGTCTAGGAGTGCAGTCATGGGTCTAGAGTGTGAACAGGAGGGGGCTGAGCACACATCCCTGGGGGACTCCGTTGTTGAGCACTAATGAATAGGAGATGTGACTGCCAGTCTGTACTCTCTTGGTCTGTTTGTGAGGAAGTCAAAACTCCAGTTGCAGTGTTGTACTCATGCCCGAGTGTTTGGTTTTCTAGTCAGCTTCATGGGTAAGATTGTGTTGAATCTGAGCTGTTGGTTCTGAATACATACTGGTTTAGGGTACAGGCTTGCAGGGATTTTGTTTTGAGGTGCTGGGGAACCAGTTTCTCAAAACAATCCTCAGTATGGGGATGAGAGTCATGTGGCAGTCCAGGTATACTGATTGGAACAGAAGCCTTATTTATTTTCACTCTCAACCCTTTTTCTTTCTTTCTAGTTGCAATTGCTGCATGTATTTGTGCACATTTGCAGAAATGTGGATAAGATAACGTTTCATCTTATTTTATTGATTGTCAGTGAAAGATAAAACTTGACTAATGAAGCACAGGTTTTTTACTTTTGAACTTCCCATTGCATGCATCACCTTACATTTTATCTGTTTGTTTTTTTTAAATGAGCTATTGTGGCTCACTCGACTTTTTTGGCAGTTGATTTGCATGTGAAGTCTGCAAACATATTTGTTTCTGTCTACATTTTTAGCCATAACTGTAATGCTAGATAGATAAGATATGAAGATATATATATTTGATTAATTCTATAGTTTTTATTAGGGCTGTCAAGTGATTAAAAAAAAAAGATCTAATTCATTACAAGGTTTGTGATTATTAATCAAAATTAATTGCACATACCACTATTTACCGTAAGCATTAATACAAATATTTCATTTCATTGAAACAAACATTTTTTAATATAACCGATCACTTTCTATCATGAAATAGAAAACTATATGCTGCAATTGCAGCAGGGGTTATGGTAAGAAATCTAGCCAACAACTACCTGAAAGCAGGTTGACAGATACTTTAGGACAGTGTTATGTTTCATAGTGTACATCCCTGGAGTGTATCTTGTTTAATAGGTGTGCATGTGTATGTGCATGTTAGTTGGTGTGTGCATTGTGGGGTGCACAAAGACTAAAGCCAGTGTCATTTGACATTGGCTCCCTTCTGTTTTTACACACACACATCGCACACAAACGAGTGCAGCCTGTTGGACAACAGGGTAAACACAGCCCCCCTCAGGCCGGAACCTAATTGTTAGCCCCTGGTGTGGCTAGTCCGGGGATTAGCTACTGGCTGGGGAGTACTATTCACTCCCTCTTTCATTCCCTCTGCCCACTGGGCCTTATCACCATCAATCTGACACCCTGTTTATCTGACGCTGCAGCCAGATCTGCTGGCCTAGGAGAAATGTTCACAAAAGGCTGTGGATCATCAGCACTTTGATTGTGGGACCCCAAATTGCCATTACTCTCTTTGGCCCCAGTGATCCCAGCAGCCCTCTGTTTCCATGATCTCCATGCAGTGGTTAGTTCCAGTCCCAGAACCTGGAAAGCCAACCTGAAGGCTTGTCACTTTGTGTCTGTCATTTGTACTCTTCTTCCACCCGAAAAAGGGTAATTCCTCAGCCAGATTTTGCTTGCTGTCTTTGGTGTTCCAGTGGACAGGATCTCCATGTGGATTGGTTTGTTTCGGCACACTGTTTTTTTCTACCCTTTGTGCACTGTTGGCTGCATTATTATAACCTTCGCCAGGGACTTGCCAACAAGTGTACGATCTGGAGTTTACCACTACCCTCTGATTACTACGTCAATTTAGCTTCACCGTCTTAAAGAAGAACAAGAAAAAGAAGCATTCTGCCACCATGGCTTCTTTTAAACTGGATTTTCTCCCTGAGATGATGGTGGACCATTGCTCTTTAAATTCTAGTCCTGTGTAAGTAACCTCCTCTGACCAGGTGTGTAAGTAGGCTATTATATGTTTTCTAGAGTTGTCCTGGATCTCTGGTTTGATTTAGTGTAAAGAATCATGCGCAGCTGTGATGTACTATGTCAAGGGGATATCTGACCTAATGAGAAGTGAACCTTTTGTGATTATTTGTTTTGCCTTTGCAGTTTTGTCATGCTTAAAAGTTTCCTGATGTTTATCTGTGTTGTTCACCTAAACCTGTAAACTCTTTTAATTCAATGGGCACACTTTGTTTCGAACTATCACTCCACTTATTTAATGAAATATTGAATGCACTGACATAAAAGCTTTTTTTCTGTTAAATCAAAAATGTAGTCAGATATTGTAGTTGTGATTTGAATCCATGTAGCAATCCAGTGCACCAAGGAGAGTTGAGGTACCTTCCTATCTGCTTTACATTAAGGTTGGGCACTGTTTTGACAGATTCTGTATTCAGACTCTGGTAATTAGTTTCTTTTCTTATGGAAACCTGTCTCTGGTTCTTGGCATATTGTTTGTGTAGAGTTCCATGGTTAATGGGCTGCTCTAACACGCTGATATTAACAAATAAATGCCTCGCCCACTATGGTCATCTGAACAATGGTATTGGTTTTATTTTCAACAATGGTCTTACTGGCAACTTTCCTCTTAAAGCACCATCTGTCATACCTAAAGTAATGACACAGTGTATCTGTATATTGATACCATGGTCTTTGATCACAATTGTGATATTTGATTTTGTTAGTATTGTGCATCTCTTTTTTTGTCCTCTGCTAGGGCTCACTTTGAGGCATGTACTTCGCATTGAAGTCAAGGCTCTAATGAACGCTTCAGTAGCACCATTCGCAGACATAGATATAGGATGCTTCAACAATGAAGATATGCAAGATTTTGTTCACAGTGGCAGGATGATTATATGCTAACTGAGAACCCTTAGCCATAATATTGGTAGATATGATTTTTGGACCAAAGAAAATATTATTTAACTATATTTATGACTAATGTTTTTACCCAATGTAAATGAGTAAGTAAGTAAGTAGCAAGTAAGTAATGTGTAAAATTTAAATGTTCCTGTCACTATCAATGTACAGATTGATTGTGTCATTTAGAAATGTGCTAACTTAGAAGATGCTGTTGCCTACATTCTGCATTTTGCCACCTTTTTTGCATTTTTCTTAGCATAGATCTAAGAAATGTGTACTTATTACATAACAGCCAAGCTAAGGACCTCATGTCTTATATTGATTAACTTTTCAGAAGAAATTTTGTCAGCTGTAGCCCAATAATAGTGTTTGATAAGATGACTGAGCAATGCCCAGATATTAAGCAAAACCATATACCTCAAATTTTAAAACAATATGAGTTGACTGATGTTAGTTATGTCCGGAAAAGACATTTTTGATTTTGCAATGTTTGAAACATTTACAATATAATATTAACCCTCTCACATAACGTGAGAATGTGTCAGTCAGTCCAGCTTTCCAAATTACGTTACCTTGTAAGATTCATAGAATCACAAGATCCGTCAAAAATCCAGCACTGATTTGCTACATAGCCTATCCCCAGTATATAGCAAATATGCAAAGGCATTGCTGCCACAATGTGACTGGATGGTGTACAGCGGTTCCAGTATGTAGAGAGGCTGCTGATTTCCCAACGGAAAATGGCCTCATATTAGCTGCAATGAAAATGCTGATGTCTTCGATATTGCAGTGGCTCCAGAACTTGACTGTGGAAATTGAGATGCACAGCTATTTGTCAACATTGTCTGACCTTTCAGTGTTTTCTTCACATGCACAGTTGATCTTAGAAGAGAGCTATGATGGTTGTGTAAGTGTGCTTGTGTTAGCCTCAGTGTACTGCACTATTTTCTCACAGTTCTTAGATATTGTTCGTGCCTTATCTGTCACTCTGTCGCTGTTTGTTTCCACCTGCAAAATGCTGCCACACAAACGATTAACAAGTGGCGGGGACATCTTCTATGCTAATTTCGAATTAAAAGTGAGACTCCATCATGCTGGCTGCTGCTCTGCATCTGTTATGTATCAGTCTGTCTGATATCGCGTGACAGCTTTTTAACTCACCACGTTTTAGTATTGCGTCAATCTCATCACGTGAGGTTTAATAACCCTTGTCTGTCATATCCTTCCACCAGTGTTGACAACCTGTAGCCTTGTGTAGTTATTAAATAGGCATCATTACACCAGAAATACCTGGAGGTGTAGGCTACAGTAGGTCAAGCACTATCGTGATAAAGATATAACCTCAGGCTCAATGTTAATAAAGCAACACATTACACAGGATCACATTGTCAGGGGAACGTTTTTTTTTTTTTTTTTGTTTTTTACATGTACGTAAGCTTTTGTGGCCACCTGACAGACAGTGCAGCTGGATGACACACTTTCACCATTGGTACAGCTGGCTGAGTGTTTATGTTTCCCCATTGGGTGATTCTCTATCAGAATTAATAAGTGGCAACAGTTATACATAATCAGGGGGCATTTACAGTGAATGCTTTTATAATACGTCCTCAATGAGCCCAGTTTGGAGAGCTTTAAATGTGCAGCATCTTTTCAACTGAAGAGCTATGATACAGATTTATTGGTGGTTACAGTCGGATATGCTCAAGGTAAATGGGAGTTTTCCCCTGCACCCAGCCACTTTCGTACGGGGGAATGTCTGTTATGTACTGATAATGCGAGACAGCTTGCCCCCCTTGACAAGAAATATCATCACGTTTTAGTACCGTGAGAACTCATGGTACGAGTTCTTGTCACATGACTTATAATGAGTCTGCGTAAACATGGATGTAAACTGCAACTTGACGAGGTGGCAGAGGCATACGGCGAGGCAATTCTATTTACAGTATGGTATTTTTTAGTAAAGGATCTGAATGCTTGCTACACCACTACTTGTTAGTAAGCTCAATCAAATGGGCATTTATGAAAAAAGAAATAACATCATTATTCAGAGCCAGGCACTGAGTCGCTCCCTAGTTCACGACCAAGGCTCTGCATCAATTAACGTATCAGCTCAAGGCTGGACAAAGTGTATTAACTGAGCAAGTTGAAAGTGAAGGGCAGGCAATAAGGGATTGAGGGAAGAGGGACATAGGTTGAGCAGAAAGAAGAAGGAAACTTACAAAGTTTTTAGAGTATCTGAAAGTTAGAGAGTGAGAGAAGGTGCTGCTGGGAGGTGTTAAGTAGCAGTGGAGGTACTGTCATGCTAGGACCTGGCTCCAGACTAACATTTTTTCAACACCATCCTGAACCTGTCCCGAAAAAACAATTATTACTGCTGGGAGGTGAATGTAAACTGTTGCAAAATCAAAATGTTTCTTTACATTATTATCATCTATAGTTATAACTTAAAAGCTGAAGTGAATTGTTAAACGCAATATGATTCTTTGAACATAAACTCTCAGTGCTGCAGTGTATTTAGCTTTTCAGTTTATTGGCTCCATTAGCTGTAGGCTTTTGGCTCCATAACTGTTGATAATGAAAAAGTGCCTTCAAACATGCTGTCAGGAGTTCCATAAGGTTGCCATGCCACGATAATACAGTCACCAGCCTCAGCCACATAATCAGCATGGCTGTAGTTTACAAAAACTAGGCAGGGTTATACAGTGGGCAGTGTCTGCTCAGGCTTGAAAGCTGACCAATCAGTGCAGACTGGGCTTTTCGAAATGGGGCCTCAAAGAAACAAGTACTAAAACAGAGCATTTAGACAGAGGGATCACAGTATGAGAAAAAAATATGCTTTTTTACTTATTTAAGGTTTCTAACCTTAAATGAAAATATGAACCTGAAAATGCTAATAATTAGGGACCTTTACGCCCCTTAGCCAACCCACCACATGAATGTTCACCGCTAACTAGCTCTCCTCCTCTCAATGTCAACACAGATACTTTGCCCACGATGTAGCATTTCAGAGAAAAAAAATAGGATATGTCCCAAGTCAATAATCAATTTACAGCATCTTTTTGTAATTTAACAGGTCATATTTTTCAGAGGTGTCGCACTGAGTAGCCAGCCAGTGATGGTAACTAGTCTAACCCGACACAGTGCTGTAGAGGTTGGTCTTCGGCTATGCGTGATTATAACAGCCGAGATTGTGACAGCATGAGCGGACGGACTCCATCTAATGCACTGCTCTTTGTCTTTGAAGTGGGAAGAAGATGAATGGGTCTTTGGACCACCCCGACCAACCAGACGTTGATGCCATTAAGATGTTTGTGGGACAGATTCCACGGTCCTGGTCTGAGGAGCAGCTTCGGGAGCTATTTGAGCCTTATGGAGCAGTCTATGAGATTAATGTTCTCCGAGACCGCAGCCAGAATCCACCACAGAGCAAAGGTCAGCCTGTAGTAACTTGATAACACACGTGCACAAACACAATAGTGTTCATTCTGTGGTAGTCTTATATGTTAGCCTTAAATTTAGCAGTTCAACATAATATTTATTACTGTATGTAAAAAGGAAATATTTTGTTAGAAACTAGCCACAACACACCTTCCATATAGCACAAGTGTAATCCAGTAACTGAGTCAGGTGTGTGACATTGGTGTCTTTTTCATTTTCTGGCAGGCTGCTGTTTTATAACGTACTATACTCGCAAGTCAGCCTTGGAAGCACAGAATGCTCTGCACAACATGAAGATTCTGCCAGGGGTAGGTCACAGTCTCCTATAACTGCCCTTTCAGTGCATGCTCCTTTATATGAAAACCTTGAACTTCCTCCCTGCAGCTCAAGCGTAGAGCTTGTTTCAATTTTGGAGAGTGAATATGACCAGATAATCAAAATACAAGGCTGTCTGTCTTCAATGAACTTTGATTGCATTGGAGGTTAGGTTTATTTGACATCAACAACGATTTGGTGCAGATTTTGGTCCAGTAGTAATGGATAAATGTGTCTTACATATAGTGATAGAAGTCATTCCATGCCAACTTACCCAAAATCCCCAACTTTTCCCAAGTCATGTCATGTGATGTCTTGAAAGAAATTCATGTTGAAACCTCTATTAAATCCATGGGATCTTGCAAAATCCTATAACTGTATTCAGTACTTTTTAAGTTTGGCCATCTAAACTTAATTTCAGCATTATTGTGTTTCTGTGTATGTGTATTCTAAAACTCACCAATCAATTATTCACCCTTAATCACCCAAACCTGGCAACATGTATTCATGTAAATAGTTATTGCTGATGGTTACAGTATTCAAATTAATACATTTCAGAACCAGAAGTTACTTGGTCCAAAAAAAATGTGAGCCACTTATCTGGCGTGAAGGCGAGTAGGAAAATTGTCTAATTTAAATAAAATCTGCAGCTTTGATTTTTTTGATATATATGCTATGAATATAAATACTTACATAAAAAGGTTTCAAGGAAAATTCATAGTTAAAATAAGTTTTCAGCTCTAAAGCTTTATTCAACAAGGTATGTGACTTTTTATGCAGGACCAAATAACTTACATCCTTGTTCCCGGAAGTCGGCCCTAAGCACCTACTCCTGCTGACATCATGCAGGTCGCAAAAAAATGACAAGCTATGATTGCTGGCCAAGAGATTGCCAAGACACTCTCTTTGCCATGTGAAAGCAAGAATTTGTGACTGTTAAGCCCTAGTCTGGCACACTGACCATCTTAACGAACAAAAATAATGTGTACAGGGTTGCTTAATATCCTTGAAAGTGCTTGAATTTCAATGTTGTGTTTTCATGGTCTGAAAAGTGCTTGGATTTTAGTAAAAGTGCTTGACATTATAACTCTGTGTCTTGGCAACATTGGGATCAGACTGGATAGTTTGCTTATTACAAGGAGAAATAAAATCAGTGAGTGTGTGTATCATCACACATGCAGATGGTGAATTTGATGCAATTTGGACTGATGACACGTTCAATATTAATAAACTTTGATGAATAAGCGAACAGCTTATGAAAGTTTATGTCAAAAAAGAAAATTACAGGACACTCTCAGGTCTCTCTTTGTCTCGCTGCAAGTGTACCTGAAGAACGGCAAGTGGCTTCCCTTTTTTTGGATAAAGCTTTGTGTTCTCCTTTAATTTCTAAAGTTTTTGCTATTATGAAATATCATTTTAGATGTTTACAGCATAATACAATGTACATAATTGTGATAAAAAGTGAAAAATAAATCATGAGTATATATATTCCTGTAGATATGTATTTTACCCCAGCGATAAGGTGCTGGAAAATGTTGTAAATTACCCTTAAAAGTGCTTGAAAAGTGCTTGAATTTGACCTGGTCTGATCCTGTCTTTGTAGAGCCATCTTTGTATGTGTGATTTGTCCACAATCAAGGAAGCACATTTGTTGTTCTGTCTCTGTTGTTTCATGATGGGGTAGAAAACTTTGTATCCTTTGTTTCTTTTCATTGGTAGTCTAAATAGTCATTTTGTCTGTATTTATATTTATATGTGGATCTACATTATCATAACTGTCTTTCTTCATTCCATGACACTCTGTTATCCCCCATCTCTCCTTATATTACCAAAATGCACTGCATAACACAGATGTGCACATTTCAGGCTATGAATACTAACAAGTTGTTTATTGCTTCATTCAGATGCACCACCCAATCCAGATGAAGCCAGCTGACAGTGAGAAAAACAATGGTAAGGATTTTCTGGCATTTCTACCAGTTTTCTCTGTCCTATGATAGTTGCACACATCTGTGTAATTCCCTGACATTAATTGTTAAATTGAATGATAAGCCTAATATAGCTTATTGCTTTAAACAAGCAAAATTATAGCACAGTTGCTCAACGTGGATATGAAGTATAATCATGCATATTATGCCGCCTTGCATAAGCAAGAAATCCAGGAATTTGAGAGGGCCGTCTATGACCAAAATGACACAAAATAAGCCACAAAAAAGTCAGTAAAGTCGTGTTCTCTGTGTTGTTCTCCATTGTGCTGCGACTGCGCTATGACATGATGACGTATGTACATGAGGTAACCATGCTCAGGCCCGGCTGTGGCCCGAGCAATGTGAGTGCAGGCCAGTGGGAGACAGAGGAGGAGGGACAATGGTGCTTCAGCACGGTACGGAACAACTGGGCCTAGTGTGAGTGGCACAGAGCTCAGCAGTTAGAAAATGAATGAAAAAAATAGAAAGTCAATCTCCTTGACATGAAGTTGCAGAAGACACACGATGAAACATAGTGTATGGACATGTTGAATGCTGTATTGCATCATTTACCTTGACACAGAGCAGGTGTGTTTGATGTTGTGCTATGTTGACTACAGCAGTGGAGGACAGGAAGCTGTTTATTGGAATGATATCCAAGAAATGTAATGAGAACGACATCCGACTGATGTTCTCACCATACGGGCAGATAGAGGAGTGTCGGATACTTCGAGGCCCTGATGGACTCAGCCGTGGTAGGTCATATTCTCTTCTAATACACACATGCATAAAACAGACTTGTTAATAGTGAGGGTGCCACCAAATAATGACCATGTCTTTAAATAAATTAATTTATATTTATGATTTATGATTTATAGTGCATTGGGGGTGTAAATATTTATTGTTTTAGGTTAAAAGCTGTCTGACAACTTGGCTGTTTTGTTTTACTCTCACTGATCAAGGTGTCTATTATCGTACATATCTGTCAGCTGTTTTCAGTGAAAAAGACCTGCTCTGCTCCAAACAGCAGGTGGACACAGTTAGCAACTAGCTGAATGTAGTAACTGTAATCATTTGACATTTAAGGAGTCACAAAAGTCCTCAGTAGTTATCTGAGGTAAAAAATGGAGCTTAAACACAGACTTAGAGTTACCAGGTAAACAAAAACACAGCTCCCTATGAATGATGATGTTGCTCTATACCTGTTGGATGTGTAAATAAGCAAGTGTTTGATAACAAGTCAAGTGATTTAATTTTGTGTTACGTTTTGCTAGACCAGATTTTTATCAAGCACAAATAAACTGATTGGAAATGGAAAAGGCAACTTCAAAGTTTTAACTGCATGTTTCACGAGACAAACACAGCATAATGTTAAAAGTGGTAATTGTTCACTATGTGCAGTACCATACTGCTGTGACGTCATGTGTGTTATGTAGGTGAAGACTGTGAAAGTTTGAAACTTTAAAGACTGAGTACAATGGAATTTAGAATTAAAACACCTTTCTTCTTACGCCAATGAGGAGATAATGTCAGCTAAAATACGCAAGTACACTACCACGGAAAGTACACTACCACGGAAATTTTGCCAAAATAGATTTTTTCTTTGTATACTCTGCATAAATCGTGATATGTTGTGTTTCTCACTTTCAGGTTGTGCATTTGTGACATTCACAGCTAGACAAATGGCCCAGTCAGCCATCAAGTCCATGCACCAGTCCCAGACAATGGAGGTGAAGTTCAACTTCACACAGTAAACAATATATGGTGTTGTAAAATTGTTCATGTTAGAATAAGTGGATTACAATGTCTCCATCATTGAAATTACCCGCATAAACAGTTTATTGTCAATTAAACCAGGAGAGTTCTAATAATAATTGTAGTTATTTGATGATATTTTCATCTGTATTTACTGTATATCAGAGTATTAAGATGTCAAAGTGCAGATGTTTTCCTGTGTCTGTGTTCAGGGTTGCTCATCACCCATTGTGGTGAAGTTTGCAGACACTCAAAAGGACAAGGAGCAGAAGCGAATGGCCCAACAGCTGCAGCAGCAGATGCAGCAGCTCAGTGCTGCTTCCATGTGGGGAAACCTCACTGGGCTCAACAGCCTGGGACCACAGTACCTAGCGGTGAGATTTGGTTTCTAGAGCCTCTGTGTGTTTTCTTTGCCAAAGTTAATGATTAGACTACTGACAAAGACATTTAATCAGTTTTAAACTTTAAATGTAACATGCTTTTTCTCATATCTCCTTGTTGCTTTAGCTCTACTTACAGCTGCTACAGCAGTCAGCTTCAACGGGAAATGCACTCAACAACCTGCACCCAGTTTCAGGTACACACACACACACACACACGCATGCATTAAGATTCAACCATGAGGTGTCATGCCGCTTTGTAAGATTAAGATTTGACTATAAGAATATTTGTTGGCTGACTAATATTCTCAGCCATAGCCTCTGGGTTTGGAAGAAGTAAATGTCAAAGTGACAATTTTTACTGTCCAGCCTCCCACCTGTACAGCCAGCAAAATCCAGGAGAGAACATGACCTTATACATTGTTTACAGATACACTGCCCGACCAAAAAAGAAGTCACACACACTCAGAAAATTTCGTTGGACTGCCTTAAACTTTGATTTTGGCATGCATTTGCCGTGGAATGGTTTTGATAAGCTTATGCAATGTCACAGCGTTTATTTACATCCAGAGTTGTATTAATATTTCGGCAAGATCTTGTATTGATGGTGGGAGATTCGACCGCTGTTTAAATTCTTCTCTAGCACAATCCCAAAGATTCTCAATGGGCTTAGGGTGTGGAGTCTGTGGTGGCCAATCAATAAGTGAAAATAATACCTCATGCCCAATGAATCGTGAAATTGTCATCTTGTAAAATGCCCATCAGGGAAGAAAAAATCCATTGATGGAAAAACCTGTCACTCAGTATATTCAGGTAGTCAGCTGACCTCAATTTTTAGACATATAACGTTGCTGAACCTAGACCTGAACAACTGAATCAACCCCAGATAGAAACACTGGTCCCCACAGGCTTTTTCTATTGCTCCAGAATCCAATATTTATGCTCCTCAGCAAATTGAAGCCCTTTTTTCCAATTATCCTCATTGATAAGCTGAAACATACTAATCACTGCAGTAATTTTCCAGAGGAAGGCTCTTAGCTATTTGCTAAGTTATGTGGTGATTATGTTTTTTGGCAAGGCAGTGTACATTAGTGGTCAGATGAAGGGGTGAGTGGAGTCTTTATCTTCACTGTGTGTGTCTCTCAGGTCTTAATGCAATGCAGAACTTGGCTGCTTTAGCAGCAGCAGCAACTGCCACACAGGCCACGGCATCAGGCTCCAGCGCCATGACAACATCTAGTAGCCCACTAAGTGCACTAACAAGCTCAGGTAAATAAACATATAAACAGTACTGTTTCATAGTCAGAGTCCACTTCAACATTTTACACATAATCTTGGACATTCTTCTCTCACTGTTAAACATCTGTACAACTATATGTAACTATATACATATTTATTTTCTATATAATGTAGAACTAAGCAATATACAAAGCCTGCAGAAGTAGAAAACAATTACTTATCAAACAATATTTCTCCAAATGCGGCGCTTTTTTTTCAAATTGCCCTCTAAGAAAATAGACACTACAGTTTAAGATATTGGCATAATGACAGTGTAAAAATGCTGACATACCTGAACACTGTAACATAGCTCTATCTCATTTCCAGTTGTGTTTATCATAACATTAACAGTAAATATTCCTTGAGCAGGCTCCTCCCCCACCTCCAGCAGCACCTCATCAGTGAACCCCATGGCCTCTTTAGGGGCCCTGCAGTCTCTGGCTGCTGGTTCTGGAGCTGGTCTCAACATGGGCTCCCTGGCAGGTACTGACCCTTAACTGGACTAGTACTTCTACTACAACTACTTTTCAGTCCGACCATAATCACTGATTAAATTACTGTGAGGCAGAATGCTTTAGGTAATTACTTTGTGCTCAGAATTATGGAGCAGACAAGGTTGACTTGTGAGTGGGACCGTGTTGAGGGTTGGATACTGACTGAATAATGCTGGTACTACCAACATTTTCATACCTGAGTGTGTATCTTTATAGTAATGTTAGAGAGAGTGAGGCAGAGTCAGACGTCTCCCCAAAACTCAGCCACTGGCCTCTTTAGAAATTCCTTACCAACATGCTGTTTAGTTACTTAAACAGTGTGTTAATTAGGATGTCCGAAACCTTGGTATTAAACCAACCTATGTGAACTTTGTATGTTCTCTGTGAGGAAATATTACAGCATGCTTTCTTTGATTCCCAAAAACAATTTTTTCCCAGAATCACTCAATCCACTAGCTTGACACTAACACATAATGGGGATTCCCATTAATGTGCTAATGGTGGTTAGCATCTCTTAGTGGTAAAATGTATTTACAAACATACTTAACATAAAATGACGTGTGCTTTACAAGCATATATAGTATTTGTGCGTGAACATGCATGCACAAAAAATTCATCTTGTTTTCCAGGAGCAGCTTCAACCAGTCAGACAAGACAATAGGAAAGATGGTTCTTCTTAGAGGCACACATCATTTTAAAAAAATAGTTTCTCAGTAACAAGCTTAAGTTACAACAGAGTTTAGTTACAGTGGATGACTGTAGCTTATAGACTTATAGCCAAAGCTGTAGTACCTAGTGAATTGTCATAGTTATCTAACTATCTAACAATTTTTTAATACGTGGGCTGTTATAACTAACTTTCTCAACTACAGTTCCAAGTTGTTTGAACTACAGAAATCTGTTTAGAATTATCTGAATTAATAATGCAACAAGTGCCGCACTTAATGCACTCGACAAAGCCGACACATATGTTGTCGCTGCCCGCTACTTGTTTAAAATGGTTCCATACCTCCGACTTTCCTCAAAACTTGCTCAAAGTTAATTCCCGTTTTTATTTTTTTCTTTGCATCTTCAAGCTCCATGTTGCACTTAAGCTACACAACCAGTGATGCCGGTAACGTGTTACTTAGTTACTTAGTAACGCATTACTCTAATCTGACCACTTTTTTCAGTAACAAGTATTCTTACGTGCTAATATTTCCAAACCAGTTATCAGATTAAAGTTACATACTCAAGTCACTGTTTGTTACTATTATGTTTGTCATTTTCCTTAGTAAAAATGTATATTTTTGACTTCTTCTTGCGTCTCAGGCAGTGATGTTGTGTATGCGCCAAGTCACGTTTTTAGCATGAGGACAACTCAGGAGTAACACCACGCAGCGAACACAAACAGCAATGGAAGGAGGAGAGAGATGCGCGTTTTCTAGCTGGAAATACAGTCATTGTTTTTTTGTTTTGTTTATTTTTTAAGATTTTTTCTGGCATAGACACCTTTATTAAGCAGTAGTCAGATAGGAAATATGGGAGAGAGAGGAGGATGTGACATGCAGCAAAGGACCTCCAGCCGGAATCGAACCAGGGTCGGCTGCGTATGTGGCATGCACTCTAACCACTCGACCACCTGCGCGCCACAGTCATTGTTTTGAGTTATTTAAAAAAAACAAAAAAAAAACAAAACACAAATGCTTGATCAAGATTATTTATGATATAGCCTCTTAATTTCTCTCTCAGAGTGCACCAAATTGATGCTTTTAACTTTAGAATGTGCAAAAAATAAACATTGCTGAAAAAGTCTCTTGTGAGTGATTTAACTAGTTAAGCCTGAAATTACTTTTTTTGTTATTACAGTGAAATTAATGTACAGAAAAAGGTACAGTTGGGTTCCGGTATCAAATTCCAGGTATGTGAATTTGAACGGTACCCAACCTTGGTGTTGATGTTAGATGCCTATAATTGCCATCAGGCACACCAGCCTTAATACTGCTGCTATTGTTTTTTTTTGTAGTTTATAGTTTATATTTAAGAAATCATGGACTGCGTGCCATTTTGAAGACATAAGCAATGCCTCATTTAAGCTTCCTACAGGTGTTTATAAATGTGTCAGAGGAACACAACAATTGTAAGATTTAGGCGTGGAGAAAACTCACACTTGAACACACCACTGATCTATAGAATTTAATTTATTTCACATTGTACTGCTTGGCAAGAGAGCACTATACTTTACTCTAATTAAATCCCTTTTTTCTTTATGTAATTTGTCATTTGAGCCATCTTTGACTATCTTAAAAAATGGTCTGAACATTTATTATTGTTGTTCTTGGCTTTGATCTACCATGTCTTGACATTAATAAGTAGAGACAATGATTATGACTTACCCACTTATTGAACTACTGTGTTTTCTGATAAATTATTACTCAACATTACTTTGAGTGATAAGAGCTCACCTTTTCACCTATGTCATTTTTGTGTTCTTGTAACTCTGTTGCAGGCATGGCAGCACTAAATGGCAGCCTTGGCTCTGGAGGCCTGTCTAATGGCTCAGGAAACACCATGGAGGCACTGAGCCAGGCCTACTCAGGCATCCAGCAGTATGCTGCCGCTGCTCTGCCCAGCCTGTACAACCAGAGCCTGCTGTCCCAGCAGAGTGTCTCAGCAGCAGGCAGCCAAAAGGAAGGTAGGTTCTCTGGGCTGGGAAAAGAAAAAGGGTTGTAGACAGTATAGATGAAGTGAACACAGATATGATTGGGGACTATTTACTATTTAGCTACTGTAAATGAGCATTCTTCAAGATATTTCTTTCTTCAGTTCAGTTCAGTCCAATTTGGATACAAATTGACAAAAAAAAAGCTTGAAGAGCTACTGGCCAATATGTGAGTTTAGACTATTTCTCTTAATGTGCCTCTTGTGTTCATTAGGCTGCCATAGATTATATGTGTTTTGAATAATGAATAAATGTTTTGAATAATGAAGATGAATAATGAATAACAAGTTCCCCAGCATTTTTGTGATGCTTGTTTAAAGGTGCAATATATAAGTTTACTTTTTGGTAACAAACATTGAGGACTTTTTACATGATGACATCTATATATTGGAATGTTTAGCATGCTAACCAGCTAGCCCTGACCCGTCCAGGTTCAAAACCTCTGTGCTAGCGATGTAAACACCAACACATCTCCAGTGCTCTGATTTCCCAGCCCTGACCGCTAGCTGTATGGCAAACTGAGCTTACTAGATAGCCGCAGCTGTAGGTGACAGCAGTTAGTGGTTGCTCTGGTGATATACTGTTAGCATGAATTAAAATGGCCAAGTCTTACATATCGCACCTTCGAAGTTCTGTTGTAGACAGATTGGTAGAGATGTGTGTGCTATGTGTTGATCTCACCTTCTGCTAAGGATTCTGTCTTGTTTTAAATCTGCTGCGTCAGCCAGCGACAGTCGCAGCACCGGTAAGATGTCGCCACCTTCTCTCTGACATGGCCCCTGATAATCCTGTCAACCGATCCACTTTAAAACAAGCTAAAGTCCATAACAGAAGGCTTGTTCTTGTTTGTGTGTTAATATTAGCCCTCCTGCTCAGAAAATCTCATTTCAATCATTTGATTTCTTTTAAAACATCTTTTTATAATTCACGTCATATATGGGGTCATGTGGTTGAAAAAATGTGATTGTAGAAATTCTCACTGGCAGACCTAGTGCACTATAGAAAAGAAACGGTTCAGCAATCTGTGACCATCGGTTAACCAATACAAGCATGGGAATAAAAAAAGTCTTCCCTTAGTTTATCAATCCTTTGACACACTTAGCTCATCAATATACTTTTGATACCACATGTGCCCTGCGGATATAACTTGAGCATGACTGTATTCTAAAGAATTAGGTTGAATTATTGAGTCATAGGTAGTCAAAATATGACTTTCTTGAATGTGTATGGTTGACTCCTTGATTTGGCAGGTCCAGAAGGTGCCAACTTGTTCATTTACCACTTGCCCCAGGAGTTTGGAGACCAGGACTTGCTCCAGATGTTTATGCCCTTTGGAAATGTGATCTCTGCTAAAGTCTTCATTGACAAACAGACTAACCTCAGCAAGTGTTTTGGTGAGTTCATTCAAACTTCTGAATATTAGCCTTCTTATGATCAAAAAAATATCTGAATCAGTTCCTTCATAACCTTGCAATGCTGTGTCTGCACTGCAACTTTAAAGGTTTTAAGGCTGTATTATCTTAGCATCTCAACAATGAGCACACAACACCCTGATAAGTTTAGTATTTGATTTGAAATGAACTTAACCTGCTTTACGTTATGGCGTCCAGCAGGTGGACTGAAAGATGCAAACAGGTGGTTCATCAAATAACATAACACCAAGGAAGTTGTTGGTATTTTGGTTGACAGTGGGTATTAGATGTTGCACAGAAGATACAGGTGATGTCAGAAGTTCAAATACACTTCTAAAGAACACGTATGTAGATGTCTCAGCGCCATGTGCGTTTTTGGCAAAATGTCAATCTGCTGCACAGTAATAATTGACTAAACCAAAACCCCCTGAGACTAACATAGTCGTATGTGACAATGATTTGCATAATTTAGGAAATATTTAATCATTTTTCAACTATAAATTGTAGCTCCTTACTTTTTTCTCACTGAAGCTGGCAGCTGTGTGGTTCTAATGAGGCCCCCCCATCGTAGCTCTGACGAAAGATGAATAGTCGAGCCTGAAACTCCAGTGTTGTTTGTATAGTAAATAAATAATCATAGTCCACTATCAAGTGTCTTCTATGAACATGGTATTGTATAGTATTATAGTTATTTTTGATGTCTGTTACCGTGTTGGAAAGGAGCTGCTCTGTGGTCTAGTGGTATGGCCATAAAGGATCAGAGTTGTATTCATCAAGTTGTAGTGATGACAGTGGAATTTATTGGTAGTATTTTTACCATCAGTAAGAAAGCTATTTGCCTTGAACCAAGAACTTTGTTCCCAAAAAGCATAAATTTTGTCCCCAAACACTCACACTAAAATTGCTTGAAGAAGGGATCTCTTCAGGGCATTGTGGACTGGAGAAATCAGTACAGTAGCAAAACCGATTGTGATATACTGTACATATATATGATAAATATAGCCAACTTACTATTGTTATGAGACAGACTTAAAGCAAATGAACATAGCTCAATGCTGGAATATGTGTGATTGGTTATGTTAAGCTTTTTCTTAGTTATTCTTACAGATAATGTGAGGATTGTTTTTAATTCGCAATTATTCTTGTTATAGGGAAAACTGAGAAATGATTGTATCTTCTGTTTCCATTGAGTCCTTATTTTTCTGTTTCAGGCTTTGTGAGCTATGACAACCCCGTGTCATCACAGGCAGCCATCCAGTCAATGAATGGTTTCCAGATTGGTATGAAGAGGCTGAAAGTGCAGCTGAAGCGTTCAAAGAATGACAGCAAGCCCTACTGAAGGTGCTGAGGCACTACAGACTTAGTTAGGCAGGGTGGTGTTATGGTAAGTGGAGTATGAATACGCAACTAAGACTGGTCCACTCAGAAACTTGTCTGTGCATTATGGGGTGATGTCTGCTGCGCTGCCACACCTGGTCATTAGAACATGCCCAGGCAAAGAGACATATGACGCTACATGCAAGATTTTTCAGGCTAGAATGGATTCTTCCTGCGTTATGTTGTGGTTTATGCACTTTGTTTTCCTTTTAACAAAACAGGTGTATTTTCATTTAAGTTTGAATGTTTGCTGTGGTACATAATACACATATGAGTTGAGTGTTAGGGTGTGTTGCACATTCACAGTCAGGTGCCAAATCCTTGTGTTTTAACTTCCTGTTCTCCTTCACTTGCACCACCCAGACCCAGCGTCAAACTCAT
This sequence comes from Sparus aurata, assembly GCF_900880675.1. NCBI lineage: Eukaryota > Metazoa > Chordata > Actinopteri > Spariformes > Sparidae > Sparus > Sparus aurata. Next base: position 14,090,952 of record NC_044190.1, read on the forward strand.
GAAAGTAGGTAGCAGCTGGAAAAGACAGAACTACATGTCATTAGGAAGCAGAAATCAAACTTAGTTTTAAAAATATATATATTTTCACAAACCAAAATGTGTGGTTTTCCCTAAGTATGTATTAGATAATTGTATTATCTCTTGAATTGAAATAATGTATGTGATACCCACCCAAATTAGCCATAAGGCTTAATGTAAGGTAAGGTCGAGAAGGAGGAGCTCCACCAAAACATGCAGATAGCATTTAGAAGATATTTGTCCTCATTCTGCATTTGCACATCACTTTCTGTTGATAGAGCAAGGAGCTCTCATACTCAGATGTTTATCTCTGTTACCTGGACTGCCACGTGTTTATTACATCTAAAGATAACACATTGATGCTAGTTTATATATGATTTGTTGTCTGGGTGTAGTGACAGTTGCATGGCTCACACTTATCGAGTGGCCTCAGGTGGGGGGCTACACATTTGTGAATGGTTGTCTTGTATCCAAACATTGGCTGGATTTGATTTCTTGCATGCACATCATAGCCTTTGCTATATTTTTATTTATTTGATGGTTGGAGCATTTCTAATGCTGATGATGTTGCATGTAGTGAAGCAGTTGTGAAGTATAGATTTTTTTGGAGGACCAAACACAGCATGATTTAGTGGTGCTCCTCCTGTGCTTCTGCACTCTGGTGATAGGTTGGGCTGATGTGGCTGTGAAGACCTACTGTCAGCTGTTGCTAGCAATACTGTGAAATTTTGCAATAAAAACAAACAGCATAGGCTTGCTCCACTCATCTTGATATCCAAGAGTCTGTCTACTGCAGATGTAATGCTTTGTATGAATACATTTTATGGTTTTAGTTAGTTTCAACCTTGAATCCAGGTGTTTTGTAATAAATCAACATCATCCCTCAGCTACTGTCCTGCTAGCTAGCTGCTAGCTAATCTATAGAGGGCTACACCACTATGTCTCTCACTGAATATCTTCTGTGATTGGAGAATTCATATAAATGTCAAATTGCTAAAGACAAACCTGTTAGTTGCTTAAACTTGCAAGAATGTGTGTTTTTTTTAATAGAACTAGAAAGCGGAAAAATTGTTGAGATGTATATTTACTATTATGCCTTTTCTATTTTTATATAGGTTTTATACTTCCCCTGTGTGTCGGGGAACTATTTATTGCCTAAATTATTTATCTGAACTGAAATTATTTTGAAAAACAAATGTTAAGTCCAACAACTCCATTTGATCTCCTGGTGTGTGTCCTTTCCTTGTCTGTTAAGCGTTGTTTCCTTTTGGTAATGTGTACTACTGTCTTGTCATGTGGCATGGACTGTGTGTGTAGGATCCATCAGTGCTTCTACAGACCCCCCTCTCTGTTACACATGCCTTCATCTCTGAATAAATCACTCATTTTCCACAAACACAGGGAGCATAGTTTATTCTAAAAGTCAATGTCAACATGTTGGTTCTGTCATTCTATTCGATTTAATAGTCATCTTCTCATCAACTTTACTCTAGGTGAAGTCCTGGGTGTATTTCTAATAGTGGAACTAGTTTGAAAACTGATTTCAGGTCCGTAGATCGAGGCAGAATATGAGTGATATGAGTATGACTGGGGTACTCAGAGAGTTTCTCACTGCTCCAGGGTCAGTCATGTGTAATATAATATTGTCCCATTTTAATGTTATGTTTGCGTTGGAAGTTTCTTGGTATATTGTGTACCAAAGCATTCTTGCTATTGCACAAAAATCATTATTATGTATCAGGGAATTTGTAGTTGTAGCTGATCCAGCTGTGTCTTGATTTAAGACCACTGTTTGCTTTCGAGCTTTTTTAATAGTGGTAAGGTCCTGGATGACTTGTAAATCATTCATCACATAAAATGTACTACTGAAAAACTACAGCAGGATGTAAATAATAGTAAGCCAGGCATGAACTTCATTGTCTGTTGTTATTAGCAGTCAGGATGTTGTTGATCACTGTTCCAGATAAATGGGTTTACATTGAAAGTTTGTAGATCTGTAGAACAGTTACGTAAACCATTCAAAGAACTTGGCTAATTTTACTGCTACTATTTATACCTTGTGAATTTGCCTTTTTTTTTTCTAACTTTACAATAATCCGGTGTGTTTCTCTGATACTGTTCTGTTATCAGGACTGACCTAAGGGCAGCGTAGCAGTCAGCTTACTGTCAGCCACTTGAGAGCAACTTCCTGGTGATACACTTTATAACTTAATGTGAATCAGTAGTGTAAGAACAGCCATGTGTAAATGGAAAGACAAAAGTTACATCTCTTAACTGGAAGTCATGTATACTAACATTTTGATTGACCAATTTTTAAAATGCTTGCTGTGTAGTTTCAGATGTGATTTTCCTTCTCTTCCAGGCAGACCTTGGTTTCCATTATTTTTTTATGGCATGAAAATGAAATGGTATATGCCATAGAATGAATGTTACAAATGTAACCGCGGTTCTTTGAACCCTGGATGACTGCGAGAGTGTGCTTATCACTGGGTATCTTCCATCTGGTGCACACACAGTATTTATCTCAGATGTGAGACCTGTGACCTCAGATGACCCCTGACCAGGTATACTACCGGTGTCATCCAGGCGATCAGTTCCAAAGAGTCTACTCGTGACTCAGAAGATTCCAAGGGAACAAGTGACTGAGATCTCTGGCATTCATCCAGGATTCATAGAACCCTGGTTACATTTGTAACCATCATTCTCATTCACCCTTTCTGACTGGCAGTGGTTATCACTGGATGACTTATGACAACAGACTCGCAAGGAATCAAGGTACCCACCTCATTATGATGAAAAGCAGAGGAGCTCGGCTGACGAACCACTCGCAATGGATGGGGGGTGGCCACATTCACTCTGTAGTATCTCGAAAATGTGCTAGCGATGCCCACAAGGCCATAGCACTGATGTCCTCCAAGGCCACACCTCTCAGAATTGCCCATGACATTGATACACTCCTGGTAGAGTGACACTTTACCTCAGATGGTACAGCAAGACCTGCTGCACTGTATGCGTAAGCGATGGCATCCACAGCCCAATGGTATAGGTGCTGTTTGGAGAGAGCACAACCTTTCTTCGCCCTACCATAAATGACAAAGAGCTGTTCTGACCGTTGTATGCATGCAGTAGCTTGCACCCAAGCTCTTAGGGTGCGCACTGTGTCTTGACCTGTCTTCTCCCTGATGGGGGGTCAAACTGTCCAAGTTGGAAAGGCTGATTGAGGTGTAAAAGTGCCAACACATTAGGGAGGAATGCTGTATTGGGCCACAGAGTGACACCGCAGCTATCTGGGTTCCACCTCAGACAGGTATTGCTCACAAACAAGGCATGTTTCTCTCCAACATACTTTGCTGAAGTGATGGCCTTAACATGCTGAGGAACCCCCAGCTGAGACAGGATATCCTTCCTGCTAGGGAGGTCCCAGGTTGTGCTGCAGTGGAGTCAGTGCAGCTGTGAAACCAAGTCCTGACTGGCCAGAAGGGGGCCACCAAAAGTGACCCAAATGAAGCACCCTGAGCAGTGTTGGCAAAATGAAGGGCAATGAGGGAAAGGCATAGAGAAGACAATCTGACCACTTGCCAGATCATCCTGGCCCAGAGGTCTAGTCTTCTCTATCAGGGAGAACCAGATGGGGCAATGGGTTGATGTCTCCAAGACAAAGAGATCCACCTCTGCCATGCCAAAGAGAACCTTGATGCTGTGCACCTCTTCTGGATGAAGCCACCACTCCCCAGATTTGGCAGGAAGCACCTGAGAGGGGCCTAGGACTACCAGAGGGTGGGATGTCCCTGCACAGACCTGAAAACTGCTGTCTGCTCTGGTTAGCCTGAACCATCTGCTCCAGCACCTACTGAGCATCTGCGCCAAAGAGATCTTAAAAAACAACCTGTCAGATTTTGCCTTCTTCCTGGGGGGGATACCCTTCAGCCTCCACTGCACAATGCCTGGGTTGGATAGGTTGGGCTGAAGTTATTTGCTCTGAGAAGAGGATGCCTGCCTCATACCATTAGATACTTCACGTCGGCCAGTCAAGCAGCCCTCACTGCGTTGGGCATGAGGCTGCAATTCATGCACGGTCCTCCAGGGACTCTCCCTCGAATACTTGAGGCCAAGACAAGAGGGGCAACCGTCCTGCTCGTCTTCAGATTTAAGAGGAACCATATGGGGCACAGTTATGGGAATTGATTCAAGTGACAACACCAGATGGTACAGCCAGATAAAGTCATACTGAGTGAGAGCACTGGGCTGACTGTGTTAGAGGACCAGTGAGAGGAGAGAGACGACACTCCCTCAACTTGCATAGTAACTGTTAAATCAAACTGATATTAAATGCACACTCTGCTGGCTTTCCACCAAGTTTGCCTGAGCAAGAGCAATCTGCTAAATAGGAGAGCAGGTTGTAATGTACAATGCTACAGTGAGAGGGGAGTGGGAACACTGTCTCCACTAGCACAGTAACAATTAATCAGGCTGAGACACGGCACATGCTCTGCTACCCACTACATTTGCCTGATTGACAGTGCTCTGCTAATTGCGAACAAGATACAAAACAAAATACCACACTATGGTGAGAAGGGGAGCGGGAACGCTCTACTCACCGGCAGAGTAAGTGTCAAATCCAGCTGATACCAAATGCATCAAATTAGCCTTGGCAAGAGCACCCTGCAAACTGTTGAACAGGATTTAATTCTGTGTAAATTACACAGTAAGAGGGGAGTGGGAACACTTATTTATTCAGCATGAGCGTGAGCACTCTGCTAACTGAGTGAGAGGGGAGCAAGAACACTCTCGTCACCGATAACATACGTAACATTAGGCAGTATGAGCCAACAACGAGCGGCACACACTCTCATCAGTGCTCTGCTAATTAACTGTTAGCGAGAGTGGCAGCACTCCACTAATCCTGAAAACAACAAAGATAAAAGGAACAATATGTTTAGCGTCAGGACCAAGGATGCTCCTCTCACTGACACACTATATAATGCCAATCGATCTTACAAATTGATGTCCACGGGTGAAACAAGTACTTAATGGGCTGTTGGAAATGGAGGCGATGATTTTACATAATGCTACTACAGCAAATGACCTGTGTAAACGAGAAGATGATAAGGAACTGATCGCTTGGATTACACCAGTAGTTATATCTGGTCTGGGGTCATCCAATCTTCATGACTTTGAAGATTAAAATACTCTACCTGTGTGTGCACAAGATGGAAGATATCCAGTGATAAGCATTACCTCTGGCAGTCGGAAAGGGTGAACTTCTTTTGTTGCACCTTTTTCACAGAAACCATTATGCCATAAAATAGTAGGTTAACAAAAGTGTTATTAATCACGTTAATGAGGGCTCAGAAAACGAAACCTTTGTTGTTGTTCGTCATTAGTAACACCTGTTTATATTGACTATTTCATGTCATAATGCATACTGTTGTAAAGGTCTATTAACTGACCTACTATGCAAAGTGTCACTTTGCTTGCTGTGCTCAAATTATGAAAAATATTCATAATAATTTGGGATCCATATTCAAAGTGTTTCTACAACACATATTAAGAAGGAAAAAAATAAAAAAACGATATTTGGATCAATTCATATTATATATATATATTTCTTTTTTTAAAGAAAGGTGTAGTCCCATCCCTTGTGATGTGGCCCATGGGACCTTATTTTCAGAAAAGCAGTTGTGAATGGGGAAAGACAAATACTTTGAATTGATTGAATTGTGCCATGAATAATGATCAATGAAACTGCTCAGTGAACTTTGATCAGTACATGTCCCTAAAACCAACATAGCCATCACCTTGGCACAGAGTACAAGAGTATTTTTTAAAAAAGTTTGCTAGACACTACTAGTGGGCCAAGTCGAACCTTATGGCGTTCCACTTTGGTCAGCCAAATCCATCTGACAAAGATAGATACAGACTTGCTTTTCACTCAGAGTTGCGTTTTGAAATGCAGCAAACTGCAATACAACTGAATAAATAAGACTTGGTAATATAACTTTAAGCAAAATCAAACCCTAACAGCTGACGTTTACAATGACAAATTTCGAATCCATTGAGATATTCAGTCATTTTAAGTAACTTTCTCACTTGCTTTAATTGCTAGTCAACTCTTTATGATAATTGATTATGAAAGATCAGTGTACAAAAAATAAGTAATTTTTCCAGTGGCACTCCCCAGCTTCCATACATGAAGTAGATGTGGACTGGTCTGGCAGCCTGGCATAACCTCTCCCTGATCCTTTGCCTGTGTGTGTGTGTGTGTGTGTGTGTGTGTGTGTGTGTGCGTGTGCGTGCGCGTGCGTGCGTGCGTGCGTGTCTTTGTGTGTGTATTTGTTGTTGTCATCCACTTCAGTTTCTGGTAGCATGTGGCTCATCCTCACTCTGTCCCTGACACTGACTGTTGAGTGTTTAGACTGTGATCGACCCCACATAGTGATGATCATTCTTGGTTTCTTTTCTCTCTGTCTGTCTGTGTTCCATTGCTGTTTAACCTAGGTTTGTCTCCCTGTTGTGTTTTTCTTTTTGTTTTTTTCTAGATCTCTTCCTGTTTGCCCCTAGCATGTTGATGTGGCGTCACAGTTCATCGTCCAGTCCTTGTCTTCTGCGCTTCTCTGATGCTTCCAAATTCACTTTTGACCTTGTGTTTGACATTGATTACTTAGAGGTTTTGTTTTGTTGTTTCCCATATGTCCTTAGCTGCCAACAGGGGCACTAGAAAGACTGCCACTGACCATGTTTGAAAGTTAAATCTGAAATATTACAAACAAAAAGAGCATCTATTTTTCTAGAACTGACTAATTATAACCACTAGATTGTTGCAAAGCTTGACACGAGTCTGACCTTTAACTTTGTTTTATCTCCTGTGTTGTGGAGCAGTCCTCCCAGTGCCCCATCCTATGGTTTTGTTGTGTTTTTCGTGTGAAAGCAGCTTATCTCTCTAGGCTATGTTGTGTATGAGTGTCGGTATGTGTCTCCTAAGTTAGGGAAACTTTTCAAGCAGTGATCATGTGTTGTTGGACATTTGTAATTTAATGCTAGGCTAGCTAAGGGTTCATCCTCGGGAGTTCCCATTTGAGTGATGTTATAAGGAGGTAACATTTATTGTCATTGTAAAAATCAGATTTTACTTTAAGCCTGTCGGCACACCACCACAAGCACATGATGCTGTTCTGCTCTTTTGTGTGGAGAATCAGACACAAAGACTTTTGTCACAGTATATTTAGTATGCATGTTTTTTTTAATATCTGCACTGAAATTCTTGGCAAAATGTGATCTAGTTTGTGTTAAGTTAAAAATTATGAATAAACTGGTGCCAAATGTTTTGCACAATCAGTTTTTCCCCCCTTTTATTTGACTTGTTTTACTGGTCAGAGGTTGGTTGGTGTGGCAGGTGGCATCATGTACAGCAGCTGTAACTGAAGAACTGACTCAGGCTCGATGTCAAGTTGATCCCTTGCAACATTAAATAATTTTATTTCTTTATAGTTATATATACCAAGAGAGCGTGCAGTCCGATATCAAACACAAGTGTCCTACTCCTAAGCAGTGCTATATTTCTATTTGTGTGCATTCATTGACCCGACAGGTCAGGACGACACTCATTTAGGCTGCTGACTGTTTCCCTGACCAGTGGACCAGCAATTTGACTTGAGAGTGTAACTATTCATCCATGATCTCCTTGTGCTTGAATAAAACATTATTATACAGGTCCCATATTTTCCAACAGTCTCCTTCATAGAAACAGAAATGAGACTGTAAAATCCTAGAAGGATTTGTTGAGAGTTGTGGAACTTCATGAAAAATGAAGACTTTTTTGACTGCTGTGATAGCCCACACTGGGCAGCTTTCTATCCAGAGTAGGGTAGATATAATATGTGAATTGTGATTCAGGGATGGTTGTAACATTTTCTTATAAGGTGTTACAACCATCCCCACCCCTGTCAGCCATTGTTTAGCTAGCTGTATCAGCATGGTTGTTTGAAATTAGAATGACACATATTTTACATAAGAACCTACTCTTTAAACTAACATAAGTTACCTAATTTAAACATCAACAGAATCAGTGCTAATCAAAATTTAGACTTGGTCCAAAAAATTACTTTGTTACCTGAAAATGTATGTTTTGGCTCTAAAATCTGCATACTTCTTCTCACACATTGATGACCCTCCAGTTTGTCCAGCCAAAACAGCAAATGTGAAGGCAGAACAGGAAATGGATTTTGATATATGATAAGTTTTTATATCTGCGATGAGAAAAATTTGAACCTCAATATCTGACAAGGTAATGGAAAAAAATGTACTGGTGAAACTCTAAATAACAGTTTAATAAATGGGTCTCTTGGAAATGTGGAAACTATAGTTTTAAATTTTAGAAAATTACAAACCCTTAATTCTTTAATACAGAGTATTCTAAAAAGGCATACTTAGAACACTCTGCTTGTCCGCTCTCTCTCTCTCGGAGTCTGTGTGTTTAAATGGGAAATTACTTATTATGGCTGCTATGACTCACACAGTCACACACACTGACTCAGGGTTAGGGTTAGGCTAAACTGCTAAGTTTGTGGCAGCTGATGAGCTGAAGCTTGCTGATAAACAAACTGATCTCCTATGTCCTGCTCCCAGTCTTGTGCTGCTGCTCTGGAGGTCTCTCATTCTCTGGAGCCGCTCTGACTGCAATTGCAGTGTCTCCAGGCTCTTTAGGTAGAGTGGACAGGCTAGATGGTAGATCAGCAGCAGGGCAGCCCACCTCCACCATCTGGCCTTTTCTTTTTGTTGGCAGAACAACTGGCCCATAATCTGGGGCACCAGCCCTGCTGCTCGCTGATGGCTTTTGCAAACCAACCACAAGAAAAACACAAGCACAACCGATTAACACAAACATATGTTTATGAAATATTTTATTTATTTTTTCAGTCCAATGTATAATAAGATGGAGGGAGATTGGTCTGACCTGAGGCCTGGTGCCAGATCTCTGCTTTCCCTTCTGTGTCCACTCTTCTTTGTGCCTGGGAAGTCCTGATGTACAGCTGGAGGGAGGGAGTTGTGGGCCATTTAAGTAGCTTAATCACAACGCAAAAGAGACAAGCATGCTATTTGCTGTATGCTCAGTGGTTATATCTGGTTAATGGGTTGTCATTGTGTTTTTCCTGCAGCTGGTTTGTAAAAAGAAAACAGCCAGCTGCTGAGCTGATGCGGTGCTTTGAGCACACTGGCACTTGACCTGTGGCAGCTGCAGTGTCTCTGGGCTCATTACATACAGCAGACTGGTCTATCCGCTGCCACTGTGCAGCCCTGCTTCTGCTCCAGCCTGTCTGCCCAATCTTAGGTTAAGTAGACAGGCCGTATGATGAATGGCTCTGGACAAGTGACCCAGACAGGAGCAGACCAAGGGAGAGGTGAGTACTGGTGTGTTTGATCCATAATAAAGCATTTAAAAAGGATCAGAAGGAAAGAAAAGTATTGCTAGGTAACACAACAGTATTCCTAAAAAGATTATCATCATGATCCTCAGTGGGATCTATACAAATGAAACTAACACAATTAAATTAATCTGCTTTAATAACCTGGATAACTGCTGGTATATGGGCTAAAATGTAACAAAAACGACACCCAGCTATACATTTAAAGACATGCATATTGCCATCTCCTGGTAGAGAGGGCAAAGATCAGTTTCACCAACTTTAACTGCATTTGCAAGCAACGGAATAAACTGACCCACTACATACAGTAACAACTCTACATGCAAGAATTACTTAGGTTACATTATATGATGAACTCCATTGCACTAATAAATGCACTCCTCATCTCTTGCCCTGTACAGAGATGAATCATAGATTTATAGAGAAGATAAAGTCTAGGAGGAGAAGAAGAATGGGAGGGAGTTCTATTAAATCAGTGGGCTACACAGAGCGGAAAGGCAGAGTGTCTGCAGGGAGGGCCATTGTTCCAGACAAAACCGACTTGAATTACTTGGTTTCGGCAAGCTGGTGTTTGCCACTGGGCTGCTTGTGGAGGGGCAGCCTGACTGCTCTGCAATAGCCGATGAACTTTCTTCCCTAAGAAGTTGTTCTATTATAACTTTAGCAGCAAGACTTCTGGTCAGAATAGGACACCTTATTTCCTCATGTTCCTCAATTAAAAAACAACTCGGCAATAACAGGGAAAAATATAGATGCCCCCATACTCTACTTTATCCACACGCTCATGTTATCAGTAGCTGTGTAGGACTAAAAACTGCAGACCTTCAGGTTTAGCTTTGTCCAGATATTCCCTCTGACGTGCACTTTATCCTCACACTGATATTTGACCTTTACTAAACTAACTCTGTATGTGTTCTATTAATAGCATAAGTGCTTATTTTATGTCACCAGAGGGTCCTAATTAAATAATGCTCCAACTGGCTATATAGTCAGCCCATAACATGTGGCTGCCCAGTTAGAATGATACATATTGTAATATTCTTGTTGTGACAGTACTTGAAGGTGTATGCTTTCATTTAGTGGGTATGAAGTTTAAATATCACATTACACTTGTTATATTGCTTCAGAGCCAAAAATTCCCTGCAACATTTTGAAGGCCCCAGACATACAGTATGTATATCTGAGGTGTTGTTGTTCGCAGATATAATCAGCCTACTCGTTTTAGTCATTACTGTTCCCCCGATACCCTGGGAGTACATTAATCTCTGTTTTAACTCTTGTAAGAGAATTTGAAAATGTGAAAATCGAATAATTGGATCTCAATAAGTGTACCTGATTTGAAATAAATGAGTTAAAACAGGTAGAACCTGTATGTCCCTTTATTTTCAAAGAAATGTGTTTTTCACAAACTGAAGGCATGTCCACAAAGCTAAATAATTGATGGGTTTTAGTGATTGCATGAGAAACTGGAGTAAAGTCTGTGTTCTCTGCTGAAGAGTTCAGACGGCAGCAAGTAAGAAAAATCATATGCTCTAAGTCTGGTTCATTGGGTTGGGTTCCCTATCATATAACGGTATTGGATACAGTCTCTCCTCCAGGTGCCTTCTGGGTGATGGTGTTTTTTATGGGTTATGACTGTTCTATGAGATCCTGCATCTGCAACAGTCTTCAGTCAATCAATCAAACCTGCACCAATCCAGCACACTGACACTGAAACTGTTCAAAGGTAAAATCTCTGACCTGGAACTTTTTGCTCATGTTTGTGAAGTTGTTTTTTGCTCCACTGCATTAAAAAAACTGGAATTTGATTATTATTATCATTACTTTTAGTATGACATTGTTGTGATTTTAGTGTGACACCTTGTTGATTCACTAGAACTAACCCCCGGCTGAGTTTTCTTTTGTTTGGGGTGAGATCTGTGTCTCCAAATCTTGGATTGTTTTTATTGGCTCTTTGCTTTCTGCACCACATGAAGCACCACAGCAGCACAATCCAACTGTCATTTGCGTAAGACTATGTGATGCTTGGTTGGTTGGTTGGTTTCTGTACAAATAAAATGTTTGAGAAATCGCCCTATTTCCGGTGTGTTTTCTTGAACTCAAATTGCTTTGAATTGTATTTCTGGTAGGTACTGCCAATGTGTTTATCAAACATTATCCAAACTGTGTTATAGATGATAAAATACATGGAAAGTGGAGCCTGTAGCGTGTCTGGTAGAGCCCTGGTTGCACCATACCCCACAGAAAATGAACAGAGGACAGTTCTCAAGCCTGCTTTTAATGGCTTGCTACACTACTTGAAGGTTGAAATAATGAATGATTTCTGTCTCCAATCAGCAGGACAAATCAAGGGTGACACTGCATAATACAGATGTTTTTTTACTCACATCCTGTGAACTTACAGTGGGATTTTGTGGTATGAATCAGTCTACATACATGGTATCTGCAGGGTCTTAAAAAGCATTAAAATTTGCTAAATCAATTTAGCGGAAATGAAGGCCCATAGAACAGTATTAAAAAGTCTTAAAGTCCGTGTAAAGCAAAATCAGCCATTTTCTTCTAAACACATTAAACAGGTCATAAATGTGTTTACTTAAAACATGTAAAAGCCATTCGGCCATGTAGAATTTAATTTTGGAGCTAGGCTCACAAACTGCTTTTGAACATTTCTGTGTTCAGGATTTAATGGGCGGGTCAGAAATCATGCAAATCATAGAGCCGCGTTACGTAAGGCGGCCCTATGATTTGCATAAACCCGGCCCTGCTGCGGAAGTGGTATAAATACGTTCAGCGCGTCAGCTTCAGTGGTTCTCCCACTTGCTCTCCAGTCTTGGATAGCATTGCTTACAATAGTTTGCAGCTAGCTAACCAGCCAACCAGTCAGCTAACCAGTCACGTCTCCTCCACATCGCTCTGCATCTTTCCTGGATGCCACAGTGTGCAGGGTGACGGCGCTGTTAGCTTATTTAAGTTTCCTAAGGAGGACAACGTAAGGAAACAGTGGATCGATTTTGTCAAGAGGAGCTAAAGCTACTGTGGGGAGTTAAACATCACCACCAACACCCGTCTCTGCAGTGTCCACTTTACCCCTGATAGTTTCAGCAACTATCACCAGGTAATGTCTGGATTTCTGCAGAGTCCGTTGACGCTGGTCACTGGAACCCTCACGAACCAACCCTCTCCGTCCCGGCTTGCAACAAATACCACAGCTGTACGTGGAGAAGCGTCTGTCCACCTGTCCGTCCTCCGCATGTCCTCCCGACTCTCCCTCACATTTCTGCTCAGAAAACAGCGTCTGTCACGTTTGTCACAAGAGTGGTTTAGCTCACCGAGTGTTTGACGAAAATAAATCACCGCAACTGTCAGCCCTCCTGACCGAGACTTCAGGGAACTTTCCCCCAGAAAACAGCCTCCGTCCCCGCGACTGACAGAGTCAGACGGCGTCCTGTTTACTGATGGTGATTATGTATAATTATGTAACTTAGCGCGAAAAACTTCACTCTGTCACTTTCCAGGGTGTTTGGTGGGTCAGGATCTCAATCACTACACATTATAACAGCATCCATATGATTATAAACTGTCTGCGGGTTTACATAGACAAGGGGAACACCTGGGGAGACACCAACGTCATTAACATGACGTGTCCCCCCGCGCCACATGGGCGTGGTTCCAGCGCCTCTAACTGACACGCCCCCAGCGTTTCACAGCAGAAAGAAGTGCTTGTTTTTCCATGATTTAGAGACCTAATTTTATATACTTAGCATTTTTTTTAATCTTTCAAATTTGGCTCAGTTGTCAATGAAACATGTTTCTATGGTGTGACAAACTCATAACACAATTTTTTTGCCGCTTTACACGGTCTTTAAATGCCATTTCCCAAGGTATTAAATTTGATAGCTTATCAAATTTAATATGTATATTTTCCATGTATATTTAATGTATATATGTATATTATTCCAAATAGGGAAAGTTTGCCTGAATGTAATCATTGAGTGACCACGAGTTGTTACCAGACATTTCCCAATAACTCCTCATATGTTTTTAATTTAAATTGATATCTGAGGCTCTTAGAGTTGAAATATTTCACTAAATAGCCAAAATTAGACTTAAGTTCTGGAAAAAGTATATTCAAATTCATGTAGCAGAACCTTTTTTTAAATTTATTTTCTACCCCATTAGTATCTCAGCACCCCTCGGATTTATCTTGTTAACCTTTGGAGGGGCCTTACCTCTAGGCTGGGAACCACAAGATGAAACTACCTAATTGTATATAAATTAATTACAGCTAACAAAATGTATGTAATGTTAGTAATCTAATGATAAATTATCGAATATAATATAATCGGAGTGCACTGGGTAAGCCCTGGAAATGGTACTGTGAGGCTGTTACAGTCCAGCAGATGGCAGTAATGAAATATTTATGGATGACAAGCGCCAGAAAAATCAACAGAAGAAGAAGAAGAAGAAGAAGAAGAAGAAGAAGAAGGAGAAGCCGAAGAAGAAGGAAAACAGTTCCGCGTTAACTGTAATCCAAGTACAGCAGTTTTCAAGTTGCTATTAATTTGCCTTTAAAACTTCTGTGACCACAGAAGCAGGAGAAAGTATAATCCATCAGACACCGAAGAGAAAACATGGCGACCACTATCACCACACAGCGGGGACAGGTACGCAGCGGGCTCTGAGTTTATTCCGTTTATTGTGAGGATTACAGGCACACAGCTAGGCGGAACTAGCTGGACTGTAGTTTGACAACATCTCTGACAAGTAACTAACATCATCTTTGACGGCGTTCGACAACACTATCGCTATCACCTGCTGTTTGCAAGAAATAGCCCGTCACGGTATATGACGAGCTACTGTGAGGTTGTGACGGCTCACAGTTTCTGGGTTTTAATCATCAGCTAACAGTTACAACAGCTCATGCGCAGATTGAGGTGTCCAATAAATACCTAGCTCTGACGCAGTATTGGCTGTAAATTTAACGACAGAAACAACAAATAAACCAATTTTAAACGTCGGCAAAATACTGAGACCGTTTCCTGTCCGTGAATTTTAGGGGTAAGGTGGCTCATTACTGGAGGTGGCTAGAGTAACCTAGTACAGAACTGTACTCAGGAAAAAGTAATGTTAGACTTTCTAAAAACAAATACATATGTGGAATTCAAAGTAGTCATCAAGGTATACACTTGAGTTGGAGCACGAAAGTATCCGGTGGAAAAAAGACTCGAATAGTAAGAATTTTAATGAGTAAAAACAACACACCCACTGCTTTTAATATATGTGGATCCTAAGGGAAATAACTGAACATTCGTCTGTGTTCATAGGCAGTTTGTGTTGTAATGTCACGTCATCATTTCCTGATCATAATCTACTACATGAACTTAGTCTCTTACCTGGCTAATACTGTATTGTATCAGATGATTTGTTTAGGTTGATGTAGGGCTTGGCAGTATATACAATATTCTTTAGCTATATCGCTAAAGATGATTTAAATCAATATATATTTTTTTTGTTTACTTCTCTGTAAGCACACTGTAAATGCTGGACTGGACAATAAGATAAAATAATATTATCATTTTTGACCAAATACCTCAATATCAATATTGCAACAATATTGTAGGGATGACTATATGTACTTATGCCACATTACAAATTAATGATATCCAAAATCTAAAACCATACATAGTCTCATGTCATGATACTGATATAAAATAACGATATGTATTGATCAGGAGAAAATGATGTGACATTTTAATCATGACTTTCCTATGAAATGGAAGTGTTTTCTCTTTTTCACTTGTACCTTGGAATGCGAATTGATATTTTAGTAACAACAAATGCCTTTATTGATTCTGCTATCTGTCTGAGTCTCTTTTTGATTCCTGATCAATCTTCCGTGTGGAAAACATGTAGACTTACACTAGTTTTTGATGTCAACAGAACTGTTTTACTAACTCTTAGTTTGAAAACATTGTTCTAGACACAGGGTAGAAAACAACCATGCTTTGGGCCGTTTCTTCCTCTTTGCCATGACTCCTCCTTGTTGCAAGTGTACAACAGTGAAGATGCACTACTTGGACATCATTGTTGACATTCGATTCTCACCCCTACTTTTACGTGTGGAAGACCACCTGTGGTTAAAATTAAGTCACGTCCACATTAATAAAAGCAGGCTGTTTTTTTAAATAATTCACTTTTTACTTTTGTCTCTCTTCAGCGGCCTCATGAATGTAGCCTACCTAATAACCTGGCCACTGAGTGTATGTTGTATGCATGTGTGGATTTCCAGTACACTGTGGTCTATCCGCTCTGTTCAGCCTTAACATGAACACATGTGTCTTAAAATGGGAGTAATTCCACATACATGTCATGTTTGGCCCTGGTGATAAGTTTCTGACTTTTTGTGCCCATCTTGCTTGAGAATACAGTTAAGAAGAAAATGGCTTTTTCACTTAGGCATTTTCAGACTTTATCACCTATAAGGTAATACTGATGGTCTTCAAACACACAACATGCACACTCCTGTCTGTGTGGTACTCCTCAGGACCTCCACCATAGTCACTAAACATTAGGGCTGCAACTAATGATTATTTTCAGTGTTGATACATCTGGTGATTATTTCCTAGATTAATTGATTAATTGTTTGGTCTTAGGATGTCACAATATGGTGAAAAATATTAATCAGTTTTTCCAAAAACCAAGATAATGTCCAGAAGCCAAAAATATTCAGTTTACTGTCATAGAGAAAAAAAACCCAGAAAATATTCACCTTGAAGAAACTGGAATTGGAGAATTTTTATTTTTCTTTGAAATTTGCTCAAATTTAGTAATTAATTGTCAAAATAGTTGCTGATTAATTCAATCATTGACAGTCAAGCAAACAATCACTCAAAATGGAATGCAGTGCAACTGACTGGTTTGAAGGTAACTTTGACTGCCTCTGAGATGTTTCAGAGATCCTTTATTGATGAGAAGCCTCATCAGGTTCACTCCTAGAGGAGAAACTAAATTGACAACATTGCCAAAGATTCCTGTTTAATATTCTTGAGAAGAAGGTTCACTCTGTACAGGTTTGGGACACCAAACTCTGTAACACTTTGTTGTTTATTGTTGAGTCACTGAAGGGTGGTATTTTTTGTTGAGTCTTTATTTTTAGTAGATATAATTTGAATGTGTCCAACTCTAACCTGCAAACAGCACCAGGATAAAGTCAAGCTGTTGTGAATTCCCCCCTATCTTTTTTCTGTGAAAGTCTGCTATACTTTTCTCTTGTTGCAGGCGTGTAACTGCTCTGTGCTAGTCTATTGTATACACACCAAATGCTGTTGATCACATGCACATGACTTGCAGAAAAGGGCAGCTATTGGCCCTATTATTAGGATGATTAGCTTTAGACCCACATTATGTTAAAACGGTTCAGTTGATGACTGTTTTTTTACAACCAAGTTTTCAGTTAGGGGTTCATCATGTTTTCAATTAGACAATTAAAGACATAAATGAAAACACATGTAGAAAAACACAATGATTAATATTATAGACTAAAAACAACAGATGAGACTAAGTGATAAGTCTCCTAAAACAAAAAAACCACGGCCGCATTTGTAGAATAAATCCCAGTCACATTAAGTGTTTTTGGGTTTTTTTAAATACAATTTGAGTTGAAATTATTACACATTTGGAAGTTGTTGTTGATTTTGGTGTTCTTTTTACATTTTCAGTCTGGATTTGAGTTGATGTGTGTGTATGTATATATGTATTCAGGTGTATATTGGGGAGCTTCCACAGGACTTCCTCCGCATAACCCCCACACAACAGCAGCAGCAGGTCCAGATGGATGCCCAGGCAGCCAGACAGCTGCAGTATGGAGGCTCAATAGGTACTGTGGGGCGACTCAGCATTACTGTTGTCCAGGTAAACACAGCTCAGCTTTTTTGTTAGCAATTCAGCTGTGTCTCATTTACATGTTTGTGCAAATATGAATAATATGATATTAGTACCAAAAACATAAATGTCCTTATTTAGATATAAATCATATTAAGAATGACAGTACATTATACTTTTTAGATGACGTTTTAGATTAAAGTTAAGTATCTAGTATTTCAACAAAAATAATCCTTAAACTTTGTAGGTGCAGAAATAGCAACACCTCTGTAAATGGATATACTTAATACCTCAGTGTTAAGGGTTAGGGTTATGGTTGTTAAATATAAAGCACTATATGGCCTAATCAGTTTTTATTATTGCAGAGGTGATATTAGTGGGTGAAATCTAACTAGACTCCTCATCACAGATTTCAAATAATCAAATTGTATCCATTTACAACCATCTATTGAATACAGGGGGCTACTGGACTCACACCAGCTTGAATGTATCACCTAACTGAAGCCACCTTGTTTGTTTTGCTGTGTAGGCCAAGCTGGCAAAAAACTATGGTATGACCCGGATGGATCCGTACTGTAGAATCCGACTGGGCTACGCAGTCTACGAGACACCAACTGCTCACAACGGGGCCAAGAACCCACGCTGGAACAAGGTGATCCAGTGCACGGTGCCTCCTGGGGTGGACTCCTTCTACCTGGAGATCTTTGATGAGGTGAGTAGTTGGGGAGGTGGATGAGTTCATAAAGGCTGTCGATATGTGGTCTTCTGAACTCCTTAACATGTACATAAGTATGTTGCCACTGTTACTCTGTCGGATTCAACTGAACTTCAGATAAACTTCCGGTACATAGATTCACTTTGCTTATTGTACACCTCTTTCACAGAGTAGAACTACACAAACAGTTAAAGGCCATTTGGGCTTCTGATTAATTAATTTGAGAACAGGATAGAGCTTAAACATTTTATACAAGCAGTACTTGAAAGTGTATCTTCTCAAAACCTACACTATGTTGGGAATCGATATTGATTATTGATTATTAATCAAAATGTTACTGTTAATTAAATAAAATGTTACTGTTAATTAAATTATTATAGTTAATTAATGAAACGTAGGTTACTGTGATTCTTTAAAAAAACACGGGGCACCACCCTGAAATCAGGGAGTCCTTTGTAAAAACTACAAAGATGGCCGAACGTGGTGAAGTGTAAAACGTTTCTTAAAGTACACACTTACAGTAAGTCCTGAATTTAACTGGAGTCTCTTCGCAGCATCACGTTACCCGGCGAATGTGATGTGCCGAGGGGTCTCCTGACCTTTAAACTCTGAGTGACGTCATGGTCATCCTGGCAGAGTTTCATGGCCCGCGGCCACTTTAATCCAATAGGGACCAGGTGAAAGTTTTGGGGAAGGGTGATACCTTGAGTTACAGTTCTTCACACCTTTCTGGCGTTGGCTCGTTTCCTTTATTCTTAACTTCCTCAAGTTGATAAGGCCCTAGTAGTAAGGCTTTTTTTTTTTTTTTTTTTTTACTTGCAGGCCTTCTCTTTGTTTGAGCCATGTGGGATCAGGGCCCAGCAAAAATCAATCATCCATGAAGGCATACAGTACTGACCTCGATAAAACTGTTGTGGTAATTCTTCTCACAACTGAACTGAAATATTAATGTATTACATTTTTGTGACACACTGTAACTTAAGGTAATTGCCACGTTGTATGCCTGACTGCTGACACCCAAGCCTCCAGGAAGAGCCTCCGACTTTGAAGCCAGTTTTGGTAGTGGCCAAGCCTTGTAATTACATTGCCACTGCGGCCCAAAAAGACATTTTCCCATAACATTTCAAAAGAAGCATCTGTAAAACAGTGGATACATTTTTTTGAGCGTCAGAGCCCTCGCCAAATGATTAGTTTCACTGTCATAACTGGAGCCTTTCAGTAAATAATTTTGTCCCCATTCAAGTTAGCCAGGCGCTACATTAGAAGTTAGCCGGCTCTGGTGTTGGAAATCTTTAGCGCGCACGCTCCATTGGCCTCACAACATGGAAGGTCTGGGTATTTTCATACCAAGGAAGTTGCGCTTTTATGGCTTCAGAATGCCACTGAGCAGCTTAATAGGAATGAATGGGGCCCTACCTCCACCACAAAATACAATTTGGGCCATAATTCAAGAATTCATAGAATAATTACCATAACATATCTCTCTATAAAAGCAAGAAATCTCTGTCTGTCTGTCTGTCTGTCTGTCTGTCTGTCTGTCTGTGTGTGCCTCAAATATCTCTGCGGATCAGGATCAGACTGACCTGAGAGTTTCAACATGGCTGCTGCTTGGTTCAGTGGTGTGCAACGTCGCATTTGTTTGGACTGCAATGATACTGTGAATAAATTATTTCAGAAATGCTTTACCAATTCAGCGAGCATTGTCCACCGGAGCCACCACAGTCACGTGCACACCAGAGCCAATCACTGCAGACCCCCCACCTTAAGAAACAAGCACATTTGTATCTGCAGCTGCACAAGCTGGACCGGGATTTTGCCGGCGGATCGGTCCCGTTCTGTTAGGTGCATCTAAACTGACTGTTGTGTATTAATGAGACTAAAAGAGTCTGGACCGAGTCTGTTCGGGTCTGAGGAGATCTGGAGACGCGCGGATAACAAAGTGGAATCGGAATCTGTGGATGTTCGTGTGTAGCTAGCTGCTAGCCGCTAGCCCACCTACACGGCCCACCTCCCGAGGTGACGGACCGGACGCACTGGCACGTCCAAAACTGGACTAAGGGTAAATAATGTCCGCCACGCTTTTTCGCGAACATTGCCGTAACATTTGTTTTGTGTCTGGTGCAGGAAGAAACGGTAAAAACGGGCTGTCCAAGCAGCAAGTTTGGTTGTTGAGGAACAGGAAGTTATGGGAGGGACGTAGGCGGATGAATGACAGGCAACAATGTTTGGTGTATAGACAGCGATAGAGACAGCGATATTGAGAGTTGAGAGATTTGTTACATTAGCGTGTTTGGAGTGTATAGTTAGTGTGTTATGTAGTGTTTGGTGTGTGGTGGAGTCGGTTTTTTGTTCAATGAGTCAAAACAATGAGGAGACTGCTGAATGAGCATTGCCTGCATTTAAATGTAAATAGTTACATATAACTTTGTACATCTATCTATAATACAAGGAATCTCTGTCTGTCTGTCTGTCTGTCTGTCTGTCTGTCTGTCTGTGTGTGTGTGTGTGTGTGTGTGTGTGTGTGTGTGTGTGTGTGTGTGTGTGTGTGTGTGTGTGTGTGTGTGTGTGTGTTCCTGTTCCTCAAATATCTCTGCGGATCAGGATCAGACTGACCTGAGACTTTCAACATGGCTGTGAATAAATTATTTCATAAATTCTTTACAAATTCTGCAAGCAGTGTCCACCGGAGCCACCACAGTCACGTGGGCACCAGAGCCAACCACTGCACACAGTGGCCACGTGCGCACCAGAGCCAATCACTGCAGAGCTCAAGCCCACGACATACCTTAAAAAAACAAGCGGATTTATACCTGCAGTGGCGCGAGCTGGACCGGGATTTTGCCGGCGGTTCGGTTCCGTTCTGTGCATCTAAACTGACTGTTGTGGATTAATGAGATTAAACAAGTCCAGGTCTGTTCGGGTCTGAGGAGATCTGGAGACGCACGGACAACAAAGTGGGATCGGAATCTGTGGATGTTTGTGTGTAGCTAGCGCTAGCCGCTCTAGCTGCTAGCTAGCACTAGCTACACGGCCCACCGCCCGAGTTGACGGAGCGGACGCACTGGCACGTCCAAAACCGGATTTAGGGTAAATAATGTCCAACAGCCTTTTTGCGAACATTGCCGTTACGTTTGCTTTGTGTCTGGTGCAGGAAGAAACAGTAAAAATGTGCTTTTGTTCTGTTCTGTTCATCTAAACTGACTGTTGTGGATAATAATGAGATTAAACAAGTCCAGACTGAGTCTGTTCGGGTCTGAGGCGATCCGGAGACACGCGGTCAACAAAGTGGGATCGGAATCTGTGGATGTTTGTGTGTAGCTAGCTGCTAGCCGCTAGCCAACCCACACGGCCTAACGTTACCTACGGAGTTGACGGAGCGGACGCACCGGCACGTCCAAAACCGGATTTAGGGTAAATAATGTCCAACACGCTTTTTCGCGAACATTGCCGTTACGTTTGCTTTATGTCTGGTGCAGGAAGAAACAGTAAAAATGTGCTTTTGTCACGAAAGTGTCCAAGCAGCAAGTTTGGTTGTTGAGGAAGAGTAAGATGTGGGAGGGACATCGGCGGATGATTGACAGCAGCAGTGATGTGTTGGAGACAGTGACAGAGATAGCGAGTTTTGAGAGTTGAGAGATTTGTGACATATAGCGTGTTTGGAGTGTATAGTTAGTGTGTTATGTAGTGTTTGGTGTAGTGTGTTTAGTGAGTAGTGGAGTCGTGTTGTGAGGCAAACCAAGGAGGAGACGGCTGAATGTGGAACAGGCAGGAATGATCTGAGCCCTGAGCCTGAGGCATTGCCTGCATTTAAATGTAAATAGTTACACATAGCTTTGTAAATTTCAAAAACTTATGTACCAATTTAGCAAACAACAATTTATATTTGCATTATAACTAATGCAATTGGTCCATTAAACATATTTGTGGTTTCACAGTAAAAAAAACAAACTTTTTCTCCTCTGATTTTATGTTATTTTGTGATTTTAGGACCATAGTGTTAATATAGTACCTTAAAATGAAAAAATAACTGTACAGTCACACATGTGAGGTTGTGCTAAAAATAATTACACCAAGTAAGGCAAGGTAAATAGTTTTTAAGGTGACATATAATGGTATAATCAAAAACAGCCAATTCTATCCCTGACGTCCCACCTTCAAACACAGCCTCATTTGGCCATCCATGAAAAAGCTACTTAACCTCCCACTTTTCTATAGAAATACATGCTTCCTACGGGCAATGCACTAGTTTTTAAAATGTATGCACATATTTAGCAAACAACAATTTATATTTGCATTATAAGTAATAAAAAATGGTTTTGGAAGGCTGTTGTGATGACCTGTAAATGTTGCCCTGTAAATCTGTATCTCCCAGTTTCAACCAAAGCATGGTGGCAAACACTCAACATATAATGATCCCACGTAGAAATAGGAATAACAAATAAAATAATAAAATAAAACTAAAGTGATGAAAAGTTTTCGTAATTCATTCAATATGTTTTGTGAACATCAGCATGGTCCTTATATCACTACATATACATGGTTAATAGTGCTTTTCTACTGACCCATCAAAGCACTTTACAACACATTCATATTCAGAGGTCATGCAAGGTGCTCACTAGGGCTGTCCGATAAATCGAATTTTCATCGTCATCGCAATCTGAACATGTGCGATAAACACATTGCAAAAGACTGCCCGACACACGATGAATAAGAAAAATCAGCCATGCATGCACCATCAGAGGAGCCCTGGATACAAGGACCAATCAGATGAAGCCCCAGCTAGCCGTTAGCTACCCTGACAAAATTAATCGGCATCAGTTCAGTGGTGGTTGCCAGGTTATGATGGCTGAGGGAGGAGAGAAAAGCGATGAAAATGTGGTCGATGAAGACCATGTGGTGCTATATAGAGTTATTTTGGATTCAGGAGAGAGTGTAAAACATGCCGAGCAGTTCTTCCAACTTCTAGAGGAAGTGCAGAGAGAAATGTATACTGAAATGGACAGACAAAACATAGACCCAACACTGTACTAGCTGTGTACTATTTCCAATTTTAGATTTTATAATTTTTCGAGTCTCGATATTGTTGTTTTGGGGCACATAATATTTGGGCAAATACAAATTCTATACCATCACAGCATTGTGGTTAAAGAGACATTTTCTGCTACAGACGAAGGGTAAATTGGTCTCAAACTCTAAAATGGCGCTGTTGATCGAGCAACAGCCCAATGAAAAACCTCTCTTCTTTTTACTCTTTCTTTCTGCATGTTTGTATTTAGTGATATGATGAGCATGTGGTTTGTTGTGTTTTTCCATTTGTCTTTTTTTATGCTCCATCCAGAGAGCATTCTCCATGGACGACAGGATAGCATGGACTCACGTCACCATACCAGAAGGCTTGAGGGAGGGCAGTGTGGTGGATGAGTGGTTCAGCCTCAGTGGTAGGCAGGGCGATGACAAGGAGGGCATGATCAACCTGGTGATGTCTTTTGCCGTGAGTACATTTACAGACAGAAGATATTGAAAACATTCAAACATGTTTTTTTTTTGGTTTAGAGAGGTCGTAACAGTCAACAAGTCTTGCAGCACCTGAGCTGAAACAGACATGTATAAAACCAACCCCAACCAAACATGAATAAATATATATTTTTAAAATGATCGATCCTTTGAACCTAGCCTAAGAACCCATGTTGGGGTTATGATTAATAGGAACCAAGTGGAACTGTTAAGACCTACACTGAGGTTGGTTCAAGATTCCTCCATTGAACCAATAAAAGTGTGTCGCAGGGGTATATCAACATTTTGTCAGTAAGTTGATGAGTCAGAGCTAATCATTTAAAAATACCACTGATCACAAGTATAAATACTTCGTTACTGTGTTTAAGTAGATATCTGTACTTTACTTTTCGTATTTGTTTTTCTGACAACTTTTTGATTTTTCCTCCCTACATTTGAACGCAAATATTTGTGCTTTCTAGTCCTTACATTTTCAAAACAGGCTCATTTATTTAGCTTAAATGCATTTGAGGGGAATTATCTATTATCTATTGCGTCATTGCACTCTGCCTTCCCAACATCAGAAGACTGATTTCAACCTATCAGTGCATATCACGCACAACGAGAGGAATCCTACTGGTTCTACCTTTTAAGTTTAATATTCCTCAAATCATATTAATATAATGCAAGTCTCACTTAGCTTTGAAACGAAATGGCTGTTAGAAATTTCTGTCACAGGGATACGGTTTACTTTTATACTTTGTACATTTCAGAGACTGTACATTCTTGCTTATACTGGAGAGAAGATTTGGAATCAGTACTTCTAATGAGTCTTTTTACACAAGTATCTGTGTGTGTGTGTGTGTGTGTGTGTGTGTGTTTATGTGTGTGCTTTTACTTGAGTAATACTTGTCCATACTTTTGCCACTTCTGTGGTGGTATATGCATTTTCCCTCATTTGTCATTTCCTCAAAGCTCAATCCTTGTCAAATTGTTGGACGTTGGCCTCATCTCTGTACATTGTTTACTCTGCTGGTGTGGGTGTTACCCCTACAGTGCAGAGGTTGCAGTGATGTGATTGTTGTTTCTGTGTGTTTGTCGCCAGTCCTTACCAGCAGGGATGATGACTCAGCCTGTTGTCCTAATGCCCTCTGTTTATCAGCAAGGAGTTGGATATGTGCCCATTGCAGGTTAGACACAGACACACACACGCACACAAACAAATACACACAGCAGCTTAGGCTGAAAACTGATGCACCTCTTTGTAAACCAGTTTACAGGTTTGTAACTATTCCTTTAAAACTGTGTGTGGTGTGTCCCTAGGAGTGCCTGCAGTCTACAACCAGGGCATGGTGCCCATGGCAATGCCAGCAACCATGCCAGCTGTTGGAGGCCAGGGGCCAGTGTGCAGTGAGGAAGACCTGAAGGCTCTGCAGGACATGTTCCCCAACCTGGACAAGGAGGTGGTCCGCACTGTGCTGGACGCACAGCAGGGCAACAAGGATGCTGCCATCAACTCTCTGCTGCAGATGGCTGAGGAGCTCTAACTGCAGAACACAAGCTCACAGTGGACATGCCAACAAACAAACACACACACACACACATACGCACATGTATGCATGCACACAGATATGTAAAAAGTCTTTACTCATGGAAAGACCGCCCACTTGTTGCATACACACACATCCACAGAGTCCTCCCACACGCTGCATACCTGAGCTACCAGGAGCTCAGCTGTTCGCCACAGAGATCTGTTTCTTTCTTTCTATTGACTCCTTGTTGGCTCAACAGTACATTGAGCCTGGGCTGTCTCTTCTAACAGACAGCTGTCTGTCACAGCTGACAGTATGTTCTGAAGTGTTCGCCTTTGGTTTAGGATGATATAGATGTCAGATATTTGGGACAGAATCATGAAGGTTTCCATCACAGTAGAAAACCAAACTAGAAATTGAATCGGCTGTAATGTGACCTGATTGGTATTGTAAGTCTTACTAGCCCAAATCATTATGTCTTGATTCAACATCACACTCTTTCACTGTATCCATGGCGACCCATCTGTATTCCCCCTGCTGATTTGCACTGTTCTAGCTGTAGTGAGTCACATTCAGTCCATCTTCTGTTTATGGTGATGTTGTTGTTAATAGTGTGGAGAACCTGTCTCTAGTAACCTGCAATGAACTGCTTCTGTTTCATGTGTAGCTGTAAAATGTTTAGTGCACTTAAAATCTGATAAATTATTATGGATGTATTAAATTATATAGAATTTCTATATATTGATGAGAGAATTGAAAATGAACAAATGACCTGAGACATTTACTTACTTAGGGCGAGAAGAAATGGAACCCATGTTCAGTCTGTGAAGTGAGGATGTGAAGACTTAAAGTTATTGAAGTAATCATCTCAAAGATCTCAGTCCTCCTTGATTTAGTGACACCTTGCGTTACTTGTGGTAACAGCATATGTGGTTTATTACTGCACGTCACAGAATTCTGGGGACAACAAACCAAACTGTTGTCATTTTAATAAATATGTCAGGCAATATTTGGCCTTTTTCCATCTTTCTGTGAGCAACCATGGCTAGATTTTTTTGGCCTAACACCTGCAGCTCACTGTTGCTGTTCCTCATTGTTCCATTACTCCCTGCAATATTTCAAACTGATCCACTGTCAAAATCTGGTAATGTCCCTTGACTTGTTTTGTGGTCCACTTTTCCCAAATTGGCAGACATTCTTCTTACTTTGTGTGTTGTTTTACATTTTACTGCCCAGAGCAATACAGTAAACAACACATTGACAGCTGTTTCCCGAGCTCACTGACAAACTAATTGCATTTCCTGTGACTACTTCATTATAAAGAACAACTTGTGTTTTACCAGTAAAATGCTTTTGATGTGAAACTTCAACATTAGGAAGATTTTAATTAGTTGTAAATTAGAACAACAATTTTTTGGGAATGTGGACCAAGACACTGAGTTCAAAACTTCAAAGCTCAATCCCCTCATTAGGCGATAGTGACTTAACTTTTTTTTTTTTCAATGAACATTTTTGAGATGGCTTCTTTCAGTCATATGCTGTAAAGTCATTTAAAATCAGGACTTTCGATAAAGATGCAGTGTGAGCATGATGAGAATGAAGATGTCACTTTTATTAGTATGTTTTTAAGCTCCGCAGGATGTTTTCTGATACAATGAATCAGGTAAAGAGGAGACCTAAACTTTAAATGAGCTACCTATCCCCACCTGAGATCACAGTCACATGACTTAGTGTGCTCCCCATTGCTTCTAACACTACATGTTTAGCCTTATTATTTGTAGTTCCTAAAATGTTTATTTACATTTGTAGCTTATAAGATCTTGTTGTTGTTGTGCTGTCTGCCAAAGGTTTAATTTGAGAGATGTTGTCTGATGGATGAGATGTTTTGCTTGTGATTCAAAAATGAGGTTCTTAAAAATGTCAGTCATTTCACACCATGTCACGTGTTTCTGTTGTTTTCAGTTCTCTACTGCACAGCATTTGGAAGCTCAGATAGGTCTTATTATATTTGCATTTTTTTAAATGTAAAATCTATAAAAAAAATTCCTGACTAAAAATGCCAAGAAAACAAGATGAGGTAGAACAGGATTTTAGTTTTTTAAATCACAGGCTATGTCCTCCAAAGTGTGCAACTGACTTGCTTTTTTTTTTTTCCATCATCTTCTTAGATGTCCTCTGAGTGTTTAACTTTGTGTTTTTGATAGTCACCATTCAATACAATGTAATACAATGCAAGTGTTCATATTGCAGAAATATCATTTTATTCATTATTATCCAGGAAATCTGAAGTTGAAGAAAGTTACAGCACAGAAGTATGTTGCGACATGCAAAGAGAGCTATAAATAGTACAGCATAAGATCTAAGGTTAAGTCTTGCTTAGTGTTTTAAGAAGTCTAAGGTTAAGTTATGCTTAGTCTTTATATGGTTCCAGTCCAGAGTGAAGTAGCAGATCAGCGTCTCCTGCGGCGCTGTGGCTTGGGTGTTGTTCCATCCACACATTCTGCTTTGTTACAGCGGCACGTCTCCACCACCATGTAGCTCTGCTTGACCTTGGAGCCATCGGCGCAGGTCAGCTCCACCTGCTTCTGACTCGTGGTGGCCTCTTGGCAACACTCACACTGGTGCATCATCATGTTAGCCTCCACAGAATATCTGTGAACACACACAGACACACACCATAGACAACAGCTGTTATTACCGTGCATTTCATTATTTCCTTATCCTGTCAACCTGTCTTAAGTGGGGGTTTTACACAAATGGAGAAAACTCACTCTATAGTAACTGACGCTTACGCAACAAGTATATAAAGTAGATAAAACATGATATGGGGGCCTCTAGGGTGCCCTTCCAGTGGACAAAACATGAAGTGCCCTATAGGGTGGCCCTCAAGTGGACGATACATGACAACGTGGCCCCCCCCCCCCCCTTTTTTTAGCCCCTGCCCCTCAAGAACATATTGTGCAATATTGTAACACTGTTTATTTAACGCAAGTAATGAAAAAATAAGAAAAGTAACATTAGATGTACAAACAGTACATGGAAAAAATATTTGTTGCATTGGAGGAACTTCAAATTATAGTGAAAACGAAGTGGTATTGCTGATGAAGTAAAACTACAAATTTGGTGCTGAATAGACTCACATTGATGAGCTTCCACAGTGTCCAGCGCAGGATGTAATGTTGACAGGCTGGCTACTACAGCCGTTCACCGTGATGACTGTCTGCTCACTCTGGAGCTCACACATGCTCCGCAACTTGCCTGGAACAAAAAGCAACTGTTAAGCTTACAAAATGGCACATGATACTCAGGACTTTTAAGTTAAATACTGTGACTCCACTAACTTACAGGTTTTGCAGCATCCATTGGCCTCAGTTGTCTCTGTGCCCTGGAGGACAAAGACATGGTGTGTTAGATATAGACAATATGTGATGAGGCATCACACATAGGGAGGGGTATTAGTTGTAGATGTTGGAAATACTCACAGGTTCACAGTCCAAGGGGTTAAAGGGAGGACAAGTGGTCCTGGTCTCCTTGGTAACAAGCTGTCCATTAATATTCTCACAAGTATAAGTGACACACTTATCATTAGGGGATATGAGAGTTTTGTTAACCTATAAAACGGGAAGAACAGAAGCCAAAGTCAGATATTCGACAAAGACGTAAAATCATTTAATCTTTTGACTCGTATACAAACACATGTCCTGAATACATTTCTGGTCTCTTGTGATTTGAAATTAGGCTGGTCTTATTTTTAGCTTGGAATCACTTTAAACAAATCTCTTTCTGTTTGTCATACTTTCTCATATTTATACCGAAAAAAAGTGAGAACACAGCTGCAGCACTGACCTCAATGATGTGGGCCTTGTGGTCAGCAGTGGTTACAATACAGCTCTTCTGAACACATGTCCCACAGCACTTACCAGTTACAGTCTGGTACTCATAACCCTGGAAACAGAGCGAGAGAAAGTCATGGAGAGGAAGAAACAAAAAAAATCAAAGTGAACTGACAGGATCAGCTCTACAATATTTCATATAGGGGTTTTGGTGAGCATCCAACAATACAATGTCTCTAACGCGACTGTTGGTCTTTATAATTACATATTTTCACAGTTTTATATTTCATTACTTTTATGACAAGTGACACCTCTCTTGACTTGGAAAATTCTCATTTAACAATTGACAACCATCATATGTATAATTCATGGCATAATTCAAATGGGATCCAAAAGTTATTTGTCTTTCTCTTTTCACTACCATACATTTTTTTTCTGAAAAAAGGTCCCATGGGCGAAACTGGCAGGGGAGTGTCTTTGGCTGTTAGGTGAGCATCACCACCATGATGTTACCCATAGGTTCATGATGATCCAGAATGAAGCTTAAGTGTGTGGCCAGCTGGTCACCCCCTGCTCAGTACCGCACCACACCTTACTCCTGGTCATAGGTTTAGTAATATAAAGCTATGCTCAGAGCTGAAGAGTTGGTGGAGCTGAAGTGAGCCTAGTTCATTAAACAAGCCCACCTGTCCAGAAGATACCAGGCAGTGTTAAAGGCTGTGTTTAAAGATTTACTGGCTGTTAGCACATTTCGCCTCATGTTACTCGTGTGAATATGACTGCGGTTGCATTTGCACATACAGCCAGAATACTTAGCTGTACATTAGCCACAAGATAGCGAGCAAAAGTTGGCACAGAGGGTGTGTGTTAGTGTTTAATCTGAGCAAAGTTAGCACAGAGATGCTGTCTATTTTGGCCAAATAATCTCACAGCCAAACCTTTTTTGTGAGCACAGCTATCTTATTAGTTTTAGGTAACAAATATCAAATGCAAACTAAATGAAGTCGGCCACTGCTGTGCTCCAACAAAAGTGCTTGTATGTGAGAGTTGAGAATCTCTTTGTGTGTCTGTGTTTGTTAGTATGTCCTGCAATGGAGCTTACTTCAGAGCAGTTTTTGTTGCAGACGATAGGTTTGCACATAATGATGTTCAGCTTGGTGATGGGATCCATTTTGGGTCCACAGTAACACTCCTGGCAGGGTCCAGGTATTGAAGACTCCCCTGCTGATGGTGCTGATGTTCCTGATGGTGCTGATGTTGCTCCTGATGGTGCTAATTTTGTTAGTGATGGTGCTGATGTTGCTCCTGATGGAGCTGATGTTGCTCCTGATGGAGCCGATGTTGCTCCTGATGGTGCCGATGTTGCTCCTGATGGAGCTGATGTTCCTGATGGTGCTGATGTTGCTCCTGATGGAGCCGATGTTGCTCCTGATGGTGCCGATGTTGCTCCTGATGGTGCCGATGTTGCTCCTGATGGTCCTGAGTTTGCTCCTGATGGAGCTGATGTTGTTCCTGGTGGTGCTGATGTTGCTCCTGATGATGCTGACGTTACTCCTGATGGTGCCGATGTTGCTCCTGCTCCTGATGGTGCCGATGTTGCTCCTGATGGTCCTGAGTTTGCTCCTGATGGGGCTGATGTTTCTGCTGATGATGCTGATGTTGCTCCTGATGGTGCCGATGTTGCTCCTGATGGTGCTGATGTTGCCTCTGAGTTTGCTCCTGTTGGTGCTGATATTGTTCCTGGTGGTGCTGATGTTGCTCCTGATGGGGTTGGTGTTGCTGCTGATGGTGCTGATGTTGTTTCTGAGGACTCCCTTGGTGGGTCACTTAATGGTGGTTCTGTTGGTGTTTCTTTTGTTGTTGGGATCCTGGCATTAGGCTGTAGAATACAGATCATAAACACTGTTCATGAGTTCATTTGTTCATACAGGTTACAATGGTCACCAAATGTGCATAATTTGATTGTTCATGTAGATACCAGAAGATTGGGCCCTATACTGTTACCGCATTGCATGAATCACAAGAATGTGATTGTAGTATGAATTTTGAATTCAGGCTGAAATTGTCTATCTTCTATTACTCAGTCCTGTGTTTGCATCAGAATTCACTAAGAAACCAGCATTCCATGAGGTCCTGGTGCAGTATTTTACACCACACTAAAGATTAATTAATGACATTTACACCAACACAAAACACAGTGGAAATGTGGAAACACAGCGTGTAGTGCCCGAGAGGTGACCAGTCCACAGAACACAGCACAGTGATTAGAAGATATGTGGTATGTGAAGTTCATTTAGCAACCATGGTAACATATATGAACATCAACAATGTATACAGAGTACTGAGGTTTTCCCTGACACATCAGAAAGTGGAAAGGGGTTATAACAGAGAGTTGCTTGTGTACGAATCTGTGTATTTGGGTAAGTATTGGACAGCAACTACATTCTCTGCTGTTCCTACCTGTCCTTCACTATTTATGACAGATGAGGTTCATTCTCAACTAATAAAGCTTGTCACCACCATGTCTTTGTGAGGTCAAAGCTTCATAAGACAGTAAAGTCAGAGGAAGAGTTTGTTTTGAGGTCCATGACATAACACAAAATTGTTTAATGGGTTACCTCTACATCCTTATGACTTCATTCGGCCAACTGTGTTCATTCACAATAAGTTAGTTGGGATAAAAACAGGAATAACATTGGTTTTTATTAAGGAAAAAGAGAAGTTACAATTACACCAGCTCTTTCTCATTCTCCCACTTTCAACCCCACACCTCTGTCTCGAGGTCTGGCATGTTCCAAAAATGTATCAGGCTCTGTTAAGCCTAATCTCCCCAGTGGCCCATTCTTCTTCCTTTAACTGACACTGCCCCTCTTGGCACACCTGACCCATCACCTCATTTAGCCGGACTACTGCTGCCTGTTATCTGTTGTATTTGTCAGCCTGTTCATCGGCATTTACTAGAAAGGACTTCTTATTTTGTACTAATTCAACCGGCTGTCACACATGTCTGTGTCTTTATTTTGATCCCCCTCCCTGTTGTACCTGAACCTTGACAGATCTATTAAGTGCTGGACCTGGGCCTGCATCCTTACCATGTACTCAGTATTTTCATAGACGCATACACCTTTTGGAACTGCAAAAAGAAGAATGAGACATGAGTTAAGTCAACGTTGACAATACGACAGTTTATTAGATTATAAATGTAGATGCTAGGCTAATCTATCTTTGTAGTGGATGCAAATTGATATCGATATATCAGTGTAATTCTAAAATAAACTTTTCCCCTGAACTTGTTTGGAAGGTCCTTAATGTGAAGACCAACTGTTTCAGATTTAATACAGACAATAAATTGTGAACAAATATCATGAAATATAACTCATAATTTTTCATTACCTTTCTTGTTTCATTATACTGACAAAGCCTATCCCATTAGCCCAGATCCATCAAAAATCAGTTGTATGTGTGACTGATATTGTTTCTTTTTATATCTCATGCTGTTAACTTCAGACAGAGGAATCTAATCAGAAGACTAGTGATAAAATCTACTCTATTTCTATTGCAAAATTACTTGTATCATAGTCATAATATGAATGGGCAAATTGATGATTGCAAAGTAACGAGAAATGTGCAACCTACAATAAGTCTTTTCATATTGCTTGCAGCTGTATTTGACGCTTGCATTTGCAACAGCAGTGATGTCAGAACTTCTGTTTATCTCTCGCTTTCACAGCAAATCTTTTACTTTACAAGCTGACGATGTATACAGTATGTTTACTTCAGTACATACAGTTAGCCGTACATAATGCTAATAATGCTGCAACGATAGGCAAGAGTCACATACCGCATGTGTAGGACTGGCAGCAGGTGCCATTTGAGATGTCGAGTTTAAAGCCCAGACTGCAGGTGGGAGGCATGGGACACAGGTTTGTATTGCATTCTGTTGAATACAAAATGACAAGATGATAATTAGTATGAGAAGATACAGATTTATCTCAGATTTCCTGTGATAACAATAACTTAAAGAACCAAAAGAGCAGTTCTATATCTAGCTGTCCAGAATGACCAGTCTGATCTGCTGGTTACAGTGCAGCTTCACTGAGGTAGTTGGGGGTTAAAGACTGTCTGTTTGGGTGACCTTCTGGTCAAAAGCCCAATTCTCTATAATTCTGCCAATGCCCCAATATCACTGCAACAAAACATATTGTTTGGAAACACTTCATCATAACCATTATTAATACATTCTAAATTAATAGTTAGAAACAATGAAATGCTTTACAGACCATTTATTAAGCTATTACTATTAAATTGTGCTTGGTGTCAATAATGGTCAATGAAACCTATGTAGTTCATCCATAAACATTCTGAAGTTGAAACTGATGTTTACAAACCTCTGCAATTGTTTATTAAATAGTTGTAATTGTTCATGTTAAATAACACTATTATACTGTACAGAGCAGTTTTTTGTGACTGTTTTTTTCTTCTGTTTTACTGTGATATTTGTGCATGTATGTTGTAGTAACAATTGGTTGTGACGGTCAGTCCTCAAATTCATTTCCTTCACTGTTCCTTTAAATCTTTTGTAAATATTTACAAAGTTAACACCCCTTTATGAGACTAATTCCCGTTTGATCATTGGGCCTTGATTCCAGGGTAGTGCCCCGCAGTTATTCATTATATCGATAATCTTATAATTATTTTTTATCATCGCTATTAGTAATTACTAACTGCTAATAACCAGACCTGCCCTGCCCTGCCAGTGTACCCAACACACAAGATGTCAAGATACAGATGGTGTTTATAAAAAGTTCCAAACCAAACCAGTAAGAGAGCTTGTGGGTGCTTCTTTGTCAGAGGCAGATTTTACTATCATCGAAGTGACAGAATCACAGTTTCAGAGACACTGCAACTGACCACAAGACTGTGTTGAGCAGCAGCCATCTGTCTTGTTGACAAGCTGCTGGCCAGGTTCTCCACATGTGGGGCTTTCTATGGATGGGCACTGAACAGGCTCACACTGGACGCTCATGGAGTCCTTGTCACACATACAGGTCTTGCAGTTACTTGTCCATTTGTCACCAGGCTGGTTAAGAGAAAGGAACTAGTTCAGACACACAGCTTATGCACTGTAAGCATACATTAATTTGTGTCTGGCAGAGTTTTTACCTGTTTGGGTTTCCCATCAGGCCCAACACAACCTGAAATTCAAATACAAACAATTGTCTGTAGGTATGCATGTGTGGCAGTGAATGCTTTGGTGAAAATTATTCTATGACCAAGTCAAGTTAAGTTTTTGATAGGACCCCTTCTTACCACAAGAGGTAACACAGGTGTCATAGACTGTGTTGAATAAGGTGGTGCCCTCACGACAGAAGCAACCCTCCTTTGTATCATTAGTTGATCCCTCTTGATTTGCCTGGAACAGCTTGTTGTATCTGATGTTAGAAATAAAATTACTGGTTATTACAGTGTTGTGAAGACTGGAGTCAGACTGTATTTTGAATGTCGCAACAGGGTTCTGAGAGCCTAAGTCTTGCAGATGATGAAGAATTCTCAAACAGCTACATCCACACAACCAAGCTGTGTCATTATATTTATTATTGAAATATCAGTCAAGTCTGTATCTCTGACAGTTTAGCATTTAATCCCTTAACCCTTACATTAAAATCTAGCAGATCCCAAACTCCATTCCTTGGTTTCTGAGATATCCTCCTCACACACTGACATGAAACAAAACAACTTCTACTCTTGACACTTAATATTGTTTAACTCAGTCCTTCAATGACAGCAGAAAGGTAAGCATATGAATCAGATAACTGGTGTATAAAGTTAGAGTGTGTTGTGGCTGCAAAGAAATCTGCATGTGATCTAATACATTAAATGCAGTTAATTACTACGGAAAAGTCATACTTAGTAAAAGTAACCATTAGAGGGCTCCTTTAAAAAAAAAAAAAAAGTGAAAGAGGGCCATACAAATGGTACTTGAAAAATAGTTTTTAAATGAAATGTCCTTCAAGGGGCTCTGTGGAACTTCTGTGTTGTGCTGGAAGCCGTCATTAATTCATGTTAGTGCAGTTCATTTCTAAAATTATGTTAGCTACTGTGAGCGGAGCAGAGAGAGGCACTAATATGGCACTCCAGAACATGTATAAAGTCCTATCGTCAGAGAAAATCTGACCCGAGTCCTTCACAAAAATAACCCAAATACGGCAGCATTAAACAACTTCAACAAATTGCTCACAGGCCTATATAGGCAACTATGAGAGATGATTATAAATTCCAATATTCAGCATTTTTGAAATTATTGGAATCAGCATTATATGGAGATAAAATACATTATTTTAAAAATGTGCAGCCTTGGCTCTGACTGATTTTGGGTAATGTAGGTACTGGATTTGAAATTGAAAAGCAGTCCAGGATACCTATAACACTGTTGGACTCAAAAACAAATGTTCAAAATCAATACAGCAGAATCCGAGATATTACCTTTTTTTTTATTTCACCTTTTTTATTTATTTCATTCTTCTTCCTCTTTCATGAACTAGCATCTACGTTACCAACAAAGCAACTTGAGGCAGTTCATATAATACATGCAGCTTCCTCTGGAGCCACCGAAGGCTTTACATTACTATGTCACATATGTAGTAGTACCCCCAAGCCCTGTAAACACACTTTAACCTGACAAGAGTGGTGGAGTTATCTTGTAAGTTACCTAAAAAACAAAAAAAAATCATAATGAATGACATGCTTTACCTGTCGTCGCATGTAGGCTCTACAGATGGGCCACAGGCTTTGTACACTTTGTTGCTTGGACACTTGTGCTCTGTAAGATGGTTGAAGTTTTTTATATAAATTTTTTAGAACTCTATGAAACAATTGTAGTATTGTACACTGTTTAATATATATCTTACCACACTGTCCATTTGTAGCATTCCTCCAGTTGATACAGATTCCTTTATTAGAGCACTGAGTGGCATAGGCCTCCAGGCTGGAGCAGGTGTTATTGCCACCATTGCAATTGTCAGACACACAGGAATCCACAAATGGCCCTGGTGAGATTACTGAGTGGCACGGCTGAAATACACTAGAGGGGGACACAGAAGTCCGGACAGCGTGTCAAAAAAAGTGATCAGAAGATTCTCAAACACTGACTGACAAGAAAAATTTCAACATCACCTGATACATTTTTCCACTCATTTAACATTCTTGTCTAGACTGAGGCAAGAAGATTTATATATTCAAGGTATTAAACTGCTTTTACTTAAATATTGTATGCACCAGATGGCTCCTACGCCACAGTAGTAAACACTCCAATAGCTATAGTAGGAGTCTCTCTCCTCTCACCTGGTGGTTAAGAGGTCACAGATGGCAGGTTTGCAAGTGGGCTGTGTTGTTGGTGATCTTGTGGTGGCGGTGGCTGCTGTTGTGGTTTCTGTGGGTTTGGGGGTGACACAGGTTTCACCTTGGACATGCCACTGGCCTGCAGAGTCTGAGCAGCTTTCCACCTGGCCATTGGGAGAACGGCAGTCGTTGGTCTGGGAGTTGTCACAGGTTCCTGGAAGATGAGAGGCAGCGCGATGAAGCCAGAGGACAAGGCCGTGCAAGAACCAGCTGTAATAACAGACTTATTCTTATGCAGCATATATGGAAATTTAACATAATTTGTGACATTTGACAATTTTCTCTAAGGTACTGATGTGCTTCAGACCTCTAGCACAGGTCATTCTGCTCTGATGACTGTTCATGGACAGTTGTAATTCTTATTTTATCATAATATTAGTTATTATATATTCTGAACAACTTATTGTCCTTAAGGCTTATTTCTAATAGAGTGCTGCAGGGATAATGTATTTTTGTAAACTAATCCAGATGTTAGCATTGCCCTGGCTCCCTTGATAAAAAGCCTATGGGATATTTTCTGAAATGAGCTCGGTGGTTTAAGCTCACAAGTTTATTATTCTTAAAGGCTTTTTTAAGCAAGATAATCTTCACAGTTGAACACCGCTTTATGTGATTACAAGAAGTAAGAAGGCAACATTAGGCTCTAAACAAACCTTACCACAGTCAACAATGCAAAGCCTCCTACTACACTATACTTTACACTATTACAAACTGATCAGCCTACAAGTTGTACAATTAGATTTAGAATAATAAGTCTAAACTAAAGTCCACCTGCAAAGACAGACTAGAGAGTAGATGAGTCTGCCGACAACCTCTGTAGTGTAATTTAGCACCTTGGTGAAAGTCACCTAAGCTTGTGTTAACCACAGACCTTATTTAAGGCATCTGACCAAAAAGGCATTAAAAAAACCCATTGACTTTGGCAAGGGAGCCAGAAGTGTGAAAATGCTTACTAATTTCTAAGATATTGGACCCATTCCTGTGTCATTCAATACGACTATCAGTACCAGTAAACCTTCTATGTTTTCATCTGATGATTTCCCATAGCAGAACTTAAAGCTCCACAATTCAAATTTAATAGGATTAGGCTAAGGGATCAGCAGTAAGACATCTGGTAACTCACCACATTGTCCCTCAGTGTTCCCATAGAAGAGAGAATATGGAAGTTCAATGCTAATTGAGCCGCTACTGTAGACCACTGTTGTGTTAATCTTTGGTATCACCAGTGTGGTCACTATATCTGTGCCAGTGAGGCGCAGGACAGAGTTGCTGTAAGCTGGATAGATCCGTTTTTGATTGACATGCACCTGCATGATACGACAAGGACGAAAAACACATTCAAGAAGTCTGTACATTCACATTACCATCTCTAACTCCAACAAAAAAAAAAAAAACATCACACCAGTTTGATTGACAAATTAAAGGTACAGTGTGTAATATGTAGTGGCATCTAGCAGAACAGACTAAGCAGAAATGTTATGTTATGAAATAGTATGTTTTATGTGTGTAACTACCTGAAAATAAGAGTTGTTGTATTCTTCAAAACCTGTGATTTATATTTACAGGCAGTAGGTCCCTCTCCAAGAGGTTGCCATGTTGCACCACGAGTTTGTACAGTAGCCCATAACGGACAAACCTGGCACCAAGTAAGTGCCTTTCGTGTTTTCAAATTTATTGGGTGGCAACCTATAGTTTTATAGACTAAATAACTGAATACATCTTCACCTCATCACTTGAATTAGTAATACTCAACACTATTGTAAATGAGTCCATATTAAGAAAATTAGTTTCTTGTCTGTGTGGGCCACTGGAGCTTCTGGAGCTTCTTTAATGTCTTCGGAAAGGGAGGGCTGAGCGAGGGAGTGTTGCAATCAAGAATCTCCCCGCTAGATGCTGCTAAATACTCCATATATTACACACCGTAATTTACAGACCTTAATCAGTATAGACAGAATAATAAATGAGCTGGGATACTGACACTCAAAAATCTACTTTTTCCTACAAATAGGACTTCTAAACAACAGATGTTGAAAATGTGATTCCTTGCTTACCATATTGACAGATCCCTCTGAAGTCTTCAACTGAGAAAAAACAACCTTGTAGGACTGGTATATAACAGTGAAAACCTGGGGACAGACTGCTGTCTCTGAAGAACTACAGTCACTATTACTGACCATGATAGTCAGGTTATATTTAGTAATTATCTCTTTGACCAGGTAGTAAGAACAGTTGAGCTTGTTGAAAGTGTAGGATTTTCCATCAAATGTTATGTAGTGGGTTCTACCCACGAGACTGCAAGTACCTGTAAGATAAGAAGAAACAAATAGGGGAAAATAAGATACTGTGCTAAATAAGAACAGGAACAATCAGAAAACATAATAACTTATACCAAGATGGCTGTTTCTTTATTAGCAGTCAGTATCTACCACAGAATAGCTTTACTACTTAGGTGCTTTATAGTAGCTCATACTACAGGGGCAACTTTGATGTAATCTCAAAGGTGCAAAAAAGGAAAGGATTAGTCACTTGTTGCAATCATACTCCTAACAAACAGAGGCAGCACCAGAGTGTTGATGTTTACATTTACGTTGAACGCTTGGGGGGAAAAAAAAGGAGGATGTCAGGCCTGGAGCTAGCTTGTTTTTTTTTTCCGGCACAGACACTTTTCTTAAGTACGGAAGAGGATTAGGGCCACACATGAATTTTTTTTGTAGTTCTGACTTTAAAGTCAGAATTCTGAGATTAAAGTCAGAATTCTGAGAAAAAAGTCAGAATTCTGAGATTAAAGTCAGAATTCTGAGAAAAAAGTCAGAATTCTGAGAAAAAAGTCAGAATTCTGAGATTAAAGTCAGAATTCTGACTTTTTTCTCAGAATTCTGAGATTAAAGTCAGAATTCTGACTTTTTTCTCAGAATTCTGAGATTAAAGTCAGAATTCTGACTTTAAAGTCAGAATTCTGAGATTAAAGTCAGAATTCTGAGAAAAAAGTCAGAATTCTGAGAATAAAGTCAGAAGTCTGTACATGTAAATTTTTTTTGAGTTCTGACTTTAATCTCAGAATTCTGAGAAAAAAGTCAGAATTCTGACTTTAATCTCAGAATTCTGACTTTAATCTCAGAATTCTGAGAAAAAAGTCAGAATTCTGAGATTAAAGTCAGAATTCTGAGAAAAAAGTCAGAATTCTGAGATTAAAGTCAGAATTCTGACTTTTTTCTCAGAATTCTGAGATTAAAGTCAGAATTCTGACTTTTTTCTCAGAATTCTGAGATTAAAGTCAGAATTCTGACTTTAAAGTCAGAATTCTGAGATTAAAGTCAGAATTCTGAGAAAAAAGTCAGAATTCTGAGAATAAAGTCAGAAGTCTGTACATGTAAATTTTTTTTGAGTTCTGACTTTAATCTCAGAATTCTGAGAAAAAAGTCAGAATTCTGACTTTAATCTCAGAATTCTGACTTTAATCTCATAATTCTGAGAAAAAAGTCAGAATTCTGAGATTAAAGTCAGAATTCTGAGAAAAAAGTCAGAATTCTGACTTTAATCTCAGAATTCTGAGAAAAAAGTCAGAATTCTGAGATTAAAGTCAGAATTCTGAGAAAAAAGTCAGAATTCTGACTTTAATCTCAGAATTCTGAGAAAAAAGTCAGAATTCTGACTTTAATCTCAGAATTCTGACTTTTTTCTCAGAATTCTGACTTTTTTCTCAGAATTCTGACTTTTTTCTCAGAATTCTGACTTTAAAGTC
Organism: Sparus aurata; assembly: GCF_900880675.1. Taxonomy (NCBI): domain Eukaryota; kingdom Metazoa; phylum Chordata; class Actinopteri; order Spariformes; family Sparidae; genus Sparus; species Sparus aurata. The sequence goes on from NC_044190.1 coordinate 14,130,986, forward strand.
AGAACTAAAAAAAAAATTCACATGTGGCCCTAATCCTCTTCCGTACTTAAGCAGTAGACAGATAGGAAATATGGGAGAGAGAGGGGGATGTGACATGCAGCAAAGGACCTCCGGCCAGAATTGAACCAGGTTCGGCTGCGTTTGTTGCATGCGCTCTAACCACTTGACCTCCTGCGCGCTGGAGCTAGCTTGTTAGCATGCAAACTTCAGTCACTATCTTTGTATTGGTGTCACAATTTTGATTAAATGCAGTACAATGTCCCCCATCCCCTTCGCTGTCCCCCAAACCCCTCTTTTTATATCATGTACATGGAGACAGCCAGTCTTGGTTAGCCTTTACATCTTGCTTTTCATGTGAGCACTTGCAGCCAGTGCGGCCACAGTGTGGGAAATGTTTCAGTGATTCTTTATTGATGAGAAGAGGGTTCACTTATAGAGGGAAAAAATGAACTAAACTAAACTGACAACAGTGTTGAAGATGCTGGATTAATTTTCTTGAGAAGATGGTTTACGAAAGACAGGTTTGAGACACCAAATGTAACTGAATTTCTATATTTTGTGGTTTATTGTTCAATCACTGAAGGGAGTTAAGGAGACCTGACTCCATCCTTTCTTGCATGTTCAATCTCTCTCTCTCATCGGCATTAAATGACGCACAATTAGTGAGTTTAATTAGCTTAAAATGCCTAAAATGACACACAAAATGTTCATAGAAGTAGGGCCCTATAAAATCTGTTTTATTTTTTCCCAATTTCCGTTTTATTTTTTCCCAAATTCCGTTTTTTCCGTTTTAATTTTTGGGAATTCCGTTTTTTCCATTTAAATTTTGGGAATCCAGTTTTTTATTTTACCTTTTACTCTTATTTTACTACTAAAACAGTGTTTCTTTAATGTAAATGACAAGATGTACACAAATTAAATAGAGGTCAATAGAGGTGACAAACACATTTCCTCAATACTGTACCGTAGAGTACACTAAAGTGCATCAAAAACATCTGATATCATCATGTCTTCATACAGTAGTATATTTTGTGTTTTTATGGGTATAAATTGGGTTTCATTGAATAAAAACATGGTCAGCTCTCAGGCAGATCCAGTAAATGTTTGCATACCAAAATTGTTCTGAAGATTTAAGTTGTAAATATTCAAAAAATAAGCAAAGGTGACCAACAAAATGAGAAAGTATACTCGCGACGTTATGTCAATAACATACTAACCAGCTAGCAGTGAAAACAGCAACCCTTCCCCTGTCCTCTAAGCTCCCAGCCCAGGCAGAGTCAGCCAAGAGGGCTATGGCTAACGGGGCTAACTAACTAACAGCAGCTACTATTAGCAGCAGTTAACAGTCACTCTGGTGATATGCCGATAATATGAATCAGACAGGTGGCTAACTCTCTCGCATTACAACTTTAATTATGATTTCTCAGGTCTGCTTCTTTGTAAAACAACAGTTCACCTGACTCATAAATGTTGTTCAGCATCTGCTCGGCTCTGTACTGAGGGTTTAATGTCAAGTCTCTCAGTTTTTTCGCTGACGAAGACGGAGCCGTGGGCAGCCGCCTTTCCATGCTTACATTGTTTTGACAGGGGGTGGGGGGTAGGGACTTGTTGTGTCACCCAGATTTGCTTCCCTCTGTGCAGTTTTCCTCAGAAAAACTTACCTCTTCCACACGAATACAGCATTTCAGTGAAAAGATGTCAAATTCCGCGATATTCTGCGTTAAACAATAGATTCCGTTTTAATCGGCCAATTCCGCGATTCCGTCCACGATTCCTTGATTGCGGAATTTTTAGGGCCCTATAGAAGTCTAAAAAAACAGTGTGATATTTATACCCCATTTCATGAGATCACCTATAAGCTCTCCTTTATGTCTCGAGGGCTGTCCTAGAATCACTCTAGGATTAAACTGTGTAAAGGGCAGCTACCTAGTAAATCCTGTGCTGATAGTAAATCCTGTGCTGAGTACAAACTGAAAAACCAGCACATTACAGCACACGGACAAGATCCCAAGTTGCACATGAAAGTGAATATGATAAACTGTGTTTAAAGGCTCTATTTCCAACTTACATTCACATTCATATCGGAAGCAGCATCCATCATTATCATAGATCTTGACAGCATTGTTTCCATTGGCACAGATGGGTTGGGAAACTGTGGGACATGGCTTAGGTGTCTTCATGATCTTGCCATTGGTACATGTGGCCATTGTGCAATTGCTCACCTTCCAGGACTCTCCATTCTGGATGGGGATTGAGAAGCAATAAGTCATACCGGAATCGCAGGTCTATTAAATGTTCACTATATAATTTCTGCTGCTAGAGGGACCCCCATCAAAACAAAACCGAAGAGCTCTGCAGGGTTTTATATGGGGAAAAACCGCTGCTCAGCTGCTCAGAGAGTCAAACTTGCTTTGCTTCACATGTTCAATCAATTAATTAATTATGTTTGGTCTCATTTGTTATCTTCCCTTAACCTGGAATTAGAGGCTGCGACCTAATAAAATCCAACATAAACTTGAGTAGACTTGTAGATTTCTCTTGGTTAAAACATTATTGGAAACATTTGGAATTTAGACATTTTATAGCACAATTACTGCACAATATATCCTTAATCTTCATATTATGACTTAAATATAATCCTGGTGTTGACTGTCAAATAAAGTTACTTGGAACACTCATGAAAAATACAATTTCACAGGTGCAGAGTTGTACTCCACCCAAACACCAACACTGGACCAATTGAGTCCCAACAGAAATTTCACAATCAGGGGAAAAAAATACATTTTACAAATTACCTTTCTTGGTGGATCCACATTATTGCAGTCCAAGGTAGTTGTAGATGGAGAAGTGGGACCAGATGTAGGAGCAGATGTGGCAACAGTTGTGACAAGAGGAACTGAGCTTGAAAGTGGGGCACTGGTTGTGCTTGGTGTTGGCGTTGTGGGACATGGATAGGGACGGGAATCAACTTTACAAGACGCATTGCAATATCCAGAATAACACCACCCATGGCCGTCATTGACATTGTACACCATTTCCCCTGTAAAAATCAGAGTGAAGATAAAGGTTTAGCAAACAAAACTGAAAGATAGTTAATCATATACATACCTATGTATTTAATAAGCTGCTGTATTGATTTTTTTCAGAAAAGAAATAGCCCCAAATCAGACAAGACCAGATCAAATCTACTATATGGTTGGACCATGTTTGGTAAGGTGTGAAAATTAAGCCAATCTGTTTGTGAGTCAGCTGTAGAGTTTACGATATTAAGTGAAGTGAGATGAAATGTTTGTGTGCAAAAAACTTTTTCTCAACAAGTTATTTTATGGCCTAGTTGTTGTAATGATAATAATGTTATATTCTGTTGTGACTGAGATCCTCACCCACCATGCATCATGGAAAGAGAGATATGTTTTTTGCTCAAAATCCTGTTACATAGTCACTGGCAGTCAATTGCAGGAGCTGCCCGACACACGCTGTTTTTTGGGTGGAAGTGTCATGAAGAGTCGGTAAGACAGAAAAGTATTACAAAAACCTTTCCACGGATAAATTCAATTTAAGTTGCCAAAAACACGTGCTACCACATTACTGTTGTTTGGTCTTGGAAATTTGCTTTGTGGGTAGAAGTATGGGACATTTCCCATTTTATTTTGAGCTATATCCAGTGAGAATGTCAGACTGTGACTGCCATCCTGTCCTGTGCTGCCTGCATAACTTAACACACAGAGGTTGATTCTGTTACTACCTCAGCCTGTGGAACAGAGGTAGAACAAAACTGTACCCCATTACACCTCTGTAACTTTTATGGTAAATTTCATTGCACCTTTATCTCGTCTTGAGAAGGCAATGTGAATGGGGTCAGGGAGAGCTGCCAGATTTACCAACTGAAATTTTAAGCAGCATCAGCTTTTCAACACATTACCTAATAATAACAAGCATTTCAAAGTAGAATTATTAAAGGCGTTAATCTTAGACAGTGTCACGATTCAGTTAAATACCAATTCTTGGATGTCCTATTTATTTCAGCATCGACTTTCGACTAGACGTGATTCTGCATTCAAAATCGCTTCTTGGTTTGATAGAATAGAAAAGGGGGCACTGTTTTCAGTCTTGCTCCAGTATACTGTGTGCTAAACCATTCACTGGTGTTCTTCATTATATTAATACAAATGATCTGCAAGTTAACAGCAGCACTTAATAATGTATTAATTTGAAAGTTTTTAACTGTCATGTCTGTATGTGGACAGCAAAAACTATGAGTGTGTGCGCCGCTGTGTGCAACCACTACCTTGTTAAGTGTACAAAGTACATCACAAACTATATATTATTCTGCATACTTATTATGGATTCTTAAGTATAAATGTTGGCATATAACTACTCCTACAGCTTTTCCACAACAGACACAAAAAAATTTATCAAAATGTTCAAAATCATCAGGACGAGTGTGGAATGACTTTTGATTGTGATTCACCAAACTTTTTCTGCGAATTTTGCAAATAAATGCCAAACAATTTGAAATGGTCATTTTGATATCTTGAAATGTTTATAAGCAATTGCATTTTGAAATTGATGAAATTTTCAGTCCATTTCAGATTTTATGATGGGTGTGTATTGAGAGAGGTTCAGCACTCAAAAGTGGATGACATCACTGCTACAGTAGAGATGAGTGGGAATTTATTCCAGAACATTTCTCTAAATCTTGATTACAGTTACAGTTTATTCCACACACATAATTTATATACCAAATTAGTATAAAATGTTGTGCTGGTCACAGTCATAATTATAGGAACAAACAGACTTAAACACCACCAAGTTTGCATGATGATATTTATTCTAAATATCTGGAGGAAATCAGACAGTGCCAGTTTTCTAACTCACTATCATTCCCTCTCTTTGAAAAAAAGTAAGATATACATCAGTGTGTTCAGGAACTTCTCCTGTCTCTTGTGATTTAATAAATTAACTGAGCCATCTTTTCTCTTGTCAAATGTTTGGTATTGAAGAAATCTCAAAGTAAAGGAAAGTAATCACATAAGATTTCTGTCATATGATATTTATCGTGAGCTCATCAGTCACATTAAAAAAAAACACCTTTGTAGGGTATAAAAACCTCACTATACATTCAGACAGCACTACAAAATAGCGAAGTCACTTTATAGTCAACTATATAGTGGGAAGTCAGTGAGGAAACGGCTATCTCTATTTCTAGGTTAAAGATGACTTTTTTTCATTCTATTGCATTCCATTACGGTATTAATTTACAAAAATCAAGTCTGATTTGATGGAGACAGAAATCAGATTCTTATGTGAATCAATTTTTTTTTTACCCATCACTTGGTATTATTGTTTCCTCCTCTGTTGCAAAGCAAACTGGATATCTTTCCATTTTCCTCAGAGTAGAAACTAATGACAACATAGAAATGTGAGTTTTTTCATTAATCCAATTTATAACGTTGATGTGAAATGATAGAAATGGACCACCAGTCAACCTTCATTTTCTCAAAGTATTTTGTGCTTGTGATCTCGTGTTCATGGCAAACCTATCTGCATGATAAAGCGATGTCTAGAGGGAACTGATCTACCTGCAGATGGTGCCATTGCACTATAGCTTATAGACTGTGCTATCAACATTGACGTCACGATAAGTTCAAGCTAAAAAGTTGTCTATTGTCAGTTAAAGTGTTTCATTCAACATTTTAAATGTTTTGTTTTTGCCTGTATTTGGATAGTGACAGACATGAAAGTGTAGGGTGACAAAATAAGGGCTGGCACACAAGGGTCGAGGCTAGAGTTGAAATTGGCTGCTGAGGTACGAATTTAGCCCTTTGTCTATGGTTCATACACTCTTTCAGGTGAGCTACCAGAAACAACAAAAAGTAACTTTCCCGAAAAAGATAAGTTCCAACTGGAATCGGACCCGAGCTACCAACCCAAAGAGTTCGTATTTTATGCCATGAGAATAAGACTGAAAAATTAGCTATCTTGCTCCAGGAAGTTACACTTTGTTGCTTTAATATAGATCTATATCTCTTAGTCTGTTCTCTAGTAATTCATCAATATCTACTATGTAGTCCTCAATTTAGGATAGTTAGTTTAGAGCTACCTTTTGACAACTTATCGGTTTGTTCCCAATTTTTTTTCTCAGTGTTTTCTTGGTTACTAATTACAGTTTTGTGTCGTAAAGTGTTCCACCTAAAGTTCTCGTGTGAATGATCACTTAGTGCAAGTGTGTTATTTGAAAATGTCTCATGTTTATGTAGGATATGTTAATTATACTATATTAATGTATAAAAGGCAGACTGCCAAAACTGGGCCAAAATCTTAAACACAAAAACAGAGTCGGCATGTAGGAGACATGGGGATGTATTATGTATACTGTTTTTGATTATTAAAAAAGAGACTTATAACACTACTAATAACAGAATAATACAAAAAACTAAAAGAAAAATGATGACTGTGAAAATAGTAATTATAAAATCACCCACCAGGAAGAAATGACGTTCCATTGGCAAAGCAGACACATGATGTTGTATTGGTGGTGAAAACTGATGTTGAAACAACTGTGCTTGTGCTTGGTCCAGGAGGGGTTGCACCAGTTGTGTGAACATTTGTGGTGCCTAAACGTGTCTGTGTTATGGGTTGAAAGGAAGTTGTAGCTTTAGCTGTAGATCCAGTAAAAATGGTTGAAGCAACAGTAGTTGTGTTGAAATCAAAAGGTTTTATACTTACAGTTTGTTGTGTTCCTGTGACTACACTGCTAGTAGTTTCGGGGCTTGTTGTTGTACCGCCTGGCACTGATATCGTAGTCTCAATTGTGGTAGAGACTGTAACTGGGCCAGTGGTGACTCCTGTAGGAGGTTGAGTAGTCTCATTTCTCACAGTTGTTGCTTCTGAAGCAGTTGTTTCTACATGTTTGGCTGTGGTTCCCGTAGTTGTTGTTGGTGGCAGATGAGTAGTCGTGGTCCCAACAGATGTTTCTGAGATAGTTGTTTTGACAGATGTGTACACATTTGTGGTGCCTGGAAGTGTCTGTGTTATTGGTCCAATGGAAGTTGTAGCTTCAGCTGTAGATTCTGTTGTAACAGTTGAAGCCACAGTAGATGTTGTTTTCGAAAGAGAAGGTTTTGTAATTGCAGTTGTAGTTTGGCTCTCTCCTGTTACTACACCAGTTGTTGTTTCTGGGCTTGCTGTTGTAACCTCTGGTGCTGAGGTTGTAGTCTCAACAATGGCTGTGGTAGAGGTTGTAACAGGACCTGTGGTGACCCCTTTAGTTGGTTTTGTTGTTTCAACAGTCAGAGTTGTTGCTTCTGGAGCAGTTGTTTCTACAGGTTTGGCTGTGGTTCCCTTAGTTGTTGCTGATGGCACGTGAGTTGTCGTGGTAACAACAGTTGGTTTAGATGTTACAACAGTTGTTTCTGGGCCTGCTGTTGTGACCTCTGGTGCTGAGGTTGTAGTCTCAACAATGGCTGTGGTAGAGGTTGTAACAGGACCTGTGGTGACCCCTTTAGTTGGTTTTGTTGTTTCAACAGTCAGAGTTGTTGCTTCTGAAGCAGTTGTTTCTACAGGTTTGGTTGTGGTTCCCTTAGTTGTTGCTGATGGCACGTGAGTAGTCGTAGTCCCAACACTTGGTTTAGATGTTACAACAGTTGTTTCTGGGCCTGCTGTTGTGACCTCTGGTGCTGAGGTTGTAGTCTCAACAATGGCTGTGGTAGAGGTTGTAACAGGACTTGTGGTGACCCCTTTAGTTGGTTTTGTTGTTTCAACAGTCAGAGTTGTTGCTTCTGGAGCAGTTGTTTCTACAGGTTTGGCTGTGGTTCCCTTAGTTGTTGCTGATGGCACGTGAGTAGTCGTGGTAACAACAGTTGGTTTAGATGTTACAACAGTTGTTTCTGGGCCTGCTGTTGTGACCTCCGGTGCTGAGGTTGTCGTCTCAACAATGGCTGTGGTAGAGGTTGTAACAGGACCTGTGGTGACCCCTTTAGTTGGTTTTGTTGTTTCAACAGTCAGAGTTGTTGCTTCTGAAGCAGTTGTTTCTACAGGTTTGGTTGTGGTTCCCTTAGTTGTTGCTGATGGCACGTGAGTAGTCGTAGTCCCAACACTTGGTTTAGATGTTACAACAGTTGTTTCTGAGGCCTGCTGTTGTGACCTCTGGTGCTGAGGTTGTAGTCTCAACAATGGCTGTGGTAGAGGTTGTAACAGGACCTGTGGTGACCCCTTTAGTTGGTTTTGTTGTTTCAACAGTCAGAGTTGTTCCCTTCTGGAGCAGTTGTTTCTACAGGTTTGGCTGTGGTTCCCTTAGTTGTTGCTGATGGCACGTGAGTAGTCGTGGTAACAACAGTTGGTTTAGATGTTACAACAGTTGTTTCTGGGCCTGCTGTTGTGACCTCCGGTGCTGAGGTTGTAGTCTCAACAATGGCTGTGGTAGAGGTTGTAACAGGACCTGTGGTGACCCCTTTAGTTGGTTTTGTTGTTTCAACAGTCAGAGTTGTTGCTTCTGAAGCAGTTGTTTCCTACAGGTTTGGTTGTGGTTCCCTTAGTTGTTGCTGATGGCACGTGAGTAGTCGTAGTCCCAACACTTGGTTTAGATGTTACAACAGTTGTTTCTGGGCCTGCTGTTGTGACCTCTGGTGCTGAGGTTGTAGTCTCAACAATGGCTGTGGTAGAGGTTGTAACAGGACCTGTGGTGACCCCTTTAGTTGGTTTTGTTGTTTCAACAGTCAGAGTTGTTGCTTCTGGAGCAGTTGTTTCTACAGGTTTGGCTGTGGTTCCCTTAGTTGTTGCTGATGGAACGTGAGTAGTCGTGGTAACAACAGTTGGTTTAGATGTTACAACAGTTGTTTCTGGGCCTGCTGTTGTGACCTCCGGTGCTGAGGTTGTAGTCTCAACAATGGCTGTGGTAGAGGTTGTAACAGGACCTGTGGTGACCCCTTTAGTTGGTTTTGTTGTTTCAACAGTCAGAGTTGTTGCTTCTGAAGCAGTTGTTTCTACAGGTTTGGTTGTGGTTCCCTTCGTTGTTGTTGGTGGCACATGAGTAGTCGTGGTCCCAACAGATGTTTCTGAGATAGTTGTTTTGACAGATGTGTACACATTTGTGGTGCTCTGTTGTTTCAATGTAGAGTTTGCTTCTGTAACAGTTGAAGTCAACAGAGTTAGTTGTTTCGAAAGAGGTTTTGTATTGCAGTTGTAGTTTTGGGTCTCTCCTGTTACTACAACAGTTGTTTCTGGGCCTGCTGTTGTGAACCTGGTGGTGCTGAGGTTTGTAGTCTCAACAATGGCTGTGGTTAGAGGTTGTAACAGGACCTGTGGTGACCCCTTTAGTTGGTTTTGTTGTTTCACACAGTCAGAGTTGTTGCCTTCTGGAGCAGTTGTTTCTACAGGTTTGGCTGTGGTTCCCTTAGTTGTTGCTGATGGCACGTGAGTAGTCGTGGTAACAACAGTTGGTTTAGATGTTACAACAGTTGTTTCTGGGCCTGCTGTTGTGACCTCCGGTGCTGAGGTTGTAGTCTCAACGATGGCTGTGGTAGAGGTTGTAACAGGACCTGTGGTGACCCCTTTAGTTGGTTTTGTTGTTTCAACAGTCAGAGTTGTTGCTTCTGAAGCAGTTGTTTCTACAGGTTTGGTTGTGGTTCCCTTAGTTGTTGCTGATGGCACGTGAGTAGTCGTAGTCCCAACACTTGGTTTAGATGTTACAACAGTTGTTTCTGGGCCTGCTGTTGTGACCTCTGGTGCTGAGGTTGTAGTCTCAACAATGGCTGTGGTAGAGGTTGTAACAGGACCTGTGGTGACCCCTTTAGTTGGTTTTGTTGTTTCAACAGTCAGAGTTGTTGCTTCTGGAGCAGTTGTTTCTACAGGTTTGGCTGTGGTTCCCTTAGTTGTTGCTGATGGAACGTGAGTAGTCGTGGTAACAACAGTTGGTTTAGATGTTACAACAGTTGTTTCTGGGCCTGCTGTTGTGACCTCCGGTGCTGAGGTTGTAGTCTCAACAATGGCTGTGGTAGAGGTTGTAACAGGACCTGTGGTGACCCCTTTAGTTGGTTTTGTTGTTTCAACAGTCAGAGTTGTTGCTTCTGAAGCAGTTGTTTCTACAGGTTTGGTTGTGGTTCCCTTAGTTGTTGCTGATGGCACGTGAGTAGTCGTAGTCCCAACACTTGGTTTAGATGTTACAACAGTTGTTTCTGGGCCTGCTGTTGTGACCTCTGGTGCTGAGGTTGTAGTCTCAACAATGGCTGTGGTAGAGGTTGTAACAGGACCTGTGGTGACCCCTTTAGTTGGTTTTGTTGTTTCAACAGTCAGAGTTGTTGCTTCTGGAGCAGTTGTTTCTACAGGTTTGGCTGTGGTTCCCTTAGTTGTTGCTGATGGCACGTGAGTAGTCGTGGTAACAACAGTTGGTTTAGATGTTACAACAGTTGTTTCTGGGCCTGCTGTTGTGACCTCCGGTGCTGAGGTTGTAGTCTCAACAATGGCTGTGGTAGAGGTTGTAACAGGACCTGTGGTGACCCCTTTAGTTGGTTTTGTTGTTTCAACAGTCAGAGTTGTTGCTTCTGAAGCAGTTGTTTCTACAGGTTTGGTTGTGGTTCCCTTAGTTGTTGCTGATGGCACGTGAGTAGTCGTAGTCCCAACACTTGGTTTAGATGTTACAACAGTTGTTTCTGGGCCTGCTGTTGTGACCTCTGGTGCTGAGGTTGTAGTCTCAACAATGGCTGTGGTAGAGGTTGTAACAGGACCTGTGGTGACCCCTTTAGTTGGTTTTGTTGTTTCAACAGTCAGAGTTGTTGCTTCTGGAGCAGTTGTTTCTACAGGTTTGGCTGTGGTTCCCTTAGTTGTTGCTGATGGCACGTGAGTAGTCGTGGTAACAACAGTTGGTTTAGATGTTACAACAGTTGTTTCTGGGCCTGCTGTTGTGACCTCCGGTGCTGAGGTTGTAGTCTCAACAATGGCTGTGGTAGAGGTTGTAACAGGACCTGTGGTGACCCCTTTAGTTGGTTTTGTTGTTTCAACAGTCAGAGTTGTTGCTTCTGAAGCAGTTGTTTCTACAGGTTTGGCTGTGGTTCCCTTAGTTGTTGCTGATGGCACGTGAGTAGTCGTAGGTACCAACACTTGGTTTAGATGTTACAACAGTTGTTTCTGGGCCTGCTGTTGTGACCTCCTGGTGCTGAGGTTGTAGTCTCAACAATGGCTGTGGTAGAGGTTGTAACAGGACCTGTGGTGACCCCTTTAGTTGGTTTTGTTGTTTCAACAGTCAGAGTTGTTGCTTCTGAAGCAGTTGTTTCTACAGGTTTGGTTGTGGTTCCCTTAGTTGTTGCTGATGGCACGTGAGTAGTCGTAGTCCCAACACTTGGTTTAGATGTTACAACAGTTGTTTCTGGGCCTGCTGTTGTGACCTCTGGTGCTGAGGTTGTAGTCTCAACAATGGCTGTGGTAGAGGTTGTAACAGGACCTGTGGTGACCCCTTTAGTTGGTTTTGTTGTTTCAACAGTCAGAGTTGTTGCTTCTGGAGCAGTTGTTTCTACAGGTTTGGCTGTGGTTCCCTTAGTTGTTGCTGATGGCACGTGAGTAGTCGTAGTACCAACAGTTGGTTTAGATGTTACAACAGTTGTTTCTGGGCCTGCTGTTGTGACCTCCGGTGCTGAGGTTGTAGTCTCAACAATGGCTGTGGTAGAGGTTGTAACAGGACCTGTGGTGACCCCTTTAGTTGGTTTTGTTGTTTCAACAGTCAGAGTTGTTGCTTCTGGAGCAGTTGTTTCTACAGGTTTGGTTGTGGTTCCCTTAGTTGTTGCTGATGGCACGTGAGTAGTCGTAGTCCCAACACTTGGTTTAGATGTTACAACAGTTGTTTCTGGGCCTGCTGTTGTGACCTCTGGTGCTGAGGTTGTAGTCTCAACAATGGCTGTGGTAGAGGTTGTAACAGGACCTGTGGTGACCCCTTTAGTTGGTTTTGTTGTTTCAACAGTCAGAGTTGTTGCTTCTGAAGCAGTTGTTTCTACAGGTTTGGCTGTGGTTCCCTTAGTTGTTGCTGATGGCACGTGAGTAGTCGTGGTAACAACAGTTGGTTTAGATGTTACAACAGTTGTTTCTGGGCCTGCTGTTGTGACCTCCGGTGCTGAGGTTGTAGTCTCAACAATGGCTGTGGTAGAGGTTGTAACAGGACCTGTGGTGACCCCTTTAGTTGGTTTTGTTGTTTCAACAGTCAGAGTTGTTGCTTCTGAAGCAGTTGTTTCTACAGGTTTGGTTGTGGTTCCCTTAGTTGTTGCTGATGGCACGTGAGTAGTCGTAGTCCCAACACTTGGTTTAGATGTTACAACAGTTGTTTCTGGGCCTGCTGTTGTGACCTCTGGTGCTGAGGTTGTAGTCTCAACAATGGCTGTGGTAGAGGTTGTAACAGGACCTGTGGTGACCCCTTTAGTTGGTTTTGTTGTTTCAACAGTCAGAGTTGTTGCTTCTGGAGCAGTTGTTTCTACAGGTTTGGCTGTGGTTCCCTTAGTTGTTGCTGATGGAACGTGAGTAGTCGTGGTAACAACAGTTGGTTTAGATGTTACAACAGTTGTTTCTGGGCCTGCTGTTGTGACCTCCGGTGCTGAGGTTGTAGTCTCAACAATGGCTGTGGTAGAGGTTGTAACAGGACCTGTGGTGACCCCTTTAGTTGGTTTTGTTGTTTCAACAGTCAGAGTTGTTGCTTCTGAAGCAGTTGTTTCTACAGGTTTGGTTGTGGTTCCCTTAGTTGTTGCTGATGGCACGTGAGTAGTCGTAGTCCCAACACTTGGTTTAGATGTTACAACAGTTGTTTCTGGGCCTGCTGTTGTGACCTCTGGTGCTGAGGTTGTAGTCTCAACAATGGCTGTGGTAGAGGTTGTAACAGGACCTGTGGTGACCCCTTTAGTTGGTTTTGTTGTTTCAACAGTCAGAGTTGTTGCTTCTGGAGCAGTTGTTTCTACAGGTTTGGCTGTGGTTCCCTTAGTTGTTGCTGATGGCACGTGAGTAGTCGTGGTAACAACAGTTGGTTTAGATGTTACAACAGTTGTTTCTGGGCCTGCTGTTGTGACCTCCGGTGCTGAGGTTGTAGTCTCAACAATGGCTGTGGTAGAGGTTGTAACAGGACCTGTGGTGACCCCTTTAGTTGGTTTTGTTGTTTCAACAGTCAGAGTTGTTGCTTCTGAAGCAGTTGTTTCTACAGGTTTGGCTGTGGTTCCCTTAGTTGTTGCTGATGGCACGTGAGTAGTCGTGGTAACAACAGTTGGTTTAGATGTTACAACAGTTGTTTCTGGGCCTGCTGTTGTGACCTCCTGGTGGTGAGGTTGTAGTCTCAACAATGGTTGTGGTAGAGGTTGTAACAGGACCTGTGGTGACCCCTTTAGTTGGTTTTGTTGTTTCAACAGTCAGAGTTGTTGCTTCTGAAGCAGTTGTTTCTACAGGTTTGGTTGTGGTTCCCTTAGTTGTTGCTGATGGCACGTGAGTAGTCGTAGTCCCAACACTTGGTTTAGATGTTACAACAGTTGTTTCTGGGCCTGCTGTTGTGACCTCTGGTGCTGAGGTTGTAGTCTCAACAATGGCTGTGGTAGAGGTTGTAACAGGACCTGTGGTGACCCCTTTAGTTGGTTTTGTTGTTTCAACAGTCAGAGTTGTTGCTTCTGGAGCAGTTGTTTCTACAGGTTTGGCTGTGGTTCCCTTAGTTGTTGCTGATGGCACGTGAGTAGTCGAGGTAACAACAGTTGGTTTAGATGTTACAACAGTTGTTTCTGGGCCTGCTGTTGTGACCTCCGGTGCTGAGGTTGTAGTCTCAACAATGGCTGTGGTAGAGGTTGTAACAGGACCTGTGGTGACCCCTTTAGTTGGTTTTGTTGTTTCAACAGTCAGAGTTGTTGCTTCTGGAGCAGTTGTTTCTACAGGTTTGGTTGTGGTTCCCTTAGTTGTTGCTGATGGCACGTGAGTAGTCGTAGTCCCGACACTTGGTTTAGATGTTACAACAGTTGTTTCTGGGCCTGCTGTTGTGACCTCCTGGTGCTGAGGTTGTAGTCTCAACAATGGCTGTGGTAGAGGTTGTAACAGGACCTGTGGTGACCCCTTTAGTTGGTTTTGTTGTTTCAACAGTCAGAGTTGTTGCTTCTGGAGCAGTTGTTTCTACAGGTTTGGCTGTGGTTCCCTTAGTTGTTGCTGATGGAACGTGAGTAGTCGTGGTAACAACAGTTGGTTTAGATGTTACAACAGTTGTTTCTGGGCCTGCTGTTGTGACCTCCGGTGCTGAGGTTGTAGTCTCAACGATGGCTGTGGTAGAGGTTGTAACAGGACCTGTGGTGACCCCTTTAGTTGGTTTTGTTGTTTCAACAGTCAGAGTTGTTGCTTCTGAAGCAGTTGTTTCTACAGGTTTGGTTGTGGTTCCCTTAGTTGTTGCTGATGGCACGTGAGTAGTCGTAGTCCCAACACTTGGTTTAGATGTTACAACAGTTGTTTCTGGGCCTGCTGTTGTGACCTCTGGTGCTGAGGTTGTAGTCTCAACAATGGCTGTGGTAGAGGTTGTAACAGGACCTGTGGTGACCCCTTTAGTTGGTTTTGTTGTTTCAACAGTCAGAGTTGTTGCTTCTGGAGCAGTTGTTTCTACAGGTTTGGCTGTGGTTCCCTTAGTTGTTGCTGATGGCACGTGAGTAGTCGTGGTAACAACAGTTGGTTTAGATGTTACAACAGTTGTTTCTGGGCCTGCTGTTGTGACCTCCGGTGCTGAGGTTGTAGTCTCAACAATGGCTGTGGTAGAGGTTGTAACAGGACCTGTGGTGACCCCTTTAGTTGGTTTTGTTGTTTCAACAGTCAGAGTTGTTGCTTCTGAAGCAGTTGTTTCTACAGGTTTGGTTGTGGTTCCCTTAGTTGTTGCTGATGGCACGTGAGTAGTCGTAGGTCCCAACACTTGGTTTAGATGTTACAACAGTTGTTTCTGGGCCTGCTGTTGTGACCTCTGGTGCTGAGGTTGTAGTCTCAACAATGGCTGTGGTAGAGGTTGTAACAGGACCTGTGGTGACCCCTTTAGTTGGTTTTGTTGTTTCAACAGTCAGAGTTGTTGCTTCTGAAGCAGTTGTTTCTACAGGTTTGGCTGTGGTTCCCTTAGTTGTTGCTGATGGCACGTGAGTAGTCGTGGTAACAACAGTTGGTTTAGATGTTACAACAGTTGTTTCTGGGCCTGCTGTTGTGACCTCCTGGTGCTGAGGTTGTAGTCTCAACAATGGCTGTGGTAGAGGTTGTAACAGGACCTGTGGTGACCCCTTTAGTTGGTTTTGTCGTTTCAACAGTCACAGTTGTTGCTTCTGAGGCAGTTGTTTCTACAGGTTTGGCTGTGGTTCCCTTAGTTGTTGCTGATGGCACGTGAGTAGTCGAGGTAACAACAGTTGGTTTAGACGTTACAACAGTTGTTTCTGGGCCTGCTGTTGTGACCTCCGGTGCTGAGGTTGTAGTCTCAACAATGGCTGTGGTAGAGGTTGTAACAGGACCTGTGGTGACCCCTTTAGTTGGTTTTGTTGTTTCAACAGTCAGAGTTGTTGCTCCTGGAGCAGTTGTTTCTACAGGTTTGGCTGTGGTTCCCTTAGTTGTTGCTGATGGCACGTGAGTAGTCGTAGTCCCAACACTTGGTTTAGATGTTACAACAGTTGTTCCTGGGCCTGCTGTTGTGACCTCTGGTGCTGAGGTTGTAGTCTCAACAATGGCTGTGGTAGAGGTTGTAACAGGACCTGTGGTGACCCCTTTAGTTGGTTTTGTTGTTTCAACAGTCAGAGTTGTTGCTTCTGGAGCAGTTGTTTCTACAGGTTTGGCTGTGGATCCCTTAGTTGTTGCTGATGGCACGTGAGTTGTCGTGGTAACAACAGTTGGTTTAGATGTTACAACAGTTGTTTCTGGGCCTGCTGTTGTGCCCTCCGGTGCTGAGGTTGTAGTCTCAACAATGGCTGTGGTAGAGGTTGTAACAGGACCTGTGGTGACCCCTTTAGTTGGTTTTGTTGTTTCAACAGTCAGAGTTGTTGCTTCTGAAGCAGTTGTTTCTACAGGTTTGGTTGTGGTTCCCTTACTTGTTGCTGATGGCACATGAGTAGTCGTGGTAACAACAGTTGGTTTAGATGTTACAACAGTTGTTTCTGGGCCTGCTGTTGTGACCTCTGGTGCTGAGGTTGTAGTCTCAACAATGGCTGTGGTAGAGGTTGTAACAGGACCTGTGGTGACCCCTTTAGTTGGTTTTGTTGTCTCAACAGTCAGAGTTGTTGCTTCTGGAGCAGTTGTTTCTACAGGTTTGGCTGTGGTTCCCTTAGTTGTTGCTGATGGAACGTGAGTAGTCGTGGTAACAACAGTTGGTTTAGATGTTACAACAGTTGTTTCTGGGCCTGCTGTTGTGACCTCCGGTGCTGAGGTTGTAGTCTCAACAATGGCTGTGGTAGAGGTTGTAACAGGACCTGTGGTGACCCCTTTAGTTGGTTTTGTTGTTTCAACAGTCAAAGTTGTTGCTTCTGAAGCAGTTGTTTCTACAGGTTTGGTTGTGGTTCCCTTAGTTGTTGCTGATGGCACGTGAGTAGTCGTAGTCCCAACACTTGGTTTAGATGTTACAACAGTTGTTCCTGGGCCTGCTGTTGTGACCTCTGGTGCTGAGGTTGTAGTCTCAACAATGGCTGTGGTAGAGGTTGTAACAGGACCTGTGGTGACCCCTTTAGTTGGTTTTGTTGTTTCAACAGTAAGAGTTGTTGCTTCTGGAGCAGTTGTTTGTACAGGTTTGGCTGTGGATCCCTTAGTTGTTGCTGATGGCACGTGAGTTGTCGTGGTAACAACAGTTGGTTTAGATGTTACAACAGTTGTTTCTGGGCCTGCTGTTGTGACCTCCGGTGCTGAGGTTGTAGTCTCAACAATGGCTGTGGTAGAGGTTGTAACAGGACCTGTGGTGACCCCTTTAGTTGGTTTTGTTGTTTCAACAGTCAGAGTTGTTGCTTCTGAAGCAGTTGTTTCTACAGGTTTGGTTGTGGTTCCCTTAGTTGTTGCTGATGGCACGTGAGTAGTCGTAGTCCCAACACTTGGTTTAGATGTTACAACAGTTGTTTCTGGGCCTGCTGTTGTGACCTCTGGTGCTGAGGTTGTAGTCTCAACAATGGCTGTGGTAGAGGTTGTAACAGGACCTGTGGTGACCCCTTTAGTTGGTTTTGTTGTTTCAACAGTCAGAGTTGTTGCTTCTGGAGCAGTTGTTTCTACAGGTTTGGCTGTGGTTCCCTTAGTTGTTGCTGATGGAACGTGAGTAGTCGTGGTAACAACAGTTGGTTTAGATGTTACAACAGTTGTTTCTGGGCCTGCTGTTGTGACCTCCGGTGCTGAGGTTGTAGTCTCAACGATGGCTGTGGTAGAGGTTGTAACAGGACCTGTGGTGACCCCTTTAGTTGTTTCTACAGGTTTGGTTGTGGTTCCCTTAGTTGTTGCTGATGGCACGTGAGTAGTCGTGGTCCCAACAGTTGGTTTAGATGTCACAACTGTTGTTTCTGGGCTTATTGTAGTCAACCCTGGTACTGAGGTCGTAGTCTCAACAACTGTTGGGTGAACAATGACAAGTGGAAAAGTCTCATATGAATTAATGAATGAATTGTTTTCGGTACTTTGCATTTTTTAACAGTACTCAAAACAAAAATGGGCCTTTATGAATAAGTTGTTTAGATTTTCCTACCTGAAGTTGTCGTTCCAACTGTGCTGAATGTAAATGGGGTTGTTGTTGGGCCAGGGGTGGTGATAACTAAGCAGGGATTTACCGTCCTGATTACTGTCCCATTAGCTCCACATTCAGCTGTCATGCAGTTTCCTAGGCCATCCGTTGTGTTGTAAATTGTGTCCCCATATTTGTAGGTTTTTCCATTGATGCAACAATGACAAGCTGCAGAAAGACATCGTCATTTTTTCCATTTTGTCACAGTAACGAAAACATAAAATAAAAAAAGATACATATATGTACTTACACGTCACATTGTAGCTGCAACTTACTCCACTGACTGTACAGGAGCTTTGAAAGACGCGAGAATGATATTGTGATCAGGTTTTGACTGTAGTATTTCCATGGAAAATTGCTTTAGTTCCACACACATTAATGCACACACAGAAAAAAAATGCAATAAATACAATCAAGTAATGTATGAGGTCCCAAGTGTTGCTAGAATGTATATCACAAACATTAGGTAGACAGAATGGACAATATGCTCTCTGCTGATTGGTGAATGTGAGGATACAATCACCCAAATCATTTCCTACTCAGTTAACTCCATGTGAGACTTACCAGTCATAACAGTTGTTTGATGGAACCTTATCTCCGATGCTGTATTGGGTACCTTTGTCATCATAGCAGCCACATTGGTTCCTGGGGACACACTTCATTGTGTCTTCATTAAAGTAGGGTTGGTCTGAGGGACACTGTGGATAGCAGCCTGCAAACCCATTAAAATGTTCTGATTAGGCTCAGTAGAACTACAACTATAGCACACATGTTAAAATGCTGCATTCATACAGCCTTTAACAACTTGCCTCTCCTCCACCCATTTACACAAACACACACACACACGCGCTCACACACACACACACACACACACACACCCTTGAGACAACTACAGATTCAGCCAAGGACATTTCAACATGTGGAGAGGAGGAGTTGGGATTTGAACCACTAAACCTGTGATCAGTGGAACCTGCTCTTAGACCTTCTTTGAACCATGGCAACCCCATTAAATATAGTCTGCAAAGCATTTCAGAGAAACAGTTCCCCATCTGAAACCACCTCTAAAGAATTTTCTTTTTTTTGTGGCCCCTGTAGATAAAAGTGGAATGACCGCCATGGTACTATCTTCATGACGTGATGACCTTCCCTGTGGTAAAGATCTAGCATGTGCATTTGTTTTGAAAAGGAGTGATAGAAATGTAAAAACTCCTTGTGGTTAAGATTCTCTGGCTAGTCCGATGTAAATTCTGATGTAAATGTAAAAATCTTTCTGTCTAAAATATATCACTGCACTAATAAGTTTATTTGTAGTTCTAAACATGATAAGAGTGTTTTTTACTCCCTTTTTGTCCCTCCCATTACGTTATTTGTCTCTCCTACAGTGCATTACAATTAAATGCACATGGCCAGTCAAATTAGGCGATGACATCATTTAACGACTTCTAGCGACTTTTAGGACAGCCAATAGCAACTTTCCTTACTGACGGGTTGGCAACGGTGTACAGAGCAAAAACATAGCAAGCTTGAAGGAGGACATTGTTTCCCCTAAGATGGAGTTGTAGCAGCAAAGGTGTTACACGTGCGCAAAATCTTTTTTCTATGGTCAGAAAGTAGGATTACTGTGAGGTCTCTATCAGTCTGCCAGCAGCATGAGGACTGTAAGTATATATGTGGTGTGATGTTTTTTCTAAACTCATCTGAAAATTCAAACATGCCTCAGAGGGGACAATTATATGACAGTAATTCCCGATGGACAAATGTATCACCCTGCCAGCCATAAAAAGAAAATGAAGGAAACAAGTATTGCAAGATAATGCAAAACATATTGTGAGGTAACGCTAAACTATTGTGAGGTCACACAAAAGTATTGTGAGGGAATGCAAACCATAAAGTGAGGTAACACAAAAGTAGTCCTAAAAGAATCTTGCCATCACTCTGTAAGAAAGAAGTGTTGTACAAAATAAAGGGGAAAAAAATGTTCAATCTTTTTTACTCTCAGTAGTTTAGAGTGTTGTCAGTTTGATTCTCAAATATGCCCTCTCCCTAAACAGCTGGGGCTTAACAAGTACTTTTGTACTAAGGGCCTCAATGGTCATCAGTCAAACATATAATTATATAAACAAAGCTTGCTGTCTTGAAAAAAGTATCTTGTTATCTCGGGAAAACCAACGTCTGTTATTCCTTGATGGCATAAATAACTAGTGATTTTGATAAAACAAGTACGATTTTACTCATAATCATGGGAGAACCAAATTACAGACACAACTAATGAATGAGCTCAATAGCCTTCTAATAAAATGAGCAAAGAGCCAGAATGAGGTTGTTAAAGGATTGCACAGTGATGTTGCTGAGGTGGTCCGCTGCGTTTGCTGCAGTGGTCTGTGTCAAGTGGGATCAGAGGGGTCTGTAAGATGATCAGCAATCTACACAGTTGATTTCTCATGTGCAATATTCCCAGAAGTGAAGTTAGTGCTGAAATAGCATACAAAAATTGTAACAAAAACTCTAGTGTAGTACTTATTCATATGTGATTCCGACAGACTTACATCATAATTAAAAAGTAAATGCATTTAATTGATTACACCAGTCATGAAGATGACAGCCAAAATTATGTCTGACGTACCTTCCAAAGCAGTGATGAGGTTGGAACAGTTTCCTGATGGATTCCTACATGTTTTCATGCAGTTAGCTCCACAGGGCTTGTAGTGCCACTCACAGCCATCAGGGGAGTTATAGTAGTCACAAAAAATAGCTGCAACAGACAAATAAATGCTTAGTCTTGTTGCAAAGGTCAAGGTGTTGACTAATTGCTTATTAAATCTGTTGGCTAAATATAAAACTTCTGGGCCTGTATTCACAAAGAATCTTAAGGCTAAAAGTAACTCCTAACAGGCGAATTAGGATTAGGAGCGAATTAATACATTTCGGTATTTGGCTACGGGGAAAATGCAGCTCTTCGCACGGGACTAGTATTACCTGGGGACCTCAAGTGATTTAGAAATTATCCCACCACGTCCGTGCTTCGTGCGGTGCATTCGCACAGGATAATCGAAGTCTGTGTTTTAACTCGAATTTACTGACATTATCCGCCGGATCGATCACACCGGAGCCCTCGTTGGAGCAGCACAACGGTTAGATATGGATATTTTTAATATAATAACTGGTGAGCCTGTTGAAAGACAGAAAAATGTTCCTTACCGCATGCTGCCATGCATGTAATCCATCTAATCATCTTTCGAGATTTCGCTCTTCTGATGAGCCTCCTGAATTTGCACCCAAAATGCTGTCAGAACTTTTATTTATTATTCCCAACGCAGCCTCCATAATTCTCGACCAGGAAAAAGGCAGAAAAAAGGTGTGGAAAACACAAAAAAACCTTAAGAAAACAAAAAACCACCCCAAATCACAGAGATGCCGATTTGCACGGGACTAATATTATTACATGACCTCTGTGTTTGTAGAAATATGGTAGGTAATTTGCGGTGGAATTTTTACTTTACAAATTACGGACATGGCAGATTCGCACGGGATTAAGATCACAGGTGACCTCCGCAATTATTACAAATTACTGGAGGTCCCCAGGTTATACAAGTCCCGTGCGAATAGGTCTAGTCAATCGAAAAAAGTTGCATTCCATCAATACACAAATTGTCTTTGACGCATGTTACAATACACTGGACATTGTTGCGAAATGGCCCGGATCAACACACGATTCACGAATTTTAATGGAGAGTGGTTTGACGCAGCTTTTCGAGCAAATGCCGCTTTTATTGACAATTCAGGTTTTTCATCGTAATCTTATAATTTGTAATATATATTTCTTTATCCAATATCCAATATCCTTTCATAGGCTTTTTCATGGGCTTGTAGGCAACTTCCTTATTTTCACTTAATGCATTGCGTAGCCTAAATGACTTTTCAATGGGCTGCCCTGTCACTCAACAACCAATCAGCGTTGTCACCGCTTCTAAGTGCGTCCTTATAAAATGACGTCATCCATAGCAACAGAGAGTTAGTTCTAGCTTAGGAGTTCACTGTTTTCATAACTACAAGTAGGTCTCAGGGGCTTTGTGAATTACTTTTAAGAAACGACTCCTACATAAAAACTTTTTGTCCGATTTAGGAGTACTCCTAACGTTAATATAAGAGTCTTTGTGAATACGGGCCCTGATTTTGTTAGAGGATCCAAGAGTCTAACCCTAACCCAACCCTAACCCTAATTCCATAAATCCTTTAGTCTGGTGTGTGTTGGTTGCCAAACTTACGGCATAGCTTTGGAGTTCTCCATTTAACGCAGGTCCCAGCTTCATTGCAAGCTTTGGCATAGGCAGCCACAGCATTGCAGAGACACTCACAGTCCCCACCAGTGTTACAAGCACAAGAGTCTCTCACACAAGAATCAAAGTATGGACCAGGATCAACCTTAAGCACACAATAATGCTCTGTTTAGAAAGTGAAGCAGCAGCAGGCAGACTTTCCCATCAATGTAAAGGTGTAACGGTGAACCGACATTTTAATTGGATGCAAGGGCTGAACAGTCAACTAATCAGCACACAAAGCAATTAGCGTTGAGTAAAAAAGATGAAATAGAAAAAAATCTGTGAAATAACATATTTAATGTGCCATGTTTTGTTGTGTGGAAATTCTAATCAACATGTGAAAAAGTCAATCAAATATGAATGTATGTAAATCACATGTGAAACTATAGATGTGGAAATGTTCGCTCATGTGTGGAAAACAAGGCAATACCCAGTTCACATATTAAAATGGTAATTCAAGTGTGATATTGTGATTTTCACATTTAAAAACAAATTGTACATTTGACATTTTTGTAAGGGACACCTTTGTAGTTAAATTGACATTTTTTGTGCATTTGTGTAGCCATGTAAGTATATTTGCTATCACCATAGTTACCTGTGCATGACAGCTCTGGAAAGTGACACTGGTGATGATGCTACACTGTTTCTGGGACCAGGCTGCACGGTAGCGGTTAGAGGCACAGGGATCAGTGATTAGTTTTGCGTTTGGGCATGTGGATGAAACCTTCCAACTGTTACCAAATTCAAGAACATCTGCCACTGTCTCCTGGGAGCGTGTGGTGAAGTCATTCTTACTGTTGCCATCATAGTTTCCACACAGACCACAGACTTGACCCTGAGAAGGAGGAACCCAATGCTTGTTGTTACTAAAATATACTTCACTTCAGTAACAAAGGTTTGGTATTTTCATTTCAAGGCGTTATTGTCCAGCTTACAAAGAGCTATGAATGTTGTATGTAATATTTAGCAAACCCATGGTTACAGTGCCCTTTGCCACATGAAACTTGTCCTTGTCCTGTCTTTAAAATTGGCATATGTTTACCAAAGAGCCGCTGACTACAAAATGATGAGTGGAACACATTACTTTTTCACAAAAAACATTTATGAAGTTTTGTTTGATAAGATGTATTATAGGTCTTCTGAAGATGTGACAACATTTGCTGGGTCAATAATATACACACAGTTATTCTAATATTTGGTTAAATGTTTTTTCAACTCAATTTGGCACTATTGATAAGCATCCACAAGTTTCTGTTAATCCTTAGTCCTAATTTTTAACCACTCAGTAGAATCAGTGAAGCATAGTCAACATGTTCTCTATGGGGTTGAAGTCAAGACTTGGAAAATCCATCCCAAAACTTCAACTGTAGCTTGATTTAGCTATTCCTTTACCACTTTTGTTGTGTGATTGGAATCATTGCCTCGTTGGACTCACCAACTGCACCCAAGACCAAATATTCTGGCTTATGATTTTTGGTTTTCTGGAAGAATTTGGAGATAATCCTCAGTGATGCAATTGGTCATGTAATTCTTAGTGCTGTATCGCTTCAGCAGCATATTGATTACCATTTCAACAACTGTGCCATTTACTTTAACTTAAAAACTGCTTTGAAATGGCTCCCAGTGACTTTCCTGACTTGTTAAAATCAATAACACACTCTTTCAGATCAATGCAGAGTTCTCTATCAAACAAGTCCTATAAAAATGAGCCCAGAAAATGAATCAGCTGTCATCAATCATAATCATTCAGAGGAAGTTAAAAGAGGCCATGCTACAAAGAAAATTTGATTGACACAACTTTCTTTTATCACCTAAATTGATCATTCAAGTTGTTGTATGTTTATTTTTGACCCAGCAGATTCGGTCACATTTTCAAAAGATCTATAATAAATTCATTATTGAACCAAACTTAACAAATGTTTTTTGTGACAAAAACAAAAGAAGTGACACATTTAATTTCAATAAAAACTCTCCTTTTAGCTCTGTTTTGTCTCCACCCAGTCCTGAGGAAAACATTCTGTCCTTAAGCTAGATGCAATGTTCACTGGCAAGTCACTAACTTTTTCTGAGTTGACAAGAGAATCTAACACCCAACCAAACTGTGTATGTTAGGGCTAATAAACAAAGAATTGAGCTTAAAGATACTGAGTTGGTTATAAGTCTTGTGGCTGCAGCAATATT
This sequence comes from Sparus aurata, assembly GCF_900880675.1. Lineage (NCBI taxonomy): Eukaryota > Metazoa > Chordata > Actinopteri > Spariformes > Sparidae > Sparus > Sparus aurata. The sequence continues at coordinate 14,155,187 of NC_044190.1, forward strand.
ATTAACCCCTTTTAAGTTCATTAGAACTTTATATCTGTTAACCAATATATTAATGCAAAATATTGATTAATGTAAGTTGTTTTGTGGAACAAAATAATCTTATTGTGTTTAAGGCTAATTTAGTAATTTGGCTTTGTGAAAAAGCCAGCTGTCAATCAATACATGCAGATTGTATTTTTTTTACCTTGAACTGTGGGCTGAGTTTGATGAAAAGACTGGTCTTCTGGTCCCACATGAGCACAAGTCCCGGTTTGATCACCACGACTAGGTAAATACCCATCTTGTGTATCTGAGAAGGCAACACCTGCATGCTGCCCTTGACCACTCCGAATTTCTCATCTCTCAGGTGAAATTCATTATCCTGTGGAAAATTAAATCACTTGATCATTGCACAATTTCTAGTTTTCTTATTTTCACCTGAAAAGTTCCATGCTATTTATTAAAGGAGACATATTATGCTTATTTTCAGGTTCATAATTGTATTTTGTTTTACTACTAGAATACATTTATATGCTTTAATGCTCAAAAATCACACTGTCCAGTGCTGGAGCACTGTATTATCCTTCCTTTATGAAACACTGTTTTAGCTCCTGTCCCTTTAAGGCCACTGCTCCTGAATTTCCAGTCTGCTCTGATTAGTCAGCTCACATGTGCCTGACCTAGTACAACAACTGAGCAGCTGTGAGGTATATATTATGCAATTGAGTTCAGCACTGTCCACAAATATATGGGTATTTCTTAAAATGTTGCTTTTTCTATGTGTTTTAGCCTTCCAAACACACATCATGTCACTGAATATAGGGCTTTTTGAAAACTCTGGCCAGGGTTAGTTAAGTTATTCAGAAGCGCTGTTTTCAGTGTTTTGGTCTGGATGGGCAAAAACTCAGATTTCTGGAAATGATGACACAGACGCACATGTTCATCAGTGTTTGTAGCATCATTGGCAAATGTTAAATCAGAATATGAGTTTTTCATATTGAAGTATTTGAGTCAACGGAATGGATATTATACTGTTTAACGTTATATTTAAAAGACACAAACAGATAGGTACAGATTGGTAATACAGTTATGGAAAAGAGAGACAGGCTGCTAAGAATGTTTTGCTCACAATTTATCCACATAGGTTTCTGTGAAAAGCAGTCACATTCACCTGCCTCATTCATAGTATTTTCTGTAGGTAATTATTAAATTATCATTATTGATTTTTCAGTGGACATCATGCCTCCAATCATTTTATGAAGCAAATACAGATACGTTTCATTTTGGTTTATTGATAACTTATGAAAGGCATTGTAAAAATTATCAATTATAATTTGATAATAGGTCCAGCCCTACATATCATTTGAGGTTATATCCTAGTGAAATATTAATGTGTTAAAATCAATTCTAGATTGGCATTATGATCTAGTGTTTGAGGTAGTACATGTGGACAGTGTAAGTGTGTTTTGTTTACCCCCAAGTAGATCTTGATGGTCTTGGAGCAGGTGGTTCCTGTGGTTCCACATGGAACATTCTCAGTGATAATTCTGAAGCTGTTATTACCCGGTTTAATGCCACAGTAGTCCTGAGTAAGGGACAGATGCAAGATGCAATTACTGGTCACAAACGTTAAAGTTATAATCATTGATACAGTGATTGTTTTCTGGGTAACATCACAATAATTAGCTCAAAATGTATTGAAAATTCCCACATGTCATTCAGTAATATTAATCTGCTATTTTCCAATAAGCAGGCGATAGATAGCTGATAACTGAGTTATCATTATACACAGGTACTTAAATGATTGTAAATATGAACTTGTGTTTTATATCTCTGAATATTTGCTAATGTATTGTTGTCCCAAAACATAAAAAGAGTGGCATTTAACATGTGATGTAAGGACATTATTATGAGGCTTCAGTGGGTAATTGAGGAATAAAACATTTAAAATGTGAAATCAGGATCTTTATTCTTAATCACGAGGAAGCATTTGTCCGTAATTAGCCAGATATGGTGGCTAACTACAAAAGATTATGAGTAAATTTTTTCAAAGTTGGACTGATCTACTGAAGTGATAGGAACTGCTGAAAATGCAAATGGTTAAAAAAATGTGGTACTATCATTTTATGGATTACAAGTTGAGTTACTGTCTATCTGCCACTTTACCTGTAGGAGTGTGTATTCACACAGTCCATTGAAATCAAATCTCTTATCATCAAATGTGATGTAGTGACCATCGCCATAGATCCCACAAATTGCATCACACACATTGGTGGTACATGTGAACTTCCTGTCTCTGCAGTAGCTGGGGAGACACACATCAGACACACATTTTCAAGATGTAAATCTGTGTAGAAAAATCCTTAAATAGTTGTTTACCTATATAGAGCCTCTTTTCTGGAGACTTTATTACATCTGCCGAAGAAGTTATATTTCCGCCCATGTCTGTTTGTTGGTTTGTTGGGTTGTTTTGTCAGCAGGACTAGACAAAAACTACTGAATGGATATTCATCAAGAAACTGGGATGGAGGATGTGTTTCAGCTTAGAATAGACCCAATTCATTGTTGGTGTGGATGTGGATAAAGTGATGGATCCAGGATTTTTTTTGTAGTGAAACAGGGCATTGTCCAACATTTCCATTATTTTCTCAGTGAATAATTCATGGATCTTGATGAAAAAAAAACAACTGTATTTAGGTGTCTGCTGTGATTATAGAGTATAATTTGATGCAGATAGGTAGCTGTTGGGCAAAAGTATCTGGTAATTTATGAGCAAGTTAGAATTCAAAGATACAATCTCACTTATCTCTCTGTTTAGAGTGGTTACAGTGAACACTGCCCTCTAAGCCACAGCAAATCAACCAACTTTTTGATGCAGGGGTGTGTCAGATATTGGTTAAAATTTGCTTAAGACCACCTTAAGACCACCTAGTACAAATCTGATTATGCAATATTCTTTAAACCGGAATCCTTCAAACCACCGAGCAAATCACACTTAAAGTGAGTTGAGTTTAAGTTTCACTTTGGAAAACAAATATGTGCCCCCAACTTGAGACATAATAGTTCTATGTTTTACAGTACAAATGAATGTGTGTTGGACTTTTTGTTTTTTTGTAATTTGTAAAATATGGGCACAATTCAAAAGCAGTGCCAAAAGTATAGCGGGCAGCACCAGGACAACTGACAAACTGCTGCACCTTTTCAGCTATACTTGGTTGTAGTGAGCTACCATTTACTGATTAGTTCATGGCTCAGTTAGCCATGGACAATTATAGTAGTGCCTCTTGCTGTACAAAGAGGTATAATGGGACAGGACGGGCAGGGGCTAGCTGGTTAGCATATTAATTTCAGTAGATATCTCTTATACAGATGCAACATTGTTCTTTCTTCACATTCTGTTGAATTAATGTCATTTTTTTAGTGTAAACCTTTAACAAAGTGTGGCCATACCTTACAAATGGCCCTCTTTAACTAAATTAATGTGTCTGTTTAGTTTGTTTGTTTATTTACATATGTTTAATTTATTTTGTCTTGGCCAGTGTCTCGTCTTTTATTTCTTATCCCAATTTTTGTGTTTTCAATACTGTCAATCTTTGAACTTGATTGTAAAATTACTCATATTTTGCGTTCAGCTTATCAAGTTAAAATTGCAGTCCAAAACCATTGTGTTGGGCAAACTCTGTGAAAGGAGTGTTTAATGTGTGCACTTCCATTCAGATTGGTGTGTATATTAAGCACTGTACAAACCAGGTGTTGCATTCCACAGTCAGCGTCTGTCCAGGCTGGTAGACCTTTCCATTATGCAGACATGGACAGCTTGTCTCATTGATACAGCCTCCTGCTCCATTTGACACCAAGCCAGCAGGGCACATGCACCCTGATGTACAGCCTGTACTTATCTGTATCCAACCAAAGCGGAGAGGACAAAAAGCAAATGTGAGCCAAACCGGACCCATGCATGTATGTTTGAGTGTATTGGTGCTATGCTTTACATACACAAGCCATGTCCAGAGTGCTGCAGCTCTTCTGACACTCAGTCCCAGTGGTCCCAGGTTGAGCCGTGGAGCAGTCAAAGTAAACCATTGGGGCCATACACGATGGTGAGGCTGAGTAATAAATAACAATGGGATAAGTCATTTACACAAATGCACAAACCCTGCCATTCAGCATGTATATATATATATATATATATATATATATATATATATATATATATATATATATTAGGGCCGGGACTTTAACGCGTTAATTACGATTAATTAATTACACAAAAAATAACGCGTTAAAAAAATTAACGCATTTTAATCGCACTAATTTTTGCACCGCAGAACGTTTCTCACTGGATGAGTTTCAGGGGTACCGATTATACTGGAGCACCAGCTAACGTTCATGCATAGCGTTCATGACTTCAGTCAACAACAATGAATGAAGAAGCAGATGAGACCGCTTTGGTTAGCACCGTGGATGGGAAATTTTGTTTTAAAAAGCGGACGGATGGCAGCGTAGACAAGAGCACGGTTGTGTGCAAATTATGCAAGAAGGAGTTCGCGTATCACCGCAGCATATCAAGCCTCAGATATCACCTAAATGCTAAGCAACTATTTATTATGTTGTTGTTGCAACTGGCACTTTATGTTGAACTGTTTATTGTTTTGGCCAAGGTTATTTACAGAGAGTTGGACTGAAATTGATTTGTTTAGATCAACTGTTGGTAAAGTCTGTTATGGCCTCTGAAGATAGATGTTTTCTAATAGTCAGGGTTTCCAATGTTCTGAATGTACTTGAAAGTATTGTGTTTTACCAAAAAAACAAAGTGTTATAGTTTACAGAAGGTCTACCTACCTATAGGCTACCTGAATCTCTGAAATGTATTCCTAAATAAGCTATTGCTACACTTTATGGCAAAAATTGCACTGGTCTGTTGGTCTTGAAAAAATAAATAAACAGTGTTTTGTTGCTTAAGCTTATGTATTCAGTCTTTATTCAATGGTATACTAAAATCCATGTGAAAAAAATTGCTTCTCACTTCTCAGGTCAAATATTTATATGCGATTAAAATGCGATTAATTTCGATTAATTAATTACAAAGCCTCTGATTAATTCGATTAATTTTTTTAATCGAGTCCCGGCCCTAATATATATATATATATATATATATATATATATATATATATATATATATATATATATATATATATATACACAAAAATGCTAGATAGCTGGATCTCTCTCTCTCTCTCTCCTCCTGTATATATATACATATATATATATACATATATATATATAAATATATATATATACATATATATACATATATATATATATACATATACATATATATATATATATATACACAAAAATGCTAGATAGCTGGATCTCTCTCTCTCTCTCTCTCTCTCTCCCCCTGTATATATATACATATATATATATACATATATATATATAAATATATATATATACATATATATACATATATATATATACATATACATATATATATATATATATATATATATATATAATTATATATAATTAAACATAAATAAACATACTTAACAATTAATGACAAGTCAGTAAGAGTTTTAATACTTCATCATTATATCATTCACATTCAGATCAACAGTAAAGCGTAAAAGAATTAATTAAAGGGATTAAATTATGTGTAAACCTACATGGTTTAGTCCCTCCTGAGCAGCTGAGAGCCCCTTGTCTGCAGATACTGTGAGAACAAGATGGAGGGGACATGAGAAACAGAGTTAATGTTATCAGCTGGAATCCTCAAATTCAGTCTTTGTCTGTCAAGAGAATTCCTTAATAACATACTGTAATATTCTCTACTGGCTGCAATGTACCCTCAAAAACAACAAAAAACATAAAACAAAAAGTTTTTAGAGCTTGTCTGGTGCAATCCAGAAGCACTGAGATCATAGATGTTATTTACAACCTGTTTCATCGAAAAAGCACCCAGTCAAGGTGTATTCTGATCACTTTGGTGATTTTACTATTATTAATATCATTATTATTATTTACCATGTGGTACCATCTTTGCTGATAGCCTGCCCAGCAGGAATAATGGTGTCTTTATCATAGCAGGGACAGCTCTCACTGGGCACACATTTCCCGGCCTCGTTCATGTAGGTTCCCTGGGCACAGCCACAGCCATCCACTTTGGGGAAAGTGGTCTGGCAAGAATAGTCAACCTGGCTAAGGGAACGGCAGGTACGATTGCAGCTGGTCATGTTGTAGTCATACACTGTACCTTCTGGACATGATGCAAGGAATTTGCCTGGTGGGAGGGATAAGAGCTGATTGTTAGCATGAGTGTATCCGCCAGATGAATCAGATTTTCATGTAGATCAATTTTTTGTTGTTGCAGAAAGGCAACAGCAAAGTGTCAGACGGCTGCAGTAAACAAACTAATCATTCCTTTAGTTTGGATTTGGATTTGCTGTTGTTCAATGTGATCAGCTTTTTATTACAAACCCAGCATCTCTCTATTAACACAGAAAAAAAAATGTACGTGTTTTTTTGACTCACCACAGATAGTCACCCTCCAGCCACTGATCTGGATTCCTGCAGCTGAACAGGCGTAGACATACGAGGAGACGGCGGCACACATGCAGTCCTCACTTTTATCACAGTTACAGCTGTCATACATGCAGTTCTATGTGGAAGCACAGTGGGCATGGGCTTATCATCAAGGTCACTGTGGTTTAAGTTTAATTTCATTACAGCTTTGTGTGTGAAGACTTACGTCTTTGTATGTGGAGGGGCTAATGACAGAGTGGCACGGAGCAAACACTCCCTTGGGATCCGTTAGTTTGGAGCACCAGTAATTTGCATAACTCTCTGAGAAACAGAAACATAAAAAAAATGAAATGTTTACAAAACATCATATCCTAAAATTGGCATTGATATTTCTAAAGTGTGGTATGGTGTAGTTTCATTCATACTGTTTGCTTTGACATGATATGATTTGGCATGATAAGACTGAGCTGTACCCCTGCTGATGCCCTGGCTACAGGGGTGTCCAAATCGCGTTTGGATGTCGGGGCAGCTGGCTCTGGTTTTCCATGAGTTGGCAAACACTCCAGCGGTACCCTCCACTAGCCCACTCATTGCCTTGAAGTCATCACTCATTATGTTATTGAAGTTACCACACAGACCTGTTGGATAAGGTTACACACATTTATGCAATGTTACAAACCAAAAAACTTTCCCAGCACATTTGTTCTGAATATAATTGGTTGATTAATTTGTAAACACTGGTGAACTCGTGATTAAACTAAACATAAAAATGTGACGGAGGCCTTATCCATTGGGAGGCATACCAGAGGTAGTTCCTTTGACTGAAGGGTGAGCTGAGATGAAGACCTGCATCACGGGAGACAGCTGGACCATCACTTGAATGCCCACCTTGGTGTTGAGGAGGATGAAGAAGGACGACGGCCTGAAGGCCTTCACCTCCGCTGCAGCATAATTTAAATACTTAAATTTACAGCAACTTGTTCAATCAGTCACATTTATACTCACATTACTGTTAGATTGTGGCCATTGTCATGTTCATGACATTACATTGATAAGATGCATTGAATTTTATTTGAAGTTAGCATCTACATTACGACAGTGGTGCTGCGCTCAAAAAATGGGGGCCTGCAATATCACAATAAATTACACTTTCAACATAACGTTGCTAATGTAGCTTAACTTCTTTTTTTTATTAGGAAAGTTGCTGTGTGTGTTCTGTAAAATCATTTGAAGTAACTCACGTGTAAACAGGGGAAGCTGAGAAGTGATATGGTTCACAGTGATTGCTCCAGATGCTTGGATTTTGATCACCTGTTGGTTTGTGGAAAGACACATCACATTTTGATTACATACTGTGTGTGTGTGTGTGTGTGTGTATGTGGTCTTGTTTGCCGGACCCCATAATAAACATAATTAAATTGGACTTGGGTTAAGGTTAAGGTTAAGGTTAAACATAGCTTTAGGGTTAGGGGGCAGGTAGATCAATGCAGTCAACAGTCGTTATTTGTGAACTGTTCTAAGACATGACCCAGGAGCAATTTGCTGTTGTGTTTCTGACTTTTGCAGATTATGTAGCAGTCTAAATATCTGAGTTGCAGACGGATTAGGGAAGACGCTGCAGCCAATGAGAGGAGAGACTCCTCTTGACCTCTCTCCTCTGCTGTCATCTGCAGCAGCTCTCTGAACCCAGTCTTATCTGGCATCTATGTTTACAGAGTGGGTGCAATAACAGCAGGGTTTCTATCAGAATAGAGTCACATACTTTGCTTTTCATGTCAAGGTGAATCCTTGCTGAAAGACAACATAACCAAGCAATTTCACATTTACAGAACAAAAATAATCCTTGCTGTCCACCCATTATAATCCATGGCTGTTGCTGATCAGTGATGTAGTGCAAAACAACTGTAAGACTGACTTCAAGGCAAAAAGTGTGTAGTGTGAACAGGCATGCCCTCTGATGACTTAAAAGTATTCTATTGTGTTCAACCCAAGGGTGTGTGTGTGTGTGTGTGTGTGTGTGTGTGTGTGTGTGTGTGTGGCTGGTGCTTACCACAGAATTGCCGTACAAGGCCAGAGTTACTGCTCTTAGGCAAGTCCGACTGTCAGCCAGACCACACTTGACCAGGTCCACCAGAACAGTGTATAAGGAGCCATTACTTTGCTACAACACACATTGGGACAAAACATGTACTTTAACACTGACTGAAAGACTGAAAACGGGCAACAGTAGAGTAAATTAGATACACCCCACACATGTCATCCACCACAAAACTTGTTTTAGGATAAAATCAAATAAGTCTGTTCATTAACTATTAAAAGGAGTCCATCTTACAGCACATTCATTACATCAAATTCTGCAAGTATCAGTCATTCTCTGTGCATATGGTTTATCATCCATGCTCCAGGTAAGTTTGGATGTAACTGTAGTATGCATGTGGTGGTATACTAGCAAAGCTACAGGTGATGTGTGCTACCTTAGCCAGAACATAGGAGCAGTCCCCATGGAAGGTGTATACTTTTCCATCGAAGGTGTTGATGTGAGCTCCTCCCTCCACAGAGCATGTTCCTGGACAGTTCTCTTCTGTACACTTCCACTGGCCACTCTTGCACACGCTGTTAGCACATAATCAGCAATCAGTTTATAGCTATATTATTTATGCTACAATGATTTGGATTAAACTTGTGCAAAATCTGTCAAAGGAATGATTTGCTTTGAATCACTGCATCATCCTCTGTTGGAAAACATGTATATAGGTAACTCACGTGTAAAGGTAAATCAGCAGAATGGTTGGGATTAGGCTAGTTAGGTGTTACATGAAGCATGTTTCCCCGTTTGCGTGACCAAAAAATAGAATTTCTTATTTTTGATGTTCCAGGCAGAGGAACGCAGGTGAGACTCTATTACTCCTTGTTAAGCAAGCTGATATTAGTTTTTCAATGGTAATGAATGGGAATGAAGAGCCTCATGTCTCAAGATATATATTTATATTTAGGGCATTAAGCAGACGCTTTTGTCCAAAGCGCCTTACAGTCATTCATACACACATTCATACACTGATGGCAGTGGCTGCCATGCAAGGTGCCAAGCAGCACATTAGGAGCAGTTTGGGGTTCAGTATATTGCCCGAGGACACTTCAATATGCAGACCAGGGAAAACTAACGAGCGACCTTCCTATAATAAGCACGGTACTTCCCCTGAGCCACAGCCGCCCCTTACATACAACATTATGCATAGAGCCCCCAGGAAGGACCCAGCTCCTCCCTGTTCAGCCTAGAACACACATGTAGATAACTGACAAGCTGGTTGCTATTTATAGAAAGGTTTTGGCTGAGTAATGTTCCTTAGGCAAAACGTAACATTTGACAGAATTTGCCTTAATTTGCCTATGCTAGTCATTCCAGGGCATGCTGGAGTAACTAAAGACAATGCAGTGCTGGCCTTCAAATACTTGCCCTCACATAGTGGTTTCATTCAGGGTCAGACATAGACCAGACCAGATCAGGCTTCATTTCAGTTGAAACTAAATATTCTATTGCTCTGGACTTGAGTGCATCTAACTGCAATTTGGAGAAACAAATACATTTTTTTAAAAAGAAACTAAATAAATTCTCCAGGCCAGAGACCTTCTTAATAAATCAATACATTTATATTAATAAAGAAATGTAAATTAAACAGGAAACTAAAAAAATACTTTATTAATAGAGAGTGAAATAAAAACAGAAGTAAGTACTTAAGCAACAATATTAATTCATGTCACATTTTAGACTATTATCAAAGCCTACATTTTTCATTTAACTTTTGCTTTATTCAATGGCATATACATTTTTAGCCCTTTATTTATTTACTTATTTATTTCTGATTTGGGCAGTTTGAATCCTCCATAAAAAATATAAACTAACCTACGGGAAACAGGGAGGACATGGACATCTTGGTGTAACAACAAAGTGAAGGAGTTTATCCTAAGTAAAAAATCACTGTACTTTTCCAGGAAGGTAAAATTGTGATCCACTAATGATTTAAACACTGTAAATGTAAGGGTTTTTTTTTTCTAATCAAAAGGAGTATTTTCACATGTCAAAAAAGATTAACAGTAAATATATAATCACTAACTTTTTTTTATTCATAGGAATTTGCCAGAATAAATGATTAAAATACTGAAGTACAAACTGAATTCAGAAAGCAGGTAAAAAGAGGACTGAAATATCTTCACTTATAGCAGTTGTATTTTTTGGTATATGATACTTCAATAAAGCAAGTTCTCATCTTACCAGCTTCTACAGTTGTAAGAGTAGGACTCTCCTGATTTGTACACCTTGCTGTTGTGCACACATGGACACTGATCCACTGCAACACAGCCAGTCTTACTGATGTCATCAAAGACAGTTCCTGAGGAGTAGAGGAGACATAATTATCGTTTTTATCATGATCTTTGCTGTGACGTCATGAGACATGAAGAAGATTGTGCATGCTTGCAATCTCATGACGTAGTGTAAAATGTGTGTGGATACCAGCAGGGCAGCTGCAGCCATCGTGGCAGTGGCTGTCACATGTCTGGCTGGTCTGAGGGTTGGAGCAGCTATCAGGACATGTACTGGCACACTCCAAGAACTCCATGTTGTACGGACATTTCTTGTCTGTGGAAACAAACAATTTGAATGTTGCTATTCCAGTGACAATCAAACAATTCTGCAAAACATGAGGCACAATACACAGTACAACTTATGCCTGTAATGCAGGGCCAAACATTCAAATGAGCCCTTACAGCAAAAAGTTGCATTCCTCCATTGCTGTGGTTTGCCACCTGCATGGACACACTGTCTGGAAAACTCGGAGATGGTTTTGCAGAGGACAGAGTCAGTTTTGTTTTCAGGGTTGCACATATCAGCCTTACAGGCTTTACTGAAGGATTCCATATCCAGACGATCTCGACAACTGCTAAACGAAGCACTGCTGAATATCTGGTCACAGAATTGCTGAAAAGAACAAAATTAATTGATCAGTTACTGTATAAATATTCAGTTTGGAGTCCATACAATCTATAGATATTTGGATGATTTATTTTGAGTGCATACTGCCTTTAAGGATAGTTGATTATAATATATATTTGGTGTGCTGGAGAAGAAAGTTTTTAAATTCTGAAGGAGTTGTTCTCATAGTTTTTCATTAGTTTTTCATACAAGCCTCTTTCTTACTTGGAGAGCCTCTCAAAAGCTAAAAGAGCATATACATTTGAAACTGATGCACTAGAGCATCAGTTGACAATGCTCACACTCTAGTGATGATTGGTGTTTATCTGCAAAGACCTTTCATCTGTCAGCATTTTGCAACGTTCAACACACACACACATGCACGCACGCACACACACACACACACACATAGTTCAGGGATAAGATAAGGCATCTTTTATTCCTCACATGTGACTTGATGAGATGTTGTCAATGTAACAATGGATGATGGATGAAAAAGTGAAGAGTTACCTTATTGTCACAACTACGGACAGGTTGGAGCGCAGGCACATCACAGCTCTCTGTCGGCCCGTTCGCCAAGTAGGTTGTTGCAAAGTCTGTTACAGACAGTGGAGCTCCTACAGTATTTAATTGTCAGTCACACAACAATGACAATAGTATGATTATTCAGCCCTGTATCTTGCAGTTGATAAACATTTGCTCTAAATTGCAGAAATGTTCAACAATTTCAAGTCAACAGGGAAATTTGTTTAAAAAACATTTTCAAATATTTAAGAGCATAACTTTACCAATTCCTGCACTGTCTTCTTGTTGAACCTTGTTAGCGTTTTTTTTTTACCCTATGGTAAACTCAATTATTCTCCTATTGTAGTGCTATCAACAAACTGCATAAACCAACAAGTGTTGGATGGAATAGGCCTGGGGCAGTTCAGTGTAGGTAAACAGAAAGTGCAAACAATACAGAAAGTAGCAGTGTGAGGTAGGAATTGACTAAGAAAAAAATTAAATAAAGTAAAACAAAATACATGTATACTCAAATAAATAAATAATGTACACTATAATAGAAATATTACATCCATTAATAAACAACTTGCATTCTAAAAAAGCACCATTCCAGTATGCCAACACACATCTCATTTGTATTTGTATTTGTATTCTATGGCCTTTATTTGGCTTCATTGAGAGGACAGTTTGAGATATGACAGAAAACAAGAGAGACAGGGGGAGTGACACGTGGCAAAAAGCCCCAGGCCAGGACTTGAACCCAGGGCCGCTGCAACGAGGACAAAGTCTCTGTACATGGGATGCTTGCTCTACCAACTGAGCTAAACAGCAACCTGGAGAACATTATATTTTAGAATGTTGTAGAATATAAACTCTCTCCAATAATGCAAGAGTTGGGAATGTGTGAATATTGGAAATTGGTATCAATGTGTTGTACATTTACTAATAAAGCTAATCTTAACATGCCCCTTTAAGTCACACATTAGTACTGTCTACTGAGTTGTGTCAATGTGAAACTGGTTCTTGCAGGTGGGTCCAAGGTGTTTTTCTATGTTAAATCTACAGTGTATGCCAAAAAGCCTCTTACCGTCTTTGATGAGATCATTGGAAATAGTATCAAAGTTTCCACAGAGTCCACAAGTCTGCTTCTGGTATTTTGTATCTATTTCAATCTGTGAAAACACCACAAACATACTTGTTAGGACTTGTTATTTGCAAATTACAAGTGAGTATGTCAATTACTTCATATAGCAGGTTTTTTAAGATTTCAACACATTAATAATGAAAGTCTAACATCTAATTTCTCTGTTAAAATCCATTTGGGAATTTGATATAGGATGATAAGCTGCTCTAAATCTGTCCAGGAACCTCAGTGTGCAATGTGCTGTGTGTCAGCTCTGAAATGATGAAACTTTTGGCTGTAGCAGTGTTTGACTAGAAGAGTTATTGCAGCAGAGTCAAGCGTTTGTTTTCCAGCTGGTGCATGACAAACAATTTAGTCTGCAAGTAACGAGAAAGCCTTTGTAATGTCAGGATTGAACCGTCAGATCAAATATTGTAACTGCTGCCTAATGAGGAAGGTATTAAGCTATGAAAATTTCTCCCACCCAACCTCAGCAAATGTTATTCTGTTCATGAAGCCATGCACACAGCCAAATATTTACTGAAACAGCTTTGTGGTTTTTCAGGCTTGAACTAATGCTATTGTTTGCCTATCTCCCTAGGACATACAGAGTCACCCAGTGACTCACTGCAGCTATGCAGTAAGCCTTGATCAATATTAATGGAGCTTCTCTCTTGTACAATGACCTTGTTTTTTGTTTTGTTTTTTCGCTAAATTTATTACCTTCACAAGTTTTAAGTTAAGCCATGGGGCCAAGGGAGAACTGACTTTGGTGTGGATAGCACATCTGGCATTTATAAAGTAGTGGTAAATCTTTCTTTTAGTTCTGGATGTCCTGATTTCTTTGACAAGAGCTGCCACAAGATTAGGGTGACATACACCACAGGTAAATGCTACATTTAAATGGCCATAGCTCAGAAGTCACAGTGCTCATATATTATCAGTTTCATCCATCAGACAGAGAGTGTATTGCAGTGCTACACTGCTGTTAACTACAAGGTGTTTTAATTTATTGACAGATCTAAAATAATCAGCTGGCCTCAAATACTGTTGCCCAATCGGTGACGATATCATTACAGAACAATATGGTTGGGGTATGATTACGAAAATCCCAGTTAGGTTTACTGTTTCAGTGCGCTGAAGTTTAATAAAAAATATCTTGCAGCCATTACATACCTCCAATAAAATACTAATAGAGTACCGTGCTCTAGTTTGTATTGCATCAGGAGGAGTCATATCTCCACTCTAATGGGAGCCAACAACTATGAAGCTACTGGTTTGATGAATGGACAGGGCTAAACTATGCAGGCTGTTATCAACAGAATTGTCAAAATTGTCACCTTATGCATCACAATGATATGGTTGTAAAAGCTTTTGGACATCAGTGGATTTCAGCAGCAAACTGGGATAAGCTCTAAGACTGTTGCAACAAAAACAATTCTTGATAGACAGATAAGTTCAGTGTTCGTTCTGATCTTTTCATGGGGTTTGCTGATAATATTATTAAAATAATGAGATATCATTACCCTTATCCTTTAAACAAACAACCTGACAGCTTAAGTGCGTTTCTTTGTATGCATTTGCACACATAAGAAGCTTGTGTCAGACCAGACTCGTGCAGTGGAGCCAGATCCTGTTGAGTTGTTCACAGTTGACTCATAATATTTACTATGTCAGCGTGTTTAAAACCCAGTGAAAATACAGCTGAACACAAAACTGGGGACAGACATATGCAAATGTAGGGGTGTGCCTCATACATCCAGGGAGTCATCCAGGTTCCAGATCGCTTTAATTCCCAGCTTAGAATCGACAGTGATACTAGATGTGGTTGACTTGAGAGTCACCCCCATTGTGGAAAATGGCAGAGAAACCCTGCAGTAAACACAGAGAACTTGTGTAAATAAGACAATAAGCATCAGTGGAAGAAGGAGGATTCCAGTGAGTAATAACTGGTGTCTATAAATGACACTGAAAAATTGCATGGAATAATAACTTCAGTGGTGTACCAGTGTGTTAAGAAAATGCAGCTGCTAAGTACCAATATTGTGGCCCAATGACTAACAAGATTCAACTGTGAGGAAATAGACAAAAAAAAAAAAATGCAGTCATAACTGTAAATGTGTTTTTATTTTTAAGACTGACAGAAATTAAACACATCGTTCAGCCCAGATGCCAAGATAAAAATTTTGCAGTTATATTTTCTACAGGTTATAGGCTTTGTACTGTATTGGCACTTTAAGTGTTATTTCATGTTCACATTAAATGTTTATATAAACTATTATCCTTTCATGGATTCCCAGTTGTTTAAGTCAAAAGACAATGAAAAGTGAAAATTTGGAGGGACATAGTTATGTATTTTAAGGTAAGAGTTTCACTATCCATTGTCTTTCAAATGGTCAGGAATCAGTGACATTATAACAATTTGTCATATTCCACGCATTTATAGGACTTGCAACTTGAAACACATCAGTTTAACATTTGATGTATGTATTTGAGTATGATGTCAGAATAAAAGGGCTGTGAATATGTTCACTTAAAATTTAAAGAATAAAGATATTATTCATCAAAACATTTGACCTCTTTTTTCCACCCAATATTGGAACTGAAACTTGGAATCGATAAGAGCCAGGATCGATAAGCAGAATCGGACTGGGACTTGATACCAAAACGATACCACACTTTAGGTTTCACTTAATGTACTGAATATGAGTTAATCTCACTGGTCGAGA
Source organism: Sparus aurata (assembly GCF_900880675.1). Taxonomy (NCBI): domain Eukaryota; kingdom Metazoa; phylum Chordata; class Actinopteri; order Spariformes; family Sparidae; genus Sparus; species Sparus aurata. The sequence goes on from NC_044190.1 coordinate 14,171,019, forward strand.
CTAACAATAGTCTAATTAATACTAATATTTTGAGCTATTATTACAATCTTAGAACACCATTTGGCATACTTACTATATGTGTTTATTTTCCTCTTAAACACTAATGTGTGAATTTATCTTTTTTATAATTAAATTATTTTCTGTAATATTATTTGGACGATTCCATAATCTGCCCATGTAACTCCTTGAAGCAAAACATTATGTCATCAGAATTACTTGAATAATGCTTTACTCATGCACTTTAATCATACCCACATGTGGCTTTATGTCTCCAGAAATTCATATTATATTTAGAAGAAGAGTCTGCTGTGAAATGCCCGTGAGAAGGGCACTAATGGAGAGGCTAAAGCATCTGAACTCATTTTCATTTTTAGTGAATTGAGTTTGGGGATGAAGATAGGAGATAGAGATAGCTATGTCAGTGAGAGCTTCAGAAAAGAGCTAAGTAGACTTTTTTTGTTCATTTTGTTTGTTTTTTGTCACGCTACTTTTTCAAGGTAGAGAACAAAATTTCAAGCTGAACTTGGAAGCTATGGAAAAATCTGATTGAACAAAATTCCTAACATCGAAAACAGAGTGTCAGTTTGCACAGAACATATTAGGCAGAGTGTGTCGGGGACACATCTGGTTGAAAGGTCTTGTTGAACTCACCTCTTTCCGTTGAAAACTACTGAACTTTTGTTGAGCTCAACCTCAGAACCTTCCAGCTTCAATATGATGCTGCTGATGGTCGGGATGTTATTGACTGTCTTGCGCCTCATCTGGATGTTGAAAAATTCGTAGTTTTGATTACACTGCGAGACCAGTACATGGTTACAGGTGGAGGGCAGGTGGAAGAAGTTGCCATCAAAGGTCTTCCAGTGATAGTTTCCCCATGTCGTGCACACTCGGCCGATGTGAGACGTGTTAGCTACAACAGTAGAAACATATTCAAGCATCTGTGCAAACTAAGATGAACAGCTAAGCAAAAATACAATTTGGAATTTGCATTGTTACCTGAGTTCAGGTTCAGTGTGTTTGCCGAAGGAATCACAGTTACTGTAGTAAAGAAAATAAATAACCAATTTTTTAAACAAAAATGTCCAAAGCATGTACAGTATACATCAGATTTTTTTTTGCACACATCTTTCCTTTGTATGATGCTCACACTTTCTGAAATATTCAAAACTAAGATGCTTTAGAGTATTCAGTGATATGGAATGATCTTAGATATCTTGAACTCATACATAAAACTCAAAACTCATAGATATTTAATATCTTTGTTATCCTTGTCTTCTATGAGTTTAAGTGGCAAGTCTTTCTGGGCAGAATGACATGCGTATGTATAACAGATTTTTAATCAGCTCTAAGCTTTAGATTAAACTTTAGAGGTCAAAGTAAGTTACTAAGAAAAATCACTTCTTTACGGTTTCTTCTGATACAAGAGGAAAACAGAAAGACAAAAAAAAAGTAGAAGTTATGAAGAAGAGTTAGCACATCTGAAATCACATTAGTTAAAGGCGATTTTCCGTCTTCCGTCCACCATACACCAAAATAACTTTTGTTAAAAGAAGAGCATCTAGTCCTCCACACTGTGACCTGCTTCACTAATCATCCCGTGTATCCCGTCAGTGTGTAGCTGTAAGCAGATTTCAGGTCATCTCTCACCAGTTTGAGTGAGTGAGCCAACCAGCAGTGTCATGTAAAGGAGCCATAATGGGGATTGGAGTCCTGCAGTCCACATGTTGGCCATGAGGACTATCCTGCTATGAGAGAACTCTCCTCAAGGATGAATCCATTTATAACCTGCCAGTCAAGGTGGAGCTACACCAGTTCCTCTAGGTGTGTGACGGAGAGAGGGGGAGGGAGAGAAAGAGTGTTTGAAGTAGTTATCAAACATGTCATCACTTCCGTCACTGCACTGAGCAAGCTTATTCAACTTTCAGACTCCTTATGAACCACAGAACCGTGGCTTTAATCTTTTTCTAATCAATATAAAAATGTCTGGCAGCACATCTGGCTCTTACGCATGAATATAAGTTCGATAGAACATGACAGTATAAACCAGTAAATGAGAGTTTAGTGAAGAAACAGTCAATGCCGACTTGAAACATGAGGTTTAATTATTTAACTAAACCACCATCGTTTAATAAAGTGTCATGACCTGACTTTCATCTCGAGGGGTGGAGGCAGTGCGGTTACAGGAGAGAAAGCTGCAAAGTCACTGAGCTTGAAGAGTTTGAGCAGCAGAATGCTTTCAATTAACTAAACAGACACATGTCATAGCCACCGGTTTTGTTTTATTATGATATCCATGAGCCTGTCCTTAAACACACACTTCTAATGCTTCACAGTATGGACTTGACAGCATGTTTCCAGGAAGGAAAACCAGTAGCGTGTGCTTCGGCCATGCTAACTGACACTGAAACCAGATATGCTTAGACTGAGAAAGTCAGCGGTGGTCTTTGCAATCTTGAAATTCAATGACTACATCTATGACAAGCCAGTGACCACAGAAACAGACGACCAGCCCCTGGTGACCATACTATAAAAGCCCATACATGCAGTGAGGCTACATAGGATGATGCTAAAATTTCAAAAGTACAGCATCAACCTTGTATGAAAACCAGGAAACAAATGTATCTGGCCGACAGTTTGTCTCCAGCTCCCCGTTGCTCCATAGTCGACCAAGAGGAGAACAACTTTGATGTAGGCTACATATCCTCTTCTTACTTGGAGGAATTAAAGAGGCACACTGCAGATGACACGACCCTCGAAACACTCAGCACTGTCATCGGGCCATGCCATTTGCCCCTACTTTCCCTTCAGAGATGAACTAACTATTGAGTAAGGAGTTGTAATGAAGAGGGTCAGACAGCAGTTATTCCTCAGTCACTACAACAGAAATATGTCATCATCATGCACAGAGGACATCCTGGTGCAGATGCATAGTTGTCTAGCCTACTATGACAGACGACATTCACAAGGAGATACAATCATATTCTCAGTGTACCAGCACAAAATCACACCAGCAGAAAGAACCACTTCAGCTACATCCATCTGCCTCGATCAACTGTAGCAACTGACATCTTTGAGTGGTGCAGTCAGAAGTACTTGGTGCTACTTGACTCCTACTCAGGCTGGTATGAGATAGACCTACTTCTTGATGTCACTTCTGATGCAACCCTTATATCAGATAATGGCAGACTAATCACAAGCCAGCGCTTTAAAGACTTTGCTGCACAGTTGGACTTCACTTATGTTACCAGCAGCCCAAATTTTTCCCACTCTAATGGGTGAGCTGAAAGAGCTGTCTGCAGCGCTAAGAAACTCTTGGAGAAATCTCACAGGGATGGAAATGATGTTTTTCTCAACCTGCTGAATCTCAGAAATGTACTATGTGACCTAAGGTTAGGATTGTCTGCACAGAGATCGATGTTGAGACAAGCAAATACTCTCCCAGTCTCAAAGAAGCCGCTTGAACCACATATGCATAAGCCCAAAAGGTAAAAGTTTAGCCTGTCAACAAGAGACTGTCATAAAAGCTGTGCTGTGTCAAATCAAGCCAACCGCTTCACCCTTTGATAGAAGGAGAGGTTGTCGGGCTGCAGACCCCACGTGGTTGAGACTGTACTGGTATGGTTAAGGAGGTTTGCAAGGAGCCCAGGTCATACCTTGTCCGCTCTGAAGTAAAGCTGTACAGAGAGAACCGAAGGTACGACTGGTCAAAACACCCACACAGGAATAAGACATGAAACATTGGACACTGAGCAAATCCCAGTTGATGTTCCCAAAACTAGGCTACCTGCAGACATCACTGGGAGTCTGTACCGGACACGCTCAGGTGGTGTTAGTAAAACAAACCATAGATAGAGAGACTGAATTTACTCATCAGGGACCAGAAGACTAGAAGGAGCAGCATTAAAAAGGACCTTGCACAAATCCAGGCACGGTACACCTTTGGAGTAGGTGATAACAGATGGCGTGACTGCAAAAAAGTAGGACGATTGTTTATTCATCCTGGACATGGCACATTTTAAATGAATAGAGGTTATCTGTTTCTTGGCTTAGGTCCTAAAGACAGTTGCTGTTTCTGTTCCTGGAACTCTTTGACAATTATTTTGATGGTGCAGATCGGGTGAAGTGCAGCCCCTTGGCCCTCACACAAAGAGTGACATAATCAAAAACATGACAAACATTTTAAAATTATTGCTTCACAATCATGATAAAGTTTTAAAGGAAAATATATACATTTACTCTATACCTTGCTACAAGCTCTGTAGATATATTATTTTTAAAAAATCTACATAAAAATGTTCTCATCATGACATTTCAAGAATGAAGAACTACTCATTTCATAAACCATTACATTAACCAACTCACAAATACTTAAGTATTTTCCCTCCTTTAGACACCTTTCCTCATCTCTAAACTTAAAAAAGTAGCATGTCGAGATAGAGTCATCATGGGTAAATGTGACATAAACAATTTGATCTTGGTTGCAGTGACTCGCTAATCAACATGACTTTTGCAGGTTAGGGTTAGGGGTCGACTGATAGCCGGCATTCTGAAATCTGTATCGTTGTTTATTTTCCTGATTGCCTATAAGATTGATTTATTTAAAAGTGTGCTACTTTAGCTATGCTGCGGCTGCTACACTGTCTGCATTCACCACTCTGTGGTCTAAGTAAATGTCCCACTCACAACACTATCTGATTTATATAATCGCCAGTCTGACAGACACACAGACACGGCAGAGGTAGTGAATGGGGTTAAGCTGCGGTGATGGCAAAGCTGCATTTCAAAGGTAAGGCAGCAGGAATTCGAATTATGAATAACATCACTATCCTCTACACTGAAGTTACCAAAACACCACAATCCTATGATCTATTTACATTATGACAAGCATGCCCAGTTTCCCAGTTACACTGCTGATAATGGCTGAACTGCACTTTGTTTATTTGTTTATTTCTGTACCCACAGCTAATCTTATAGCTTTGAGTACTGTTGGAGCCAGTACTCCTGTCTACATGCTGCATGTAACGTTAGCCAATTATAACATATGCTAATGTCGAGTCTTAGAGACAATTTGACCGAGTTACAGAATGTCCACAAGTTAATTAACTGGTTCATTATTAAGCTAGATGACTCATAAACATTACTTGGCTTCAACATAATTTATTGCATTTAGCATTTATTCTCAACAAGTTAACAGTTGCAACACTTCTGAAGTGTGTCCTGAAGCTCCATAGTGTATTATTATTACTGTTAGACATAACAGAACTGAATGTAAGGTCTCTGATAATCCCAGTGGAGTATTTCCATTTTCTGCTACTTCACTAGACTATGGAGGCAAATATTGTACTCTTTAGATTTATTCAATAACTTTGGTAACTGTTTACTTTGCTGATTCAAAATAATATAAAATTGAATCAAATTAATAAATTGATGTGTAATGTGACATTAAAGTGAAGAACAGTTTGCGTTAGTAATTATAATCCACTAGTGTAATATATTATTCTGAAATGCAGTTATATAAAAAAAATAAAACTATGGAAGTTATATATCAGTTATATAAGAAAGGGAACTTTTATATGTGGGACCCATTCCCTCGGTCTGTCCATGCTGAATGAGAATCTATGCACAGATGTGACCTTGCAACCCTTGATTATTTCCTGTTTAAGATAAATGAATAACAAACCCAAATTGTTGCACTTTGATACTGAATATCTAATCAATGGGTTATTTTGTGCTTAAGACAACTTAATATGCACAGGCCCACACCCATTAGTATCAAGTATGGAGACACAATATGGCGTATTGTTCAGGTGTAAACAGAACGTTGTGTTGCTCTAAGGAGGTGAAGGATTGTTGGGTGTTAATGATGGAAGCCTGCGTAAATAATCCAACGTGACTCAGCTCCTTCAGTCCAGGATATGCATCCTGTGCATCTTTAATAAAAAACTCTGATCTGTTTAACCAACTAGAGTGTGTGTGTTGTGTCAATAAAGACTTATGTACTGCCAAATGCCAATAATGTAACTGTGATGTCAATGCAGAAAATGATTATTGTTTTGCAGTACAATACAAAATGACTCAGATTTTGATTTAAAAGATGAAATGACATATATTTTGAATGTGTGCTGACAACTGTAAAAGTAAAGTTGTACAATGTTGTAATAATAATAATACTTGAGTACTAGAAAAAAGTTTGTTTGAGTAAACAAAATAGTAAACGTCATTCATTGCCTCCACCCCTGCTCCATAGTAGAGTACGTGCACATTGCCACGACATTAAGTTTGAGACAATAAGGACTGCAAGCAAAGACAGAGCAGCTCAGACTGGAGGTTGAAGTGTTGGAGGATTAGGATTTAGCAGGTTGCCTCATCTGACCCCAGACTCTTTCAAACAAGGTAGTGATATTGTCAACAGCAAATACATTTCCTTTCTGTTTACTTTTGTTTTTAACTCTTACTGCTTAGGTCCAGTTTAAACATCCAGAGTCACTGGTTCTTTGCCAAGCATATAAAAACCCATATTGGTAAGAGAGCATGAGATACGACAGGAAATGGGACGAGAGAGGAAAGATGACATACCGACAAGATGACACGAGCAGGTCGGACTGCAGTGAGGGTACAGTGTCAGTACATGCTCTACTATCTGAGCTACTGGGGCACCCAGCCACCCTGATTTGGAAAAGTTGGGACATTTATGATGTGAGCTTTGTGAGGGTCTCTAAATTAACTAACCCCAACCCTAGTTAGTGTTTAGGGTGGAGATAAAGAGACAGACTTATAGCCAAACAGAAGTATTCTGCAAGACAAGATGTTTACAACCTGAACGATCAGATCATAGGTAGACAGCTTCAAGCCCGTCAATTCACACCTGACCTTAAATGCATCTCGACATTCATCTTGTGACCACTTGAACTCTCATCTCAGTACCCAACTCTATAAGCAAATATTCACCTACATTGCTGGAAGAAGCGCATACGTTTATTACACAAAGAAAGAAATAACTTCAGGTATAACGTTTGCCGAATTAACAGGTATTTAAGAATGTGTTGTAGAAAGTGTTTCGCAAAAAATTGACAAACAGGATACATACAGTTCATACAGAACTCTTCAAGCAAAAAAAAAAGAACGCCCCAAACTTGAAGGTTTTTTTAAGGGAATCTAGTGACTTTCTCCACTTTATTCTTTCTCCAAAGAAGTAGCCCATATTTATGACTGTTTAATGGAGTTGTAAAATTAAATACAAGTTAATGTCTGTAGCAAAGATAATATTATTCATTGTTATTTATTTTATACCGTTTTTTTTATCACATAGGCTTAGTACGGAGCCCCGTAAGGGACATGAGGGGAAAAAATTGTAGCTTAGACTCTAATGCCATTTTTCCAGTAGCACTTTTTGCCACGCCGAGTCAAACTGAGCCATGCTGATGTGCTTCTCCATTACCAGTTTTACTGTGCTGCGTTAAGCCGAGCTGGTAATGGACCAGCTCTGGAGTAGGGCAGAGCCACAGCCACCTCCATGCAGGCCGCAGTGACGTCTCACTACTGTAGCCAGCCGTAACAAGCAGCCATCTCCCCCTGAAAGCCATACTTAACTCATGTCTGTGCAGAAAACCTGAGAGAATGACATTTTGAAAGTCAGTGTGTTGTGCAAATCTCAGTACTTTTGTTATACTGCTTCATAATAAGTTGGGGGGGCAGGGATGAGACATGATGAGATAGGAAAGATATAGAATTAGGGAAGGAGTAGTTGAAACAATCACCTTTTTATAATTACATTTAATACGTTGATAAGCACTTGTCATCTGTTTGGTCTGTTTAGTAAAACATTTTGTCTGTAGGTCTAAAAGTCTAATGTGTACCTTAAGTGGATGCTTTTATTTATCACATTTTAACATCTCTGGGAGACTAAGTTGGTCTTGTTGCAGAATTCAATTGCATCTTCATGAGCAGAGCGAAACCAGCTTCTCACATCACATTGATTTGGCATTCACTTGTCCAAAGCACCTTGCAATAAATGTATTGTATTACTGGTATATGAGAAAAAGAAGTATGGATGAAATTACTGGCTAAAGGTCAAAGGATAGCTTATTAACTAACTGGGCTAGTACTACTTTTTACTTTAAGAACACCTCTCTTAATTTGATCCACTGCAGAAGTTAAACAGGCGGAGTGATTATTTTAGGGCGAAAGAATTCAAGAAAGAGAGACCCAGCCTGTTTTCCAAGTGCTGCATTAAATTGCTTGAAAAATACTGAAACCACAGAATGAATCTGTCACAAAAATGTGCATGCTATATAAATGTAACGGCTTGTATCTAATTGGTGTACCTCCTCATATCTACATGCTTGAATGTGTTAATCTATCCTATCCTTATTAATAATATTAATAATAATAATAATAATAATAATAATAAATAATAATAATTATAATTATAATTATTATGATAATAATATTAATAATAATAATGCAACCAGTAAGAAGTTTTTTATCTGACTCTTTGTAATGAAAAATGGTGATACTAATGTGTACTGATTGAGTCTTTCACAACTACGCAGTTACCTCTCCAGTCTAATTGCCTATGTCTCTAAATCATAGCGGTGTTGAGACGTATAGTAAGTCATGATAATGTGCTTTCACTGACGTATCTGGTTAGATAAATGTTAAATTGGTAAACATCCTTGTTTACCCAAGATGTCTATGAATACTTGTTCTCTCCACCCGTTAGCCTTCAAAAGATTTGACCAGCGGTTGTGTGCTGTGTGGGACCGCCTAGCCTAAAGGCACTGTGTCACTCTGACAGTGTTTGTCAGAGACTTTGTGTGTAACTTTCTCTTCAGTTCTGTGATCACAACTTTTATGTGAGACCTTTTTCTTGCACGTCATGGGCAAATAGTCAGGGCTGGGAAGTAAACTGGAAGCAGGATGTTGCTTAAGTCTGTATGTATGGAGGTGATAGATTTCTCACACAGCTGCTTGAGGTGAAGTGTTAACACAGGTGGAGGTTAGCTGTTAGCACACACAGACACACACGCACGCGATCGCTTTGCCATCAAAAACCTCATACATGTATTGTGTTCTGTTTTCCAGAAATACTGAGAGTACTGAGACAATGCGTTTGGCAACGAAACAGTCACCAAAATAATTTAGACTTTTTCTGAGAATTGTGACTTTTTATCTCAGAAGATTTTTTTTTCTTACAGTGGCCCTGATTTTCAGTTTTACTGTTCTTTATAGAAGTACATATCAGGTCAACACTGAACATAAAATAATAGAAAACATTTCATAAAGTTCTGAATTAATAATGAAAGGGTTTTGAACTCAACATTACTACCCAACCTCAAATGTCTGTCTATATTTTAGTGTTTATAATTAGGTTATAAGGTTAAAAGTAAAATATTATTTTGAATTATTTATAAATTATGCAGACCATGAATGAATTCTGCAGCTGCTCAATACACAAGAAGAACTCCTGTTCATGTGAGAGCTATCCCTTATCCCTGCTAATGTTCATGCTGCTTGTTCATGCTATTATGGATAATATCACTTATCCATGTTAATGATGTTGTTCTAGCTTGAAAAGCAGTCTAGATGCGATGGTAATTACTACATGTGACTGTTAACAGTGCGTGCGCACGCACGCACGCACACACACACACAAATGAACAAACATGCTCAGCCTGCAGCTATAGTATGATCTTTATTCATGAGATCTTTGTGTTTTACAATTCTATCAAGCTAAATCTAACTAAACTAATACATTAGACATAAATATAAGGATTATGTATGCAAATGAAGCAGACAGTCATTCAATTATGAATGCTCAGTCATGGTCCTTAAAAAATCATGCTAAGAAGTGACAGTGCTAGTCAGGGGTTTTGCTTTATCTCCTTTATCGACGTGACTTGATGCTGGGCGAAGTGGCAGTCTTTTGACTCTGGCCTGGCACGGAGCAGTCTGTCTTGAGACACCCGCAGGCTTCGATGTGGGTGTAGGCGTAGGTGAGCTCTGTGTTGTCAGGGCAGAAGAGCTGGATCTGTCGCTCAGATGTGGCCAACTCCTGGCAGCAAGAGCAGGTGTGCTGCAAGGATTTCATTTTGTTCGAGTAGCTAAGAGAAGAGAGACAGAAGAGGAAGGGGCGAGGTGAGGACAACAGGAGGCAAAGGGGGAATTGGGAGAAATTAGTTTCAGTTGAAGAAAATTTTAATTTAAGATAACAGATCTACAGGTTTAGAAAGCTCTTTAAAGTCACATTTATGCTGAACTGAGCAAAAAAGATTTTCAATGTTTTGTTATGTTTTTTTAAAAGGGGGCACTATAACAATCTCACACATAGAGATCAGGGGTCTTATTCATAAACAGTGAATATGCACAAAATATCGCCACCGCCCACACAAAAGTTATGATCTACACAAACAAACTTGACAAGAGAACCTGTGAGCCCATGTATAGAACATGTTAGGTTAGGGCCCTCAGACACTTGCCACTTTATATCAAACGTTATGTGTATCTTGTGCTTTTCTTAAGTTATATTTATTCTATGAGTGCCTTTCAATTGTAAAAGATATAAGCAAAACCAAATCTCAAATCAAAGTCCACTAGACTTAATGATAGTTCATAAGCGCTTTCACACCATTAGAGGGTTGGCCACACATGATGCTTCTGTAGTACGTGGTGGCTGCATCACTGAGTAGCTGCTGCTGCTGCTTATTCACATGTTTGGGATCACATAGGCTGTGCTGCTGCTGCAGCGTGGCTCCTGACTGCCCTATCTGTTTACATGGAGTTCGACTTTGATAATTATCAATAAATATTATCAATAAATATTCTTAATAATAACGTGATTTTTCTTACCTCCCTTGAAAAGAGTGAGAAAGTGGGAGGGAGAACAAGAACCGTGCGCGTTTCATGGTAGTTACAGGTGAGCCGCTGCTGTGCTGACGCTCAGCTGACCATGAGCTGAACAGAGCTGAACAGCTGTTGAAATTCAGGTTTTAAGGACTTCCGAAAAGTCTGCCATGCCTTTCCCTATGATAAGCATGAACGTACTGAGTCCTTTTCACCTCAACCCAGTTATCTAACTGATGGAATTAACATCATTGGTTGTATAAATATAAGATCAAATAGCATTAAAGAATTGCCAAACAGAATGGACACTGCTTTAATAATATCTTTTAATACTGTGGATGTATCATGTTAGTTTCCATATAGTTTTTCTGTGTATTTTTCACTGCAGTAAATGTGACTGCTGTCAGGCGCACACAGCGCAACACAACTTTTTCCAGATTTTCAAGGCAGTCCAACAGAGACGTCTTTCCGGCCTTGAAGGATTTGATTGTGGCCTGAGCTGTAAAACGCTGTTCAAAGTTTTCACCTGCCAGAGCCTCTGTAAGACGGCCTTGAAAAAGAGTTGACTGTATTACGTAGTTCTTCCACTGAAGCTTGCAGGGGATTGATCTATTCTTGGATTTAGAATGGCCATGTCTTCCTTGAGGTTGGTACGTTGTTTAGCTATTTCTACAAGAATCAGTCTGTGGTTGTGAAATATCACCTACATCGTATTTTGCAGGCCAGGGTGTGTCATAAAGAGATAGTATGGCATTGCATTGTGGGATGTATAGAATGCAGCATTTTTTAAACTTGAGCAATATTATGAACAGGATATCCCAGCAGCAAACATTACGACCATCCTTTTTTTTTAAGCCTTTTTAAAATGGCTTTATTGACAGGACATTTTGAGATATGACAAGAAACAGAATGAGAGATAGGGGGAGTGGCACTTGGCAAAGGGCCTCAGACCAGGACTTGAACCTGGTGCACCCGCTCTTCCAACTGAGCTAAACGGCACCCCTGCATTTTGACCATTCTTTACTAAATCTCTTTCACAATTTACCCTACCTAATGAAAATTCACCTTTAATTTAATGAAAGGCACAACAGCCACATTCTTTGTCGATATTAATAATATACTGATGATAAGAAAGATTACATTAGGCAGACTTACAAGGTGAATGTGCCACATGCTCCTCTACAGGATGTGATATTGACCCTCTCTTGGGACTGGCAACCCTGGCTCTCCAGGTACATAACAGTGGTGGACACATTGCATGGTTGACCCTTCGGAATACCTGAGGAAGGCAGGAGACACATGTTGAAAGCAAAGAAGATCTAATTTGACCTGATTTACTGATTATAGCCTCTGCACATTATCATGTCTTATAAGAGCAGTCATAAGGCATCATGATTACATGTAAGGCCATAGGAAAGTAAATAATATACAGGAATCAAAGACTTATGGATGCAATACATACAGGTACGGCAGCATCCATCTGGAGCTATGATGTCAGTTCCCTGCAGGAGAAAAACACATTTACATCAGGATGCTGTTGGGTCATGTTTCATTCATCTAGTTTCCTTTTCACAGTGATAATGCAAAATACATAATTCAGTTATAGCTGAAAGTAAAATGGCCACATAGAATTTTTGCCATGGGTCCTTATCATAGAATGTTCAGGGCCCCAATCTGTACAACTGTACCAAGTTTCATGCTTTTATGAAAAAGAGAACACCTTTTTTACATATCACCATGTCATCCTCATATCAACATTGTACAGATTGTAGAGATTTACATTACCAGTAGATACTGTAGCAGTGTGCTGACATCAGTGCTACTGTTTTCTTGTGTCCCCCTACCTGTTTTCCTGAATCATGAGCATCAAGTCTTCAGTGAATGTTCGTTTTATATCCCATCATGAACATGACTCAAGTGTTCCAAGATTATGTATGTATGTATGTGTGTGTCTGAGTGTTTGTGTATGTTTTCACTGTTTTATTATTATAATTATTGATGCTACTTTTTCTTATTTATCACGTGTGCCTTGTAAAAGTACTTTATTTTATATATTGTAGGCTATACTTCGGTTGTATATATTTATTTTTTACATCGTTGGCATTCTGCATACAGCAAAGGAAGAATCTCATTGTACAGAGAACCATGTTTTTTTACTGTGCATATGACAATAAACACTTTGAATCTTGAGCCTTGAATTAAATTTTTGACTCAAATCTTCCAAGATTAAGAAGCAATAAGGCTATGGTGTGTGTGTGTGTGTGTGCGTTTGTGCTTGTGTGTGCACGTGAGTATGCAGTCTACCGGTATGCATTCATCAAGGTTGAAGGGAGGGCACATGGTCTTGGCCTCGACAGTGATGAACTGATTGATGATCTGCACACACTCGAACTTCACACAGGGGTTCCCAGGGGGAGTCCAAATGGTGCCAGGCTAAAATAATAATACATAAATGTTACATAAATAACCTAAAAATAGTGAACATGATCTCACAGACAGGGCTGCATCAGATTTACCACTACCATCCCGATAACAACATATTTAGACTTTTAGGCTCTCAGAAAGATACTCCATCACATCATCACCAGACTTTTTTTGAAAAGTCTGCTCTATGTTTTAAACGATAAAAATAAATTGTATTCGATTCTAATGATTTGATCCTGTTTGACCTATGGAAATCTTTTATTTACCATGTTATGACACCAAGAGCAACTGCAAAATGTCTGCAACTGCACATTAAGTGTTTTTTTTTATTTCGAGCTGCCATCATACGTATATGTGACACGTGCAGATATACCTGCACAAAGTAATGCAATGTGATCCAGTAGCATCATTATTGTATTCAAGGGATAGTACAGATATTTGAGACCTCAGTGACAGAATAGATACAGTATATGCAATCTGATCTACTCCCTTTTCCCTTATCTCTCTTCAAACATACACACTGAATGCACATACACATATACCAACCTTTAATGTGTGTGTGGAGTTTGACAGCGTGACAACGCAGCTTGTTTGGACGCATTTCCCACAGCAATTGTTTGAGACCACCTGGTACTCATAACCCTGGATAGCAACACAAAGATAAAGTCAACATATAAGCAAAATGTCAAATTAGAAAATCAACACAAGATCAGATCTGAAGGAGGCTATTTAATGAACCCCTAATGAACTTTTTTATTTTTTGGGTTTTTTTTTGGTAAAATGTCTTCATCTACTGTGCACTTTACTTTATTTACTTTATTTACTGTCCGTCTCTATTTGTTGTGCACTGTCTTTATTTGTTGTGCACTTTACTGTTTAATTGAGAGCTAAGTATGTCTTGTCTTGTCTTCACCGTGGGATAGTTAGAAACGTAGTTTCGATTCCTTTGTATGTCTGGTACATTTGAAGAATTGACAATAAAGCCGACTTTGACTTTGACTTTGACTTTAATGTCAGGTTTTCCATTTAGGGTTGACATTAGCATTCTGGTGGGTTTAGAACATGGTAGACATAAATGAAAGGGATGCATTCACATATGTTTATATATTTAACATCTGATAATTTTTTCTGGTGGCAGTGAAGAGTAAAACTAAAGTCTAGGCAAAAACTTTTGAGCAAAATTTGCGAAACAGCTATGGCAAATTCTAAATCATTGGTGCCTTCTTGTATATTCTACATTAAAGCAAAATATTAAGATGTTTCTTTCCTTGAAAAGAGTGTCAGTTTGCTGCATCATCGCTGTACAGCCTGTCTGTTTTCATGTCTAAAGTGCGCCCTGTCTGCTTCCGTGTCACAAAGTGTGTCATACTAGGGGTTGGGGATACCACAAAATTTGGTTTCGATCTGATATCAAGAAATGCAAGACCAATATCACCTATATAGATATAAGTGCTAATACAGATCCTTTTTAATATTAAAAAACAGGACAGCTTTTTAGAGTAAATAACAAAATGTCTTGAGGAATCACCTAAGTGAAATGCCAAAATAATCAAGTCTATAGCCATGATATACTACACGTAGCTGAAATACAGGAATCCCATACCTTTCACAGTTACATTATGGAAATGATTAAAATAGACGCTGCTTGTCCAAATTCCTTGATAAATTGATCTCACTCACCATTCTGTCCTTGCTCACTCTTTAAATCATGTTTGCACTTGTGAATCTGTTGGTGTATACACTCAGGTCTGGTCTTGTAAAATGATCAGTGTTTAAATTTGTTTTGTGCTCTTTTGGGTCCAGTAGATTCTCTCAACCGATCGGTTTCCATACATGTAAGTAATTAAGTCAGAGACGGAGGAAAGAGAAAGAGAGACTAGTCTTACCACAGGGCAGTGGGTGTCACAAGGTATAGGCTGACATTCTATTTTGTGTAGTTGGCTGCTGGCATCTGGCTGATCAGTGCAACTGCACTTGTCACATGGATTCATCGGCACCAGTTCTCCAACCTGCCGCAATGTGAGATGGTAAATGTGGTGGGTGAAACATAATAACACCACTCAATATAATGCAGGACAATAATTAAGTAAACCTTTGTTTATATAGCACTTTTTTAACACAGATTCAGGACAGAAAAAGAAAACAAATCACATATGAGAAAAAAAAACATTTAAATACAGCCTACTTCTGAAAGTGTATCACAGGTGATGATGCTTTCAGGAGGCGCAAAAACATGGCAAGAGCAAAACAAAAGGCCTGTGGCAGCTTACTAGTTGGGGATCTTATAGAAGTTAAAGATTGCCTTGATGGTTAAAAGGCTTAAAAACAAAAAAAGTGTTTGTTCGAACACGTTTAGCCAAAATCCCCTGAACAATTGACCAAATCAAGAACTGCTGGAGAAGTTACTCTCATCTTTCTAAAAGGAGGATTTATGGCTGAGCTTTTGTAGTATATTGCTTAAGGTTTTAAAGGTCTAGGTAGTAAAGTGGAGCAGAGAGGTGAAGTCCTGCCTCTTTCAGTCTGCCCCATTGGACCTTATTTCACTTCATGCAGTTGTTTATAGTAAGAAAGAGACACATTTGTTTACGAGTTTGAATTGTGCCATTAATTGCACATATGTTTGTCAATTTTAAAGAAAAGAAGTCAGGAGTTACGTGGTCTCACTTTATCTGAAACCCAAACTGACTTGGCAAGTCATATAAATCTTGAACAATTAGACAAAGAAGAAATTATTTTCCCTGGATTCACTGATACATCCATCATTATAAACATAATTTTTATTGCTTCTACATATTCCACACCTTCTTCTGCACCAGGTGTGGTGCAAAACATTCATGGCTGTGACTAATTTGCTGTTTAATATTCTGTAGGTGTGGACTGTTGGAGCTGCAGACATTTTTTAGTATATTGTTAATACACTAATCAACATTTGAATGGTGAAATTCACAGCAGCACAGTCAACTTAAAATAGTCATAACGGAGAACTTTTAAAGTCATGACTTTACTATTCACCTTTACCACCAGTTATCAGTCTAGAAATTTCCTTTCAAATCTTTGTCATGACATAAAACATGTTTTGATGAAAAATCATGACACGATCTCTCAGTTTTTAAACAACGAAGTTGAACAAAGCATTCCTGTATTATTTTGTGTCATATTCTGGTCAGTTGTATTCTTATTAGCTTGACATGGAGGTGACAAATGTGAGGTCTCACCTGATATTCACGGTTGTCGTAAACACACACATCCTTTTTCACTATAAGGGAAACAGGCCAATTGATGAATGCATTTTAAATGTCACAGAGGCAAAAATTAGATGTGGCTATGCAATTTCAGCAACATGCACACACTCACCGCAAGTATAATTGAAACAACAGACTCCCATGGTGGCATTCAGAGTAAAACCAATAGGACAGGATGGCACTGAACCAGGGCACTGCCTAACATCACACTCTGTTCAAAGACACAGATGGACGAATGAACGATTGAATGAATGAATGAATGAATGAATGAATGAATGAATGAATACATGTTCACACCAATTCACCAACTGAGAAGTGAACCTTAAATAAGTACTCCAAAGGGCATGTGGTTTTCATAGTAGGCAGGAAAAAAGAATGTTGTTTTCATTTTGGGTCTGTTAGTCCTTCCACCAAGGCCTTCAGCAACTACCTGCCATATGTAATCTAATTTAATCTAATTATGAGCAGCCTTGCCACACAGTCTAGTTCATGCACTCATTGCAGACATGGTGCATGCTATCATCTTCGACCAAGCAGCCACAGTGGAAATTTCAGCTTTAAAATGGGTGTAAATTACATCCATTTTGAGCTTCTGGCAACAAGCTGTATGGAGGCATTTACATTTGTATTCTTTTATTTCAAGATTTGAAAACAAGTCCCCATCTACTTAGTTTTTTAGGAGCATGCTGCAATGCTGTTTTGCTGTAAAGCTCCAGAAATGTTCAATGGACTACATATCCTCCCCCAACTTTCCATCGGCTAAGAGGTGAGTAGATGATGACAAAATTGTAATTTTTGGGTGAACGGTCCCTTCAGGAGTCCTCTTGATCCTGAATACAGGTGTTTAAAATAGATGGAGTATGTGTATAATTTCTAAATACAGTAGAGACTTATAAAACCCAGTGTGAATCCAGGGGTTGCTACCATCTTGGTACATACTTACCACATTTCTCCTGTTGACAGCAGCCAACAGTGTCATTGACCTTGACCTGACCTTCCTGGTCACAGGTGAGGGCTGGCTGTGTTGGACAGGACATGGGACGGCAGATTACCTGCAGTGTGTCCTCCTCACATACACATACATCACAGCCTTCTGTCCATGTTGTATTGGCCTGAGGATACAGTGTTTTTTATAGAATTATGGCAGGAGACATGTCATTATCCTGGCTTGTCAAAAGGTTATGTAAAAATGACTGGCACTGATGACAAATAATTTACCTTTGTCCATTTTCCATTTGGCATGCGACAAATTTCTATCAGGAGAAATGATAAAGTATAAAGTCATTACCATTCATTCACTTGGTTTACCTACCTCAGGAGCTAAGGCTATGCTGAATGTTTTCTCACTGAATTAAGGTTAAGAATTATTTCTATGACGTTTTAAAGGAACATCATATTCCTAAACAGTGGTTTACAATTAAAATGAATTATTAAGATTTAAAGTCCTTCACCCATTGCTAAGGCACTGCATTGTGTAGTAGCCAATGGCTTCTATAACTGCTCAGCTTCAGGTAGTCAGTTTGTATGTTCCTCCTTTTAGTTTGCTATCACAGTCTGCCAACAGACTCAGACTACAATTTTGATTGCTTGAATCTAAGCTGTCCTAAATTACTGCTAGTCTAGCTCCATCTAAAGCTACATATTTCGTTTACATAAATATATTGAAGAGACTAATAAACACAAAGCAGTAACATGTATATATGTGCAGGGAACTAAAGAAAGAAAATGTTACAGACAGTTCTGCAACACTGGATAATGGAAATTTTGAACGATTTCCTCTTGATCAGTTATGGCAAAATGCTTGGTTAAAGATAAGTATAGATTCTTTCCGAGGTAAAAACAGCCAACATTAATTGTATGTCTAAGTAGAGCTGCTAAACTGGGTTTATGGCACCAAATTTGAATTGGTGATAGAATGATAAATGTGATTGCAAATTGGTCACAATAGTGGATTTGAACAGGTTTTTGGTTCAATGTCTGAAATAAGGGCTGCAGTTAACAGAAGCTTTAGAGATTTTTATTTAGAGATAATTATAAACTTTACAACTAGTAGATTGATCTGTTTATAGTAAAGTGTCTATACTATAGTGTCGTAAGATGCTTAATGTTGGTGACGTTGAAGCCAGTGAGTGTAGTTTGTTTTTCTGCCGATTTCAACTACGCATCAAAAATCCTGAAAAGTTCATCTGTGAAGATCATCTTGCAAAAGCCAAAATCCAGTTGATTAACATCTGGGTTAGCCTACAAAATAAAACCATCCTGACAGCGCTCTATAGGCTGCCAAAAACTGCAAGCAGGGTATTCTTAAATGAAAAATAACTGTCACCATACAGTAGTGCTATCTGCTCTTACCACAGGTGGGCATACATTCGTTTGAGCTTGAAGAGAGGAGAGTGGTGCCATTTGGGCAGTAGCAACCCTCCAGTGTCAGATTCAACATGGCACTGAACTCATTGACAGCATAGATGAATTTACTGTTGTACCTGCAGAGACAATAGCATACCATGTAAAGGCCACACCTTATTGCTGGTCAATGCATACATGGAAGAAAAAATGTATTGATTGTGATGAGCAACTACAATGTGTTGGTGAATTGCTTTACCAGGATTCACAGGTAGGCTCCACCAGAGGGCCACAGGCCTGATAAACTTTTGGACTTGGACATTTATACTCTATTAATAGATGAAAAGAAAATACTTATTTTAGTGGAGGTCATTGTATTGATGTTGTTGGTGAATGTTAAATTATGAGTGTGTTACAAGGTGTATTGTAGTTGCATACCACAGAGTCCTTTGGTGGCACTCCTCCAGTCAATACACACTCCGGCCTCAGCACAGGCATCAGCATAGGTTTGTAAACTGGAGCAGCCAATGTGATTAATGTGCAGGTGGCAAACGTCAAACTCACACGCCGTAAGAAATGGACTGTAGTCAATGAGCCTGTGGCAAGCTTCAAACAAACTGGGGAAGATGGGATTTACAGTCAGTATGGACACAGAACGCAAACTTAATGCATTATTGTACATTATCAAGCTGAGACAAGTGAATTAACTAGAAATATGTTGCATAGCAGGTGTTTAAATTGTATAAATTGTTTAATATGGCCTTTGCAGAGATTACATTTTACACGTGTTACCAATTTTCCCTTATAGTACCTGCTTTTGATGATGTCACAGATGGATGTATCGCAGGGGATAGGCACAGGTGTTGGTGTGGGGTGAACTGGAGGTTCACAGTAACTGTTGTTTGCATGCCACTCGTGTGCCATATTAGGACAGGAAGGATCAATTTTGCCACTTGGCAACATGCAGTCATCTGTCCGATTGTTGTCACATGTGCCTAGGGAAAGCCTCATCGTTAGTAAAACCATGACACAACACGAGTCAGCCCACTACTTTCATTGAAAATTCCTAGAACTGCTAGAATTATGTAGAAACCATTTTATGGCAAGCTCTTTTTTCAACACTCAATCATACTTAATACCAAATGTGTTAAATTTGGTCCAATCAGTTCTGACTGCTATTTCTGATCACTAGACTCTACATACAGTAAGAGGCGATTTATATCTACTGCAGAACTCACCACATTGTCCCCAGGTGTTATTGCCAAATTCACTATATGGCAGGTAGATACTGAATATGAGCCCAGAGAAGGTGACCTTGGCGTGGATTTTAGGGATGACGAGCACTGTATCAATACCAGTAGTGGTTATACGGAAGTCACTATTCTGATAAGCAGGACTTACGCGCTTGTCATTCACAGAAATCTGCAACAAAAAGCATTACGATATAAATGTAAGAAATAACCCTTTTCAAACTTCTATATAAAAGATTAGTATATTATGAACATCATTACAAGAAAGCTCTCCATAATGCCAGAGCAACTTATTATTTAGCATTGAGCAAATGTCGTCATCTAAACCATCAACGTGTCTGTTAAACCCAGTCCCAACTACATTGATTAAAGAAGTTCTACCTTTACTTAGCACAGGATATGTACAACAGTCCTTTCAGAATAGCTTCCTCATCTCTCCCTCATCACCCACCCTCTTTCTCTCCCTCTCCCTCTCTCTCAATGCAACCACTGTAGGCAGATGATTGCCCACCAATGAGTCCAGTTCTGCTCTGACGTTTCTGCCTGATAAAAGGTGATTTTTTCTTGCCACTGTTCTGTGCTTGCTCATGGGGTAAATGTTGGGTCTCTGTAGATAAATCAGTAAAGGAGTATGGTCTAGACCTGCTCAATTTGGAAAGTGTCATGAAATTACTTTTGTTGTGAATAGGCGCTATACAAATTGATTGACCGATGATTCATTGACATGTACATCATGAAAATAAAAAAAAGTATGTATAAAAGAGTTGCTGCAAGGAAAATGATGATAGTTTAATTACCTGGTTTGTGAAAATGCCATTAATATTCTTTTGGGTAATAAAGATCTTGTAGCTATTGTAGAAGACAGTGATGGACTGTGGACATGACAGGCCATCAAGTGCACCACAGTAGTAGTTATCGATCATAACACTGAAGTTGTATCTGGGGATTATCTCTTTCACCAGCCAGTAGGAACAGTTGCCTTGAAAACCATAGTAGGTTCCATCGAAGGTGACATAATGGGGGTCTCCCCAACCATAGCAGTTACCTTCAAACAATACAGATATTACATTTTTAAAAATATATTCCAAGTCATCTGGCCAATCCATTGTTATATGGTAACCTTGATAATTTTCAACCTTTATATTCTCAGAAAACAATGCAGTGTTATTCGCTCGCTTGGGTAAACTTGCATAAATCTGTGGCATAAAGTAATCACTTTTTTTTTGCCCTTGCCCCTGAGAGTCTGTGCATGCCAATGCCCTGTTTGTCAGTCTCTCAATGGGGATTGGAGGGGTTGTTATTTTCAATCAACATTCCTTTTAGACGTTATGTAGGAAACCTGAATTATTTTCTCCAGGGCATCTAACAATTGTTTAAATAATCTTTCTATTCCTCATTTCTCTCTCTGTCTGTCACTCACTGAAGACAGCAGACTACACACGGTGTACACAACAGTGCCAGAAACATGTCATGATAATGCAAAGGGGAGAAAGTGTGAAAAATCATCATAAATTGGGAGAAACATGGGAGAAACGTAACTGCAGGAGCAACGAAAGAGAGCGATGAAAAAAGGGAGTCAAAAATTGGGAAGGCTGGTGATTATGTGTGGACCCTATAGTTTTTGCAGCAGTCTCGCTTCATACTGGAACAATTGAAAAAAAATAGTTGTCCACTTAAGACACAAAAACATGGGAAAATAGGGTACAGGTTGAATAATACCAAGGCAACCCTCGTAGCATACAGAATATAATAAAGATAAAATACAATATTGATTAAGAAAAAAAAAAAAACTATACATAAAACAAAGTATTGCAACTGTTAAGCTTTTACAGGTTTAACCTAATGGTTTGGAAACCAAGCAAGATTTTAGAGGGTCAGACTTACATTGACATTCATAGTGAGAGCAGCATCCATCATCATTGTTCACTTCAATAGCAGGGTAGTTGTTTGCACACACTACAGGCTTCTGATTTGGACATTGTGTCTGGTTGTAGGTCACTTTGCCATTTTCACATGTTCCTACACTACAGTTACTCTCCCTCCAGCTTTCACCATCCTGGGGGTGGGGGGTCATAGATAGTGTTGTCATAGATTACCAAATTGATTGAAGAATAAAACATAAAAGTTCATTATATATGCAACAAATATAGAGAAGTACCTTTCTTGGAGGATATACATTGACACACTCTTTTGGTGGTGTAGGACACTCATGATGAATGGGCACTACTGTACAGTTCTCATTGCAGTACCCTATGTAACAGTGGCCATCATGGTCCGTCTCATTGTAGACTATTGTGCCTGAAAATGAGGCACAGGAAGATTGTTGAGAATAAGTTTGTCACCATTCCTACACCTTATGTGAGATCATATATTTCAGTTTACATACACTATTTTACCACATCGATTAGTCTTAATGAGTTAACAGAGTTAGCTGAGTCGTCTATAAAGTTTCTCCACCCTCTCTCTACAAGACCATTATGAAAATAGTGATGCCATGGCAACTCGGCTTGTGAATGAGCAGCTGTGATTATATGTAACAGTAACATATTGGACTATGTCTTTGAGTGAATTAGATGATTTATTTGCTGGGGCAATCACATTTTTACTGCCAAATTGAACTTTGACAATCACATTCATGCCATTGACTTGTAGCAAACCATCTGGACAGTAATGAAATTTGTAGGACCAAAAAACTTTTTGTGTTCAACATACGGCTAACCTGGGGTGTGTTTCTAACCTTTCAGATTATTTGATGGTTTTTGTTTCGGGTCGTGAATGTATTATACCAGTGTTTTAAAGCTTGGTCAGAGAAACAAAAATAAAACCAACTAAACTAAATAGACTATTCTTTAAACTATGAAATTATGCGTTTGATTTGTTTTGTCCAGTGAAGCACTATTCACACAGGACTAGTATTATCTGTGGCCTGTGCAGCCATGACATAATGCCCAGGAAATAACATCAGTAAATACAACTAAAGTAAAAAAGTACAGATATGTATAACTACTGCTTTAAGGCACTAGTGATGCTGCAAATTCCATGGTACTGATTTAGCAGTAAATGTTAGAGAGTAAGAGAGATCTAGAATTTAAAATGGATGTTCACAATGGTGTCACCCAAAGATGTAACTAAGGTTCAGAGAAAAAGTAGTCTTCATTAATCAGAACTTACCTGGGAGGAAATCTGTACCATTGTGAAGGCATTGGCAAATAAGGGGGGTTCTAGGCGGTTGAGAGGTCCTCCCTGTAACAACACTTAGTGGAAGGGTAGTGGTAGGTGAGTGACTTTTGTGTGTTGTTTTTGTTGTGGTAGAAAGTACTGTGGTGGGTAATGTAGAAGGAGAAGGAGAAGGCAGTGGACAACCACAGCATTCAAATTTGATCTCATAATCAAAACATTCTGGCTGAAGCCCTTGTTGACTGTTGTTGCATATGAGACCCACATCTGCATTGCAAGTCACAGCTTGTCCAACCTGTGACATTGAAAGACCTGGATAGAGAACAGCTCTACACTGGACTTGGACTGGCATTGGGCAAACATGGTAACCAGCAGAGATGATCTTATTGATGGATTCATCTTCTCCACCATCAGGGCCTGGTATGGGCTTCCCCAGATTGATCCATTCTGTCCAAACACATGTCATGGGATGTCCTCCAGGGCAAGGTGAAGTTGGGGTTGGCCCAATTGTAGTAGTTATTTCAGTTGTGGGAGAAGGTGTACTGGTTGTGGTTGGCTGAGTTGTTGGTGTTGTTTCAGTTGTGGTAGAAGGTGCAGTGGGTGTGGATGGCTGGGTTGTTGGTGTTGTTTCAGTTGTGGTAGAAGGTGCAGTGGTTGTGTTTGGCTGGGTTGTTGGTGTTGTTTCAGTTGTGGTAGAAGGTGTAGTGGTTGTGGTTGGCTGAGTTGTTGGTGTTGTTTCAGTTGTGGTAGAAGGTGTAGCTGTTGTGGTTGGCTGAGTTGTTGGTGTTGTTACAGTTGTGGTAGAAGGTGTAGCTGTTGTGGTTGGCTGAGTTGTTGGTGTTGTTTCAGTTGTGGTAGAAGGTGTAGCTGTTGTGGTTGGCTGAGTTGTTGGTGTTGTTTCAGTTGTGGTAGAAGGTGTAGTGGTTGTCGCTGGCGGAGTTGTAGTTGTTGTAGCAGTTGTTGTACTAGTAGTAGTAGGAGAAGGAGAAGAAGGTGTTGGACACCCACAGCATTCGAACTTGATCTCATAATCAAAGCATTCTTGCTGAAGTTCTTGTCGACTGTTGTTGCATATGAGACCCACGTCTTTATTGCAAATCACAGATTGTCCCACCTGTGTAATGGAAAGACCTGGGTAAAGAACTGCTCTACACTGGACTTGGACTGGAGTTGAGCAAACATGATAACCAGCAGAGATTATTTTATTGATGGATTCATCTTCTCCACCATCAGGGCCTAGTGTGGGCTTCCCCAGATTGATCCATTCTGTCCAACCACATGTCATGGTATGTCCCCCAGGACAAGGTGAAGTTGTGGGAGGCTGAGTTGTAGCAGTTGTTTCAGTTGTGGTAGAAGGTGCAGTGGTTGTGT
Source organism: Sparus aurata (assembly GCF_900880675.1). Classification (NCBI taxonomy): domain Eukaryota; kingdom Metazoa; phylum Chordata; class Actinopteri; order Spariformes; family Sparidae; genus Sparus; species Sparus aurata. The sequence goes on from NC_044190.1 coordinate 14,195,668, forward strand.
TTGGCTGGGTTGTTGGTGTTGTTTCAGTTGCGGTAGAAGGTGTAGTGGTTGTGGTTGGCTGAGTTGTTGGTGTTGTTTCAGTTGTGGTAGAAGGTGTAGCTGTTGTGGTTGGCTGAGTTGTTGGTGTTGTTTCAGTTGTGGTAGAAGGTGTAGTGGTTGTCGCTGGCGTAGTTGTAGTTGTTGTAGCAGTTGTTGTACTAGTAGTAGTAGGAGAAGGAGAAGAAGGTGTTGGACACCCACAGCATTCAAACTTGATCTCATAATCAAAGCATTCTTGCTGAAGTTCTTGTCGACTGTTGTTGCATATGAGACCCACGTCTTTATTGCAAATCACAGATTGTCCCACCTGTGTAATGGAAAGACCTGGGTAAAGAACTGCTCTACACTGGACTTGGACTGGAGTTGAGCAAACATGATAACCAGCAGAGATTATTTTATTGATGGATTCATCTTCTCCACCATCAGGGCCTAGTGTGGGCTTCCCCAGATTGATCCATTCTGTCCAACCACATGTCATGGTATGTCCCCCAGGACAAGGTGAAGTTGTAGGAGGCTGAGTTGTAGCAGTTGTTTCAGTTGTGGTAGAAGGTGCAGTGGTTGTGTTTGGCTGGGTTGTTGGTGTTGTTTCAGTTGTGGTAGAAGGTGTAGTGGTTGTGGTTGGCTGAGTTGTTGGTGTTGTTTCAGTTGTGGTAGAAGGTGTAGCTGTTGTGGTTGGCTGAGTTGTTGGTGTTGTTTCAGTTGTGGTAGAAGGTGTAGTGGTTGTCGCTGGCGGAGTTGTAGTTGTTGTAGCAGTTGTTGTACTAGTAGTAGTAGGAGAAGGAGAAGAAGGTGTTGGACACCCACAGCATTCGAACTTGATCTCATAATCAAAGCATTCTTGCTGAAGCTCTTGTCGACTGTTGTTGCATAGGAGACCCACGTCTTTATTGCAAATCACAGATTGTCCCACCTGTGCAATGGAAAGACCTGGGTAAAGAACTGCTCTACACTGGACTTGGACTGGAGTTGAGCAAACATGATAACCAGCAGAGATTATTTTATTGATGGATTCATCTTCTCCACCATCAGGGCCTAGTGTGGGCTTCCCCAGATTGATCCATTCTGTCCAACCACATGTCATGGTATGTCCCCCAGGACAAGGTGAAGTTGTAGGAGGCTGAGTTGTAGCAGTTGTTTCAGTTGTGGTAGAAGGTGCAGTGGTTGTGTTTGGCTGGGTTGTTGGTGTTGTTTCAGTTGTGGTAGAAGGTGTAGTGGTTGGCTGAGTTGTTGGTGTTGTTTCAGTTGTGGTAGAAGGTGTAGCTGTTGTGGTTGGCTGAGTTGTTGGTGTTGTTTCAGTTGTGGTAGAAGGTGTAGTGGTTGTCGCTGGTGGAGTTGTAGTTGTTGTAGCAGTTGTTGTACTAGTAGTAGTAGGAGAAGGAGAAGAAGGTGTTGGACACCCACAGCATTCGAACTTGATCTCATAATCGAAGCATTCTTGCTGAAGTTCTTGTCGACTGTTGTTGCATATGAGACCCACGTCTTTATTGCAAATCACAGATTGTCCCACCTGTGTAATGGAAAGACCTGGGTAAAGAACTGCTCTACACTGGACTTGGACTGGAGTTGAGCAAACATGATAACCAGCAGAGATTATTTTATTGATGGATTCATCTTCTCCACCATCAGGGCCTAGTGTGGGCTTCCCCAGATTGATCCATTCTGTCCAACCACATGTCATGGTATGTCCCCCAGGACAAGGTGAAGTTGTAGGAGGCTGAGTTGTAGCAGTTGTTTCAGTTGTGGTAGAAGGTGCAGTGGTTGTGTTTGGCTGGGTTGTTGGTGTTGTTTCAGTTGTGGTAGAAGGTGTAGTGGTTGTGCTTGGCTGAGTTGTTGGTGTTGTTTCAGTTGTGGTAGAAGGTGTAGCTGTTGTGGTTGGCTGAGTTGTTGGTGTTGTTACAGTTGTGGTAGAAGGTGTAGCTGTTGTGGTTGGCTGAGTTGTTGGTGTTGTTTCAGTTGTGGTAGAAGGTGTAGCTGTTGTGGTTGGCTGAGTTGTTGGTGTTGTTTCAGTTGTGGTAGAAGGTGTAGTGGTTGTCGCTGGCGGAGTTGTAGTTGTTGTAGCAGTTGTTGTACTAGTAGTAGTAGGAGAAGGAGAAGAAGGTGTTGGACACCCACAGCATTCGAACTTGATCTCATAATCAAAGCATTCTTGCTGAAGTTCTTGTCGACTGTTGTTGCATATGAGACCCACGTCTTTATTGCAAATCACAGATTGTCCCACCTGTGTAATGGAAAGACCTGGGTAAAGAACTGCTCTACACTGGACCTGGACTGGAGTTGAGCAAACATGATAACCAGCAGAGATTATTTTATTGATGGATTCATCTTCTCCACCATCAGGGCCTAGTGTGGGCTTCCCCAGATTGATCCATTCTGTCCAACCACATGTCATGGTATGTCCCCCAGGACAAGGTGAAGTTGTAGGAGGCTGAGTTGTAGCAGTTGTTTCAGTTGTGGTAGAAGGTGCAGTGGTTGTGTTTGGCTGGGTTGTTGGTGTTGTTTCAGTTGTGGTAGAAGGTGTAGCTGTTGTGGTTGGCTGAGTTGTTGGTGTTGTTACAGTTGTGGTAGAAGGTGTAGCTGTTGTGGTTGGCTGAGTTGTTGGTGTTGTTTCAGTTGTGGTAGAAGGTGTAGCTGTTGTGGTTGGCTGAGTTGTTGGTGTTGTTTCAGTTGTGGTAGAAGGTGTAGTGGTTGTCGCTGGCGGAGTTGTAGTTGTTGTAGCAGTTGTTGTACTAGTAGTAGTAGGAGAAGGAGAAGAAGGTGTTGGACACCCACAGCATTCGAACTTGATCTCATAATCAAAGCATTCTTGCTGAAGTTCTTGTCGACTGTTGTTGCATATGAGACCCACGTCTTTATTGCAAATCACAGATTGTCCCACCTGTGTAATGGAAAGACCTGGGTAAAGAACTGCTCTACACTGGACTTGGACTGGAGTTGAGCAAACATGATAACCAGCAGAGATTATTTTATTGATGGATTCATCTTCTCCACCATCAGGGCCTAGTGTGGGCTTCCCCAGATTGATCCATTCTGTCCAACCACATGTCATGGTATGTCCCCCAGGACAAGGTGAAGTTGTGGGAGGCTGAGTTGTAGCAGTTGTTTCAGTTGTGGTAGAAGGTGCAGTGGTTGTGTTTGGCTGGGTTGTTGGTGTTGTTTCAGTTGCGGTAGAAGGTGTAGTGGTTGTGGTTGGCTGAGTTGTTGGTGTTGTTTCAGTTGTGGTAGAAGGTGTAGCTGTTGTGGTTGGCTGAGTTGTTGGTGTTGTTTCAGTTGTGGTAGAAGGTGTAGTGGTTGTCGCTGGCGTAGTTGTAGTTGTTGTAGCAGTTGTTGTACTAGCAGTAGTAGGAGAAGGAGAAGAAGGTGTTGGACACCCACAGCATTCGAACTTGATCTCATAATCAAAGCATTCTTGCTGAAGTTCTTGTCGACTGTTGTTGCATATGAGACCCACGTCTTTATTGCAAACCACAGATTGTCCCACCTGTGTAATGGAAAGACCTGGGTAAAGAACTGCTCTACACTGGACTTGGACTGGAGTTGAGCAAACATGATAACCAGCAGAGATTATTTTATTGATGGATTCATCTTCTCCACCATCAGGGCCTAGTGTGGGCTTCCCCAGATTGATCCATTCTGTCCAACCACATGTCATGGTATGTCCCCCAGGACAAGGTGAAGTTGTAGGAGGCTGAGTTGTAGCAGTTGTTTCAGTTGTGGTAGAAGGTGCAGTGGTTGTGTTTGGCTGGGTTGTTGGTGTTGTTTCAGTTGTGGTAGAAGGTGTAGTGGTTGTGGTTGGCTGAGTTGTTGGTGTTGTTTCAGTTGTGGTAGAAGGTGTAGCTGTTGTGGTTGGCTGAGTTGTTGGTGTTGTTACAGTTGTGGTAGAAGGTGTAGCTGTTGTGGTTGGCTGAGTTGTTGGTGTTGTTTCAGTTGTGGTAGAAGGTGTAGCTGTTGTGGTTGGCTGAGTTGTTGGTGTTGTTTCAGTTGTGGTAGAAGGTGTAGTGGTTGTCGCTGGCGGAGTTGTAGTTGTTGTAGCAGTTGTTGTACTAGTAGTAGTAGGAGAAGGAGAAGAAGGTGTTGGACACCCACAGCATTCGAACTTGATCTCATAATCAAAGCATTCTTGCTGAAGCTCTTGTCGACTGTTGTTGCATATGAGACCCACGTCTTTATTGCAAATCACAGATTGTCCCACCTGTGTAATGGAAAGACCTGGGTAAAGAACTGCTCTACACTGGACTTGGACTGGAGTTGAGCAAACATGATAACCAGCAGAGATTATTTTATTGATGGATTCATCTTCTCCACCATCAGGGCCTAGTGTGGGCTTCCCCAGATTGATCCATTCTGTCCAACCACATGTCATGGTATGTCCCCCAGGACAAGGTGAAGTTGTAGGAGGCTGAGTTGTAGCAGTTGTTTCAGTTGTGGTAGAAGGTGCAGTGGTTGTGTTTGGCTGGGTTGTTGGTGTTGTTTCAGTTGTGGTAGAAGGTGTAGTGGTTGGCTGAGTTGTTGGTGTTGTTTCAGTTGTGGTAGAAGGTGTAGCTGTTGTGGTTGGCTGAGTTGTTGGTGTTGTTTCAGTTGTGGTAGAAGGTGTAGTGGTTGTCGCTGGCGGAGTTGTAGTTGTTGTAGCAGTTGTTGTACTAGTAGTAGTAGGAGAAGGAGAAGAAGGTGTTGGACACCCACAGCATTCGAACTTGATCTCATAATCAAAGCATTCTTGCTGAAGCTTCTTGTCGACTGTTGTTGCATATGAGACCCACGTCTTTATTGCAAATCACAGATTGTCCCACCTGTGTAATGGAAAGACCTGGGTAAAGAACTGCTCTACACTGGACTTGGACTGGAGTTGAGCAAACATGATAACCAGCAGAGATTATTTTATTGATGGATTCATCTTCTCCACCATCAGGGCCTAGTGTGGGCTTCCCCAGATTGATCCATTCTGTCCAACCACATGTCATGGTATGTCCCCCAGGACAAGGTGAAGTTGTAGGAGGCTGAGTTGTAGCAGTTGTTTCAGTTGTGGTAGAAGGTGCAGTGGTTGTGTTTGGCTGGGTTGTTGGTGTTGTTTCAGTTGTGGTAGAAGGTGTAGTGGTTGTGGTTGGCTGAGTTGTTGGTGTTGTTTCAGTTGTGGTAGAAGGTGTAGCTGTTGTGGTTGGCTGAGTTGTTGGTGTTGTTTCAGTTGTGGTAGAAGGTGTAGCTGTTGTGGTTGGCTGAGTTGTTGGTGTTGTTTCAGTTGTGGTAGAAGGTGTAGCTGTTGTGGTTGGCTGAGTTGTTGGTGTTGTTTCAGTTGTGGTAGAAGGTGTAGTGGTTGTCGCTGGCGGAGTTGTAGTTGTTGTAGCAGTTGTTGTACTAGTAGTAGTAGGAGAAGGAGAAGAAGGTGTTGGACACCCACAGCATTCGAACTTGATCTCATAATCAAAGCATTCTTGCTGAAGCTCTTGTCGACTGTTGTTGCATATGAGACCCACGTCTTTATTGCAAATCACAGATTGTCCCACCTGTGTAAATGAAAGACCTGGGTAAAGAACTGCTCTACACTGGACTTGGACTGGAGTTGAGCAAACATGATAACCAGCAGAGATTATTTTATTGATGGATTCATCTTCTCCACCATCAGGGCCTAGTGTGGGCTTCCCCAGATTGATCCATTCTGTCCAACCACATGTCATGGTATGTCCCCCAGGACAAGGTGAAGTTGTAGGAGGCTGAGTTGTAGCAGTTGTTTCAGTTGTGGTAGAAGGTGCAGTGGTTGTGTTTGGCTGGGTTGTTGGTGTTGTTTCAGTTGTGGTAGAAGGTGTAGTGGTTGGCTGAGTTGTTGGTGTTGTTTCAGTTGTGGTAGAAGGTGTAGCTGTTGTGGTTGGCTGAGTTGTTGGTGTTGTTTCAGTTGTGGTAGAAGGTGTAGTGGTTGTCGCTGGCGGAGTTGTAGTTGTTGAAGCAGTTGTTGTACTAGTAGTAGTAGGAGAAGGAGAAGAAGGTGTTGGACACCCACAGCATTCGAACTTGATCTCATAATCAAAGCATTCTTGCTGAAGTTCTTGTCGACTGTTGTTGCATATGAGACCCACGTCTTTATTGCAAATCACAGATTGTCCCACCTGTGTAATGGAAAGACCTGGGTAAAGAACTGCTCTACACTGGACTTGGACTGGAGTTGAGCAAACATGATAACCAGCAGAGATTATTTTATTGATGGATTCATCTTCTCCACCATCAGGGCCTAGTGTGGGCTTCCCCAGATTGATCCATTCTGTCCAACCACATGTCATGGTATGTCCCCCAGGACAAGGTGAAGTTGTAGGAGGCTGAGTTGTAGCAGTTGTTTCAGTTGTGGTAGAAGGTGCAGTGGTTGTGTTTGGCTGGGTTGTTGGTGTTGTTTCAGTTGTGGTAGAAGGTGTAGTGGTTGTGGTTGGCTGAGTTGTTGGTGTTGTTTCAGTTGTGGTAGAAGGTGTAGCTGTTGTGGTTGGCTGAGTTGTTGGTGTTGTTACAGTTGTGGTAGAAGGTGTAGCTGTTGTGGTTGGCTGAGTTGTTGGTGTTGTTTCAGTTGTGGTAGAAGGTGTAGCTGTTGTGGTTGGCTGAGGTGTTGGTGTTGTTTCAGTTGTGGTAGAAGGAGTAGTGGTTGTCGCTGGCGGAGTTGTAGTTGTTGTAGCAGTTGTTGTACTAGTAGTAGTAGGAGAAGGAGAAGAAGGTGTTGGACACCCACAGCATTCGAACTTGATCTCATAATCAAAGCATTCTTGCTGAAGCTCTTGTCGACTGTTGTTGCATATGAGACCCACGTCTTTATTGCAAATCACAGATTGTCCCACCTGTGTAATGGAAAGACCTGGGTAAAGAACTGCTCTACACTGGACTTGGACTGGAGTTGAGCAAACATGATAACCAGCAGAGATTATTTTATTGATGGATTCATCTTCTCCACCATCAGGGCCTAGTGTGGGCTTCCCCAGATTGATCCATTCTGTCCAACCACATGTCATGGTATGTCCCCCAGGACAAGGTGAAGTTGTAGGAGGCTGAGTTGTAGCAGTTGTTTCAGTTGCGGTAGAAGGTGCAGTGGTTGTGTTTGGCTGGGTCGTTGGTGTTGTTTCAGTTGTGGTAGAAGGTGTAGTGGTTGTGGTTGGCTGAGTTGTTGGTGTTGTTTCAGTTGTGGTAGAAGGTGTAGCTGTTGTGGTTGGCTGAGTTGTTGGTGTTGTTACAGTTGTGGTCGAAGGTGTAGCTGTTGTGGTTGGCTGAGTTGTTGGTGTTGTTTCAGTTGTGGTAGAAGGAGTAGTGGTTGTTGCTGGCGGAGTTGTAGTTGTTGTAGCAGTTGTTGTACTAGTAGTAGTAGGAGAAGGAGAAGAAGGTGTTGGACACCCACAGCATTCGAACTTGATCTCATAATCAAAGCATTCTTGCTGAAGCTGTTGTCGACTGTTGTTGCATATGAGACCCACGTCTTTATTGCAAATCACAGATTGTCCTACCTGTGTAATGGAAAGACCTGGGTAAAGAACTGCTCTACACTGGACTTGGACTGGAGTTGTGCAAACATGATAACCAGCAGAGATTATTTTATTGATGGATTCATCTTCTCCACCATCAGGGCCTAGTGTGGGCTTCCCCAGATTGATCCATTCTGTCCAACCACATGTCATGGTATGTCCCCCAGGACAAGGTGAAGTTGTAGGAGGCTGAGTTGTAGCAGTTGTTTCAGTTGTGGTAGAAGGTGCAGTGGTTGTGTTTGGCTGGGTTGTTGGTGTTGTTTCAGTTGTGGTAGAAGGTGTAGTGGTTGTGGTTGGCTGAGTTGTTGAGGTTGTTTCAGTTGTGGTCGAAGTTGTAGCTGTTGATGTTGGCTGAGTTGTTGGTGTTGTTTCAGTTGTGGTAGAAGGTGTAGTGGTTGTCGCTGGCGGAGTTGTAGTTGTTGTAGCAGTTGTTGTACTAGTAGTAGTAGGAGAAGGAGAAGAAGGTGTTGGACACCCACAGCATTCGAACTTGATCTCATAATCAAAGCATTCTTGCTGAAGCTGTTGTCGACTGTTGTTGCATATGAGACCCACGTCTTTATTGCAAATCACAGATTGTCCTACCTGTGTAATGGAAAGACCTGGGTAAAGAACTGCTCTACACTGGACTTGGACTGGAGTTGAGCAAACATGATAACCAGCAGAGATTATTTTATTGATGGATTCATCTTCTCCACCATCAGGGCCTAGTGTGGGCTTCCCCAGATTGATCCATTCTGTCCAACCACATGTCATGGTATGTCCCCCAGGACAAGGTGAAGTTGTAGGAGGCTGAGTTGTAGCAGTTGTTTCAGTTGTGGTAGAAGGTGTAGTGGTTGTGGTTGGCTGGGTTGTTGGTGTTGTTTCAGTTGTGGTAGAAGGTGTAGTGGTTGTGGTTGGCTGAGTTGTTGGTGTTGTTTCAGTTGTGGTAGAGGGTGTAGCTGATGTGGTTGGCTGAGTTGTTGGTGTTGTTGCAGTTGTTGTAGAAGGTATAGTGGTTGTCGCTGGCGGAGTTGTAGTTGTTGTAGCAGTTGTTGTACTAGTAGTAGAAGTAGGAGAAGGAGAAGAAGGTGTTGGACACCCACAGCATTCAAACTTGATCTCATAATCAAAGCATTCTTGCTGAAGTTCTTGTCGACTGTTGTTGCATATGAGACCCACGTCTTTATTGCAAATCACAGATTGTCCCACCTGTGTAATGGAAAGACCTGGGTAAAGAACTGCTCTACACTGGACTTGGACTGGAGTTGAGCAAACATGATAACCAGCAGAGATTATTTTATTGATGGATTCATCTTCTCCACCATCAGGGCCTAGTGTGGGCTTCCCCAGATTGATCCATTCTGTCCAACCACATGTCATGGTATGTCCCCCAGGACAAGGTGAAGTTGTAGGAGGCTGAGTTGTAGCAGTTGTTTCAGTTGTGGTAGAAGGTGCAGTGGTTGTGTTTGGCTGGGTTGTTGGTGTTGTTTCAGTTGTGGTAGAAGGTGTAGTGGTTGTGGTTGGCTGAGTTGTTGGTGTTGTTTCAGTTGTGGTAGAAGGTGTAGCTGTTGTGGTCGGCTGAGTTGTTGGTGTTGTTTCAGTTGTGGTAGAAGGTGTAGTGGTTGTCGCTGGCGGAGTTGTAGTTGTTGTAGCAGTTGTTGTACTAGTAGTAGTAGGAGAAGGAGAAGAAGGTGTTGGACACCCACAGCATTCAAACTTGATCTCATAATCAAAGCATTCTTGCTGAAGCCCTTGTCGACTGTTGTTGCATATGAGACCCACGTCTTTATTGCAAATCACAGATTGTCCTACCTGTGTAATGGAAAGACCTGGGTAAAGAACTGCTCTACACTGGACTTGGACTGGAGTCGAGCAAACATGATAACCAGCAGAGATTATTTTATTGATGGATTCATCTTCTCCACCATCAGGGCCTAGTGTGGGCTTCCCCAGATTGATCCATTCTGTCCAACCACATGTCATGGTATGTCCCCCAGGACAAGTTGAAGTTGGGGGTGGCCCAGTTGTAGTAGTTGTTTCAGTTGTGGTAGAAGGTGTACTGGTTGAAGGAGGTTGAGTTGCAGTAGTTGTTTCAGTTGTGGTAGAAGGTGTAGTGGTTGTTGTTGGCTGAGGTGTTGGTGTTTCAGTTGTGATAGAAGGTGTAGTGGTTGTGGTTGGCTGGGTTGTTGGTGTTATTTCAGTTGTGGTAGAAGGTGTAGTGGTTGTGGCTGGCTGAGTTGTTGTTGTTGTTTCAGTTGTGGTAGAAGGTGTAGTGGTTGTAGGTGGCAGAGTTGTAGTTGTTGTAGCAGTTCTTGTGCTACTAGTACTGGGGGAAGGAGAAGAAGGTGTTGGACACCCACAGCATTCGAACTTGATCTCATAATCAAAGCATTCTTGCTGAAACTCTTGTCGACTGTTGTTGCATATGAGACCCACGTCTTTATTGCAAATCACAGATTGTCCCACCTGTGACATGGAAAGACCTGGGTAAAGAACAGCTCTACACTGGACTTGGACTGGAGTTGAGCAAACATGATAACCAGCAGAGATTATCTTATTGATGGATTCATCTTCTCCACCATCAGTGCCTGGTGTGGGCTTCCCCAGATTGATCCATTCTGTCCAACCACATGTCATGGTATGTCCCCCAGGGCAAGTTGAAGTTGGGGGTGGCCCAGTAGTAGTTGTTGTTTCAGTTGTGGTAGCGGGTGTACTGGTTGTAGGAGGATGAGTTGTAGTTGTTGTTTCAGTTGTTGTAGAAGGTGCATTGGTTGAGGTTGGCTGGGTTGTTGGTGTTGTTTCAGTTGTGGTAGAAGGTGTTGTTGTTTTAGTTGTGACAGTATTTGTTGCAGGTTTTGGTGTTGTGCTGCATTGCACTGTCTTGCAACACTTAACCTTTATTTCGTAATCCAAACATATGGGAGGATTCTGTAAATTGTTCTCACACAGGAGTCCTTGCTTATTACATGTTACTGTTTGTCCTAATTGATTTAGGGGATGCCCTGGATAATACACAGCCTGACACTCAACTTCCTCTGGATTCTCACAGATCTTGTAACCTTTCTGGATGGTGTGTTTGATAGTTTCATTGTCCCCACCTCCAGGACCATATTGGGGGTAGTCTGAACTAATCCACTGTGACCAGTAGCATAATGTTTCTTCACAAGGCATTGTTGTGGTTATCATTGGGGGTTTAGTTGTCGAGCCTGTAGGTGTTGTAGAGTGAACTGGCTTTGTTGCAGTAGTTAAAGGTGTTGTTGTTGTTTTTTCAGTTGTGGTAGACGGTGTGGTTGGCTGAGTTGTTAGTGATATTTCAGTTGTGGTAGAGGGTGTAGTGGATGTAGTTGGCCGATTTGTAGTTGTTGTTTCAGCTGTACTAAAGGGTGCTGTTGTTTTGGTTGAGACAGTATTTGTTGTAGGCTTTGGTGTTGTGCTGCACTGCACTGTCTTGCAACACTTAACCTTTATTTCGTAATCCAAACATATGGGAGGATTCTGTAAATTGTTCTCACACAGGAGTCCTTGCTTATTACATGTTACTGTTTGTCCTAATTGATTTAGTGGAACCCCTGGATAATGCACAGCCTGACACTCAACTTCCTCTGGATTCTCACAGATCTTATACCCTTTCTGAATGGTGTGTTTGATAGTTTCATTGTCCCCACCTCCAGGACCATATTGAGGGTAGTCTGAACTAATCCACTGTGACCAGTAGCATAATGTTTCTTCACAAGGCATTGTTGTGGTTATTATTGGAGGCTTTGATGTCGAGCCTGTAGGTGCTGTAGAGGGAGTTGGCTTTGTTGTAGTGGTTGAAGGTATTGTAGTTGTTATCGTTGTTGAAGGAGCAGGTGTCGTTGGGCATGCATTAAAGTCACAACATAGAACTCTGACTTGGTAGTTAAAGCACAAGGCCAGTGGTCCTGATTGGTCTTCATTTCTGCATGTCAGCCCCTTAGCCAGGTTACACTGCACCACTTGTCCCACATCTTCAATGGTGACATTAGGAAATTTCTCAGCTCTACACTGGATCTGGCTTGGGTTGTCACATATATTGTGCCCTGCTTCTCTAATGTTTGCAAATGTTTCATTGTCTCCTCCTGGAGTTCCAAGTGTTGGGAAGCTGGTGTCATACCATGGTGACCACTGACAGGCATTACATGGGACTGTGGACACATAATTCAGGCATTGGTAATATGGTAAAACTCACAATATACAGCTGAATATCTCTTTTTTTCCAAATCAAATATCTATCCCTACCTTTTGTTGTTGTAAAAACAAAGGTGGTTGTCGGACTGGTTGCAGTTGGCATATGTGTTGTTGGTGTTGGTACTGGGCATGGGTATGACCTCTTGTCAATGGTACCATTTTTCCCACACACTGCTGTGATACAGTTACCATGTCCATCTGTTGTGTTGTAGATGGTATAGCCAGGAGGATATTCGTTTCCACGATATGTGCAATTACAGTCTGTAACGATAGGAAAAGTATCATTAAAGATGTGAACCTTTGTGTAGATGTGTACTTTTCCAACCCATATTCTCTCAAAATCTCTGCATACCTTGGTCATCATAATGGCATTGGATGGTCGATGAACTGCATGTACTTCAAAGGAGAGAGCATTACATTTACTCTCAGTTTTGATTTGTTTTTGGTTAGTTCAATCTCATGACAATGTTATATACCTTTGATGGCACAGGTAATATATGCAAGACCTACCATGTAAAACAGTTTTTGGTTGTTGGTACTGTGTCACCACTATTGTAGTGTCTCCCTTCTTGATCGTAGCAGCCACATTGTTCTTTTACAACACATTTCATTGTATCCTCATCAAAGTATGGCTGAGCAGGAGGACATTTTGGATAGCAACCTAATCCAAAAAGAAAGACAGTTGTTCTTAGAGTGTAAAAAATGGGTTCTTTACTCCTTGTTGGCATTATTAATTATATTGGTACCAACAGTACCTTTTTTGTTGTTTGCATGGCATATTGTTTGATGTTGTTGTAAAAACAACGATAAGAAAACAGCCATTCAAGTGGTCAATCTTGAATCTTGAATTGTAGATCAGTAGATCATGAGAAGTTAGAAAAACTTATCTTGTACCTTCAAGAGGGGGTATCTGTGTAGAGCAGTTGCCTGATGGATTCCTGCAGGTTTTCATACAAGGGGATCCACATGGCATGTAGTGCCACTCACATTCACCAGGGGGATTGTAGTAATCACAGAAGAGAGCTGAGAGAAAAAATGAAAATCACTAATAATTCTTACTTATTATAGGCATGCTCTAGATTGGATTACTTATAGAGATTACTGATTTTAGCTGTGTGGTTGTATATTGCCTTAATTTTTACCTTACTATATCAACACATGTGGTCAGAAGCCAGTGAATTGCAGGACTAATGAAAGAGACCACGAAAAAGTGTCATTATTCTTACCAGTTATTTCCATCAAATTTCCATGAGAAATCACCCTTAGAGGGAATTAATAACTGGTTACACCAAGTCAGTTGCCCATTGTTTCCTTGAGATTAAGATGTTTCTCAAGGCAGCAGAGTGCAAAGACCCTAGTATCAAGAGCAACTTAGGGCTTAAAAGAAGTCTTCACATGGGCATAGATGAGCTCTAAGTCCATGATAAAAAAAACAAGGTCCTTGGTATTGCTTAAGGAGTTGTGTAAAAAACAAACTCTTTTCCCTTGGTATGGCGTACCTGTGGTTCAGATCTGGAAAACAGAAGCGGACCACCCAAGTGTCTTCATTCCACGCGGTACGGCAGATTAATGTATATGGTATGGGCCAGATTCTGGTCAACATTTTTGCTATTTGGGATTCTGGTTATTAGGGTACCATCAATGAATGAAGTTGATGGGCAGAAACATCAGCAGCTACACAGGTTGCTGGATTTCCCTTGTAGCTCCAGCAGCACTGCTCTGTATTCCCAAAACTCCAGTCGGACAACATTGGCCCAAAAAGGTTGATGGAGTTGGCATGATGGAACTGGCATGATGGAGTGACAATGAGGTGTGCCAAGGAAGCAGTGAAAGTTTTGAAATCCAAGGTGATGCACAGGGCTTTGGTCGGGAGGGTAGCAATAGATCACCAGGGCTACAAAGCTTCCCTACCATATGCAATGAAAAAGCCAAAGCCAGAGACGGATGCTAGTTAATCTAGGAGGAAACATGGGGGAAGTTGCTGGACTAACAGTTTGTGTGGTATGATACATGGCAGCACATCATGCATGTGATCCAGGTTTTCTAAGATGTGCTGCAGAGTCTTACCTATATCTAGGCCTAGAGCAAAATATTCAGTTACTGACATTTCCAATTTACCCTACTTGAGGAGCCTAGGCACACATTTGGAGCAGTTGTGCCTGGGGAGAAGGCATCTTTTGCTGGCACAGGTGTGAAAAGGAGGGGCAGAGCACATGATATCTGCTATTAAAAGCAGTAAGCACCTTGGCACACTTGGTAATGGGCAGAGAGACAGAAATACCAGAGCCTCCATAGCATTTCACTCTTTTGGTCAGATAGGGCACTTAAAGGCAGATTGTCTAAATCTGCATGTGAGTACGGCCTGGGTTATAATCCCAAACGGATGACTACATGGACAGCTGCAGCTATAACAGACATGCAGCAGTACAGTTTATAGTACTTTCTGGTGTCCATTTGGAGAACACATTCTGCATTAAGGAATGTAGACACTGACATATTCATTGCCTATTGCAGCATAGCAGACAGGCAGACAAGTTACTCTGTCACAGCAAGTTGGAGGTCTGTGAATGTGGATGTAATCAGAGCCCTCTAATGACAAAATTTTAATCAGACAAACCCTAGCTTACCCTTGCTACACACATCATGTAACTAATTATATTATTAAATGTCTTTCTATATGCATTTTAAATTTGACTCAAGTAAAAATATCTATAAAATATCTATATTCATAATGTTCATAACATTTCCAGTTAAAAAATACATGATACTGTTGATACATGGCTGAGATGATGAGACCTCTGCTTAGTGCAACATTATTTTCACAAAATTATAATAGTTCACTTCTAATAGTTGCAGATTAGAATATAAAAGAACATGTACTTATGTCTATATATATATATATAGACATAAGTAAATGTTCTTTCATATTAAAAAAAAAATATATATATATATATATATATACATATGTTAGGGATAATGTATAGAAAGGCTGTCACTATCGGGAAAATAAGTTCTGACAGGACAAACGTCTGATTCGTCCTGAATAATCCCGATAGTGACCGCCGTTAGTGACCGCCGTTCTATACATTATCCCGCTTATTACACGGTTACTTGCCAACACGAAAGAAAACTTGACACAGGGTGTCTTTTTACAATTTATTTGTTACCGTTCATAGTGTTTTTCAGCAGTTGAAATCACCGTATTTTCCAAGAATATTAACGTTAATGTGAAACTCATCCATACTAGTGGCCTAGGAGTAAGTTTTTTCCGATATGAAGTAGACTACAGATCAGCTGAAAGGCAAAAAGGCCACTTTCCTTGACAACGGTCAAATATGCTTAGCAGCGGTCAATTATACGAAAATAATTGACCACCGAACGTTGGGGAGGCCCATTCAAGTGAATGGAGCATTCTACAGCATTAAGAAGAGCCGTGTAATAAATATATATATACACACACACACACACACACACACACATACACACACACACACACACATAACCAGAGCATATTGGATGAGTGTAAGTACAGTCAGATGCAGTTGAAATCCTCAATGCTGAAATATGTGTCACAAAGTATTTAATGCTGCTGTGATTAATTGTTTCATAATGAGGTAACAACCAAATGTGCAAAGTACACAGCAGGATGTAACTCCTATGTCCTTCCCACGTCCCTCAAGCCCATCGAGGTTTCGCACCAACCTTTTGATAATTTTCAGAGATTAAAAAAATATTTAACACTGAGCTTGTTCTATGTTTGTGTTCTTATTAATAAATGTAACCTTTAATTTTGAAAGCTTTTTCAAATTACACAATTTTGAAAGAAAAATATGCCATAATCACTCAGTACGTTTACCTGCACAGCTTAGTCGGATTACAGCCATAGGTCGTCTATGCTACTCAATCGGACAACTGCAATTGTCCGAGTATACATGCCGGTGAGAAAATCTTAATTAATGGCATAAGCATGTCATATCCCGGTACGACAGGTAGCTCTGTACCCATTTCAACTAGTGGTAATAGAGCCACCTCCAGCTGACCTCTTTACGTCACCAGCAACAACAAACTCTGCCTCTGCCTGAAAGATGGTGTACAAAGAGCAAGACAAAGCTACATCTTTGTACATTCCTACATGGTATACATGATAATTACACAAAAAAGATGCACAATGGCGCTCTTGCTTGCGGTTATTTCGGAGGAAAGACGCCGCCGCCTTCGTCCTTCTACTTTCGGCTCAAGGCCCCGGGAAAAGAATCTCAAGCCTGTGCAGAACGTAAAATCCAAATCCAATCTGATAGAACGTATACATGCACGAGTAATGCGACTATCAATTGAATAATCTAGGTCTTTTAATCCGACTATGAGAAATCCGATCCGGTCCGATTTTAATCAGACTAAGGTGTATACATGCATCTTAGAAATCTGATTATAGCTGGACTAACCCAGTAATTCCGTTTTCTTGAGTTTCATGTAAACGCACTGACTTTGTCATTAAAATTTGCTAAACTCAGACGAACTGAACTCTATTGTTGGTTTTCAACAAGAACATTTTAATTTTGGTTACTTACGGCAGATCTTGGGGGTTCTCCATCGTATACAGATGCCAGCTTGATTACAGGAGTCAGCATAAGCAGCCACAGCAGTGCAGAAACATTCACAGTCTCCACCACTGTCACATGCACATGAGTCAAACACACATGCATCATAGTACGGAGAAGGATCCACCTAAGAATGAGTATATGATTATATACTAATGAGTTAAATATGTATAAAAGAGCAACTCCAGAGCACAGAATGCTGTACTTATCCTTCTACCATAGTCGCTACATCTTAGAGGCAAACAACAACAACAACAATTACTAATTTTCAACTTAAAATACTCCCAAAAAGAATCTGATGTTTTTTTATCTACGTGTGGGAATTATGGCCTGGTGCTGCAAGAGGAACTTTTCACAAAATGTTCAAGATTCACTTGCTGGGATCAATGCGAATTTCAGGGCAATTTTGTTGGTTTTCTTTGAGATGCCTTATTCATTGACATAATTTTGAAAGATATTGATATCTCTGAGGACCATGGTGATTCATACTCACTTCTCATAATGTTATGCTGTATCTGTGGTAGTGGAACTGGCAGATAGACTAAATAACTGACCAACATCACCACCACCAAACAGATGAAAAACTTGACAGCAAACTTGACTTCAACAACAACTTACAACTGAGTGGCAGGCAGAAAAGACATCACTCTGTATAATGCTGCACTGTTTCTGGGCCCATGACTGTCTGTATGGGTTTGCTGTGCAGGGGCTGGTGTTACCCTGAGCATCAGGGCAGCTTGGCGAATCCTTCCAGCTGTTTCCAAAAACCAGTGGGTTGACTACCACAGCATGGCACCTTGTAGTGAAGTCATTATTTGAATTGCCGTCATAGTTGCCACACAGCCCACACACATGACCCTGAAAAAGAAGAGCCCCTTATTATGTGATATATCATGTAATATCCACTTGTTCATCAGAACAAAGTTTGTCTTTTTTATTAATAAATAAAATGTAGTCACAGTAAAAGCAAAACCATCATTCAAATATTGCAGTTTACCTTATATTTTTGGCTGAGCTTGATAGACAAACTGGTCCTCCTGTCCCACATGAAAATGAGTCCATTGTTGGCTTCAATTACCAGGTAGATGCCCATAGTGCTGTAACGGAATGGAACTGTTTCTTCATCTCCACTTGAAAGCAGCTGGTAGCTTCCCTCTGATAGAATCAGTTCTGCACTCTTGAGAAAAACAAAACAGAACATGTTAATTGGTAAATTCAACATATATATGCCAACTTTACTTATCTGAACATGTCAGAAAACTTATTAAAAAATGACACTGGAGACATTAAACTATTGTGCCCAGTTGTTTGTCCTTTTGCAGCTGTGAGGTGCTCCTCAGTGTTCTAATTCCATCAACTCCAACCTCAAAAATCAAGGGATTTAAGTGTGGAAGTTGGCTTTTTATCCCCAAGATGTTTGTGTAATCTGGCAAATTACAACTGCAAAAGGCTTTAAGATAAAAGGGAAAACAACTCTTAAATCTGAAAGCACTTTGTGTCTGCAGTTTATGAAGAGACCAACAATGCAGTTGTTTTTGAAAAGGACTGTCTACCCCAAGGAAGATCTTGATGGTCTTGGAGCAGGTGGTTCCTGTGGTTCCACATGGCACATTCTCAGTAATCACTCTGAAGGATCCATTGGTCTGAGCACTACCACAGTAGTCCTAAGGAAGGATACACACACATAAGCAAATAATTGAACTGTAAACAATTCACTGAAAACAGATGAACAAAATATTCTGGAGCTCATGTAGCAATTTTCTTAATACAATCATGTGTTTCACAGTGTTAAAACTCATCCCATCCTTACTTTTGAATGACTGAGCCTTTCCAGGATGCCCCTTTTATACCCAGTCATGATGCTATCACCTTTTACTAATTAACCCATTTACTGTACCTGCGGAATGTTCAGATGTTTTTTGGGGCATTCCACAACTTTGACAGTCATTTGGTGCCTCTGACTCAACTTGTTTGAAACATGTTGCTGCCATCAATTTCACAATAAGCATATATTCACCGAAATCAAGAAAGTTAAGGAGGTAAAACATAGAAATATTGTATTTGTGATGTTTTCAGAGGGAAAGTCGCAGCAGTGTGAACTGACCTGCTGAATGCAATGCGTGTAATCATTGTATGCAGCTCTGACTGCTTAATTTACAACTTTGCTGCTTTTCCTCTGCTCCAAGTATTCACAGCCGCTTTCCACTTCTCTCCCACTCACACTCTGTCCCTCCGCTGCTTTTTCTCTTTATCTCCCACACACTTGCTTAACGATGCACATACCTTTTGTTTTCACCATTTCATCATTACTACGAATGCGACTGAAGCAAGTAATTCACTATCACTTTGTTATTTATATTTTAAGGTACAAACTAATAAGGGCCGCGTTTCCCAGATTCGATCGTTCTTAAGGACTTAAGAAGGCTCTTAAGAAGGGTTCGGCTAAGAAGGAGCGCTAAGATACGGGTGTTTCCCAGACGCGTTCTTAACTGCCTTCTTAGGAGAACCTTAAGATAAAACCAAAGAAGCTTCTTAAGAAGCTCTTACTGGGAGCTGTCCACCGCGGTGGTGCTGAAACTGAATCAATCGATGCCAGGCAAATCGATCACCCACCTCTTTATCAGCGCATAAGTCACACACAGCGCCCCGTGGTCCCCCCACACAGGTGCAATTAGGCTATGCATGTATCGTGTGTGTGGGGGGGTGTGGGTGCGGGTGTGTGTGTGTGTTTGCCAACAGGTGTATCCAAGTAGTAATCAAGCCCATTAGCGCATATATACCCCCGTGGATATAGGCACACACGTGAGAATGGAAGAAACCGGCAGCAAAAGAAACAAGTGGGCACCGTCGTTTACCATGGAGGAGATGGGCGTCTTAGTGAACGAGGTCTGGCAGCACCGTGTTGTTTTATTCGGGGGAACAAGGGGCAAAAAGAACATCACGGTGAAGAACCGTGTTTGGCAGGCCATAGCCGAAAAGATGTCCCCCTCCAGCCCATGTGGCCTGCGTGACTGGGGTGCTGTGAGGAAGAAGTGGCAGGAGTTCCAGAGCCCAAAAAAAAAGAAGAGTGCGAAGGTGAGGAGAGAATCCATGGGCATGGGTGGTGGAGCACCGGGTGGGACGACCCTCACTCCGGACGAGGAGAAAGTCCTCTCCATCATCAGGAAGACGGCCTCTGAAGGCATTAGTGGGGGCATCGATGTTCAGGGGGACGAGGGGCTCTCAGAAAGTGAGGATGAAGAGGAGCCATCCGGGAGCGGAGCAGGGACGTGCACGCCCCCAGGAGAGGACGACCCCCCACAACCGTGCCCTGTCCCCACGCGCCAACCAGCAGGGCTCGGTGTCCGCATGCGGGGAGGCTTAACAGGGCGGCCCGCAATAACGACCTGCACCTGCAGCGAGACGATGGTGCGCCTGGAGAGGGAGAAGCTGGTGGTGCTGCGGGGGATAGAGGACCAACTCGAACGACAAACTGCCCTGCAGGAAGAGATGGTCCGGATAAAGCAGGAGAGGTTGGAGCTGCACCGGAGACAGCTGGCGCTTGCCGAGGCTCAGTTCAACCGTCCCTCCATCTCGGTTCCAATCATCCTTCCTGAGGATTCAGGTACGGGGCATTTTTATTTTTTATCTGCTTTACGCAATGTATCCCGTTCAGTTTCACTAATCAATCTCCCTTCATTGCAGGTGTCAAACCTAGCAACAAAAAGTCCCAGGCAATTTGTAATTTATCTAAGCGTAGGTTCATGACGTGTGCGTAATGTGCGCCCTGACACACGTGCTTCTCACTACTTTCAGCACAGCATGTTTTGCCGCTAATTTCCCACTTGTTACCTGGTCACCTCAGAAACGTGGACACTATACTCCCACATACTGTATGCAACAATACTTCCTCAACATTCCAGTGCCAGACTTTCAGGTAAAGCACCCGGACACTGCAGCAATAAATTATAGTGTGCAGGATGTTACATGTAGCCTACATCTGCTGGTTCTGTTTATTTATTTCAGCTTTTAGGCCTGACAGTTGATATGGGTGGTTGTGGGTTGTGATCAGTGCTTGGTGACTGATGGTGAAGGGGTAGGGGCTGGGGTTGTTGGACCTCAGAAGAGGTTGATAAGTTCCTGTCTGGTCTGGGCACCGGCCTGATGGAGTACTGCTCGCACATCGCAGGGGGCGGGGTTCGGGACTTCGTCCTCTGAATGTTCCTCTTCATCATCCACAGGAAGCGGCTCATCTGCGCCAACGCGCACTGCAATGTTGTGCAAGCGCAGCCCCCTCGACGAACGATGAATGCACCTGTAGCGGGACTTCCAGATGCCAAACACCCGTTCAACCTTCGTCTTGGTGCGTGTGTGGGCCTCATTAAACCTCTCCTCCTGTAGTGTTGCTGGGTTGGTTACCGGCGTCACGAGGTAACTCCGGAGAGGGTAGCCACTGTCCCCTAGGAGGATGCTCCTACCAAACTCTGCTCTGCCAGCCTTCTGCCCCACAGCTGAGTTGGCCCACATGAAGCTGTCGTGTGTGCCTCCTGGCCACCTGGCGACGATGTCAGTGATGAGGCCATTGTGGTCCACCACCACCTGGGTGTTGATGGCCACGTAGTGCTTTCTACCGATCCAGCACGGATCCACCAGGGAGGAATTGTGGATTGGAATGAGGGTGCCATCCACCACACCGATCACCCGGGGGATCCCAGCCACTGCATGGAACCCTTGGTGGACCTGGCGGACCTCGTCCCGTGTGGTGGGCATCTTTATGTGGGTCCGGGCATGGCACAGGAGAATCGGTGTCACAGCTGCCACACTCCATGACACTGATGCCTTGCTGAGGCCGGTGCCGTTCCCCACCACCTCCAGGAAGCTCCCCACTGCGTAAAAACGCAGCGCAGCCAGGAGCTGCACCTACGGGCTGAGGGCAAAATTGCAGCGGTTTGCTCTCTGGATGTGTGGAGACACCAGAGTGATCAGGCGCTGGATCTCCGCACGGGGCAGCCGGTACTTTGCCTGGACAGCCCGGTCTGACAGCACGTCCAGTGGGGAGAAGTGCTGACGCACATATGCATTTATGTAAACCGTCTGGCTTCACCAACAGCGACGCTGTTGGTACGCAGCGAGAATGTGCTGTATTGCAGCCATGGTTTCAATTACATCTGTTTCCTTGATAACTGTGAAATGCCACAGGGTTGTTGATGTTTTTTTATGTGTAGTACTATAAACTCATATATGCAGATGTGTGTGGAAAACTTAAACATGTAATTCAATAAAAAGTTTTTTTTTCTTCTCTACTATTAGCCTATGTTTCTTGCGCCAGTGGTCCGCAGCTATGAGCGCATTTCAACATTGAGCATTGTTTTATTATTTCGAAAAGTGGAGGATATAAATTTCCCTGACGCGGCTTGATCATTGAGCATTTGGTCACTAAGAAGGCTGTTAAGAGTGGGTCAGCTCGACCTTACATTTCCTTCTTAGTGAAAGATCTTCTTAAGCTAAGAGCGACTCTGGGAAACACAACCTTCTTTCACAGCGTTCTTAAGAGCGCTCCTAAGAATATCTTAGCACTTAAGAGCTTCTTAACGAATCTGGGAAACGCGGCCAATATCTACTATAAAAAGAAAAGAGCCTGAAATGCTGGTGGATAACACAGGGATACAGAGAGGTACATTGCAATTAGTTTCAAGTTTCAACTTGCCTTGCTGCAAGTCTTTGGTCTGAACAGGGTTTTAAAAAGCATGTTGAGTACTAAAACTTGTGTCTGAAAATGCACACCAGTTCCATCACTTTGTTCACCAAATGTTTTTCTGTGCATTCATACCTGAGTGAGAATATATTCACAGTTGCCATCAAAATTGAAGCGCTTCTGATCAAAAGTCATGTAGTGTCCATCCCCATAGACAGAGCAAGTTCCATCACACTGGTTGTTAGTGCACTGCCACTGCCTGTCTTTACAAGTGCTGTAAAGATACAGATTTGATACAGATCAAATGATATCAGGCTTGAACAGGCTTGTATATATCTGTCTTTTACAGCATTAATTCCTTATGTGATTCACCTACCAAGTGTTGCAGTCCACCTTAGTGGTCTCTCCAGGCTGGTAGGAGATGCCGTTGTGATCACAAGAACAGGCCTCTGGCTTGATGCAGCCTCCATTACCATCAGATACCATTCCAGATGGACACAAACAGCCAGAAACACACCCTGTGGTCATCTGGAGAAAAGATAAAGATGCACAATCCACAGTCATTTCTGATCAAGCAGACAAAATGTTTAATTTTACCCCAGGGCTCAGATTTGGAATTTTTTGTTCTAGAATATCGACTAATCATCTGCATCTGCATTTGCATGTAAATGTTTGTTTAATGTTGGGGTAGAAGTGACTCACACAGGCCATGTCTAACGTGTTGCAGCTCTTCTCACACTCAGTCCCTTTAGCAGCTGGACCATTAGCAGAGCAGTTGAAGTAAACCATGGGAGGAGCACATGCTGTTGAGAAAAGACACAATATTACTTAACTCTATTTCTACAATAAATCACTTTTCACCACTGTTTTATGCAGTGTTTAAGACTGTGATTTTTATACCAACATAGATCAAGTCTGATCATTACATTTGCAGCTATGATTTGCAGACACACATTTGCAACACACATTCTGCTGTTATACTTAATTTGAGACACTTCAAGGCTGCTACTTATCAGTTGATTTTGCATCATGCAACTTACATGGCTGTACAACAAACTCTCCAATGCATCTGAGTTTGCCCTCCTTACAGGTGCTAGTGGAAAGAAAAAAAATATTATGTAACCCTGCAGCACACTATTAAAATATCTGTAATATCTTTTATACATCATATACAGTATATATCTATGATTTACACACCACATGACCCCTTCCTTGTTGACAACCTGTCCAGGAGGTACCACTGAGCCTTTGTCATAGCAGGGACAGGTCTCAGGTAGAACACATTTCCCAGACTCATCCAGATAAGTTCCCTCTGCACAGATACAGCCATCAATGGGCGGGAAGGTGAAGTGACAGCTGAGGTCTGTGGTGCCAATGCAGCGGCAGGTGCGACTGCTGGATGTGATGTTGTAGGAGTAGAGCATGCTGCTGGGGCAGGAGCTGGCATATTTCCCTGAGGAGGTCAGACCACAGAATCAGTAAAAAGCTGTGACACTGTTGCGCTGCCATAATTCCACACAAGGATGTCCAGAGGACCGATGTACCAACATTTTAATCATTTAATTTCAAGTTAATTTTGATACAATATGATCCCTACAGCAATATTTTGTTTAAGTACTGATATTTCTGCACTAGAGACTGCCGTCGACCGAGCCCACTAACTTCCAGTTTTAGCCATCGTCTAACTTGAATGGGGATAAAATGATTGAATTTTGCAGCCCCTCTAGACTATACACATTTCATTGGACCTAATGGCTCTAGTTATGACAGTCAAACAAGTAATTTTGTGTTGTGAGGCGATGTGTTGATGTTCCCACATCACATGTAAAACACTCTTCTTTCTCACAGGTCCTCATTACTTACCACAGATAGTCGTCCTCCAACCGCTGAGCTGGATCCCTACAGCTGCACATGCATGGACATAAGAGGAGACTGCAGCACACATGCAGTCCTCACTTTTCTCACAGTTACAGCTGTCATAGATGCAGTTCTGTGTGGAGACAAAATAAAGTGTAGTGTAGTGTAGTGTGTGAATAGTGTGAGATCTGGAGACTTGTCAAGGTACAGTCCACAGAGCTATGTAAAAGCTGTAGCAGTGGGCTTACCTCTTTGTAAGAGTCAGGGCTGATCTCTGAGTGACAGGGGGCAAACACTCCCTGAGGATCACTGAGCATGGAGCACCAGTGCTGGGCGTACTTCTCTGTCATTGATACACAACCACAATATCAGCCTTTCTGAAGAACCCACAGTGCTAATCGAGAAACAAAATGAGTCAGACCTACCATTATCCAGACTGAGACTGCAGGGGTCCTCAAAGTTGCTGTTAATATTGGGGCAACCAGCTTGAGTCTTCCAGCTGTTGACAAAACCAGCTGCTGTGGCATCTGGAACACCACTGAGCTTCAGAAAGTCATCAGCCTGGTTATTGTTGAAATTCCCACACAGACCTGCAGGCAGACACCATCACGTTAATGTTAATACCAAGGCATTTATCTAAAAGGCAAACTGCAATGATTCCATGCGAACTCTTTCCCCACAGGGTGGAAGACTCTTTACACTTTTTACAGTCTAAAAATTAGCATGGCTTTATTATCTGTCTCTCTTTAAATCTACATCTAGATTTCTTCTTTTTTTTCATATCAGAATTTACTGATGAAAAATTATACATGGACATACAAAACACTGTAGAACATTTTGCACAGTAGTCCAGTCCGGTTCCAAACTACAAATTGAATATCAAAAAAATTATAGACATTTTAGCAATATAGGTAGTGCTAACCTAAACTATTTCCTAAATTTAAAAGAAATTAGCTGCATGTGCTAGCGTTTTGCAACTTTCACTAAAATCAAGAAAAGGAGCTTGTTTTAGGCAGACTCATTCAGCTGCCAGCCCCTGGGCCAACTGTAGTCTGTTGAAACCCTCATTGAACCCATGCTATCTAAGCAGAGTGAATACAAAAATCAAAATGACAGTCTACTCCATAAGATTAGGAAAGTGCATTGTTTTTTCTCCTCTGCTTTTCAATACATGATGTTTAAATAGTTAATTAGTTTAAATGTGATTAAACTGAAAATAGACATACAAAGAATATTAAAATGTAATGAATGCACCGACTATGGGTCTCAGGTAGCTTGACACCACCACTTTAAACAATGATTAATCAACTCTGTCTTCATGGAGCAAAAAAGCACTCACAAATATTTGACTTTTAGTATTTCTACTTTCTAGTTAAGTGTACATGGTATTGGCCTGGGTGCTCTGTTGTGTCCGTTTACAGAACCCCTTCTTTTTCTATTCACATATTTGCACAGTTTGCAACAACCAGTGGGGCTCAGTACCGATGTCACTATTTGACTGGTATGTTTTCAGTCCGAGAGCACATGCAGATCTCTTCAATGTACATACCACAGGTCTTGCCCAGGTAGTCAGCGGTCACTGTGACATAGAGCTGCATTACTGGCTTGAGCTGCACCTCCAGCAAAAGACCAACTGATGTCTGGACAAGCAGGAAAAAAGAGGATGCTCTGAAGGCGGAGATCCCAGCTAGAGGTTAAGAGCAATAGTGAGAAGGGAGTTGTCAATAGGATGGAAGGGAGGAGACAGGATTAATTGCCATTGGTCTGCCCATCTAGCTAGTCAGGAAAAATAAATAAATATATAAATATATTAAAACTGAAGTCTATCATTTTCTGCACACTAGACATCATATCAAGACAAGAGACAAATTCAACTACTCAGGATCTGGATGTTTATTTGAATCAGCATATGAAACAGTGTTATCATTCTACTGTAGATATCAGAGCCAGAAGAGTGGTGCAAAATTCAGTGCTGTCTGTATGTTTTCAAAAGACATTCATTTAATTTTTAAAGCAGTTACAAAGAACTTTCAATTAGTGATGTTTCAAGCAGCCCCTGTATAGATCTTGATTTGGCTCGCGGGTGCACTTATTTTGAAAGGGTGTAAAAGAAAGTTGCAACTTCTTTTATAACTACATTTTTCTTTTCTAAACAGCTGTTTGGAGAATGCATAGTGATGAGACAATGTATCAATTTGTGACTATGTAGTATTAATAACTATAATGTTATTATGGTTAAACAAAGCAAGTAAGTAAGTGCTATGTTTATGAACAATTCAAACCCCTCAGAACCATCAAAATCCTACAGCTAACAGATTTGGTTGTTCAGTAATAGTAGGTAAATTACAGTTAAAGTTATTTCCATTCTCTAGTATAGTTATTTTTTCCATAAGACCAACATCAAATGTTAGGTTATGAGTCAGTTGGCATACAGAAGCATCAGCTGCTGTACCACCAGCAGCAGCTTCTTTCCTCAGGCTGTGAGACTCTTCAATTGATGCTCTACACTCACACATGAAACACAGCTTAAAATTTCAGAATCTGATCTGGTGGTTTGTAGAAATCTTCTTGCTAATAGTTTTGTTTACTTATGTTTGTCCTATAGAGGCATCAGTATTAAACTGAGTTTCACAACCAGCTAAAAGTTCCTGTTTAAATATATATATATCAAATGGACACACAATGTCACTAGTGCTCCACTTCATCTCCATGCATGTGCCCTAGCTGACCAGTATATGCTACTATTGCAGTGACAAAGACATTCATCAAAGAGTGAGACAGTCAGAGGAGAACAGTGTACAGTGGGGAGTCTCTCACCGGCAGAAAAGGGTAACTGAGCATAGATGCCATTCACAAAAACCTTGCCATTGGGCTGGACAGTAATCACCTTTACATGAGAGGAGAAAAGATTTTATTATAGAAATCTTT
The DNA here is from genome assembly GCF_900880675.1 of Sparus aurata. Lineage (NCBI taxonomy): Eukaryota > Metazoa > Chordata > Actinopteri > Spariformes > Sparidae > Sparus > Sparus aurata. The sequence goes on from NC_044190.1 coordinate 14,222,436, forward strand.
GCATTCTCAATCATAAAAAAAAAAATCATCATCTTGCACTGCATTACCATGCAACAATGCGTGCAACTTTGAAAAAACAAAAGTGTTATTCACTGATATGGATTATCAACTCAGTGTAGTTCTAATTTTGTGAGATGATTTTCACTGCATACTGGACTAAATATAGTAACTAATGGTAAGAAAAACGGCAGCCATCTTCCTATGATGTCACACTCACAGTTGGAAGATCATGTTGTACTGCTGTGTCACAGGTTGCAAGTGAAAGAACTGTCCAGGGTCTGATAAATTGTTATCATCGTACTACTTCCTGATTGATCAGCAACTTAAAAGACTCTGCACTGTGAATATGCAGAGGGACTCGGGGGCCATCTTTCAAGGTAAAACAATATATTTGATAAATCATATTAACTTCAATCAGACAACAGCTAGCGTTAACATTAATCCACATCCTAGATATCATTAGTGTTTCATATTGTTACATGACACCATAGGAAAAGCAAAAATTAATTCTAAAACATCAGTGCACATCTTGGATACATTTATTAAGCCAGGTAGTAAAATGCACTGGATGTACACAAACTCCAATGTTAGTCAGCAAGAGGTTGAATGCTAATGTTAGCTTATCAAATATATTGTTTTACTTTGAATTGTGGCCACGGTCCTTTCAGATTTGTACCATGTATTGCTGTTCAGTAGCTGATTATGCAGGAAGTGGTAAAATGGTAATGGTTTGTCAGATTCCCCATGTTCTTCTAACCTTGAACACAGCAACAGGACGTTTGAGCTTCCCTGTCTAAGCATGACTTCAGAGGAAAATTATGTTTGGTTTGCTTGGGATGGGTACCAAACACAGGCTTTGTATTGGAAAGCAAGCAAAACATTTATGAATTAAAAGCACTGTGTGCATGAGTGCCTTTGTGTGTGCATCATACTCACGTTAGCTCCTCCAGACAAACCCAAAGTAACGGACTTGAGGCAGGTTTCACTCTCAGTCAGTCCACACTGCACTAGTTCTCCATGCACCATAAACCCGGCTCCACTGCAATCCTAAACATCAACACATAATAATATTAATAATATTATATTAATGATAATAATGGGGCGGCTGTAGCTCAGGAGGTAGTGCGGCGTCGTCTAGTAATCGGAAGTTCACTGGTTCGAATCCCCCCAGCTGCATGTCGAAGTGTCCTTGAGCAAGATACTGAACCCTAAATTGCTCCTGATGAGCAGTTGGCGCTTTGCATGGCAGCCTCCGCCATCAGTGTATGAATGTGTGTGTGAATGGGTGAATGTGGCAAGTTCTGCAGAGTGCTTTGAGCAGTCAGTAGACTGGAAAAGCGCTATAAAAATGCAAGACCATTTATCACCACCACCATAAAGTTTAATGTAACTAATACTAATTATTATCTTATTTTCAACAGACACTAGTTTGTATCATCACTTAGTTGGTTTATTTTGTTGTTAATTGAGCAGAGATCAGGGATGGATGGATGGAAGGATGGAAGGATGGATGGATGGATGGATGGATGGATGGATGGATTGATGGATGGATGCATATGTGCGTTATTCAAAGACCTGTCAGTCATTTTGGAAGTCAGTCTTGATCATCCTTATCTCCATCTCATCCTTGATAGTTGGTTAACTTTTATTAAGGTATGTGTTCACAGGAGCATTGTTTAATGCAAGGCCAGGCAACCTCTAAGCTTTGCTCACTTGACCAAAAGAGGCTACATCCACCTGCAACAACTTTACGACTTTACGGCTCAATCAGATTGGACAGATGCATCTCATGCTCCAGGAGGCATTGTGCCCGTGATTTGCATAAAGTTGCCAGAATTCAACTTATTGCAGCATGACGCTCTATTACCATACCTACAGTACAGTGTGTGAATGAGGCAACCTCTTGACCCATTTTAGATTTTGCCTTTTTTATATGTTAAATAAAGGAATCTATTATATGGGATGGTATAGAGATGTCATGCATACCTCTAATTTGTATCATCTAATTTTATCTTTAACACTTATCACAGCCTTCTCAAAATTATAGCTGTAATGGTTTGAGGTCAAGGTCTTGAGACTTGTTTAGCAGTGTTGTGCATGTATCATTACCATAGTGGAGGTGTGTGTGGCAAAAAGAACAATGATGATGATGTGTGCTACCTTAGCCAGAACGTAGGAGCAGTCCCCATGGAAGGTGTAGACTTTTCCATCAAATGTGTTGACGTGAGCTCCTCCCTCCACAGAACATGTTCCTGGACAGTTCTCTTCTGTACACGTCCACTCGCCACTCTCACACATACTGTCAATTCACACAATTGAAACTTTATTACCAGTGGATAACCAATAGATAATTAAATTTGCATCCATAAAATTGACATATTGACAAAACAGAAATAGATTTTTTTAATCTGACACATTCTCCATGGGGTGGAATGTTTTTGACATGAAAATAAGACTGACATACATATCATACCATTTTTTGCAGTTACTGGAGTAAGATTCTCCAGGTCCATAGATCTGGTTATTGTAGCTGCAAGAGCACTGGCTCAGTGGGACACAACCACTTCCTTTTAAATCATCCAGCACCGTGCCTGAATATGATAAAAATATTACTGTATTAAGGCACATTGTGTGTGTGCAATCGTATGCATATTTGTGGGTTTCTCTGTTGTACCTGTGGGGCAGAAGCATCCATCGATACAGTGATTGTCACAGGTGTGACTGGCCTCTGGGTTGGAGCAGGTATCAGCACAGGGGCTCCCACACTCTTTGTACTCCATTTTGTCAGGACATGATTTCCCTGTGAACACATCAGTTGTTTCTCACCACTTAGGTTATGTAACTTCTCTGATAATATTCATCAAGCCAAACTCTGCTATTGTAGCCTTGCTCCAGCTCCCGAATGGCCTGCCAACAGTTCAAAAGTATCATCTCTTTCACAGAACTCCTAACCTTTGAGAAGAGGTGGTGTTGATCTCATGTTATGGATTTGGCAAGTGTGATGTTTTATGAATCAGCTTACTCACTCTGATTACACTTTGATCTCCTCTTCTTCGGAGAAGTGAAGGAAAGGGTAAGATTGATAAGAACGCTGAATGGGGTGTTGTATAGGTTCAGTCCTTCTGCTGAAATTCTGCTTGATCGCACCAATTCACTACCAAGGTTTTACACACGCTAGTAGTTCCTTTTCTTTTTGTCTTTTGTTGAGAGGAAGCTTTCATAGAAAGTTCAGGAGCAGATATGCACGTTGGTCCAACAAAATCTCTAGGTGGTCAAGACAAGACTGGGAAGATCAGACATCCTTAAAATTGGAATGACTGTAGTGTTGCTATGCTTGGGAGGGCCAGTGGTCCATGGTTTTTTGATGTCACTGCGGGAGGTCAAGATGGTAACTCTGATCCTGTGATTAGAGTAATATATGTAAGACATATGTACATGGCAGCAGTGCTGGTAGAATCAGAATCAAGCAGTATGGATATGACTGTAAGGTTGTCTGCTTATATATGTTACACATGGATTTGCAGAACCATTCATAGCCGCGCAAGAATGGCTATGGCTATTATGGGGTAGATTTCGTAATGAGCAGAGGAGTATGACCTGACATTCACTTGCAAACTCTGGGGAACGTCTTCCATTGTAAAAAGGCCCAAAAATGAATAAACGACATCAGTGAGTGAGTTGTTCATTGTAAAAAGAGTGAATATATTCCGGCTGGCAAGATGGCTGAGACAAAGACAGAGTTTGTCATGGCATCAAGATGGAGATGGAATTCAACAGTGAAACATCTTTGTGTTGAGGGTGTTTCCGAGGAACTCAAAGGATGTGGAATGTTTTCTTTGCAGACTGAGAAAACGTAAGTCAGAATGACCATACCGGAAGCTGGTGGTGATGGGGGAGGAGAAATTATAATGAAATCATAATAAAGAGATGGACACAGAATGCCATCTTGTGGATGTTAGACAGAATCCAGCAGAAGGCTTTTTGTACCACATTGCATATCAACCTCACATTAAATACTCAATAGCTGACTTTAATACAGCCAACAAGGCCTTGAAATGGGGTTATGGGGATATATTTGTCTCTTTTTGAAGTCTCAAAAGCACATGTTTTTTTAAGGAGATCTGGGGATTTTTCCAACGGCTAACCAAGGCATAACCACGTTTTTTTTGTAGCTAAACCTAAGTAGCGCATAAGCACAGTGTTATAATAAAAGAGAAACTGAAAATTCTACCTCAACAGATGTAGAGCTGCAAACACAATGAAACATTAATTTGAACTAATCTGTGATTTTGCAAAAAACGTACTTAGCTATATTTAGTCTTGTGATTGCATTGGGTGGCTGCATGGTTGATGGTAGTGTGGTGAAGGGTTATAAATCTTCACTCAGATGACGTATGATGTACTGATGTGTGGTTTCTTTTCTGTTTCTGTTTCTTGATTTATTGTTTAATTATAATGGGTCTGTGTGTTTTTAACTCACTGGACACAAGTCCAGACAGAGCATACAAACTCTCCGACTCACAGATAATTTAATTCAAATGGTCTAATAAGTGTACTCACAGCAAAGCTCTTCGGTCCGCCAGTTGTTGGGCTTGCCACCAGCATGGACACATTGTCTAGAGAACTCAGACACAGTGTTGCATAGGCAGAAGGGGTCTGCGTGTTTATCTATGCCATTGCCGCAGTGGCAGAGGTCCGCAACACAAGCAGAAGTGAAGGAGGCAACGTCCAGCAGACTGTGACAGCTGTTGAAAGCTGGTCCTGTAAGGATCTGCTCACAGAGAGGTTTCTACAGGACAGACAAAAAGAGAGACAGATACACAGACACACAGAAAATAAAAAAGAGGAAAAGGCAAATAGAGCAAAGGATTAGGCAGGCAAAGCTTAGAAGACACAACATTTGCAAATTCAAATGCATTGAACCTGAGTACATTTAATTTGTAGTCTCCCTTTCATGCAGCTTTATACTTCTACCACAAGACACTCAGAGGCAAACGGCCCTGATAGTTATATAGTTTTTTTTTTTTCAATTTTGATTTTCATATAACTGGATGAAGTCTAACCAAGTTATCACAGCTTTGTGTTGATTCCAGTGTGTAGTCAGAGCAGCTCTCAGTTGGTCCATCCATTTTCCAGAAGTTAGCAAAATCCATGGGGGATATTTTCATACCTGTTTTGGATGATATCATAGAAACACAGCTCAGTTTTGTGGCAATGCCTACACTGACTGACTTGTTAAAGTGGTTCAAGGTGTACCATGGCTGTAGAATTCATTGTGGAGCTGGACCCCATTGAAGTCACCACAAAGACCACAGGTTTGGTTCTTGTACTTCTGGTCTAGCTCCACCTGTGAAAGCAAAACCACCAACCATCACCTTAAGCAGCTATGCTATAGCCTACTTTAAATTCAAAGCTTTGAAGCAAAGTATTTTGAAACAATAATGGTCATAGCAGGCTCCTCTGTGTTGTCATTGTCCTACCAGAAATGAGTCCTCCTCGTTCCAGATAGCAAACAATCCCAGCTTTGCTTTGATCTTGATGTAGGTGGGAGTTTTCTCAATGAGCACTCCTGCTTGACTGACTGGTAGGATGACTCTGCAAAAAGAGATAATTAAGAGAAGTTACATTATTTTGCCCATTAAGTTGTTTTTCAAACCTCTGTTCAGAGCTGAAAAGGAGACTTCTGACTTCTGATTCAGCTATAAGCCATCACCAGCGTAATCATAACAGCAGAAAGGACTTTTTATATAAACAGGTGAGGTGCGACCACCGATCAGCAAAAACAAAACGCAATTCCACGACAGGATCCATCCATGAATGAACTGGATGGATCAAGAAACAGACGCTTCTAATAAAGGAGGTGTCACAGCAACAATTAGCAACAACGATTACAAGTGTCACAAGCTCAATAATAATGAATATAAACTGATAAATGCCTGAGACTGGGAGCATATTTCAAGAGATTATATATAAATAGCTATATAATCCAGATTAATAAATATAGATGCACATAGATATATACAAAATTACAGCAAGACATTATGCAGAGAGTCTTTATTTACTGTAATGTTGACTGCCAACAGGACCTCGAGAGGAAATGTACTTAACTTCATTAATGTAACATTACAGCGAGGAGAGGGGAAAAAGAAAGAGAACCGGAGTCTCTTGTGAGTGCCAAGTTTAGTGAGAGTTCACAAACAGACACACATCCAGCCATTGCTTTCCTATCTTATGGCTAATAAAGATGGGTCGTTTGCGAATGAAGCAGTTCGAAGGAACGACACTTTAATGCGAACAAACTGACCTGATTCCAAGTTTCACTTCTCTCATGTTCATTCTTTTATTCTCACAGACTAGTCACTGTGCTGTTTTCTCTCTTTAGTTATCAGAGTGGTGAAGAGGACTGAGAGCCAGCCTTTATGCTGAGTCTTGGACACTGTCGTTGAATTTTAGCCAATGAGAAACAGGAAAAGCATAGCAACTGTTTCCATGAAAAAAAAACCCATTTAATTTCGTTTGTAGCTAGCTAGCTCAGTCTATTGGTTCTTCTCATTCACTGATTCCTTTCCTGGCGTCCTCGTTCAGTCAGTCCTCGTTCTTGGCTTGCAGGCTTTAGCCCAGAGTGATTATGGCTCTTCTGTGTAACCTAGCATGCTAAATTGGGACTTGAAACCTTTTCATCAATATAATATTTCTGCCAAGCTTTTAAACATGTTTGTCAGCATATTGGGTCTTTAAAAAAATTAAGACAATAAATTTGCTAATTTAACCATAGTCCACTCTCTATTCACCTTCAATATATGTCACTTTAATTTCAAGGTGAATATACACCATATCCATTGTTGTGTTGTCTAAAAGTACACATAATCATGAAGTTGCAGCTATGTATTTGCCTTGAACTACAGTGGTATGTTGACCGTTAGCACGATCATTTGAGAACAAGGAACTGAGAACTGTGCATTACATGATTCACCGCTAAAAGACGTTGTACCGGAAACACGACTGAACGAACGAACAAACAAACAAACGATATGAACGATTCTTCCTGTCGAACTGACCAACGCGAACTGAATCACGACATCGAACAATGAAATCCACCTCTGATGGCTAATGTACAGTAAAGTTCTGGTTATCTGGGATGAAAAAAAACTTACTTGTGTTTAACGTGAATAAAAGCAAATGGTCCAGTGGTCATACTTGCTTTGGTGGAGGTAAACACATTATTAAACAACCACCATTACTGATGAAAATCTGTCTGATGTGACTCAGATGCAAGTGTTTGCAGATGCAAGATTTATTAATTTAATATTTATTCTCATTTTCTGACTTCCTTCCTCATTCTCGGGTAACCTAATGAAATGCAGCATTACCTTAACTGAACTTGCAGTTTAAACATTGTTGGAAACATTTAGGATAATGTAAGCAATCAACTAATAAAATTCATGAAGGTCTTGTATTTTTTAAAAGTTGCCACGGTATCTGTCCCTGTTCATGCCAATCAAGTCAATATTGAAATTCACTCTAAAAACAATAATAATACTTGTTATTTATATAGCGCTTTTCATGTTACTCAAAGATACTATACTTAAGTTAAAAAAAAACTCTTCCTGTTGGGGTTTTGATGATATGATATATCTTTAAATATGATCAGAGTGTATCATTCAGTCTAAAGCAATAAAAACAAGTGTGGAAAGGTTGTTTTTTTTCTTTTCTTACAAACTTACAATTTGCCATCAATGACCACTGAGCCATTAGAGAGCTCCACCACCAACCCCTCCAGCTTCATAGTAATGATTTTGATGGTGGGACGGCCGTCAGCCTCGTGTCTTCTTATCTGGATGTCAAAGTCCTTGTAACTGCTCATGCATGCAGAGGTCAGGACATAGTTGCAGGCGGAGTGCAGCTGGAAAACATCCCCATCAAAGGTTTTGAAGTGGTAGTTGCCCCACGTACTGCAGATCTGGCCATTGTGGATTGGACTCACACCTACAAAGACAAATCAGGACGTGATACCACAAGAGCAGGCAGAGTTTACACAAGTTTTTACTTACATGAATGAACTCTCACACAAAAACCAACAAATTCACCTGTTATTTTTGACGGAATCTGGGAAATGGTGCTCACAGCAGCCTCTGTTGAAAGAAGTAAAAGTTATTCGTCAGTAATCAATCATCAACATTACAAAACACATAGGTACATGGGTAAAATAGGTAAGCATTTGAACTACTAATTATTAGTCTGTTTAATGTAGCATAATGTATTTACCGCTGTGCCAAGCTGCTACAATGGCTGACAGGGTCAGACATAGCAACCACTTGTTAGCCATAGCCATTTGCTTCTCCACGGGAGTTCTAAGGAAGATGGGAGGGAGGCCTAGCTCTTTATACCAGGGGGCAAGGGCTTAATGTTGCAGGTGAAGGAGTGGCATTCCCAGAGCTTTACATGGTGATTCATGACTGCTGGTCCTACCTGTCCCATTTGTTTCACGCTCCCCTTCACACACCTGATATGAAGGGCGAGGTTCAGAGCATGCAAACAGATGCTCACCTTACATCGTTGATAGAGACAAAGTAGCCCCTATAAAGGCCACAGCTTTTACAGATGTGGAATCCATGTCTACAATGATTGTATTTTTACTTAGTCCATCTGATGTGTACTTTGATAATGCAGACTGTTATCTATCTGTATCCATATAGCATACATCAATGAAGTAGAAGTATTTCCCCATAGTGGCCCTACCAACAGTTCAGCAATCTTTGCTGCATTTGAGTTCAACTCAACCACCATCCTCTCTACCTCTTGACATGAACGTCAGGTAATAAACTTTAATGTGACCCTGATGTGACATGTTTTGTGGAAACATTGGTACAGTACATAGCATGTGTCACGTAAAAATTTGAACATAATATTTTATCCACAATTCATCCTTGTGACTGAGCTCAAAATCATCAACAATACTTGACGGAAGTTGAAGGATTGGGGATAACTGTTGCTTGAAACCGCAACGCAAAACCAAAAACCTTATGTCCTATATTAAAGTGGATGTTTTAGTCAGTTTGTACATGACCATTAAGAGAGAGAACAACATTTCTGTCTGTTCACGCTCAAAGCTTCAGGATACAGCTTTGGCATAATTTAAGATTCAAGTAGGAAACACACACAACAACAAAATCTGATTTGTACCTGTGGGAATAACAGATCACCATTGTGACCAATTATGTGTTGATATAATAAGAGGCTTCAGATAAATAAGGACTTCTTTAAATAAGTGTTTTTATTAGCTTTGTTTGACCATATTTTGACTCAAGCGATAAAAGCCTGAACTTATTCAAGGTGTGTTCAGACCTCAGTGTTAACACCTTCGTCTTTTGTTTCCTTATCACTAGCAGTCATCTTCAACAATAGCAAGACTCAACAGTGACTCAACATGAATGGAATACAAAGATTACCTCAATTCACCTTGGTTCATTACAGATCCATTAGCATTGTTTTACCATCCACCCAAATAAGATTGTGCAGCAGAAGTGGGTCTGCTGTACGCTGCCAAGTCATGGGTGTAGCTGCCATCTACGTAGCAGCACACATCAGCAATTATTTTCAGTCATGCATTTTGAATCCTATTGTTCTCTATATCGCGCCCAAAACAACGTCTCATAATAATGGCTCACGTATACATATATGCATGATACACCAACTAACTGCATGTCTGTCTGGTGAAACTGTGGACTTTAGTTTCACTAAAAAGGTAGTGTTAATTTAGAAACAATATCTATTATCACTGAAATATCAAAATAAAAGAAAGCACTAGTTCACGTACCAGTGGGTTTTCAATGACTTTACAGTGAGTTTATATAGTTGGATTTCTTTACTTAATTTCTGATGTCACTATAATATTTAAAACTACTCCCAGTAAGTTCCATTTTTGTGTTGATTCTGGCAGCCCCATGGACAAAAGCAGTTAAGCACCACAGAGCTAGCCCCGATGTCGATCTGGCTTGCTCAGTGGTGCTTAAGCTTAAAGTTTAACGAAAGACACAATTTATTTTCAATACAGATTTTCTTAATTCACATCACAGCTGTTTGCAGAATGCAGAGAAATGAAATAATGTATTTTTTGTAGGATTAATAACTGTAATATGATGTTGATGAAACAAAGTAAACTTTGTTTTAGTGCCACACCACCAGACTACAGGGCAGCTTCTTTCCTCTGGATGTGAAACTCCTCAATTCATCCTCTGTGCCATGAAAAAAAGTTTCAGTTTTACAGCAAATCGAACCCAAGATAATTCAGAATCCGACCCTGTGACATGCATTAATTAAAACTATAATAACTATACAGAAAAAGCATATCTTCTCACTGATGGTCTTGTTTCTTAATGTATGTCATAAGTAGAGGCATCAGCATTACACTGAGACTATTTCACAACCAGTTAAAAACTCATTGTCGTGTGTTAGTCAAATATTCCTATGATATTTCTCTGTCATCATAATGGTTTTAGTCTCTTGTGATCTTATCCATTTAGTTTTCATTTATCATATATTGTGGTAACATACTTAATCCTGAAGCGACTCCAAAGTTACTTTATGACCTTATTTTCTTATCTCAGCTAAGGTATCTGTAAAATACTGGGTCCCGGTGGCACTCCATAGGCTTAATGTTCATAACACACCCAGATCATCGTCAGGACACCGGCACCCTTTTGTACCTTTTTCAACCCTCATCATTGGTCACGATGACACTAATAACCTTAACAAACCTCGTACTAACCCTTTTAGATAATACAGGCTACAAAAATTATATTTAATAAAACAGATCTTTGAACAGATACATTTTTACCAGTCTGTTATCCCAAAGTCTTGGCAGTATAATTATTGGATTAAGAAAAATAGTCTCTTAGTTGTGTTAAACTTAAATGTCATTTGGTTGTCAGTCACATTGAACTTAGTTGAACTCAGTCTACTCAGATGAGAGGAGGGACCAAGCGAATGTAAGCCTAACTTTGTGTTACTGCTAATGAACCAAAAATAGCCCAAATTATCACAACCCAAACCAAACAAATTTGGAGTTTGCAGTTGGACAGAAAGCTACCCAATAAAGACATACTGTGTGCAATCCATTGACCTATTTGAAAACTCATGACATGTGCAGATGCACTGATCATTTTGCAATTCTTATTTTTAAGTGTGAAATTTCGATTGTTGAGCTATGCAATATTTTTATATTAGTCCTTTGAGATGTATTTTGTCTTATACATGCTAGTACTTCTGATAGTCGCACAAAAAAAACCCCAGAAAGGGAACATGGTAGCTTTGGCACTGAATAGTATGTAATACAGATAAGTTGCACAATATTTTGATATTCTGAGTCAACCTGAAATGTGACAACAATGGGTCAAAGTGTGTTTGGACTGCGTTCACCTCCTTTAACCAACAGTGATAACTAAGCTAGGGCTTTGGCAGTTTTAGCCCAATCACATTAAACCACGACTGTGGTTTGAGTCACATTATTCTGAAGAAATCTGTTGACAAATATTTAATAAGATGATGCCATGCCTGAATCATGTTGGACCATATCAATCAATTTCAGTGAGGTTTATGAGAGGATAAAATTACATTTAACTCTGCACTGGTACCTCTTGTGTACTTCAGTTTTTAACATATTACATGTCTGGTATAATAGACATTTTCTCTGATAAGTTTATTTCATATGAAACTAGCTACTACATCAGTCAGCATTATGGTAATGCAATCATTAGGCCAGCAGAACCAAAACTAGCTTATTTTCATCTATGTCAGCTGTTCTTAGACATCAGTGTTATGATACCATATGATATGATATCCTCATAACCACCATCAACCCTCTGAGAGTTCACTCCCCCCAAAGTTAATAGGCTGCTCCTCTCCCTCTCTGTCAAAGAATCCTGAAAGTGCACACGCTTCCTCTGATATGAAAATAGTCATTAATCACAGTTAATTATTTCCTCTATTGTTCAGTGCTGTCAGCTTTGTGTTGGCAACGCAATGCAAGTGGTCAACATTGGCAAAGTTACAGAAGCAGTGACGTCTTAAAGTGGCCTGTTAGTTGCTAGTCAGTGCTTAAATAATGATTGCCTCATGGGAAAGGGCTATGCAACTAATTATTGTTATTAAATTATAACATTATTGTCATAATCCTCTTCATTTCTGTTCATTCTCTTTGACTTTTCTATCTTGTTGTATCAAATCCATTGGTTCCAACTGAGGATGTCTTTAAAAACAACTAACAAATGTAAAGTTCACATCCCTCACGTAGTAGGAAACAGTGCTATTGCAGTTGGAATTGGAGATTTGGAGACTCCTTTCAGCAACAGATTAATTTGTATTTGGAGCTCTAGTGAGTATTTGGGGCAGCAGGACAATGTAAATGGGACAGAATCAAAATAAATCTGTTTGTGAGTTCATAGTTATCTAGTTATAGTTATTCTATTTTCTGCCGAGAAAAAACGTACAGTTGCCCCATATCCAGATGGATTTGTAAATACAGTCTGACACTTGACAATGAACTAAGAGCATGACTAAAGAAAAGTAGAGTAGAGTGTGTTCTGTATGTGTGAATGAATGTATGTCTCAACTGTCAGAAAATTGATAAAAAAAGCTTTTCTACCAATACGTTTTAAAATAGATAGAAGAGAAGGACAACAGTGTAAGGGATGATGAGACACACTGTGAAAAAAATGTCTTTGAAAATGAGATTTAGAAACCCAGACTCAAACTCAACTGTTCATGAAACACCGTCAGATCTTGGTGCTCTGCTGCTCCATCTTCTAAGGGGACTCCCTCAAAACTTGGTAATTTACCCAGATGGGTGTGGTTTTGCAAGATGTAGCAGTGGACAGGGTCGTGCACATGATTATAGAGGGACAGGGGCTCAAAGTCAGAAAAGGGCAGTGTGTGCGCATGCCAATTTCTTTTTCTGGCCTTAATAACACAATGTGTAGATCAATTTAAAATGAATAAACAATGTACTTATAGAAAGCGAACTACTTAGCTGTGTATCCTGTGTAGCTGTGAGTGATATGCAATTGCCATTTCTTTTGTGTCAACATATCGTGTCAACATGAGTTTATTCACATTATCATAATACTGAGGTTTAGAAGACATGCAATTCAGCTGCAATTCTTAAAAAGCAATGATACACTGGTTTATTTTTAGGCTATTTATTTGAGGGCAAGTGCAAACTAGGAATAAAGGAAAATCAGAAAATTTGACAAAACCAAGAAATGACTACTGTGACTGCTACTGTGAATGTTAGTATGAACAGCAATGTTTACAACAGCAAAGTCACAGTAAACTCTATATCTGGAAGAAGGTTAAGATTTGTGGCAAGATAAACAGCCGACACAGACAGCTGTCAGATTATTCTTAACTCTCATTAACAAGCAGTTAGCTTAACAAGCACAAATGGGCGCTTTTCTGAAATATGACTCATATTTAAGCTCGTTGAATAAGTGGAAGGCGACTTGTTAGCCACTAAAAAGAAGTTATGTTAATGGGTTCATAGATTGGGTTTTAAGATTCTAGTCGCTCCACTGTCACGTCTCATCTCATATGTGCGTGGTGGAGTTCTCGATGAGGCAGCAGCTTTTCTCTCTGTCTCGTCTTAAGGCTAAACACACACACAATACCATATTAAAAGGAAATGTGTACTATATTTGTACAATATTTTCATTATTAACAAGAATATTACTGTGCTAACTATTACTAATGTTATGCTCACTTTGTTGATTGTGTTTATTAATATTAATGACTGAATATTATGATTATGATTGTTATTACTGACAGTACTAAAACTGTTATTATTACCATGTCATATATATCATATCTCTTCATTTATTTTTTGTTTGCTTTATTTACTTATTTATTATTATTATTATCATCATTATTATTATTATTATTATTATTATTATTGTTTATTAATTAATTTTATTACATTTTTTTAACAATAATCATGACAATGACATTTGTATAATACATTTAAGAGAGAGGGCGGGGCTGGACTGGAATGGTTGAAGGTGGGCGTGGGCGGGGGATTTATGTCCGGTTCTCTTGGGGCAGGGCAGTACCTCGGTGGGGGCGGGTGGGGCTGGGTGGTTGGGTCCTACCTCACATCCCCTCTCTTTCAAAACAAATAGTCAAACAAAACAAACAAACAACCCACTCCTCAGCGGGCAGACTTCCTCCCTAGGGTCTGGAAGTTGCCCAGACCAGGAATTGGCAAAGGAGTTTAGATTTGCAACGGGTCAGCAGCTACCTTTGGGTTCGGCAGCGGCCAAAGGTACAATCTAAACAAATAAATCAATAAATCAATAAACAAAAAGAACAGCAACAACAACAACAACAGATAAGACGATACAAAAAAGGGGGTGGGGGGGCCTTTTCACTACGGCCTCGCCTGTCTCCCGCTGGGGCTGCCAACTGGGCTACTGGGAGCCGGCTAGGGGGCCCCCTCACTTGCCTTCCTGATACCCCGGTCCAACTTCGCCCCTCTCTGCAATATATAACCATCAACATAATATAATTTGTTTATTATAATCCCAACTTAACTTATTGATCTATTCTTCTTTTCTTTTTTTTCTTTTTTTCCCTTCAGTTTCACTTTCCTCCTCCTTCTCTTTTCTTATTTATACTTTATTTATTTATTTTTATTGTATCATCTATCTATACCTACATACGTTTATAATACCATAGTATCTGCCTCTCAGCCACTTGCAGGCATGCACACTCACTCACACACAGACACGCACACACACACACACACACACCTATATTACCTCTACACATATAATAACTTTGTCGTTTCATTTTTTTTTTTTTTTTTTGTTATCTGTACTGTATGTCCACTATCTGTATTCGTCGATCCTCGTGGTATGATGTAATTGTCCCCCATGTCACCTTGTCTTTCACCTAATTTCACCAATTAAAAAAAAAAAAAAAAAAAAAAAGGAAATGTGTGCGTTAGATAACCGTGGCATTTTTATACCGCCATTTTTTTTACATCCCTTTGCACAACAGGAATTAATTTATTCATTAAAAACACCCAAAAAAGGGCACTTCTTAATACGAGGCAAAAAGGGCAGGGGCTCAAGCACCCCTTGGGCACGTGCCTGGTGCACGCATGAGTGCAGGTGTCAGCAAACACCATGACTGTCTGAGTGTCCCTTAGTGTGCAGGTTTTTCATTAATTTGTTTATTTGACCTCATTTATGTGCGTGGACGGTGAGCTTCTGCCAGTTTGGTTGGTTTAATGAGAAGATTTCTGCTGGAAAACCTTTTGGAATGATGAAAAAGCATTAAAATGTCCAATTACAGAGGATACATTTGTTTGAATGTGCGTTTGATCTTCGTGTAGGTAACCTGACTTTGTGTCCTGAGAGATTTTTGTTCAATGGCTTTTTACTGACTTAACCTGATGTGAACTTATCATTTTTTAGTTATCTATTTATATTAATATTTCCAATTTTCAGTGGCAAGTTTGGTCAAGTTTAAAGTGAAACTCTTGCCAAAATGCAACCTAGGCTTTTTTTGTGAATGTATATTATGGAAGTTAAATCAAGTCATTAATCAAGAGCATAGATTTTCAGTTTGAGAGCATGATTTCATTCCTTTTCAGTGACACAGCTCCTTCGCGTGCTCAGATTTTTTCTCCTCATGCTCACATTTTGTGCTCGCACTTAAATGTCTTCTGCTTTCTTTCAAAATGTCTGCTTGAATTCAAAAATCACATGCCTGTGCTCACATTTGTCCTTCTTGCACACAAAAATTTCGCTCGCATTCAAATGTGCCCTCTGCGCGCTCAGGTCTAAGTGCACACACTCAGAACACACACCTGCTCACAGGTCAAGTTCTGCTCTCGGATCTCTCCTCTGCTCACAGATTTTTCTTGTGTATCAACACTATCAACCAATAGAAGGCCGGCTACTGTTGACCAATCAGAATATCCCCGCTTCTTTGCGGATGCGTTCGCTGTACTTCAAGGAGCGTCGCATACGGGCGGGCACTGTTTCTACCGGGTTTATCTACTTCCGTCCTCCAGGCTGTTAAATGTGGTGGTTCCCTTTATTTATGACGACTTTTGGAATAAAATATCAGTTAATCAATACACGAGCGCCCGTGCTTTTCATTACAGTAGCTACATCAACATAAAGTAGAACAATAGCGACTCTACTTTCGCCATATTAGCCAATAGCCAGCTACCCAGGCAGCGGGATATGTTATATAGTATAAATACTGAAGGGTTGGTATGTTTGAGATGATAGTACAGCAGTTAAGAACATCAATTTATGATGCTTTTTGCATCATGGGACGCTGGAAAACTCAGGAAAACCGTGAGTGACAGGCAGCAGAGATGAGGAGTTTGCAGCGAGTGCTAGTTGGATGAATCGTTTCCTCCGCCGCAACTTGCAGGAGGATGCCAGAGAATTCACCGAGAAGCTGGCGAAGTTTGTGACATTTTCATTCCGGATTTTGAGCGGAAGGAATTAAACGCCTGTCCCAAATAAACGCCTGGTCCGTTAAGTGATTGAAACAAATAAATGCCGCGGCTATTATTTGGTATTTAACGGTATGATAGCTCGCTCGGCCGGGGAGAGAGACATGGATCACAGTGCTCAGCTGCAGACACATCAGAGAGGTGACGAGACGCGACTCATCATGACTGACAAGCATCAAGGCCACTCAGCGTTACCTTACTGACCCGCCCCCAGATATTTCATTCACAAAAACAGGGCCTGTGGCAATTCTGGACAGCTGTTTTTTTTTTCTTCTTTTTTTCTTCTTCTTCCTTCATGGGCCCCCTGACAAACGCTTAACAAGAGATGGTGGGTAAACATACGTGATTAAGAAGGTGTAATGAAAAATGCGCTATGATGATAGAGTATTATTCATTCATTACACAAGCGAGGGTGCCGGCCGGGCCGGGATGCGAACCAGCGTCCCATGATGCAAAAAGTAGTATGAATAGGAATTCTTAACCGCTGTACTATCATTACAATCATACTCACTTCTCACTATTTATACTATATAACATATCCCGCTGCCTGGGTAACTGGCTATTGGCTAATATGGCGAAAGTAGAGCCGCTATTGTTCTACTTTATGTTGATGTATGTAGCTATTGTAATGAAAAGCACGGGCGCTCGTGTATTGATTAACTGATATTTTATTCCAAAAGTCGTCATAAAATAAAGGGAACCACCACATTTAACAGCCTGGAGGACAGAAGTAAATAAACCCGGTAGAAACAGTGCCCGTCCGTATGCGACGCTCCTTGAAGTACAGCAAAGGATCCGCAAAGAAGCGGGTATAATCTGATTGGTCAACAGTAGCCGGCCTTCTATTGGTTGACAGTGTTGATACACAAGAAAAATCCGTGAGCAGAGGAGAGATCCGAGAGCAGAACTTGACCTGTGAGCAGGTGTGTGTTCTGAGTGCGTGCACTTAGATCTGAGCGCGCAGAGGGCACATTTGAATGCGAGCGACATTTTTGTTTGCAAGAAGGAGAAATGTGAACACAGGCATGTGATTTTTTACTTTAAGCAGACATTTTGAAAGAAAGCAGAAGAAATTTAAATGCAAGCACAAAATGTGAGCATGAGGAGAAAAAATATGAGCACGCGAAGGAGCTGTGTCACTGAAAAGGAATAAAATCATGCTCTCAAACTGAAAATCTATGCTCTTGATTAATGACTTGATTTAACTTCCATATTATATGAGCCAAACCTTCGTGTAAAAGCATAATTATGACGAAAGAGACACTTTTAAGATTTACCGTATTTTCGTTTTCCGGTCAAACTCATTTTCAATGGGAGTGCTTGGGGCAAATTAGCGATAGCATCAAAATTGCTACTTTTAAAACACTAAGAACGCTCTACACAACATGAAGCTTTGCTCGTAGTATTACCAGGGTCTCTACACATGAACACGAGCATTGAAAACATTGTTTGTGTACACAGAGTTTACTACAAAGAGAGTTTTTGGACAACTCACATTAACAGATGTTTCCTGCGCTCTTCGCTGTCCTGCAGTGAGAAGCATCGATCTCCGAATGCGACATAACATAGAGGAGAGTTAAGTTCATTCGTACTGATTTGTTCGCGACGGAAACGTTCTTGCATTAGTTTGCTTATACATAATCTTGTGGAATTGTATGTAATAGTGTATTAGAATCTCCTATTTGGTTTCTTATTAGAATGTAATTCAGTATAGTAGTAGTGTCTAAGTATAGTATATTTTGGCTTTAATAATGCATTATATGCGATTTATAATTAATGTGACTTAGGTATTAAGGTGTATAGTTTATAATGAGGACAAAAATATATATTTTATTTATAGTTTATGTCTAATTTGATATAAAAATCTTCTTGTTACGTCTTATTAGTTACTTGGGATATAACACTGTATAATTTTTACAACACCTGCTTATTAAATTAAAATATTTGGTACTACATCCTACTTAAGACCTCAAAACATGAGGACGAGGGAGACGGGTGGACTTGAGCAGTGCAGTTTCATGGAGCTCATGTTCACTGAGTAGTACATTCAGTAAATGTGTGTGTGTTTGTAATGGTTTTAACCAATATTAATTGTTGTTGTTTATGTTTGTGTTTCTAATTTAATCTGGTTTGCTTGTATTTGTTTGCTTATTGACTATGTTCATTTTTAGCATTGTTGAAAATTAGGGCCCCTCGCAGTTGATTCCCCAGATTATTACATAAAGTTTCGAATTAATATATTTTTGTGTGTGTGTGTGTGAGTGCGCACTCACGCTAGCAGAGCCATACATTTGAGCCTATGCATTTCATATCAATCTACACAATATCATACACTTGACTGCAGTCCAAGACCAATGTTGTTGAATAATTTCAGCTAATGTCAGCAACCTAAATGAGCTGTGCATCTGCTGTCATGACCAAACCCCATTCTTCCTGTGAACAGATGACTTGAAATGACGTGTATTCCTGTGCATTCGCTCGACTGAACTGATTAAGGAATGGATTTGTTCAGGAGGTGATTCAGTTCAATTCATTCACTCAAAACAATTAGTTATTTTGAACAACACTAGAGAACACTAACGCAAAACAACTACATGCCAGCCAATGAATCAGCAAAGCTGTGTCACTGTTTTACACAGGAAACAGTGGTGTAATTAAATCTATAAAAATGCATCATATTTTCTTAAAAATTAATGTGTTAAACAATTTGACGATGAAGACCCCAGAAATACAGCTACCTTTCCATAAGTGTTACTCTTGACTTTAATCTCTTGGTATTATCATTACTCCTGAAATAGAAAGCTTACATAATAATAATAATAATAATGATAATAATAATAATGATAATAATAATAATAATCTCTCTATAAAAGCAAGGAATCTCTGTCTGTCTGTGTTTGCCTCAAATATCTCTGCGGATCAGGATCAGACTGACCTGAGAGTTTCCACATGGCTGCTGCGTGGTTCAAGGGTGTGCAACGTTGCATTTGTTTGGAATGCAATGATACCTTGAATACATTATTTCAGAAATGCTTTATGAATTCCGCTAGCATTGCTAACCATAGCCACCCTAGCCACGTGCGCACCAGAGCCAATCACTGCAGAGCCCACCGCCACCCCCCACCTTAAGAAACAAGCAGATTTATACCTGCAGCAGCGCGAGCTGGACCAGGATTTTGCCGGAGGTTCGGCCCCGTTCTGTTTTGTGCATTTAAACTGACTGCTGTGTATTAATGAGACTAAACGTGTCCGGACCGAGTCTGTTCGGGTCTGAGGAGATCCGGAGACGCGCGGACAACAAAGTGGAATCGGAATCTGTGGATGTTCGTGTGTAGCTAGCTGCTACCCACACGGCCCACATGGCCCACCTCCCAGTCGACGGACCGGACGCACCGGCACGTCCAAAACTGGACTTAGGGTAAATAATGTCCGCCACACTTTTTTGCAAATATTGCAGTCACGTTTGCTTTGTGTCTGGTGCAGGAAGAAACGGTAAAAACTGGCTTTTGTCACGAAAGTGTCCAAGCAGCAAGTTTGGTTGTTGAGGAACGGCAAGTTGTGGGAGGGACGGAGGCAGATGAATGACAGGCAACGACGGTCGGTGTAGAGACAGCGATAGAGACAGTGATATTGAGAGTTGAGAGATTTGTGACATTTAGCGTGTTTGGAGTGTATAATTAGTGTGTTATGTAGTGTTTAGTGTAGTGTGTTTAGTGTGTAGTGGAGTCAGTTTTTTGTTTAATGAGTCAAAACAATGAGGAGACTGCTGAATGTGGAGCAGGCAGAGCAGCTCTTCATTCAGCTGGAAGGAGCTCAGGCAGACCTGAGCATTGGCTGCATTTAAATGTAAATAGTTACATATAACTTTGTAAATTCTTAAAATGTATGCACATATTTAGCAAACAACAATTTATAATTGCATTATAAGTAATAAAAAAAGGTTTGTTAAACATATTTGTGGTTTTCACAGTAAAAAAATCTAACTTTTTCTACTCGGATTTTATGTTTTATGTTTTTTTTTTTGTTTTGCTGAAAATAACGACACCAAGTAAATAGTTTTTAAGGTGAAATATAATGGCAAAATCAAAAATATTCAAAAACGGCCAATTATACCCTTGAATATCGGATTTCACAACAAACCTAAATATCCCTGACGTCCCACCTTCAAACACAACCTCATTTGGCCATCCATGAAAAAGCTACTTAACCTCCCACTTTTCTATAGGAATACATATTTCCTACGGGCACTGCACTAGTACATTTAATTTTTATAGCGCCTTTCAGGGTTTGATTGAAGATTTGAAGTTGATTGATTTGATGAGGCTGGATCTAGAGCTGGTAGGCCTTATTAAAAATATGGGCTTTTAGGTTTCTTTTGAATGTCTCCAGAGAAGCCTGTTTATTATATGACAGAAAGTTCAGACAGACAGGTGGAAGACAATTTGTATTTCTCTAACAGGCAGAGTGGATTATATAAGGATGAATGGGTTGCATCGGTTTTTATATTTAGTTCAATGTCTCCCAGTGTTTTTGGTAACTTATGGAATAATTGGCCAGCAATAGTAAGTAAATCAATACTCCAGAGACACCAATCTTAATGTGGACTGTCACTTCCTAATTTGAGATGTTACTGTTGAGCTGCAAACATACAGAAAATATAATATAATATGTATGATTAAACATCCTATACTAAATGTGTGTCTCAATGAAGCATAATATTGTCCCTTTTCTTCATTCCTTGCATTAGTAACCACTAAATTACCCTTCTCTACAGGGAAATATTCATCTTACCCTAAGGTAATTACAACATTAAACATCTTGGCACAGTTTCATAGGAGACTTGGTTTTATTGCTTTATCTACATTAACCCCTATCCATATTAATCACCTCTTTCTTCCACCCAAGCTGGATTCTGCCTTTTCTCTTTGGCTTAGAAATAGTAACAACAAATTTGGTAAATAATATATTGGAGGTGGTTTTGGAAGCTCAAGGGATATATTTCAGACATATAAAAGCTTATTTGTTCCCCCATTTTCCATACTCACCGCCATGCTCAGGATGTGTGGAAAAATTAAATATCCATCCAAAACCCAAAAAGGGTTAATCAAGGGGGGATAATCTGTATGTTGCATGATTGTGCTTGCCTTGCTTTTTTGAGAATAAACATAGGGTAAGTGTACCTAATAAGCCCACGTACCATATAAGCCCACTTGTGACTTCTGAGTCAATTTAAAAAAAAACTACATCACCATTTTTGCTGGTTCATGGTTCTTCCAATGAAGCTGCTTGTTACATAAATTATACTTTTGATTGTAAGCCAATCAGATTTGTCGATCTTGAGTTATCGAAGCACATGTGTGACATGTGCCTGCTGCTCCCAGAAGAAGTTAGAAAAAAACTTAGGTGATTTTGATGCCTTGAAAACCAACATTTTTTTCCATATTTCTACTCCTGCTTTTGGTAAATACTCATTTGTTATCAAAATTTAAGAGATTAGTGCTTTAAATAAAACATATGTCAGCCAACAACCCACATGCTGCATCAATATAGTCACTGCATAGCATTGCCCATTGCAATGACATAAAGCATGATAAGCATGTGTAGTTTACATTTTTGTAGGCAGAATATCCTATTGTACTGTTAAAAAGATAATACATGTGTATATGTATCTTTATTTATTTTTTAATTAACATTTTTACCAAATGGGCTTAAAGGGGACACTAGCAAAAAAAACACACCATTTATGGTGAATGTAAATGAGTATAGCTAATTACTTAAATGCATGATCAATTGATACTTTTCATGTTATGTTAGTACAGCATATATAGATTCATGTCATGTAGTTGTTTTTTTAATGTCATGTGTGTAGAAAAAAATATTCTGACTTTTAACCAGAAATTCACTGATGTTCCCTTTAAGCCCACCTGCTCCCATTAAGCCCACTTAGCTGTGTTTCAATGGAGATTTTCTCCCTTTTGACTTTTGAACCATTTTCCTGCCTAAAATTGACCTCACCTAATCAATCAGCTTCATAATTCAGATAATTAAATACCCAAATTTAAATATGAGTGATGTTGCATAGGTCAATTCATTCTGGATAGTGCTACATTTTATCATACCATTAACATAATTCTCGAATTCTACCATTATCCTACCATTAGCATAATTAGCAAAATTCTCTTTAATGGGTACATTAAGTACCCATTAAGCCCATGCCAGACTTTTGACATATTTTGACAAATTAAACAATAAAAACATAAAAAATTGGTATAAATGAATTATTGACACTTCAAATGAGACATTAGACTATCATTTTAACTAAAATGTTCTCACTTTAATTGGGGCGGTATATATTAAAAATGTCTGAAAAGCAGATTTGGTGGGCTTAATAGGTACACTTACCCTAATATGATAATAAAAAAAAAGGATGCATCATATTTTATAAGCTGATACATTTTTAATATATAAAACCTTCACATGAGTCAATCATAGCAGTAACACCAGCTGTCAGATAAACTGAAAAAAATTTGAATTTTTAAGTAATGGATTATACTGGAAGCACTCAAGTTAAGTATAATATTTGAGTAAATGAATTAGCTACTTTCCACCACTTAACATACACCACCATATAAACATTTGGTTCAGACTTTTGGGTGGGAGTTGTCCCTTTGCTCTAGTTGCAGTATGAGTAAGTTTCCATCTTAGATTAAACACATTACATGTGAGTTCAAGGGGGTGTGACAAAGGGTGTGACAAAGTGCTAAGCAGGTCCAAATTAGAATACTTTTTGACAAACATAACATTTTACTGTTATTGTAATGTTTTTCAACTGTACCTACAAAACAGGACACTTGTTTTGTCCATGTGAATAGTAAAAAAAAGATGTTTGTAATCCATCCCACCAACCCGATTTAACCTACAGATGATTATCGGTCCACAGCATGCAAAAGCCACAGGTGTCAGATTAGATTGATAGCTCTGGGCGATGCTGGGTGCTGATGTTTGTCTAGCAGGAGTGGTGCTAGACAGGGAGAAACCAGAGGAGCAGAAAACCAGAGGCAAATCTAATCTGAAAGAAAATATTGGAAAAGTTATAGACAGAAGGAAAACAACACCAGTCCAATAAGGCCAGGAATATTGTTCATGTTGGATGATTTTTATATCCACAGTTAACATAAAATTGTTCTGGTGTATGAAATAGTGGGACTTTTTTTTATAGTACAGTGGAAACTAAAGTCAGGAAGGTGGACAGGGGGTAAAATTCATTCTTGCCAGAGGCTTGTGGATTTACCCCAGTGTCATACTAACAGCTAACGTGGCTTTTTTAGGCATTTTACAACAATTCTATCTTGACCATCAACATGGTGTATTATTGTTTTTGTTTATTAACTCTAATTTTGTAGGAGTAATTAATTGAAGCGCATTGGCTGAGAATGCTGACAAATGTTCTCCCTGAACATAGATTTGTCCGACTTCAGTGTTTTATTTTGTGTTTTACATTAGCTTAGCTTCTACAAAAACAGGCTATTGATTTATTATGTCACAATGTAACTGTTGGCTGTCTAAGTCAGCTGAGTAAAAATTTGCTTTCAGTCAGTCCTCAGTCGCTTTTTACTGCTTACTTCTACCACAGTGTGCAAGTTATGAATCAGCTGATAAAAAAATAAAGTGGCTGTACGAAAAGGAACGTGACGTATTTATTCAAGTACTGATAACACGTGAAATGTAAAAGTACAAATTTCTTGTCTTCTTTTGATGCCACCTTCTCCTTCTATTCCAACACAATTCAGACAGAAATATTAACATATTAATATAATATAACTTTTTACTTTACACTACATTTAACTGTCAGTTTTAGCTAGTTACTTTACAAATATATTTTTTAGGTTACAAAACATACGAAGAGCTCATAATATATTTTACTATGAAGGAAACTATCAGTATGCACATGCTAAAATGACTATGATGGGACCCACAGATGATGTAGTTCATTGTGGATTTCAAAATAGACTCTGGGCTGAACTCAGTTCCCCAGAATTCCCCAGTTTTCACACCTAAGTGCAAAGACTGCCAAGAGACCCAGCTTTGAGCTACTATTACATTAATTTTTTCATCACGACATCCAAAGGACAGGGTATTGTAATAAACAATAATAATATTAAAAGAATAAACAATACAATACAAAAGTAAGAAGTAGGAAATACAAAATAGAACTCTCATATACACTGTATATAAATAATGTTCTACACTGTTAACAGTTTAATTATAGCGGATATGGGTATGTGAGATTGACCAGTACTTTGGCCAGGATGACAGACCCCCCAGTGACCAGGTAATCAAAACTACAGCTTGTTGCCTCTCTTCTATGCCTCTTAGCCCCCACTCTTTGCTCCCCAGAGTTCTTCTCCAGTTGTTCTCCCACTGGCCTTGCCCGCAGCACTACTTCAGCTGATATTAGTTGAATAATGCTTCACACAGACTTTGCAGTTCTTTGCATGCAACTAAGTTTTTAACTTACTTCCAGATGCTAATGACTCACGTATAATAATTGGTGGTGATTTCAATTGCTATTTAGATCTTCTCATCCTCCAACAAATATCGTGTCAGTCAGTGCGTTTACATGACACTTGAGAAAAACGAATTATTGGGTTAGTCCGACTATGATCAGATTTTTAAGATGCATGTATACACCTTAGTCTGACTAAAATCGGACCAGATCGGATTTCTCACAGTCAGATTAAAACACCTAGATTATTCGATTGATAGTTGCATTACTCGTGCATGTATATGTTCTGATCAGATTGGATTCAGATTTTGCGTTCTGCGCAAGCTCGAGATTTTTTTCCCCGGGGCTGTGAGCCGGAAGTAGAAGGTCAGTGGCAGCGGCGTCTTTCCTCCAAAATAACCGCAAGCAAGAGTGCCATTGTGCATCTATTTTGTGTAATTACTATGCACACCATATATGAAATTTACAAAGATGTAGCTTCATCTTGCTCTTCGTACACCACCTTCCTCGAATGCCGAGGCAGAGTTTGTTGTAGCTGGTGACGGAAAGAGGTCAGCCAGAGGTGGCTCTGTTACCACTAGTTGAAATGGGTACAGCGACACCTCTCGTACCGGGGTATGACATGCTTCGGCAAATAATTCGATTTTCTCACCATGCATATATATCCGACTAAGCTGTGCATGTAAATGTACTGAGTGCAGGTTCGAAATTTTTTTTTTATTAAATCCAGGAATTTAGTGGACATGTGGTGAGTCCAGCACCCCACTGATAAGAATAACTCCTATTATTCTGTGTATTTTTTATCCGTGGAGATAATCTCTGCTATTAAGTCCTTGGTCCTTGGATGGACAGGTTCAGCTGTGGAATCTAGAAGAGATTCTGCAACCTCCTTGCCCAGAATGATATTTAGCTCTGAAAGCCCAAAATACTGTACAAGGTTAACATTTGTCTTATATTAAAGAAAGATAAGGAGGCAGTGGTTTCAACTAGCTACAGACCTATTGCATTCAAGAATTATGATAGAAAGATAAGTATGTTGGCAAACTGGTTAAACAAGGCCTTGTCATCCATCATTCACCCTGATTAAACAGGGTTTATACCAGGCAGGTATTCTTTCTCCAATGTCAGCTGCCTTCTTAATACTTTCTACTCCAACCACGGGAAAGTCAGTGGCACGGGGACTTTATCCCTTGACGCACAGAAGGCCTTCAACTAAGTTGAGTGGTCCTACATGCTCGAGTCATTATACTAGGGCTGGGTATCACCAGGTACCTCGCGATACGATACTATCACGATATTTTGCCCACGATAACGATAATATCACGATACAGTGATTCTGCGATAATTGATATATTGCAAAAAAATTCATCCACGATACATCACGATATCTGTGTCACTGAAGAAATTCAGAATTTATTGAGTGCACTGAATCCATTTATCAGGAATTGCAAAACATTGTCAATCAATTTCACATGAATGACAGCCAAGTAAACAAAGAGTATATTGCACAGTGACTGTTCTTAACACACATACTGACTACTATCATTATCTATCATTAAATATCTATATGTGTGGGTTTCAGAGCTACTTAAACCATTTTTTAAATTTTATTTGGTTGTATACCTATGTTTGAATAAAGATAAAGCTGTCCTCCGAAGAGGGGTTGTGGTGGTGGGCCAAAAAAAAAAAAAAAAAAAGTTTTATACAGGTTTGGATTCGGCAAATAATTTATATCCTGGGTAAAACTGATATATGCTAGCCCAGTTTGTTCTATTTTAACTAATGGTGGCCAGTCAACCATATTCCCTTTACAACACTCAGTACAGCAGGGCTGGCCCCTCTCACCAGCCCTTGTAGATTTCACACTGGCACTCCTTGCTCAAAAAATAAGAAGCTACCCTGATATCATTGGTCTGAAAGTTGGAGGTACAGAAACACTCATTAGCCTTTATGCCAACGACATGATTTCATGCTTTAAAAAAAACAGTAAAATTGGTTCCCTCACTCCTCGAATCACCTCTTTTTGCAAGCTATCCAGAGGCACAAGAAATTGAAAAAAAAGGAATTTCATGCAGCCTAAGCACCGGGCTTCCTGGAAAATATCTTGTTTAAAATCAGGGTTCTCCCCAGAAATTCTTAGTATAGCGGCGCACCGTCTTTCCGGTCTTTACACGGACGTACGGACAGCCGGTCATCAACTCCGTCAGCCGGGGGACGGACGGACGCTCATCGCCGTCAGCCGGGAGCTCCTAGCCGTCAACCGGGGGACGGCGGGCGGACGGACGGACGGACGCTCGACACTGTCACGCGCGGAGTATAGCGGCGCTGACCGAGCGGTAGAGCGGCGCAGCGCCGCTGTTCCACCGTCTGGGGAGAACCCTGAAAATAGTTGATCACCTTACATACCTTGGCCTAAAAATACCCAAATCAATATCTAAATTAAATTTACAGAGTTTGCATCAAAAAGTAAGCAATTGGCTGCATAAATTCAATCATAATGGTTTCCCTCCCTAGGTTTCTCTATCTCTGTCAAAACCTCCCGATTTTCCTTACAACAGCCTTTTTTTAAAGAATTAGATTCAATAATTTTGTCTCACACTCGAAACTGTAAAACTCACAGGATCTCAAAAATCCGTTTGCAGAAGCCTAAGTCTGAAGGAGGACTGGGTTTACCTTCATTCAGTGACTACTATCAGGCTGCTTAGATC
This sequence comes from Sparus aurata, assembly GCF_900880675.1. Lineage (NCBI taxonomy): Eukaryota > Metazoa > Chordata > Actinopteri > Spariformes > Sparidae > Sparus > Sparus aurata. The sequence goes on from NC_044190.1 coordinate 14,250,178, forward strand.
ATGGTTTTAAAGTTCTGGCAACATGGTGCTCCGGATGTCTTGTCCTCTGGGCCCCCCTGGTGGCTACATATAGAGGCTAACTGTCACCAAACTATTTCTTGCCAGCCCTCTTTGTTTTCTAAGCTAGATAAGCCTGGGTCTTTGAAAGAAAGTTTAGTTGTGAGAAACTGTCAGAATTCAAGAAGGTTAGAATTGCTTTGAGTCTGCCAGATAACTCGATATATACTCCAATCCTTTCTCACCCTCATGGATAGATACAACTTTTCATGCCTGGAGGGAGAAGGGATTCATCTCTATCTAAGATCTATAGGGACATTTGCCATTTAGTCTGCTCAAAGAAAAATTTGTGCTGCCTCACTCAATATCTACAAAGGCAGCCATAACGTGCAGTCCAAGATTAATAATTTTGAAACACTACCAGGGAAGCATAATTTTTTTTAAGTTTTAAAGAACCCCCTAACTCCAGGCATGTTGTATCTGAGTTCTTGAGTCTGTTTGACTGATGAACCATAGCCTGCACTGTGCAATCTATGGATGTTTTGAAAGAGAAACAGGCTATAGAGTTGCCTGAAGCTGAGATAATTGTTTGTATTATACAGTTTTGCTCTGTTACAGCAGACACCAGTTGATCCAGTTCAAAGTTGTCCCCCGTCTTTACTGTTCTAAATGATGTTTGTTAGGGGTGTAACGATACACAAAAATCACGGTTCGATATGTACCTCGGTTTTGAGGTCGGGATTCGGACATGGCCGAGGACCCCTCTCGAGACAGGATTCTCAAACCACACCTCCAGCACATCTGTGACCCTCTCCGGTAAAATGAACACCAGTTAAACTGTCACACCAAAAACATGTCTTTCCGCGTTGCAATATTTAACCAGGAAGCTGCAGTGTTCCCAAGCAGGAGACTTGAGACAAGGGAGGGTCTTCAAGCTCTGTTTTCTCACTGCACAGCCCTGTACCGAACCGAACGTCCAGTACCGAAACGGTACAAATACTTGTATTGTTACACCCCTAATGTTTGTACAAGATTTATCCCTCTGTCTCACTGTGTGAAAGGTGCAACATAACTGAGGACACATTGTCCCACACTTTCTGGTTCTGCCCTTTGGGACTCTGGCCCAAAATTTTCAACCGATATTCCAGGCCTACAACAGAATCATCCTGCTAGAAGATGAACTTGCCATCTTCTGATGGGGACACTGCTTGTAATTTAGAGAATGTGAACTGTCAGTTGTATCTACTCACTACAGCTCCAAAGACATACATATCTTTGGGGCTGTAGAGAGTAGATACAACTTGTGTTATGTGGGCCAAAACGATGGGGCTTAAATAACAAGCGCTGCTGATACTACACTGTACGATGTTTTGTTTCAGAATGATTAAATCTTATATTTTCTTATCGAAGGCAAGGCAAGGCATGGCAAGTTTATTTGTGTAGCACAATTCAGACACAAGGCAGCTCAAAGTGCTTTATATGTGTATAAAATGACAGTAAAAGACATTCCATATTGCATTTTAAAAATACAATGAATCAAGTAGGAAGACATCAAGAAACAAACACTGAAACAGGTTAAAATAGAATAGGTTTAAAAGAGACAAGACTAAAGAATAAAATTCACAGTGCAGTTAAGTGCCTTAAAAATTGCTTTAGTGAAAGGCTGTGTCAAACAGAAAGGTCTTCAGCCTGAGAAGTGGAGCAGACCTGCAGTTTTCAGGGAGTTTGTTTCAGATATGTGGCGCATAAAAAATGAATACTGCTTCTCCACGTTTAGTTTTGACTCTAGGGATTGAAAGCAGACTTGTAGCTGACGACCTTTAGAGGTCTGGATGGTTCATAACGTAGCAGCAGATCAGAAACCATTCAGTGTCTTATAAACCAACAGCAGGATTTATTCTTTGTATGACAGGAAGTCAGTGTAAAGATCTAAGAACTGGATTGATGTGATCTACTTTTTTAGTTCTTGTTAGGACTCGAGCAGAAGGACTCTGAATCAGTAGCAGCTGTGTGATGGATTTTTTAGAGAGTCCTGTAAAGACAGCGTTATAGTAGACGAGTCTGCTAAAGATACATGCATCGTTTTTCCAAATCCTGCCGAGACTTAAGGTGATAGTAGGCTGACTTTGTAATTGTCTTAGTCCACGATTACACCAAGGTTTCTACCTTGGTTTGTAGTTTTCAACATAACAGATTGAAGCTGAGCAGAAACTGTTAGTCGTTCTTCCTTGGCTCCGAAAACAATAATTTCAGTCTTATCTTTGTTTAACGGAAGAAACTCTGACACATCCAATCATTGATTTGATCAGCGTATCTACCAGGGGCGTCACTAGGTTTTAAGGACAGGGGAGGCTTAGCCCCCAAGAGATGCACAGGATGTGAGCTAACGTAGCGCGCAAGCACAACATTTCACAAACAGCTAACAAAGACTGAGAAATGATTTATTATTATCATGTTGATCTTTTTCTCCCTCAGCATCTCTCTGCCTGACCCTTCAAGATACATTGAAACACAATGAGTTGAATTAATAACTGATCAACATAGAGGCTAATGCTATGACTTTCACTCACAACACAATAATTGTTTGGTCCCAAATATTTTGAAGTTGCACAGATTACATTTTGGGCATATGTGACTGAAATGGTTGTAATTTCAAGCCCTAACAAAATATTACTTAATTACATGAATTAAAGTAATATTAAGATACTCTTGAAAATATTTGGGTCAGGCTAATTTGGCTTTTATATATATTTATCTTGGCTTTCTCCACTTTCTAATCATTACTCTCCTCAATAAAAGCTCAAGTTAAATCAGTCTTATCTGGTGCACCTTGACTGAAATGTTTTATATTTCATATTCATAATGAGTTCCATAAAATTCCAAGACTGTCTGCGTCACAAATGACTCTATCCTGTGAAATCCTTTAGACTCACCTTTCCAGTAGAGATCTCTCCCCTCTCACTCCCTGCGCTCCTCTGCTCTGACTCCTACATGTCAATAGGTGTGGTGGAGTGATAATGATTAGTGTATTAATATTATTATCCACTGATGATAATCATACGTGAATGAGCTCAGCTCCTGTTTCACGGTGTGCATCCATGCCTAAAGTGAGAAACACCGCTGATGCTCTGGAAGGAAGTCACCCCAAAGATAGTATATGGTAAAAAGAGTGCACACTGAACTCTATAAACAAGCAGGGCCTTCACAATGCATCTCAGACTAACTAGCTAGCGAAGTAGCAGCGTCCTTTTAGAGCTGGAATGTAACTTTTCACCGTGAAACAATAAAGGTGAGACGTGCGCAGAGATTGTCTATAGTGTGCAAGCTAGGTTTTTTATTTGTCTAACAGGGAGCACTTGGTTTATTAATTCCATGGGTCTTTCTGCTGTTAGTTGGGGGCTGGAGCTAACTAATTGTTACTACCAGCAGTGATGAATACTTACTTTCTTGAAAAACTTTCTTTTATCCATTCTTCTTCATTCACGTTATTCTCCTCATGCTGTTCTAGTCGCTCTGTGTGCTTCAAGGTACACACATGCAGCAGAATTCTCCTACCAAGTGCAATCAGGGTCGCAGGGAAAACGTGGACTGGATTTTCAGTTATGTAGGCGTTCTCCGTATGAACAAGTGGAATGGATTGGATAACGACGCACTGAAGGGGCTCCCTTTACCTTACACTATGAAGTGAAGGGAAACTGACAGATTTATGATCATGTTTAAGTGAATAATGACAGGTTTTATGATTATTTATTTAAACTCATATTCTGGCCACTTTATATTGAATTTGTCTGCACTTTTTTGTAATAAATAAATAAATTATATCTTTTTTTTTTTTATAAAAACACCAAATTATTTAGGGGGGCTTAAAAATATTTTAGGGGGGCTTTAGGGATCCCTTAAAATAGGCCTATTGGTGCCACTGGCATCTGCTCAGCTTTTGTATGGGATAATAGGCCCCTGGTGATTGGGTATGTCAATGTGTGTTATCTGCATAACTTTGGTAACATATGTTGTTGTTTTCCATCATCTGAGCTAGAGGAAGCATGTAAATGTTGAATAGTAGAGGCCCCAGAATGGAGCCCTGGGGTACTCCGCTTGTCATTTTCATCCTATCTCATATTTGTAATTACCAATGGAGACAAAGTAGTCTCTATCATTTAGATAGGATTTAAACCAATTTAGTGCTGTACCACAGAGTCCTGCACGGGTCTTATTTTGCAAACCCACACCGCCTGTACTTAAAACCGCATCCGAACCTTTCCGACAGTAGCACAAATTACATTCCGCACCTGAGCCGACCCGCTATAAATTGATACCAACGCCCGACCCGCACCCGAAGCAAAATTAGACTGACGCAATTTTTAAAAATGAAAGTAAGCCAGCGTGTGGAATGGGAGTTCTGGGAGGGCGCAAGCACGCATGAATGAGCTCATATGAAATATACCGTATTGACCCTAATATAGGACGACCCTGATTATAAGACGACCCCTCTTTTCAAGACCAATCTTCAGAAAAAGACTCTGATAACCAAAATTCGTTTCTCAATAACAAACTCACATACCCTCCTGTCAATCTCTCGGAAGCGGCCGCTTAGAGGACCACGATAAGCTTTACTCTTACTGTTAGCGTTTTCAGACGGTCTTTTTGGACCCGCCATCTTCGGACGTTACACTCCATAACTCCATATTTCTTGGCTGGCTGAAAGTTTTTTGGCGCCTCCGTTGCATTGATCACCATTATCTTAAAATTAGCATCATAGCTCCGCCTCAGATGTCTGTTAACTTGCCCCACTTGATCCACTTCGCTCCGTAAAATCACCGCGTCTCTCCATTTTTCATCTCCTGTCACTTCTTCTTCTCCGCTGTGATTGACAGATAACTGCAGCCACAGTGTCAGTGACGTCTCTACAATAAGCTGGCGCCCTCTGCTGTTGCGGTCGTGTAGCGACCCAGACAACTATCAGCATGTGTCAACGGTTAGACCTCGATTATGAGACGACCCCACTTTGTCACATAATTTTCATCGAAAAAAACCTTGTCCTATATTCGAGTCAATACAGTACATGCTTATCATTTTGAAATGCAGGCATAATTTTGTAGATGTGTCGCTAGTGATTTTTTTTTTCTTTTTTCGCAAAACCCGACCCGCGCTCTCTAGGCGTCCGACCCGATCCGCACCCGTGTCCGACACAGGACATTATTTTTCACCCGTTTCATCCAAATTGGGCGGGTCACCCGTCGGGTACCCGCGGGTACCCGAACCCGTGCAGGACTCTGCTGTACCACAGAGACCGCAGCACTGAGATCCAGTAATACTAGGAGGGAAATTTTTCTGCTGTCTGTGTTGAAATTACTTTCATTGAGGACCTTGCCAAGAGTGGTCTCAGAGTGGTATTGTGGTCGAAATCCTGATTGGAAGACATCAAAACAGCCATTTATTTTTAAGTAATTGTTCAGCTGTTGAAAAACAGCTTTCTTAATGATTTTATATATATATCTATTTATATGGACCTGAAGAAGTTGGGGAAAATAGGAAGCGAACAACTTCTTTCTTTGACTGCTTTATCAGTCGTTTATTCACCAAGAACAAAAAGACACTCCAGCAGCAGGAAAACCACCAAGTCCCCTAGTCCCTCCCCACTCTGTTGCCATGGTTACTCACTCACAGCACTTTCGTTACCATGGTTATTCACTGATGCTTACTAGGGGGGCTTGCCCAACAGTCAGTTGTCAGTGAGAGGGAAAATAACCAAATGGTGCATTACGTCCGTTCAGTCCACTACAGGCCTATAATTATTCATTGCTGATGTGTCTCGATTGTTCTTCATCAGGAGAGGTTTATTGACTGCAGTTTTCATTGCTTGTGGGAAGACTGAGAGAAGACACATGTTGGTATGTCTGTAGTAGATTTGGAGTTATGCAGTCTGAAACTATTTTCAAGAACTCTGCTGGTAAAATATTAAGTTAGCATGAAGGAGATTTCAAATGTTGTATTATCTCTTGCAGGTTTTTGTCATTGATTGGATTAAATTGTGCCATGGTATTAGAGTTGGTTTTAGGTGGACACATGGACAACACAACTCCTGTACCTGGTACGATCGCACTGACCGCTTGTCAAATTTTCTGAACTTTGGCAGTGAAGAAGGATGTAAATTCATTACAGGCCCTGGTAGGTGTTCAGTGGCTACTGACACAGGAGGGTTTGTTAGTCTGTTGACAGCAGCAAACAAGGCACGTGCATTATTACTGTTTTTGGTGAAGAAGGACTGCCTTGACTTTTTCAGTTCTAAATTAAAAATGCCAAGTCTCACTTAATAATTGTCAAAATGAACCTGGAGGTTCGTTCTTCGCCTCCTGCGGGAGCTTTTCGACATTCCTTTTTGACAAGCATGGCGTTTCTCCAAGGAGATTTTTTCTTACAAGATACCACCATCACTTTAGTGGGTGCAATGGCATCAATGGCATCATAGAAATTTGTAACTTTAAGTATTTAAATTTTTTTTTGGCCTGAATGGCTTTATTTGATAGTGCAGCTGAAGAGGGAGACAGGAAACGGGGAGAGAGAGGGGGAGTGACACGCAGATGATCCCCGGGCCGGGAGTCGAACCCGGGTCCGCTGCAGTGAGGACGAAGCCTCTGCACATGGGACGCCTGCTCTACCAACTGAGCTAAACGGCGCCCCAGACATTTGTAACTTTAGAACTGAAATGATGTACAAGGTCATTGACAGAGAACCTGGAGAGGGAGGTGTGGAAGAGAAATCCTCAATGAATATGTCCCTAGTGTTTTCAGTGATTCTGATTCTGATTTACATTGCATTTCTCTGACTTTTGTTTTGTTTTCTGTTCCCACAAGCTGCAAGCTGTGTTGCTCTCTCACTCTCTATAGCTTTTCCTCCTCCTTGTCCTCCTCCTCCTCTCGTGTCATTCAGGCTCCCTTCTGATGGACCACGACCCTTGGGACCATCTACCTCTTCTGGCCCCTGCTGCCTCACATATTGATGGACCTGTATCGTCATACCCTGGGCTCCACTGGATCATTGCTCTCTTCTGTTTTGCCATCTCCTTATATCTGTGTGTCTGTCAAAAAGTAAGTAATAAAGTATCAGAACTCAAATTGTTTTTTTCTAAGCAACAACAGCATGAAATCATGGTTACAATAAAGGTTTCTAATGGGGGCAATGCATGTAACTCTGAAACACTTGTAGAAAAGTGATCAGTTGCACCCAAAGCACAATCAGGCAGGGGTCACTTCTCATGAGGGGAAACAAGGCCGAACTCTATAGGTGGACTAAAGAAATCCAAGATTTGGATGACATTCACTGAAAAAGTCCTATTTACTGATGAATCCAAATGAGAGATTTATCAATAACATATGGCTGTGTGTAAGGAGACAAACAGGAGGGAGAATGATACCGCAGTGTTTCAGACTCACAGTCAAACAAGGTTGTGGGAATCTCCAAGTCTGGGACTGTTTTGCCTCCCATGGAACTGACTCCACCATGACCAAGAAGAAGCACCCCTCAATTATTCAGTGCACCGACATGCTACACCCTCTGATATGATCTTTGTGGAGAAGGATTCATGCTGCAGCAGAATCACAAAACCCAAACACACCTCAAAGCTTTGACACAACTGCTTAAAGACCAAGACGACCATGGAGCGCTTACTGTCATGGACTTTCACCACAGTCACCTGACCTCAACCCCACTGAATATTTATGGGGGTACTTGGAGACTAAAAAAGCCAAGCATTCTGTGACATTACAGGAGGCTTTGTGGAACATTGTCCAATCATGCGAGGACAAAGCGAGTCGGCAGGTTTGCACAAATTTGTGGAGTCCATGCCAGTTCGAGTACATGCTGTCATTAAAAGTGACATACTAAATACTACATATTCTTAAATCCATGGACGTTTTACAAAGGTTCAACTTTTCACTCAAGTTGTTAAGCAGATATTATCAATTGTAAAGAAGAAAAACTTATTCAGTATTTTGACTAATGGTGTCCAGTTTGTGGACCTAACTCATATATTCCATTTTATTTTGGTTATTAATTAAACATATTTTATAACTGTCAGGTGAATGTAGAAGAGTAAAAAAAGTATAATATTTTCTCCTGAATTGTAGTTGTACAGATATATATTCTGTAGTAAAATCAAATGCAAATAAAAGTACCTCAGAATTGCTGCCCTGCTTGCCCAGCACATTTCTATCAGCCTCCAAGTGCTGGTGTGTGCTAGGACAAAATAAAGGGTTTTTTTTTTCCTTTGGCCATTGTTCTGTTGTGGATTCCTGCACATGTAGGTGTGGATGGAAATGAGCTGGCAGGCAAATTTCCAAAATGAGTACCAAGGAAGACATAAATATGTATGGCTGTAAAGTATAGTAAAGCTATGATATGAGGGTATTTTCAAATCAGAAATTAAAAGGAAATGGCAGAAGGAGTGGGATAGAGGGATTAAGGGCAAAGTAGGAGAAATTAGGAAAATCAACAGAAACAATAAAGGGAGGAGGACATTATATCAAAGATGAGGTTTGGTCACACAGGTCTGAAGATTACATTCAAGTTTATGAAGTATGGTACAAGGAGATGTGAACAACGTGGACAGAAGCGGAACATGTATTTTTGATTTGCCTTAAGTTTAGTTGAATAAGGCAGTCTTATAGCTACACTCCAAAGGAATCAAATAATTCTAGGTATTAGGAAAAATATGCTCAAGTGGTGTAGGTTTCAGGGTAATTTTTAGGTTTTGGAAAAAAACAGGAATTGCTGGGAGAATTTTATGTAGCAATGTAATAACCACTCTGATCCAGACTGTAGTCCAGGAAGGGGCGGTAATGCGCTTTAAAGCCGATTGTCGACCGCCATTAAAACCCAAAGAAGAAGAGGAAGCGGAAGCCTTTGTTCCGGTTAGGCATTGCACGTTGCGGGACGCTCTCCCGCTGAAACATTCATACTTTGTAAAGTCTGTTCTCGGCCTCGAAATGGTGAAATTATCTGCAGAGCTAATTGAGCAGGCTGCTCAGTATACCAACCCTGTGAGAGACAGAGAGTTGGATTTACGAGGTGAGTGACTTTTCTCTTACAGCTGAATAGGTTATTTGAATATGGTACATTAGCTCGGCCCGGCTTCGCGCAGGCCTGAAGCTCCACTGAAAGACGTGACAAGTTCGTGATTATACTACGTTGTATAATCTGCAAAATGCCATTTGTGTTAGTTATTACTGTTTCAGTCTGCAGCGAGCGGTGAGCTACGACGTAACGTTTTAAAGCAAACTAAAGCAGTATTCAGTATCGGTAGCATCCCGAGACATGGTGTTAGCCATTCAAACACACTAGTGTCCAGACGTATGTTATGTGCCACTGCAGATCACCCATATTGAGTGTGACGCTTCTCAGAGCAACTTGCCAAGAAAGTGCGAGAGAAGGTAAAGAAATCGGTTCATCTTTACGAATTTAAGTTGAATAGGCGGAAATATTTTCTTTTTGAGTACATATGGGGAAAACTTACAAGACCCTTTCAGGTTGTTGTGGAAGGCGTCATGGGCAGGGGCGTGCCTAGATACTTAAGACATGGGGTTGAGCCCTAAACAAAAGTGACCTGGGCACAGTTTTGGGGGAATTTAAAACAACAAAAATATAAACACAACACTTGTGTATTTTACTTGCATTTTTTTGAGTTGAAGTAAAAGATGTGGGACTTTTTCTATGCGGACAAACAGCTTAGTCCTCTTTAAATGTTTGAGACGATTTCACGCTGATCACCAGTTTGTACATTTTACTAGAGTCTTTCTTACCTTCCTTATTTACATGCCACCACAGCATGATGATAACATGTCATCACTTAGCGCAGCGGGAAAATTAGACTTTAATTTGTTAGCCCAGGTCTTGCGTTTAGATCAAAGCTGAGATGGGCCGAAGTGATAAAACCCCTGTCTGCTTTGGAGTCAATTGACCTGGGTGAACACCTTCCCATTGCATACAAAAGGTGGATCTTAGCGGGTTTAAGTACCAGTGACCAGTGGGGAAAGGGGTATGTAGGAGTGTCCTTACAGAGTTGTTAAGGACATGTGTGAACCAATTTCACCCCAGACAACATTTGTGCCTTACTTGACCTCTGTCAAGTTAGGCACAAATGTGAAGCTAGAGGTCAGTACATGGAAGGTTTCTATAGACAGAAGCACGGCTGTGCCATGGGGTCCTGGTGTTCCCGATAATGGCCAACCTCTACATGCAAGAACTTGAGAGCAGTGATTTGATTACCTTCACAGGAACTGCTCCTAGCCACTGGTTCAGGTATGTGGATGACACCTGGGTCAAAATCAGAACAAGGCAATAGGAAGCCTTCCCAGGACATATAATTGCTGTGGACAGTAACATCAAGTTCACGCTGGAAGACAACAGAGAAGACGGTCTGCCTTTCCTCAACATTGATGTGTACAGAAAACCGACACACAGAGATCAGTATTTGCTGTTTCTCATCGCCCACTGGAGCACATGCTGGGAGGTCATCAGAACCCGAAAAAACGTCCTAACCATAAATGAATGGCACAACACAGAAGGACAAACTAATAGCTTAACATCCACCAACAATCCAGTTCTGAGTTCCCTCCCCAGACAGCTTGACAAGCACTCACACCAGGGCTCACCTAGCCCTAGCAATCCACATGAAGGCCGGTTGGGTCAACGAACCACAAGTAGCCCAACAACTCTGAAACTTAGCTCACAGCTCTCTAAGGACAATCCCATAGAGAGTTTAAATTCCTGCAACTCTCAAGTTAGTTGGAACTGAAGAAGCCTCTGGGGTGAGCGGTGAAATATCTTGAAGAAACTGAAACGCATCCACGCGCCTGCGATACAGCACTTAGAATTACCATGTCCTCGATGACTGAGAACCGTCATCCTCAGTCATCATAATGGTTAGTCATTAGTAGGGCTGGGAGATATATCGAATATACTCGGATGTATCGCGACTTGTTCTCTGTGGGATGTAGAAAATGACTATATCGTGAATATCTGAGTATACATTCAATTGTCACGCAGTTGCTTTTAATCGTGGGCATTGAACTACAGGTTTTTCTCACTCTTTCTCATCTCCCCGCACAGAGAGATAAAACAAGTGCACCTAGTTACGTACATCACATTCTGTCGTGCGTGCAACGTCATACGCCCGGCAGCATGTAGCAGCAGAGATCTCAGGTAGCGGCAGCAGCAGGCGCTATGAAAAATGGAGGGAGAATTAATTCCCAAGAAAAACAACGCAGGATCCATCATCTGGTTGTGGTTTGGATACAAGAGGGAGGATGTTGAACAAATAAACTTAATATGTAAAGTGTTCTGCAAAAGCATCGCCACAAAAGCTGGTAGTACAACAATTTTATAACACCATTTGAGAACCCACCCGCTAGAAAACAAAGAGTGCTTGAAACTTCGCACAAGTGCCATATCAAAGAAAGTGCCGAAGCAACCAGCACTGACGCAGTTGAGTCTGGTGTCTTCTTTTCCAGAACAACACCATACGACAAAAATGGTCAAAAACAAAAGGGGATAACGTCCACAGTAACCTACCACATAGCGAAAGCCATGGCCCCAGTGAGTGTGGTTGAAAAGCCCGGATTCAGAAAGCATATCAACACACTTGACCCAAGATGTAATCTACCTAGTCGCAGATATTTATTTATATTTATGCCATACATTTCATACAGAAGAAACCAAAACTAAAGCTGTGAACTTTTCATTTTCACCATTTCATTTCCTATTATGCAGCAAATTTTTATTTTACTGTTTTTTGAAATGCTATTAGTGACATCATGCACAAAAAGGCACTTTATTTTATTTATTTGTTTAAATATTGTACTGACATTATGCACAAAATGTGCACTTTAATTTAGCGTTATTTTGATACATCATATTAGTTGCATCATGCATAAAAGGCACTTTATTTGTTTTGAAATGACATGTTTTTGCCACTGCTTAATAACTGTTTAATAAATACAGTTTTGATAAATTTGTTTAGTTGTGATTTTACCCTTTTGGCATGAATGTTTAAAATCAGCATATATTAATGCGGTATAAACAATGATTTAATGTAGACACGTAGAATCATCATACTGGCATGATTGTATGCATCAAAGTGTTAATTCAAGGCTAAGGGAAAATATCGAGATATATATATCGTGTATCGTGACATGGCCTAAACATATCGGGATATTAGTAAAAGGCCATATCGCCCAGCCCTAGTCATAAGTATTATTTCAAGCAGCTGCCAAAGCGAGCCCAAAAGTGATGTCGTCACGTCAAGCATGTTCACTTTATGGACATCGCTAAGCCATACTAAACCTATAATTTCTACGTGATTTTGAATTTGTCATTTGCAATAAAAAACAAACCCTAAATTCAGTGCACTGTCCATAACTGTTGAAAATGCAAAGTAGTAACAAAACTTTTTTTGTCTCACAGCTGTACCCTTCACTGTGCCAAGTGACCTTTTTTAAACCTCAAATTAATACTACATCATTACTTGATGTCATATCGATCTCTGGAGACAATAAGCAATAATTTTTTAAAGAGCATGAAATGGTTCTCAGTATTTGTTTTTTTCATCTCACAGGTTATAAAATCCCAGTGCTTGAAAATCTTGGAGCAACTCTCGACCAGTTTGACACTATTGACTTCTCTGATAATGAAGTCAGAAAACTGGACGGCTTCCCTCTGCTCAGGAGACTGAAGACATTGCTAATGAATAACAACAGGATTTGGTAAGTTGTATCTGCAACACCCTCCAATGTCCTGAATGTAAAGAATAGAATATGATATTTCAGTCTAAGATAAGTCACGTCATAATGTTAACTGAAGTTAAGCCGGAGCAATTCAGTGCTCAGTTAGGTAGGTTACAGCATGAAGGAGATGACGGTGCCTTAAGTCCTTATCACGCAGAGAGTCCACATTATCACTGCAGCCGAGGCTCTCCTCTTTTCTTTGCCTATGTTTGTTCACACTGAACCAAAGCACTGCGGAACCAAGAGAGGCGGGACCGGACACATAATGACTTTGATATCAATGTTTTTTGTGTTTTTTCAACGTATTTCCTCCAGTAATCTAAACATGTTTCTGCCAACTGTTTATGATCATATGGGTGTGGTTATAATATGTTGTGATTGAGATCCTGACCCACAACACATCTTAGAAAATTAAGAATTTATTTTTTTTTTGCTCTAAATTACATAATTGTATAATTACCATCAGTAAACAGTGGACCCAGTCTGACTTTCACTTGTGGGGAGGGATGCTGTTTTCTGGGAGAACTTTCACTGAAGTCTCGGTTGGGAGGGCTGACTTGTTGTCTGTACAAGATGCTAGAGACAACAACACAATAGTGGAAGGCGACAAAGTGAACCCTCACCCAGAAGTGTGACGAAGAGTTGGTTGGACAGGATGGCATCACTTTTCCACGTATTGAAACATGTTTTTTTTCCCTCATAAGATGCTGAAGACACAGCCTGCTACCACATTATTATTGTTGTTTTCTCCAGTAACGTTGCTTTGTGGGTTGAAGTGTGGGACATTTCTCTTTTATTTAATGAGTGAAGGATGGATGTGTTTAGTAGTCAGACTTTGAGCACCTTCAGACCAACTAGCCTGCTTAATTACAGCTCTGACTTGATTCTTAAAGTCCATGTAAACCAAAATCAGCCATTTTCTTCTAAACACATCAAACAAGTCATAAATGTGTTTACTTAAAACATGTAAAAGCCATTCGGCCATGTAGAATTTAATTTTGGAGCTAGGCTCACAAACTGTTTTTCAACATTTCTGTGTTCAGGATTTAATGGGCGGGTCAGAAATCATGCAAATCATGGCCGCGTTACGTAACGCGGCCATATGATTTGCATAAACCCGGCCCTGCTGCGGAAGTGCTATAAATACATTCAGCGTGTCGGCTTCAGCGGTTCTCCCACTCGCTCTCCAGTCTCGGATAGCATTGCTTACAATAGTTTGCAGCTAGCTAACCAGTCAACCAGTCAGCTAACCAGTCATGTCTCCTCCACATCCTCTGCATCTTTTCTGGATGCCACAGTGTGCAGGGTGACGGCGCTGTTATCTTATTTAAGTTTCCTTCGGATGACAACGTAAGGAAACGGGGGAGTCCGTTGATGCTGGTCAACTCCGTCCCCGGCTTGCATCCTCTCCTCCCGCCGACGAGGAGATGTGGCCGCTGCTGACCGCCGCTGACACTCTCCGTCCCGCTGACGGCGGGTCCCACCGGCATAATGTGGCCGCCACCGCCACCACCGCAGCTGCAGCCGACCCACTCCGTCCCGCTGACGGTGGGTCCCACCGGCGGTATGTGGCGGTAGTATCAGGGCAGCATTATTGGTGAGCCGTCCCAGTGTGAACGGATAATCCGGAGGCGCGGAGCGAGGGCGTGTCGGTCTGACAGTCTGATAACTGCTTAGGTCCTTCACTCAACTAAATACAGAGAAATGTCCCACAAAGCAACGTTACATGACCGAACAAAAGTAATGTAGTAACTGTAACTGTCTTTAGCAACTCATATGAGGAAAACAAATACCACAGCTGTATGTGGAGAAGCGTCTGTCCTCCTGTCCGTCCTCCGCCTGTCCTCCCGATTCTTCCTCACATTTCTGCTCACAAAACGGCGTCTGTCACGCTTGTCACAAGACATTAACTTACCGAGTGTTTGACGAAAATAAATCACCGCGACCGCCAGCCCTCCTGACCGAGACTACAGGAAACTGTCCCCCAGAAAACAGCCTCCGTCCCCGCGAGTGACAGAGTCAGACAGCGTCCTGTTTACTGATGGTGATTATGTATAGATATGTAATTTAGCGCGAAAAACTTCACTCCGTCACTTTCCAGGATGTTTAGTGGGTCAGGATCTCAATCACTACACGTTATAACAGCATCTATATGATTATAAACTGTCCGCGGGTTCAGATAGACAAGGAACACCTGGGGAACACCTGGGGAGACACCGACGTCATTAACATGACGTGTAGCCCCCGCCGCAGGGGCGTGGTTCCAGCGCCTCTAACTGACACGCCCCCAGCGTTTCACAGCAGAAAGAAGTGCTTGTTTTTCCATGATTTTGAGACCTAATTTTATATACTTAACAATTTTTTTTAATCTTTCAAATTTGGCTCAGTGGTCAATGATGCATGTTTCTTTGGTGTGACAAACTCATAACACAATTTTTTTGCCGCTTTACACGGACTTTAATGTAATTGGTGTTTTAAAGCTTTCTGCTGATAATGACTGTCATTTCTTGACTTCCCAGGGTTGTGTCAAACTATTATAAACAGACGGTGCTATGTTGTGTCTGAGATTTAAGATAGGCTTTCAGAATTGTATTATGTCATCTCACCAGTTCATTTAGCAATACAGCCTCTTTTTTAACACAATGTTGTGTTTGTTCTCATCGCTCATCAACACATCACTGAATCAGACTCAGGAAGTGTTGGTTGTTATCATTTGCACATCCATTTAACTTGTTAGATACAAGAGTTATTGCAAATCCAATCTTTATATGTCATGTGTACAGTTGGTGGGGCTACTTCATAGTCTCAAGCACTGGAAATATAGTTTTGTTCTTTGTTCCAGGAAAAAAAGAGTTGACAAATGTCCCAATGAAGAGCTGCCTTTTGTTTAAATGGCTCACAGTGTACTGGCCAGCCAGGACATTGCTGCATGTTTGTAACCCTCTGATATGTGTTTCCAGTCGTATAGGTGAGAATCTGGAGCAGTCTCTGCCAGGTTTGACAGAACTGGTTCTGACGAGCAACAACATTCAGGAGCTGGTGAGTGCATTTCGGCAGCAGTCAGTCTAATACAACAGTCAGAATCGTACACATTTTTATGTCTTGACGTTAAAGGAATAGTTTTGTTAGTTTAATTACTTTTGACGTGGGATTCTATGAGGTACTTATCCCATGTCAATGTATCACCTGCAGTAGATGATTGCCAGCTGTCTGCCTGTGGGAAGAGGCAGCACTTAGGTGCTGGTATAGTTTCAGCAGTACAGTAGCAGTGATAATTTGAGTTTTGAATACTTGTGTCCTTTTTTTGTAGGGTGACTTGGACCCGCTGGCCACAGTTAAGACATTGTCCCTTCTCAGGTATGAATCATCATTAACTCAGTTATTAAAATGTCTGGTGCTCTGCTGAATTCTGATCATCATGTCTTGAATCACTGAATTTTCAGCTTATTAAGGAATCCAGTGACAAACAAGAAGCATTACAGACTCTATGTCATCAACAAAATCCCACAGATCCGTGTGCTTGACTTCCAGAAAGTTAAGCTCAAGGTAAGTGCAAGGAGCTTATTGTGCCAATTTAAAAATGAAGTAATGTGAGTTACCAGCCTCCAGTGAAACCGTATAGAAGGGCTGGGCAATTTATTTATATGACATAATTATCGTGATATGAGACTACAGTCGTGGTGAAGAGTTTACATACACTTGCACAGAACATGTATCATGGCAGTCTTGAGTTCCACTGATTTCTACATCTCATTTTTCTGTGATAGAATGAGTGGAACACATACCACTTTGTCCCAAAAAGTAGTGAGTAAATGTGAACGTAGACTTTTGACCAAGACTTCATATGTGGTCTTAGATTCTGGATATGGTTATATCATTATGCTGTTCTACTGTTATACTTTACCAACTTTTGTTAAAGCACCAGTATTATCTCTACAATAATGTCACAATATCAATATAGAGCTATTTGGTCAAAAATATTGTGATAGTTGCCCAGTCCTAGCATTTATGAAGCGCTTAAAGGAGATTTCTAAATTTCAAAATATAGTTATTTTGTATAAAAATATGCAAGTGTCAGTTTAAGGCCATTGCAGTGGTTATTAACAATGTGTGAACTGCTCTTCCACCCTGGGGTTAATGTTCCGTTGAACATCCAGCAAAGTAAGGTTCTGGTGATTTGTGCATTTTCCTGCCTGGCCTTGACTCAGTCTGTTATTATTGAGCGTTTTCAATTTAACTGTGTGATATCACCATAGGAACGGCAGGAGGCGGAGAAAATGTTCAAGGGCAAACGAGGTGCTCAACTTGCAAAGGATATTGCCAGACGAACGAAAACGTAAGATGAAAGTCCCTGTTTGACAGCAGCTCCTCAGAACCACTTGATCCTGGCTGATGGACCGGGTTAAATGAAGACAAAAATAAACCCTGTCACCACCAGTCATACTGTGCATTTGTTCAAAAAAAAAAAAAAAATGTATGATTTTTTTTTTTCTTCTTTTAGCTAAGTGGAGTCATTGAGTATTTCACAATGCAAGAAAATCCCTTGAATCTTCACCAAAACGTGTTACTCAATCCTTTGCCCCAGCAAATATGCGCAGAAACATGCCTACCTCAGTGGAGGTCATTAATCTCAAAATTGGCCTGATGTCCGCCATTCAAACCTGAAGCCAGAGACACTCACCACAGTGTTGCTCAGGACTGCTGTCAGTGGACTATGTATCAGTTTATTTTGACTCAAGAAAAGATACTACACCTGATGTGACTACACTGGTTGAGAGGTCAGAGAAGCCCGTGTGTGTCCATGTTGTCTGAATGATGTGCTTTCCTTTCAGATTCACTCCCGGCGTGGCAGCACAGCTGGAGAAGAAGAGGACGGGGCCATCTCAAGCTGATGTGGAAGCAATCAAGGTTCACTTGTTAACTAAAACATGGTCGCCTGTTTGGGTTTTGAGACCTGGGCCTGAATTTCAGTCGGTCCCTCAACCAAAGTGTTAAAAGGGTTTATGTCTGTAAATTAAACACAGACAATCCACCCAACACATAAATTAATAAATCTTGGCACAAGGATCACTTACTTTTGAGTTTTCAATTATATTTTAGTCTCTGTATTTAGTCTTACTATTAAGCAGACTCCATGGCTACTGAGCTTAACTTCACTAGAAGTGAGGTGAGGTTAAAGCTTGTTACTGAGGTCAAATATTTATGATCAAGGTATGATTAACGAGTCATATTTCACTCTTACACAACGTAGCTTTGAAACATTATAAAGTGATTACTGAGCATAGAATTCGTCAGACCATAATTCTGGGGTTTGCATGAGTTTTACATGTGTTTGTGTTACAGAATGCCATCGCTAATGCTTCGTCGTTGGCAGAGGTGGAGAGGTTGAAGGGGATGCTGCAGGCTGGTCAGATCCCAGGCCGAGATCTCAGACAAGGTCAGTGCTGAACAAATACTATTCAGTGACTTGACTAATGGTATAAAACCAGGAGGACTTTTGACTTATTGCTTCATTCAGAAGTTGTAACCGAGATGCGTACTAAGGCAGCAAGATTGCCACCAATCACAGGGGTAGTTTCTGATTGATAGTTGTGAGTAGTCATATTGTTTTAGCCATCTTTTTATCTTAAAAGACCAAACCAACAAAGAAAAGTGGGGAAGTAAGAAAGTACTATGAAAAAGACTAAGAATAATATAGGATGGCCCCGGCCCTTTCCTGTTAAATTCTTCTGAATTCGATTTGTTTTTATCTTATAAGGTATTAATGTCTGATGGATGAATCTATTAATGTATAAAATCAGGTCCAGCTGGGATCGAGGAGGAGGAGGAGGAGGAGGAGGAAGAAGAAGAAGAGGAAGATGGTGCACAGATGGAGGCAAATATGGATGGAGGTGCTGAAGAAGAGACGAATGAGAGAGATCAAGAGGAGGATGATGCAGACATGGATGTTGAGTCACATGTTAATGGCTCCTGAGTACCCTGAAAGCATGTTTTCTGTTTTTTTTTTGTTTTCTTTTCTTTTTCATGTTGTAGATTTCTTGTCTTGGACATACATTTATCGGGGCAATTTTTGTTACGTAAAATGACTTACAATAAAAATTGATTTCTTATTGCTGTGTGAGACTATTTTTTTTTAAGCAGTCATTACCAACTGAGTGCAGTCCACAATGCCTTGTGTATTGCACAGTTATTTGCAGAACTCAGAAGAGATGATCAAGAGGAATGGTCATATTCAATTTGTTAGGTATCAAAGAACTTTGAAATGCAGTCAATACCATTATATTTGACACATCCTACCTGGTTAAAAACTTGTCTTGTAATGCTGGCTTTCTGCTATACATATGGAGTCTCAGCCTCGATTGACAACCATGCTGAGAAAACCCAGTCATCAGGCTTATTTTAAGACTGACTGAAGATATAGGTTGGTTTTCACAAGCTGGATATCAATAAGCATGACTTGTATAAAATCAATTGAGTGTCACTTTATTGATTTAATCCATATTTAGAGATTTATGGACAATATAAATGAATAAAGGGGCATTATTGTAACTGCAATTCAATTTGGGGCCCCTTAAATTCTTGGTTGTCCTGTCGCAGTACATATAGTATGTACTATGTAGTATGTCATGTTTGATTTTGCCACATTGATTTGACAGACCATTACTAAAAAAGTCTGCATTGTTTGTACATTTAAGTTTACTGAACAACCTCAGTAATTCTTCAGAATAAGCTTTATTGGCCTAGTGTGTTTATACAGTTAGTGTAACTGGTTGGGTTGCTCTCACTACAGCTAAGGGTAAGAACACATGACTGCATGGAGAAAGACAACTGTGTCTATAATGCAGATGTATTTGTTTATGTATAGTGGCTGAAATCTCCCAGTGTTACCTTGCATGACCACCTGTTTGGTAGTTAGTCATCGCCACCCCACTTTTAGCAAAAAATATTTTATATCATATAGAATGAAATATATTGTATTTTTCATGATGTACTAGTTATTATTATACAGTTATCTGTACAATATATTATGGACTTATAATCTTATGTTATGTCATTTTAAATAGTTCTGTGGTTTCCCACGATCAAAAACGCAACACGAGCCGACACGTCATCGTAAACGCAACTCTGCGTTTTAGCTAGCTAGCCAATTTTGACAAAGATGGTTGACAGAAGTGCTCGTCACGACGGGTAATTTTAGAGCCGGTAACGTTTAATACTCAGCACGAGGGATAGGCTTAAGTACCCTAAATATTCGGTGTGTTATGGCTGAAATGGATGATGTTGAAATTACGGACGTCAATGACGATGACATGCCTTATCAGGTGGAGAAGGGGCCCGTCAAGAACCAGGATCTAAGTTCCGTGGGCACAATCGGTAACTTCACATGATAACAAGACTGACTTATTTAATGTTTGAGTACATCTGTTTTGACAAACGAAACAAGAGCATTTTAAGTAACGATACATGTTAGTAAGTTATGCTAGTAGTAAGCGCTGTTTTTTTTCTTCTTTTTTTTTTGTCAAAACGTTTCACTCGGTTGCTATTTGATAATCATGTTAGCTTGTTTAGCTAACAGCTACGTACGTTGGTCCAATCTATCGTAACGTTAGTTTGCTGTGTTTGGATGATTTGAAGACGTTAAGGTTAGCATGATTTGAAGCTTAACAAACCGAAAAATTGTTTTGATCTGAATTAAATGTGAAATCTACGCATAACAACATGTGCTTGTAGTTTATTCATTTCCTTTTCCATTAATACACCGCGGTAGCCAGTAATATACCGCTATGTTGTTAGAATAGAAGGTAATTCATGTTTCCGGTATGCTCTGTAAACTACGGTGGCCGACGGGTGCAAATCACTACAGCAAATCAGAAAACATACAACAGCGAGGCAGAAAACATACAAGTTCTGCCCTTTCCGTTTTTTACAAAATTCGGTTGTGTGTTCTGGTTAATGTCGTTTTTTGGAATTTGCAATTGTGTTTGCGACTTGCTGTCGTGTTTTTTCCGACTTGCCATATTCGTTCTGTAGCTGTTTCCCCATCCCTGATCTTCCTCCTCAGCTCCCTCTACACAGCCTTCATCTCTTCCTTATTTCCGGATTTAAATGTCCTTTTTTGTAGTTGATGAGAGCCTTTATATCAGGATGTATCCAGGGTTTGTTCTGGGGAAAACACCGTACAGTCCTGGTGGGTACAGTGTTCTCCACACAGAAGTTAAATTCGTCCATTATACAGTGTGTAAGATTGTTAATGTACTTCCCACAGGCTTTAGTCGAAACTGTGTACAAGGGGTTTGTACACAGGCAGGGGATGAACAGTGTTATGATCAGATCTACTTAGGGGAGGGAATGGTGAGTTATATGTCTCCTTTTCCCACTACAGATGCGCTCAACGGCATTTAAGGGTGTCACGCTCAACAGTCGTCTGACGTTTAACCCATAGCGGTGAAACCTGTTCAAGATGGTCTGATCAGACATATTGGTTCCTCAAATGTCTCCAGTGGTGTAAGATATAGGTCCTCACATTCTGGTCACACTTTTAAATGACTACATAACTGGGGGCTTTAATTGTGAAGAATTTATCTGAAATGAAACATGTTTGTAACTGAATTAGTGGATCGGGACAAGCACGCCATTGGTTTAAGACACACCTTCAAGCAGGTAGCCCAGTTGTTGTGGTAATGCAAATCCCTGCCGTGCCAGGCTGCCATGCCGAGTTAAACCGAATAGAGCCAGGCCTGCGGATGTAATGTAAACGCGGCATTGGACTTCATTGGCACTATAATTTCCCTACTCCCTTTCTGGATACGGGCCAAAGCCATGTGGTGCTCTTGCTCAGTCAGCTTATATTGGTGGACCATGACTATTTCAAATGTCCACAATGGACCCTACCTTCTTATCCAGTGCCATTTACAGCCAAAAAGAAACATTTCTGCTCTAAAATGGCTTCCACTGTATGTCTGCGAGTTTGGAGTTTCACCCCTCATTTGAGTTATAGCTACAACTGAGCTGAAGCAGTTCCACAAACATACAAAACCATTTTTCATAACTCTGATTCCTGTAAAATGTGCACATGAATATGTCAAATAATAATGTGTATAAAACATGCGTTTCCCCCTCAGTCGGAGAGATTCTTTCCCAGTATGGGTGGTACATGCTGGTTTTGACGGTGTTGGTCTACCTCCTCATCCAGTACCTCAGCAAGAAGAGGTCCAGCCAGAGCCCACCCCCACAAACAGAACAAGGTCAGCATCAGTGCTTACCAATATCTGTTGATATACCTCGTGCAAATTTGCATAATGTCGAGGTCCAAGCACGATGTGGTCTTAAAGGATTTGGGGAAAAATGTATATTATTATTATTATTGTTATTATTATTATATTAAGTGTGTATGTCTTAGTAGAAATATTTGTATTGATATATTTGACTTCTGTGCAACAAGAAATGCATGTACTGTTGTGAGTAAATTATCCCTTATATGACAGAGAAGAGAAAAACTATAAACTGTTGAATTATTTAGTCGATTAAATTAATTGTGTCTGTCACCACTTTGGATAAGCTCAAACTAGACAGTAGTGGCATCTTTTGTGATACGCTCATGATTTTCTCCGAAAGATGCTGTGCTCGTGGCGAGAAAACAACTGGCCATGGAAGCAGCTCGGAAAAGGATGCAAGAGGAGCTTGATGCCAAAGCAGCCATCTTCAGAGAGCATCAGAGAGAGGTGCAGTAGTGAAATATAAATGGTTGACATATATAAGATTGAGTCACCATGATGTCAAACCTGAACTAAATGTGGATGTTTATTTTGTGAACAGCAAGAAGAAGAGAAGAGGAGGCAGAAAATAGAGATATGGGAGAGTATGCAACTGGGAAAGAGTTACAAGGGAGCTGCAAAAGCTTCTCGAGTGAGTTTAATCATGTATAAGTTTGTCTTTTTTACTTTAACCTTTACTTTAAGGCTTTTTTTTTTCATTATTATGAACACATTTTAAAATACAGTAATGGAACGTCATACATTTTGCAAAAATTCTGTGCTAAAGTAGTATTCCCATCATCTCATACTTTATATACTCCATTACATTTTGGAGGCAAATATTCTACTTCTTACTTAGTTACTTTGCAGATACTGCATCAGAGCAGTTTGACTTGTTCACTACTATATTCTGCAGTTACATCACCTTGCTTTGTACCCCTCCACTTAAGTATGATATAGAAATTGTATCAAAGGTTGTATGGGCTGTTAACCAGTGTGTATCACTGCAGGCAACTGAGGAAGCCAGCTCATCTCAAACTGTGCTCAAATCAAAGACAGACAAGAAGTCACTTCGCGGTTCAGGTATGTACAGTACACAGCTGAAACACAGCCAGCCCAGTTAGTTTTTCACAGTTAGTGCATATCATTTCTCCCTACTCTGACACAATCTTGCACTGATATTTAATAGAAAAATGGAAGCAGAAGTATGCATCTCTATGCACATTCATTTTTATCAGTGAATGAGTGATTGGGCTTAAACCCATTACATGGACTTGCCCACAGTCAACTTGCTGCATTCTGTTCTTTGTGTGTTTCAGACTACAATCCCCTGAACGGACAGGGAGGAGGAACCTGCTCCTGGAGACCAGGCAGGAGAGGGCCGTCATCTGGTGGATGAGGTTAAAGAAAGTCAGTGACATTGGTTTATGACCTTTGACCTCTGACATTCTGAGATGCTCACTGACTGACGGAACCAAGCTTACAATGTCATCAACGCCACACTTTATTACGATTATGTTTAACTTGCTCCATATTTGATGTCAATCAGTTAGCATCATTTATAGCATATACCTGATTTTCTGTTTGATTCTAATCTTTCTCGGCTGCTGCTTTGTTAAACCACAGATTATATGGCTAATGTAAGTCATGCTGTTTAGGGGTTTATATATTTTGGCATTGAAAGCTTGTAATGAAGCCACTTCTGTAAATGGTGTGTAACCAGCAGGTTTGGCTGATATTTCACAGTCAGTGTGTTTTGTTTTTTTTCTGATATATTATTTTGTGTTTGTCAGTGTGTACCACCCATAGCTTTAGAGTTGTTATGATAACAGCAGCTATAGCTGGTATCACAATAAATCATACATTCTGGTTAAATGGTTACAAACTTTTTAACCAATCAAAATGTATGTTTGTTCTGTTCCACACATTTTTTTGCAATAAAGACATGATCACCAGATGTATTTGTCCAGTCTGTAACTAGCATTGTTTTAATCAATGTTTACTAGCTATCAGTCTTCTTCTTCTTCTTCCCTGCCATTATTGGAGCGTTTTGAACATTAGCAATGTCAATGTCAACTGCGGATCAGTGGAATATTATGAAACCCCTGACAGGAGGCAGAGAAACACACAAAACAGGGACCCGCACTTGCTACATAGCATTACAAGTGGTCAGTATTCCAGGCTAAATTTTAATTACTGCCAATATGTTTTTGACTTGGCACCACTACAGTACAGTGTGGACTGAAATGATAAGGGCCTTCGTGTCTTGAAGAGTGGTCAGAAGTAGTAAGAAAATCTAATGAAGACCACTTTTTCACAGCAGACCTGAGACCAGGCCTTGTCGTGTAAGAGAGCTGGCTGAGACATCATAACATATTCACACAAAATTGGCTACAACAGAGTACTTGTACATGTAATACTTAAACATACTACACTGAACTTTAATTGGCTTTGAAAGTCTCTATGTAACACTGATGCCTCTGTATGATATAGATAAGCAAACAAGACTATCAGCAAGAAGATTGGCTACGTTTGTATCATTATGGTCATTCTAACTATAAAATAAAAAAAATGAAATCATAGTGTAGTGCTGAGGATGAATAGAGGAGGGTCAGCCTGAGGAAAGAAGCTGCCCCACAATGGTGGCATGACACTAAAACATGGTTTACTGTCTTCCACCATTGTCATATTACAGTTATTAAGCTTCCATAGCCACATACATATGTGTTAGGTCATCACTGTAAATGTTACTGTGTTCATAAAAGAAAAATAGTAACGAGTTGCTTCTTTCTTTCACCTGCTTTCAGAGCAAATGCACTGGTTAGCCAGATCAAGGTTTTTAAGGGGTTGGTGCTCATCCCTTTAAAGCCAAAGGATGAGTGAAGTAGCACAGTTACTATACCAGGAGTAAAAGAAGAACAGAGAAGCTGAATGTAGGCATTGTTACAAAAACCATATTTATTTACAAGTCAAATAAATAATTTTTCAAAAAAAAAAAAAGGCTGGCATAAACAATCACAGGGGATTGGCTGGAGCCGACATAGACTGCTTAAGTGCTGAGGGGCAAGGAGCATGGCTAGTGTCTTCTTCTCTCTGGTGGAGTAGTTCGGCTGGTGGTGTTTAAACTTAAAGGAAAAAAACACATGGTTGGCTCAAACCGCTGTTGCCACCCTGCAACCGCACAGCACCTGTCCTGATGCACTGGCATCAACCTCAAGATTAAACAGAAGGGATTTAGCCACTTCGAAAGCACAGTGATACAACTCACTCCACGCAAAAAAGGTAAGCGGGACTGCACAACCGGGGAACCATAACAAAGAAGTAACTACAAAAACATTGTTAATTCATGCCTAGAAAACATCCATGTTCACATTGGAACTTGAATGGGACAGCACGTGACATCACTGCCTGTACCTTAGCATCCACCAGACAGACTTGACCGTGGCCCGCCTGCTTCTATAAATTAGTGACAGCAGCTTTACTGAACTCACACTTGGCAAGGTTTAACGTCAGTGATGCCTTGGACACATACTCTGTCCACAAGTGAGAATAAACAACTACATCATCTAAACACAGATTACAGTTTGATACACTTAGTGTTGGGAGATGTGCCAGACGTTGGAAGGTAGCAGGCGCGTTCCTTAGGCCAAAAGCCATCACATCATACTGCAGGAAGTGGTCAGGGGTGATAAATGCTGAGATATCAGACACTCTGGGTGTTAGTTCTGACAGGAGGAGAGGAATTGCATTTCGCTCCCAATGCAGGGAGCAGACTGCAATTCCTCCTCTCTGCCTTCATACCGGGCCAAACAAAATGCTTAAGGACATGATTATACGTCTTGGTAACGCCTAAATGACCAGACCACAGGTTTTCATGTGCTAGCGCTAGCACATACTGTACACATAGTACTGTCTACACTCACCAAGAACTTCCATTTGGCACACTGTAGTCAAGTCCTCATCACTACCACCTGGTTTTGAAACCCACTTGCGCATCAACATGCCGCTGTCAACAAAAAATGACTGTTTTTCACCACACTCATCAGTGTTCTTCTAAGTTAAACACTTAGCTAAGGATGAGTCACCTTTCTGAGCACTGAACAGAGGTTTTCGAGTCAGCGGCATGGGGTCTGCAAGAGCAGATAGCTCATTTTCTGGCTCCTTGGCCAATCACCAGCAGGGGGCAACCTATCCTCCGCCAGGACGGAGGCAAGGAATGAGTCACACAAATTGACATTTTGGGTCAGCATAAGAGACTGCTCTGAGTCAGAACATTGGCCAAAAACAATGTTTAGCTAGGTTATCATGCTCAGACTCTGCAAACTCTGAAACAGGAAAAACTTAACCACCAGCAATGTCATCCCCCATAATGAAGTAAACACCATTGATGGGAAAACAAGCACCAACTGGAAAGAGACCAGTTAACAGCTTACACTTAATGTGGACGACATGGGGAGGTGCAGATACAAACCCCATTTTAATACTTCTCACCACTGCACTCACATCACAGGCAGAGTCAGCTAGCATACGCAGTACACCAGAAAGGATGAGGGACTGTGAGCTAGCTGTGTCTGACAGCACCGTGACCGGATGCTGGTCCTCGGTTTTACCTGTTAGAGAGAGAAAACCCAAGCTCACCTGAGGCATCAGACAGATCCACCAGTGACACAGTCTTAATTAGCCCAACACCTTTTGGCCAACTTAAAACTGACTGAGACTCACTCCTGCAACTAGAGGTGAAAAAAATCCCACTTGATCTGCTAAATAAGTGGCCTGCTGCAGAGTGTCTACCTTCTGCTCATTCAGATAAACCACATTACACTCAAATAAACAGTTAGGTTCCTCAGGCAGCATTAATTCACGCACACAAGTGAAATATGACTCAAATTCACACTTATGAAACGCGGGGACCCAATAAATATTTATACTCACATCAAATGTGGAGGAATCAGAAGACTGAGCGCTGACAGGAGAGCAGACTGTGGCCTTCTGCAGCTCTAGCTGGCGCGTCTTAATGGCAGTCTTTGTCTCCAACCTTTTAAGCTCCAACTCCCTCCAGAGCTGAAACTGCCATTCCTCCTTCCTCTTCTGAGTTTCTAGCTGCGGGCGAGCTATCCAGAGCTTTAACTGAGCATATACCTTTGAGCCAAGAGACAACTCGATAGAGAGTGGCTTGAACTGAGGCAGCGTAAATGACTTAATCTCCGGCCCAGTTTCTCCTACACCATAAGTAGGATCAACAGGCCATGGGCCCAGCCACCTCTTCCACTTGAGGAACAGAGCGGCTGGCGACCAAGATTCAGACACAGGGTTGGTAAACACCCCTTTACTAACTAACCCAGTAAAAACAACAATTTTAATGGCCAGCTATTTCAAACTAATCACACTTCCTACGCAGCTCAAACTGACCCAAAGTAGCATTACCCACAATCTCATCTAAGACCAATGTCAGAAAACACCAAAACAAACCTTGGGATTTAGTGTGTAAGCCTAAACCAGCTGTCGAGTTTAGGCTAACACACTGAAGCCCAATCACTCAACACTACCCCTGACTGGTGAGCAAAACACATCACAATCACCTACAGGGAGCGCACCTGATAAAACACTGATGACCGATGCTGCATACAATTATTTATAAGAACGAACTGCCTATCAAAAACTTTACCTGTTTATCTTCTGGAGTGTGCCGGGCTTAAGGCGATTTGAAAGGCGGCCAAGGCCCTGAAACGCCTACCCCCAACAAGGAAATTTGACTGTTGACTGTTGCAAATTCCAGTCTATGAGTAGCATTTCAGTGTCCACTATTGCACTTATATTTTTTCAAATTGTGTGAACTTTGTAATAAATGTCAGTGACATAAAAGGCTTTTTGTGTTGACAACTACTGAAATGAAAAATTCCAGCCGGCTGGAAAGGCTTTTGTGCTAGATTTACTCAAATGTAGGTTGCACTGGTTGTTCAGTATGCCTGCTTACACAGACCTGTCTTTGATACACCAATAGAACGAGCTGTTTTCAGAATTTAAATTGACGTATGCCTATAAAAATGTGTATAATTATTGTGTAAAAACATAATGCAGCAATGAAACCGAGGAATGGTGAATATATGGGTAAATAATTACATCTTTAGTCTGTCCTTATAATTGTAACAACTTGCAATCCTGAATTTGCAAAGAAACAAATGAAATATATCTAATGAATAACAAAAAGGCTTTGCACTAAACATTGAGAAGTGGGGAAATACTGCCCCCCATTTGTTTATAGCTCCCTTAAATAGTGTGAATCCACTGGCAAGAGGCACACAAGGACAAAAAGGATTACCATAATTTGTCAAATATTCCCCACGATAATTTTAGATTACTGATAGTTTGTTTCCTGTGCCTGTGGTTTGTAGCCTGGAAAATTAAGTCAGTATATAAAATCCTGTATATGGTCAGAAGGGCTATACTAGTTTATAGCTGTGCATGCTTTGCCAGTAGCAGATGTGGCTATTCTGTTTTCAGTGACTCAAATACGGACTGGTGATAATTGATTAGTGAGATCCTCTGGAAGGTCTGAAAGATTTTTTGGTTTGTAGTGTATAAAGAAACATTAGACAAACTTGGTAAACTGAAAGACAGAACCAACACAATACAGGTTTCACCGGACACCAAGGGATTATTGTAGATAACAACATCCACGCGAGGGCGCTCGAGACCACAGAGCTAGCAGAGAGCAACGCCAGATAGTGTGGAAGCTGAGCACTTGGATTTTTTTGTTGTGGTTCCTTTTTTTGTCATGTTGCCCAAAATTAGACATGTGTTGTGGCTAAACAAATGAACAACAATCAAAGTATGTACATTAAATAATAAAGGACGAAATATGCCACTCGTGTTCGCAATGCATTTCCTCTAAAGTTACACGTTCATTATTAGTTTTTGTACTGGACTTGTCTCTAGGTTTTTTCATTTTTTTCCGTCAAGTCTAGGTTTTATTTCTAATTTCTGCCGTCGAGTTTAGCGTTCAGGGCGCTACTCATGTCATGCAGAGATGATCAAATCTGGTGAAACATTTATTATAAGTAATACTAATAAAATATAACAGTAATTAGATAAATTATTGACGCTTATAGCTATTGTTGTCGTTGTTATTGTAGGCTATGAGTGTTGTCATTGTAAAAGTTAGATTTATTTTATTTATTTTATCTGATTTTACAGATGGATTTAGTGGTCCTCTGAAGGGGGATTTTCCCTATCGCTAGAACGCAGCATCGTCAAATCGAGTGGATTTGCGAATCGTCCTTAGTAAAAAGTACAAGAAGTCAACTACGACTCCCATGGTGAATTTCGGCAACAAACATCCAATCAGAGAACGTAAAATTGCCACATGCGCTGGTTATGCTGTTGAGATAAGTGATTTTATAATTTGTAGTGTAAATCAATTCACTTTTAATTTTGAGGTTCTTGACATTTGAATTGTGGCGCCGTGTTTGCCACAGTTGCATCAACTGCGTCAACAAAGGGATTTAAATTCACTAACGCCTAACCTGACCTGTTCCTCTGTATTCTTCCCCATGGCAACGCCAGCTGGGGCTCATGGACATTGTAGTGTTTAGAGCCATTCGCTGTGCGAAAATGACGACAAACCTATGGTTTCACAAAAAACAAAGTCGAAAAAATTGAAACGGGAGTTCTATCGTTAATTATAGGTTCGTAACATTATTTCAGAGAGCCCCGGATCTCTTTATCTCTTTTGAGGACACTGATGACAAATGCAAGTTAAATCCGAATACAGAACGAAAAAAAAAAGAAAAAAAGGAAAAGAAAATCACTTCCGGAACCAACGAACCCTCCCACTTCACAAGAAATTCATCCAGCCACAGGCTACGGAAATTCCGTTGGGTCAATCCACTGTTAAACCTTTCGCCATCAGTGATCAGTACGATATTCTTCCAATGGCGAGATAATGATGAAAACGGGGCCGCTAGTCAAGGCAAAGAAAAGAACTACTGCATTTGTCGATCGGCGTTGAAGTTTGCCGATGGTCGATAGCGACGGACAGCTTGATGATCAGAGGGACAGCTGAAGAGAAGTGTTCAGGTGGTGGCTTCAAGGAGACTGCTGTGATGCTACGTAGGCAACTGGAAGAAAAGGGCTTCTCTACCATGAGGGAGTGTGTGTGAGCCCGGTTTTCTGGAGACACAAGAGCGCTACCAATCCGCTTTTGGTAGTTTTTAATTTATGTTTTTTATTTTGTGAATTGTTTGCTTTTACAGATACGTTGTTTTAGGACACAGTGCGGATACAAAGCGGACTGGTGAACTTTTGGGGAATGGCAGGTCGAAGCCGAAGAGCATGGTTTAGTGTTCTGCTGGGACTGGTTGTCGGGTTCACGCTGGCTTCCAGACTCATTTTACCCAAGGCGACCGAGTTGAAGAAAGCCGGTCAAAAACGAAAAGCGAACCCTGCCGGTTGTGGCTTGAACGGAGGACTGAGAACGGAATACGGCGGAGTACAATGGCCACCGCAAGATAACGGTTCACCGGCGACCGAAAAACCAGGCTCCAGGACCAAGAATTTCCTCTTCGTTGGTGTCATGACTGCCCAGAAGTACCTGGACAGCCGAGCCGTTGCGGCACACAGGTAGCGTTATGTGATGTGTCAGAGAAAAATGCTGCTTCTCCTCTCAGTTACCCATTGAGCTTTCGGTCTTTTAACACATAACAGTCGAAGCTCAATGGGTGACTGTGATGTACGTGTTACTGGGCCGTTACCTTCCATATAACTTATATGGAAGGTAACGGCCCAATAATATCACTTTAAATCTGTAGCACTTTAATGTGGCCTTCTTTATCAGTTTACCTGGACGGACAGGGACCGAGATTGAGATACGATTTTGGCGTACAGGCCTTTACATACAGTAACGTTACATTTACCAGGTAGCGTTCTAGCAGCAGTTGTTGCTACTCAGTGTCAGCGGTCCACACTGATTAATAGCACTCTACAGTATAGTTTCAAAGCAAATGCATAAGGAAATGCCAAAAATGCACCTAAATAGATGCTGCGTCATAAGTGGCAGAACTGAAATACTGACATAACTACAACAGCCCTTCGGTTCTTTACAATGAAGTTGTGCTATAGCAGGGAATGCAAGACTGTTATTAACAGCTTAAAATCCCCCCTGCTTGTCCTCTTAAGTAGCTACTTTCAGGTGGGTAAAATCATGCTGCTCTGCTCCTTCTGACACTATCAGAAATATTTTCTGTCATATTGTGGTTATACTTACTGAAGCTATGGTGTTAACACTTAGCGAAACCCAAGATTAGATGTGTGTTTTTATGGCTGCACCATGCCATCAGATGGACATTTTCTACACTGCTGCATCATTTCAGAAGAACTTCTCCAAACTTCAGGCTTATAGATTTGGTATCTTTGGAAACTTTGAGATTTGGCTTCACCCAACAGTTATATCATTGTCAGTTAGTCTGATTATATCTTCCAAAGTGATCAATAAATGACTAAACCTAAGAATTATAGAACAATTTAGAAATGCCATTCCCAGAGGCGATGCCTTCAAATGTCTTACTCTGGCCAACAAGCAATGTTTGCTAATCTTGTTTGAAAAATGATTTCTCAATTATCTTAACAGTTGACAGTTAATTATCTCCTGACTGACTAATTGATTCAGTACCAATTTAGGCTACTTTCATTCCAATTAAAGCTGTGTGGGTTTGATCACTGCTGCAAAGAATGAGTTTGTACTGACTGAGGCAGTTCAGTAGGGCTCAAGAGGATATTATTATTTAGCTTGGTGTCTCATCTGTTCCAGTGGCTAAAACGCAATACTGTATTTTCGAGGGGTTCTAGTCCCGCAAGAAGACTATAAGGCAACCAGACAGTATGCCAGACCAGGGCTTCTCAAACCTTTTCATTTCAACAACCACATGAAAAAAATCACATCAGAGTTCTGACTGAGAGCTGGCATTTCCTCACTGTACTACACACAGAGTCATACTGGGTCAATCATGTTTCTGTGGGGACATCAAAAACATTTCTATTGAACATGTCCTGCGACCTCAGACAGAAGCTCATGACACTCATGTAGTCATCAAATCCTGCACGGGTGATATATGTTCAAGCCAACCTCGAACAGCTGGTATGTATGTCCGCACTTTATGAAGTGTGTTCTGACGTGCCACTAAAATATTCTTCCCTACGTCCTAAGGCTCTGATGCTAACAGTTGATGTTTGTAAGGTAGATTGTTGTGCTGTGAAGGCCTTCTCCACTCTCTAGGTTCAGTGAGGACACATTTAGACTGCAAAGTATTTGACAGCGTATTCATCAGCAGTAGGATGACATATTTATTCTTTTGAAACAGATCAATGTTAAAGGACCTATTTATAATTTCCAGCCAGCTGCTTCAAACGAATGGGGGTAGTATTTCCCCTCTTTTCAATATTTAGTTCAGACCATTTTTGTCATTGTATCTTATATATTTCACAAGTTTCTATTTGTTTCATTATTGCAAGTTATTAACATTGTAAAGACCGAAATAATTACTACTATCTATATACTTATTTACCTATTCACCATTGCTCAGTTGTGTTTTTTTGTCACAGGTTTTGGTGGTATACATTGATACTAATTCTGAGAACAGCTCATTCTATTAGTGTAACAAATTCCGGTCTGTGTCAGCAAGCATACTAAACAACCCTTGTAATCCACATTTGAGTAAACCTGGTACAAAAGCCTTTCCAGCCGGTTGGAATGTTCCATTTCAGTTATATGTCAACACAAAAAGCCTTTCATGTTTTGCCATTTATTGCAAAGTTTACAAAATTG
This sequence comes from Sparus aurata, assembly GCF_900880675.1. Taxonomy (NCBI): domain Eukaryota; kingdom Metazoa; phylum Chordata; class Actinopteri; order Spariformes; family Sparidae; genus Sparus; species Sparus aurata. The sequence goes on from NC_044190.1 coordinate 14,283,027, forward strand.
ACAAAAATGTCAGTGGAATAGTTGATACTAAAATGCCACTCCTTTTTAGTGGGAAAAAACTAGCAGTGGTTTGGAGTAAATGAAGGCTAATTGCTGCAACAGTCAAAACCATATATAGAATACAAAAATTACATTAAAATTATAAGCAGATACTATAACAAATACCATAATAAGTATGTTTTAGACTCAAAGCTATACAGTTTTGTGCAAACCTCTTCATCATGGGATGTGCAAAAGTTCACAGTATAAAGAATATGATGTCCGCTGATGTGATGTATAGACACAGATGTGCACTGGGGGGGTCTTATTGATGAGACCAGCTGCAGATGAGAATAATACAGTTTAAACTCTGTAGTATTTTGAATGTTTTTTTAAAGCCTCCTGTAAATGATATCTTGCATTTAGTAGGATCTTGAATTTTAACATTATAGACTTTAGGGATTTATTCTTTATTTCGCTCAGATGATGTCAATACTCATGAAACGCACACCATAGTGCCATCAGCCCTCTTTCAGGAAGAAAGTAAGGAACAGTTGTGCATAACTTTATGAAACGATTTTATATTGTCACATAATGGAAACATGGACTGTAGAGAAAAAAGGTGTTTATCGGACAGTCGCATAGTTTTCACAGGACACTGGTTACATAGTCTAAGGAAGTGTGTCTGATGCAGCAGGATCTTCCAGCTGTGCAGGCCCTGGTCATTTCTCCTTGAGGGTAGAAGTAAGATCTGCTCCTTGTTCTTTCCTGATGCAAGAATTTCATGATTTACTATCTGTACACAATATTTGACAGTGTCATTGCTGCAGTTAGACATGCGTAATAAACCTTGTAATGTCCTCAAAAATGTATAGTTAAGTTACATACAGGCTCATAAACGTAATGCCAAATTGTTACAATATGATGAATTGAACGATAATAGTCTGTCAACTTCTGGGTCCATATATCACAATTTAAAGTGGCTATGACAGCAGAGCAAGAATCCAGTCGGTCAAAATAAGACTGCTATCGTATGATCTTTTTGTGCTGTGTTTGTCTGTACATTTACACTATATCACCTGCTATGTCACATCACAACTGTTTCAGTTTATGTTGTCTGTTACACTAAAGATATGGTTTTGATATGGTCCAAGGAAACATTGCGATTTCATCCTTTTACTCCCACAGCTGTCTCCAGCATGGGAAAGCCCCAGCAAAATGTACTCTTGTCTAGCTTTTCTTTTTTTACCTTGCTTCTTTTTTCTGCCGTGGATGTGGTTTCTTTTCAGGGGCTGTTTTTTGAGATAATGATAAAAGTGATACAATTATTTTTCTGGACCTTCTGCTTCTATGAGTTTACTTAAAAAACTGAGGCTGTAAAATTGTATGTGGTATTCCCATGGACCTTTTAACTAGTGGACACAGCCCTCGAGGCGAAGCCCCGTTCATTCCTATGAAAGCTGCTCAGTGACGCATGAAGCAAGAAACGCTCAACCTTTGGGTAGCTTCCACATTGTGTGACCCATAGAGTGTGTGTGCACTAGAGACTTCCGCCAACCGAGACGGCTAACCTCCTGTTTAGCACCCGGCAACTTGAATGAGGATAAAATTATTTAATCGTGTGGCTCATCTAACTTTCCTAATGATATTGGTCTGTATAGCTCAAATTATGACAGTTCAATTAGTTATTTCGGTGACGCTCCCAAAAAATGCATCCACCGTTTTACAGCCCCTTCTATCATCATGTTGGCTTTTGGGAAAAAGTCTTTGTGGCCCGCAGTGCATTAGGTGATGATGCAATTACACAGTTTGGCCACCAAAAATTGAAAAATCAGAGACTGGTGCTCCTGCTGGGGCCTTGAGTAGTTCCCTCTAGCCGGCTGAACTTCTTCATCCTCTCCTTGGGCACACAGGAGGCTACAGTGACTCACCATCGCCTCTTAGGCCAGGAGGTATTATAACAGAATTTATAACAGGATGGACAGCTCGTCCTAGCTGCTTCTGACTGCTTAGCAGTGGATTTATCTGCAATGCAATATACCTAGACATCTTGGACATAATGCCAGAACTTCTTTACTCGCTGTTCATCAGGTTAGTTTTAAACTTAAATCATGTTGAGATCTGACAAAAATTCTCCTTTTAAACCAAAGTATTCTTTTAATTACACCAGATTCAAATGACCTTATCTGGAATTAATTCTTCTTGTAACATCACCTTTCAAGGGCAAATAGGACATATTGCAATATGGGCTGCAGCAATATACTGTTTTGATTGTATAACGTGGTATGAAATTTGACATCATACCTTTGTACATTTGCTTATCTATAGTATTGAATTCTGTTGCACTGGAACACAAATTGTCACAAACCTGGAATTTGTATTTATAGCAGTGGCGCTGTGTTCAGAAGCTAAGAGGGGCTCCAAATTGCACAAAATGCCAATTTCTACATAATGTTGCTTTAAAAAAAGATGTGAAGATCGCATACTGTTACAACCCTAGTTGCTATCAGGAGTGGGGCAATCAGGCCAGAAATGAATATCAGGATTTATTTAATCACAATTGTTATCCACAATCTAAATCCCTTTTTTCCCTTGAATTTGAAATGGTTTTGTAGACTGTAGAAGTTGGGCTATGTAGACTATAGCCGGACTTGACAGAGCCCACGAATTTCTCGTTTTACACCATTAAAACACAACATTGCATTAAAGAAAGTTTTTCCTCATCAACTTATATCTTAGCTATATCTCATGTTGCATTATTTACAATACTTAACCAAAGAAGAGCCACATTAAATAATTAATCCAATCACCATAGCCAATCTAGTTGGCTACATCACTTGCTTGGTTTGTTCTTGTAGTGTGGATTTGCTTGTCAATGAGGTTATGTGAAGTTGGAAACCAAAATGAGAGGACATCAAATGCCACAACATGGTATTTCACCAGAAAAAAATTATTGTGAACACCATAAGGATCTATAAAAATCCATAATTGTCAGATCACCCCCCCTTTCTTGCAGTCTTTGCTGCAATTGTAAATGCACTGAATAAAGCCAATTCTCTGTTGGGTCACCAGCATATGTAACAAATTATAGTAATGAATAACCAACCAGCTGGATACTTGATTCTCTGTTTTTCTTATGTGAAAGATTCCCTCTACTTTTGGTGGTACTTTAGTTGCGGGACCATCACACAACCAACCATTTTTCAACCCAGAGTCCAAACATTTCCCGTAATTTACAGTCAGGCTTAGAGAAGCCACACTTGTAACTTATAAATGAGAATCTTCCCACCTTTCTGCAGCTTCTCCCTGTGCTTACACATAGTCCAACTGGACAATTAATGTTCTCCTGCCTTCCCCCAGCTTTGATCATCAAAGGTTTTTATGCCTTAAAGATTGTTCCAGTGGACTGTGGTCACCTTTTTCTTATCTGTTCATTGGCTGACTGAGTGGCTGAACCTCCCACTGGAAACATCTTCTTCAAGTTGTTTTACTCACTGAGAATCTTTGTGTTGCTTTTTGTCTGTGCCTTCTGTGGTGTATTTATGTCAGCATAGAATAAGGAAGATAATCAAATTTTCCACAAATGGAAGCTGGACCTTTACTTTGCATTACACTCCCTCACCCCTGCCTGTTTTAGCCTGCATTTTTGAGTTTCCCTTTTTCCATGCATGTGACAGAAACATGCATCCATGTATTCACGAACCCAATGTCGTATAAAAATACCATCATTCGTGTCCATGTCTGCATCGATTTTAATGGCATTTCTTGCCCTTTGATCAGTACAGCTGTACAAAGCAACTGCGTGACTTACTACACTTGCACATTACTGAGATGCATATTTTCATGCTCTTTCCTTAGACTTAAGTGCATGACTACAGTCATTTTGTATCAAGATGTGAATGCCACAGAAGTACACTGGTGGAGTCTGTCCAATATGGTGCTGACAGGACTGCAGCTCCTGCTGAGTGGCTGCTTTAATGGCGCAGCCTGTGAGGCAAGAGGTTTCACTCCTCCTCGGCTTATGGAGAGATGATAATTTAGCATGTACACAGCTTTTTTAGTGAAAAATATGTATTTGTCTTGTGTTTCAAACCAGCAGATACCATATACCACAGTTAAGGATTTATAATCTTGTGTCAGGAAAGCGCTTTGTGAATTGATTGAAGGTGCAAGGAGAAAGAAATAAAGATTTTATCCAGAGTATACATTCACTGTAGACAACATGTTCATAGTAGATATTATGTTAAATTGTAGGTATGCATAGTATATGTTGGGTTAAATATATTGATTATATATTTGGATTTGGTGAAACTAAACCCTCTAAATAAACCCAACAATATACCTCCAATTTGCTCATATTGACTTAACAAGTCAACACGCTGATGGTGATGGTGTCTGTATGCACCTTAAAGTTGGTTTGCTGTCTGCCAATTAACACAGAAAAAGAAAAAGAAGATTTGTAAGACATATTCCGCAACCGTCCTGAGATGAGGGAGAAAGTCTCTTATCTTTAATAAAACAAAACTTATCAGAGCTAAGGGGTAGTAAATGCTCACTACATCTTATCCTTTCATACCCCAGGTGTGCATAAACTACAGCTTAGGAACTTCTTTTTAAAATACAGAAATATTATTGTTTGTTGTTTTATTGGCTGAAAAAAAGCCATATCATGCACCTCTATAAATCTCCATCGTTATGTGGGTGGCATTAGCTCTGGAGGTAGAGTGGGTCATCTAGTAATCAGATAGTTGCTGCTTCAAATCCCTGGCTCCCCTGTCTGTATGTCGACATGGGCTTGGGCAAGACACTGAACCCCGAATTGCTCTTGATGAGCAGTTGGAACCTTACATGGCCGCCTTAGCCATCAGTGTATGAGTGGGTGAATATGTGAATATGGACAAGATTCTGCAACTGTTTGATTTTGGGCTGTTATTTTAAGCTTATTAAGATTCATACATGATATAGATAATCCTAATGTGTGTGTATATGTGTGTGTGTTTACAGGACGTGGGCTCAGACAATTCCAGGTCGAGTGGAGTTCTTCTCCAGTGAGGGCTCTAACACTGGCATACCTATTCCCATAGTGGCTCTGAGGAATGTGGATGACTCATACCCACCCCAGAAGAAGTCCTTCATGATGCTGAAGTATATGCATGACCATTACCTGGACAAGTACGAGTGGTTTATGAGGGCTGACGATGATGTCTACATCAAGAGTGAAAGGCTGGAGAGCTTTCTGCGCAGTCTCAACAGTAGTGAAGCCATCTTCCTGGGTCAAACAGGCATGGGGGCCCGGGACGAGCTAGGGAAACTGGCCCTGGAGCCTGGGGAGAACTTTTGCATGGGGGGGCCAGGGGTCATCATGAGCCGTGAGGTCCTCAAGAGGATGGTTCCCCACATCCGCGAGTGTCTACAGGAGATGTACACCACCCATGAGGATGTGGAGGTGGGCCGTTGTGTCAGAAGGTTTGCGGGGGTCCAGTGCGTCTGGTCCTATGAGGTAAGATAGTAAGATAGATAGTAATTTTGGTGTTCATATAATTATTATTTTTTTAATCATTGACACACACATTTCAGGACATGGAATCCAGCTAAATGTAGACTTTGAGGATCCTAATATAGAAAATGCTAGAGTATTGAGTTGAGTTTGTCTTCAACAAACTGGGAAGTGGAGATGAAGGAGAATTACACTGCGTGAGGTTAAAGGGACAGGTGTATGTCGGTTTTCTAAAAACAATTGAAAGTTAGCTATTGTGGCAGTGAGAAGAGCAGCAGCGTCTGTGGAGGCTATTAAGACTCTTAATAATTCAAAAGAGATGTTCTCAGAGTCAACATTCAGTCAAATCTTCGCGCACATATTAGAAACGAATATTTTAAGATTTTGAATGACTTGCATAGTATTATCTTCTGCACCCTATGGGGTATCCAGTTGGATGTGCTCCTAAAACTTCCAAATGAAGGCACCTAGGAGGATCCTAGTCAGATACATCAACCATGTTGGCTGACTTCCTTTGGGAAGTAGCAACTTTACTTACTATATGCTATCTGGCCTGCTATCAGCCACTCTGTAGAGAAGGACTGTTAGCTGGGAGATTCACTGAAGATTATCCATTGATATTTCCAAAGCAGTATAGCTTGCACTTGTAACAGCCCTGTGCTACCTTGTGAGGATGCTTTCCACTTGCACACAGAATTCTTATTCTTTTGGTCACTAACTCAAGCTCATGACCATAGGTAGGTTGAAGTGTAGATCTACTGGTAATTCAAATGCTGTGCCCTCTGGCTCAGCTTCGTCTTCATCATGATGGTCCCATAAAACGCCCCCATTATTACTGATGCCACACCAAAATGGCTGTCAATCTCACATATACTCTCACTTGTGAACAAGACCCCCGATGAGCACCGCCCACTGTTCTCCAGCAGAGAAGCATTGTGAATAAATCTGTTCAGAAATCTTTTGAAAAAGACTTATAATGCTAGGACATCCAACTTGGGCCTTGTATTTTAGTGTTATACATTTTGTAAGCCTGTTTTTCAAGCCTGTTTTTCGAGACGAGGTGTGTTTCAGTAAACATCAGATAATGAATTCCATCAAAGTAAAGAAACACAGGTACTGTAGATGACTATTTCCTATTCAGAACCCCACTCTGTGTTGGGGATTTCAAGATGCTTACAATCAATACAATAACTGCCACATCATGTTCTTGTAAATGACAAGTTCCCTCGACATGATCAAAGTCATTTGTCTGTGGCTGCTCACTACATGTTGCGTAATTCAACACCACCACATGGTCCACACTTGAAAATGAAACACTTTGAAAGTGCCAACAAACGTAAGCATTAGAAGCTTCAGAATTGCTGGTTTATTGGCTGTTAATTGTGACGTGTTATTAATCAGATATTGTTGTGGACTGGACATTGTGTAAAAGGATGTTGCATCAGAGCCAATGTAGCACATTTTTACGTCAAATTCGTATTTGGCTGTTACTGAAGCCCAATGGTTTGATGACCAAGGGAATCGTCAAACTCTCTTTAGCAGAAGCTCTTAACAGAAATTCAGCTGCGATGAATGAGATTGTCTATCCAATACATTTATATTTATGAAGAATTCTTGCTATTACATTAGAGCCCTGAGAAGCCTCGTAGGTACACTTGGTGATCTTTGGACCAACTTGAAGAGATTTGTGATTGACACCATGAGTCCATGGTGGTTGGACCTCGGGCCTGCAGGGGTGTCCAGGGGCATGTTTCTCAAATAACATTTTTGCAATTTTTTAAATCATTTTATGATACTACATTAATTTGTATATCTTATGTAGCCAGCCAGTAAAAGGGTCCCATGTAAACCTGTAATGATCAAGTTTGTCTAATGTCAATCTCTCATATGCAGCCAATTGTACAATTGTTCTGGTCCATTTTTCACAAGGGGAAATGCCAAGATAATCCACCTTTTCTAAAAAGGGGACAGGTCAGAGTCCTGAAGCTCAGTGGTTGAGCCCAGAATAGACAGTTTTGCAGAAACTTGGAACTTTTTATTCAGGACTTTATAGATAATTGGTTGTATATTGTTATTGCTGTGCATGACCATACATGTGTAGAATCAAAGCAGTGCTCCAACCACATCTCCAAGAAGACTCCACTGGTATCAAGTTCCAATTAGAGAGTTGTTGCGGTGACACAATAATGAATATGAAAAACACATTTTAAAAAGATAGCTAATCTTGATATTTAATTTCAATTAATTTAAATAACCATACAATGCTCGCTTGCGATGCTTGACAATTTGAAAAAAACAACAACAAATCAATAAAAGTGCCTTGCTAAAATTAGAAAAACATTTATAGGTTGAATGTTACATGATTAATTAAAACATTTCAATATTCAAATCAGAAAATTGCAACTTTCATTCTGGCCTCACTCCACTTAATCCCTTGCTTCTCTTCTCCGGTTTGTCCTTTTTGCCTTTCTTTTCTCTGCTAATGGCTTCTGAAATGTACATGAATTTCAGTGTTTTGGGTTCAGAAAATATTTATATATTTAATTTAATTAAAATTGTATTGAAAATATATTGTAGCCTGCATGGAGGACAAAAAATAGCAATGACTAGCTAGCTAGAACATTTATTACTGTGATAATATTCTCTAAGTAGCTAGCTAGCTAAAACACAGCTAGCACGCTTGTCATAAGTTATTTTCAGCAACTAGCTCCCATATTAGAAAGATTTTATACATTTTTTTGGCAAGATCGGACACTATCAGAATTAGTATAGAATTGATTCATAGTAATTCTGATACACAATAACACCCCATTTCAAATATATTAGAATTATTCATCAATATGACTGCATCAAATTATACGCTGCAGTTTGGTGAAAATGTCTCACTGGCTTTTAACAGTTCTTAGTAATGTGCAAATGGACAGGTAAAAAATTGATACTTCCAATCCCAACTGTTTTTGTTCCAGGATTGAGTGTCATATTGATTAATGGATCAATTTGATATACTATATATGCTATCACAACAAGGTCACAATAGGAAGTAACTATACTATCACTACAGTTTCGGATCCAAAAGCAAATCAGTGGTTTTGCACATCACTACTGTTTTTTCCCCGCTGACCAAGTATGTGTCTTTTGAGTGAAGTAATGTCTCTGTAAACGTATAATGACCAATAGTAGGTCATCATTGGGTCATAGGGATCCTTGCTTTTCTGTGTGGGCTTTGGCCTGGCCACTGATCTGACTCAGTTTACAGAATACCATTCCATTGGCTCCCACACTTTGTCCTGCCTGCACAGTTGTGTGATGTTTACACTAAAATGATTTGTTTTGTTTTGATAGTGACACATGGCTGTGTTATTTTCCACATTGCTTGATTGTTTACACATAAATCACTTAAAGCATACACTACTCAGAGAGCTTAGGCACGCAAATACAAACACCAATATTGAATAAAAAGGAAAATCCACTTATAATATCACTCAAGGGTAATAACCTAAGCTGGCATGTGTTCATTTAAAAGAGTAAAGTGAGTATGCTGTGAGGTGTAACTGTAGTTCATTGCTTTAATTCAGCAGGCAGCTGAACTGGTTGCCTTAACTCTGCAGGACAGAATGGAATTCAGTCATTTAGGAGACGTGCCATGGTTGTTACTTACTTTATAGTCAAAGGTTATTAAGACAACCCTGCTCACCAAATGAGTCCACCACAGCAGCCCAATGCTGGGACAGAAGTATGAAAGAAATGCGGCAGCCCCGTCATCAGAGGAGAGTGTGTTTCTGTGAGTGCTCACCCTGTTGTCTAACATGTCTTGGCATGGCCTTATGCAAATTACATAAGGTAATAGAGCAATGCTGCACAATTCACCTTCTTTTATTGCTCTATTCAAACTGATGTTGTCACGTCCTCTCTGGCAGATTTTTTTATTTAATCAGAATAGTTGACAAGGAAGAGTTGAGAGCATGGTTTTGGACTGTGTTTTATCCAGGACAAAGTCACCGCACCTGCCTCTAATAAAGATATTCTCAGCTTGTTAGCTGACAAAGGCTAGACAACGTGTAAAACATCTGTGTGGAAAATTTACATTAAAAAAATTGGAAATTGACTTCTTTTGACCTTTTTATGTCTTTACTCTCCAAAATGGTAATTTTCCTACAAAGCCTCCTTAATCAGTCCCTGCCAGCAGCATATAGATAGTATTTAATCTTGTGTGCCACTTTGTGTGATTTGTTGGTTAATTTGGTCAGATTGCTTTCTATCTATACACATAAAGAGGGCTCTATTATTCTGCTGCAAACACAGGACATGACGTGGTGGTGGGATGAAATCTGACTGTGTACCCTGTGTATCTCAGTTTTATACTGAAAAGAGGAGCAGGGGCAACAATTCAGTTCTACAGCCCTGTGTGTTATCAGTGTCAGAATAGGTTACTTCTTTATATTGGTATCGGCATTGGCCCCAAACATGAAGTATCCATTGTATTGATAGCCATTTTTACTAGCTGGTGATTTGGTATGCTTCAATTCATTCAGTTAAAGTTAAGACAGAGTCATGGTCATTGGCATAATAAAGCGGTGGGACCACTGCAGTGTAACTGTTATCTCTCCCTGTGTGAGTAGAGAGTTGTTGTGGAAGAAACTGTCTCTAAAACTCAAGCAGCAGCTTGAAAAAATAGTTCTATATATAGAACCACAGAATGGTGCTCTTGGTTCTGTCACCACAGCGTGGTAAAAGCCTTACAGGGTGAAGGAGCCCATCCCAGCTTGCATTAAACCAGAGACATTTGGAGAGAGGCAGGAAACACTGGCCAGGGTTCTGGTCTATTTCAGGGTGAACACACAGACACACAGTTACAGTCAGTGTTTGAGAGGATGGTTTCAACTATAATAATAATTAATGTCTTTGACTGTCATTGCAGCAACTGCTGAATCATCTGCAGTGTCACAGTCTGCCAAACAACCAACTCCCCTCATAAGAGCAGAAACTCCCTCTAAGCGTTCTATTCACTTTAATGTGACTCGTCAAGTCAGTTTTTTTTTCACAATACATCATTTTTCAGTGTTAAAAGAAAACCTTGAAGGAGGGATGTATGACTGTGTTGACTTTATAGACACCAGTTCTGCAGTCTGATTCCTCATTGCATTTTCTTGATGTTTTTTTGCCTGAAATTAATACTAGCTGACAGCATTGGATCTCTAAACTATTGAGACCATTACAAAACCATTATCATCTATGTGTAGCTCCCTCTTTTCTTTTGAAAACACAATTCCAGATTACTCTATGCCAGATTCGTAGTTCATGTTAAGGGAGTAATTGCTGTAGTTGTAACAACTTTGGGACCTAAAAATGGAGTCACAAGGCAGAGAAGTATGACAAAGCATGTGATTGTACTGACATGCTGAGGAAGACAGTGATCCATCAGTGCTGTCTCACGGTCTTTTTTTCTTCTTGATATTTTTTTCCTTGTTTCAGTGCTACAGCTCTCAGAGGGCCTGTATTTCTAGATCAACCAGGCTTGCTCATGCCAGACCAATACACAGGAAGTCTGCTGCCCACACATGAGCAATGCCTCAACATGCTTTCTCTCTGTCTGTTTCTCAACCCAACTTTCTCCTCGGGCCCTTTCACACATGCTCTCCCTCAATAGAGACATTTGAGAAGCAAGTGGCTCTTAAGTGGTTTTTCTCTGCTGTAAATTCCTAGTGCAACTTTTCTTTTCGCAGTGTTCCCCAACATTATAGTACAGTAGTCCTTCAGATACATGAACAATACAGGTTATGTAAGGTTAGCAAACAGTTTTGTTACCATAGATAAATGTTGTTTTTGAAAGGCTAAGGATTTTGGAAATTATTATATCAATCTCTTTTAAATAAATTTTGACTTTTGAACTTTGTAACACAGATATTGGAAATTAATTTTGGTATATTGTGATACAATCCGATACAATCCTGTGTTTCATGTAGACATTCATTTTCTAATTTAAATTAGAGTAAACCCATGTTAGAGAAGTGGGATTGCTTACCTTCAAATAGTTATTTAATAAAAGAACAGGGAATCATATCTATTTTTCTTACTATTATGTATATTTTATCTTTATCTGCTTGTACTTCAGTGTTAAAAACGGTCTGTTGCCTCATCCTGGTACTGAGGAACAACTGCATCTCAATGAGCTGGAGCCATCTGTATTGGACCTCTCTAAACTGGATGTCCCTGAATGTCTGTATCCTCTGCTTCCTAGTAATAATCGGTGTATAAAATCACACCTAGGATTAACCATTATCTACAAATGATAACAAACTGATACAACTGATAACAAAAACCGTTTTTGTTGACCGGTTAACAGTACATTTAGTTTGGTCCAGAAGTTTGTGTATTGGTATAGTCGTATCTTTAACTTTAAAACCGATTTCTGATTCATATTGTTAAACTGCTCCTACATTGTATTATCACAATATTACATTGAGGGAGCGCAAGCACATGGGTCTGTTGCTACAAAACATCAAATCAAATGGCCTTCAAGAAAATCTCTCACAAACGTATTTTAGTAATGTGAAAGACATCACGTTACTAACATCACAGCACTGACCCAATTATGTATATATATTTTTTAAAAATGTTTTTATTATTACTATCTGTATTAGGTATTATGTTAATAGTGAACAGCTATGTCTGCTCCCATGTACTGTATGTGCCTGTCCTTTCCTGTTGTGGAGTGTGTTCAGACAGCCCAGTATGTGGTGAGCCCTGTGTATTTTCAGACATCCTGTGGCCACTGTGCTGTGTGCTTCTCCTCTGTCTCTCCTCAGCAGCGCCTTCGCATCGTGCTAAAAGTAGGCCCTGTGAGCGAGGCCCAAAGAGCAAATAAATGTTTACACTCGCGATTCAAAAATAAACAGAAATGGAAGGCCAGGGTGCTGAATTAGCATAAATTACAGCTCTGCAGCATGAAGTACAGGCTATGTGTGGCTGCAGCAGCAGTGAACTGGTATGCAGGATGGTGACATTTTGGGAGGGGGGAATGACTTAATAAGACAGCGATTTATAGGACTAGTGGCAACAACTTAAACCTGTAAAAGTCGTCATTACTGTGCTTTTCCCGATTAAACCCCATTTTCTGTCATAAACCCTTTTCACACAGAGATTCCGCAATATCGCTGCAACGAAGGCTTGCCTTTACGCTGCCTCGCCTTCATATAATGCCTGTGTTTTTCATACTGAACCAAGCAGAGCGGGCATAGAGCCGCTCCAGTGTCATTTCACATAGCATGCCGTTGTAATGGTACACGTCATGACGTTGAGATCTGTGTGTTTTTTGTTGTTGTTTTATTTGTATATTTCCCCCAAATTAGCACCTGTAAATGTAAAAATATGGCTGTCTATGATTAGACAGATGCTATTATTAAGTGCTGTGATTGAGATCCTGACCCACCATGCATCTTGGAAAGTGAAAAAAGATAAGTTTTTTAACTAGATCACATAATCGCCATCAGTCAATAGCTGTCCCTGTCTGGCTCTCACTTGTAGTGATGCTGTTTTCTGGGGGGACGTTCACTGGAGACTCGGTTGGGAGAGCTGACTGTCGCGGCGACTTTACCTCATAGTATGTGGTGATGTTTTTTCGATAAAAGCTGCCAGAGACAGTAACTACAATAACACAATGAAAGCTTGAAAGCTGACAAAGACAGGTTTTTTTTGCTCGAAAGCACATAACATATTCACCGCCAGGCTCTCGCTGCTGTGCACAGGCTCAGTTTTTTTCGGTGGAAAGAGTCGAAAGGACAGTGACTTTTCCACGTCCAAATCCTGTATTTTTTCCTCATAAAAAAATGCAGAAGACACTACCTGCTACCACATTACTGTTGCTTGGTCTTGTAACTTTGCTTTGTTGGTTGATACATGGATCATTTCTCTTTTGTATGTTGAGTGAAGGGATCTATTTAGTTGTCAGACTGTGAACGCTGTCAGGCCGACACACTCCTGTCCCATGCTTAACCTGCCCTTTCACACAGATGTCACCTTGCGTTGGTTGCGGCTTTGTTACTGTCACTGCTAGCGGATTAGATGCAGAATGAAATTGTACCCCCATTCTGCCTCTGTAACGTCAATACAGATGGCGAAGCAGAGTATCAGCAAGATAATCCCACCTTGAAAAGGCGGTGTGAATGGGGTTATAGTTAAGTCCTATCTCATTCTGTCAAGGATTTCACTTCTTCCAGTTCATGGTTCTTTCCCCTCTGTTACAATGTAACCACTTGTTATGGGTTTTTATTTTTCATCTGCATGCTTGCGGTAGCCATGCTCTTTCTTCAAAGAATACTAACTTTATTGTCATTGAATAAAAAGAACAAGACAAAACTGTGTTTGTAGCAATCTGGTTCAGCAGCATTCTAAAATCTATAAAAGTAATAAAACATAACATATTCTTGTCTGTTTGGGAGAGGAGGTTATGGTTACAAAAGTTTGTCCACAGCTTTGGGGAAGAAGCTATTTCCTAGTCTTTTAGTCCATGTGTGAATCGTTCTGAGTCTGCCTGAAGGGAGGGTGGTGAACATGGAATGTTTTAGATATGATGTGTCCCTTCTGATGGACAAGGCCTGTTTGTGAAGACGGCTCAAATGGGTGTCTTTGAGGGATGGGAGAGGGGAGCCTACAATCCACTGAGCAGTTTTGATGATCTGCTAAAAGTCCTTTTTTTTGCTGCAGTGCAGCTAGAGTTTCAGACAGTACAGCCATAGATCAGGATACTCTCTACTGTGCAGTAGTATAAGTTCTTCAAAAGATCACGGGGAAGTTGGTTACACCTCATCTGGGAATTCCACTGGATGCATGTATGTTGTGGAACGGCTTTGGTACGGTTTTGCTCTGTACTTCATCGTTCGGCAACCCCCACCGGCTCAGTTTTGAATGAAGCATGGCGCAGCTGGGGTTGCAAGATCGAGGAGTTCCTGCGTTAATTAAAGAATCATGCTCAACCGCAGTTATACGTAAGTGTTGTAAACACAACAACAAGAAGTGTTCTTCCCCAAAAGATTAGATGAAGTGCTTGGATTTGTCTCTTTTTTGAGATTTTTGTTCTGGAGTCAACACAGAATGTTTTAGTAAGTAACCAGATGTTCTGTTGTTTCAGAGTGTGACTTCCTATCTGCTCCATGCTGACTTGCTGAATTGCTGTGCCGTGTTCCGGCATCCGGCAGAAATAGAAGCCTTGCATATCTGCTATGGAGGGGTCCGAACTGCTGAAGTAGATACGCAACGCAACTGAGCCAGTGGCAGTAAACAAATAGACTAGAGTGAAACCTATCAGCTCCGCTGCTGCGGCAGAGCGGAGGCAGACCGATGAGGGATCTGGTGGAATTTAGGGGTCAGGGTCCTCAGGAAGGACAGGCATTGCCTTGCTTTTGCTTAAGATATGTGGTTGCTTACTGTTTTGCATGTATCACACCATGGAATACTGGCCTGACCTGCTTCCAAACTTTTCCCGTGGAGCCGTGAACACACATGCAAATATATGTCATTATGTATGTATAAACCCTGCAGGCACATTCACTTAAAAGTCATCAAAGCAATCTGACAAGGTCGAACTTTGAACATTTTTGTAACACTATCAACACAGCACACAATCTGAACTGACTGCTGTCAGATTAAACACAATGTTTTATACGAAAGAATTGTAATGTTCTGCCTATAATAGTATTATCACTTTATTGCCATTTTAATCACAAATGAGTGATTTCAAATTAAATAATAAAATCATGGCATGGTTCGTGCATGGCCCGGGGCAGGAAAGCTCTGCAGTGGGTGATTTAAAACTACCCAGAACATCTCTGGTAGACCCATCTACCATCTCTATCATCTCAGAACATCAATGAAGTGAAATGTCTACATAGAGCCCAAAGAATAGCAAAAGACAACCCCCACCCCAGGCACACTCTGTCTACGTATTTGTTATCACTGCCGTACCACCAGACATGAGAGCAGCTTCATTCCTCCGGCTTTGAGACTCCTGAACTCATCCCCCATCCTCCACTATAAAACATTTTTTTCATTGTCCTGCATTAATGGACTACAACTTACATGTCATTGTACAACCCTGTGGTGTAGAAAGAATATTAAATGAACCTTAATCATTCAACCTTGAAACTAGGAGGCGCTGTGAATTCATCAATTTTAAGGTGGAGATTCTGATCTGTATGTTTCAACACGTCTGCGAGAGTATGACAACATTGCATTTTGTATTGTGACAAGTAAATCCTTGAGACCGGAATATTAAAAATGTACATCAGTGATATACACCTATCACTGTGTGATGCTACATGTGCACTCATCCTGCCAACAACAGCGCCATCGTACTCTCACTTTATTAAGTCTATTCCTCTGGACTTGGTGCATTTCCACGTCTCCCTATCTCAGTTCAGTTTGTACGTATTAATTGGCCTCTCTGTCACAGCCAGCTGCACTTGTTTTCATATCTAAGCTGATAAATGTGTTTGGGACTGCTTCCTCTAAAATTGAAGGATTGTTACACAAAGAGTGGCAGAGGCAGTGGTACAAAGGCATTCAAGCACACAAATATACAATGTAGAAAATATAGTAAATATATTATAGAATAGAAATATAAAATAGAAGGTCAACATAGTGTCGTGCTCTATACAGCATGTAGTATAGGAACGATGCATCAGTACTTCAAGCCAAGAGATTCTTGAGATAATTGGCCAGAGGCTGAATAGGTAGAATATTAATGACACAACAACAACTGGATTACATCATGGCAGTGTTAGCAGTCATTCTTTATCGCTATGACCTGCATAACCCAGAGGTCATGTGGCTTAGGTTTAAATATCTCTCCTAGTGCAGGAAAAAATTAGAACAATTGCCATTAGATGCTCAATACTTTCACATTCGTCATACCATTAATTTGTTTTAGTTTATGTAGGTTATCTTCATGAAGAGCCCTAGCCACATATTATGTCTATCTTATAACGTGTAGATTTGCATAAATGCCTCCAGTGACTTCTTCCATCTAGTTGTTCTCCCTGACTGATGAATATTTGTGGGTTGAATAGGTAGTGGTTGGCCTGAAGTGAGAGCTGAAGGAAATCAGCAGTGCCACCTCCCATTCAGACGGGCAGTCCAGGCATGATGTACAACAGCTAAGGTTGAAACTTGCCTGATTAAGAGAGGTTCATTTAAAGTTTTGGTTGTCGGCCCAAACGGCTTCTATTTCTGTCGTGTGTTCTGGTGCCCAGGCTGGTGCTTGCATAAGAGGATAACAGCACACAGCATGATGAAGCAAAGCAAGTTAACATGTTCAGTAAGTCACAGTATGCCTGTGCACTTGTAGAAACTTGAGTAAGAGGTATCCCTTCACTGTTTGATAGTGAATTTCTCTTTTCCTTATATTACTTCACGGTGGTGCCTGTAAAATGATTCACAATGCTGCCATGTAGTTGAAGGGTTGATTGATTGCTCCACCTTACAAAAATTAGAATGTTATTTATTGCTGAACAGGGCTACACAGCATTTCAATCAGTGCAGAAGTAGGGATGGGAATCAAGAAAAAGTTCCAGTTGAGAAGCAGTTCTATATTGTCAGATTGCCAAAAAATCTTTCTATGAAATTTAAATAGCAGGAATGTTGTGTGTTTGATACTCTACCCCACAGAGCAGCACAGTTACACAGGACAAATTTCCTTTGTTGTAATGTCATTAGTGGCATACAGGGAGACTGAGGAGATTATTTCATTGACTAAGAAAACCTAAATGAAAACAAATGCTGCACAAATATTCTCTCATTTCATCCACTTTGGATTCTGACAAACAGAAATGGGAATTGAGAAACAGTTCTAGTCGAGGAATTGTTCCAGATAAAACAGTGGTTAAACAGTGGAGCTTTTGCGCACTGGCACACCGTGTCAGCAATGTGCTCAGACTGAAAGATGATAAAACAGAAGCCTTGATTTGGTATCATGGTATCTACTAGGGGTGTCACAATTCCCAAAATCTTCAATTCGATTTGATTTTCTTTTTGTTTCTCACTTAAATTTGATTGAAAATTTTGAAAATGTACTAAACCACATATAAGCAACATTAAATTTCTGTGAAAAAAAACAACTTCAGATATAGCCAGTATGTAGTTTAGTGACCCTGGAGCCCTTAGGGAGCCCATGTGAGCCCTTATTTGTAATGCGACAAATGGTCTATCGATTTGATTTTCAATCTTTTTTTGTTATTTCCTTCAGCACAGATGTTTGTGCCATTTTTAGACTAGTCTTTTCCAGGATCATTGGTTTTATGCCATGATGACTTATTTTATTTTTTAAATTTTTTTTCAAAAAGATGGTTTACATGGTGTCATGAGTGATATAATCTTGTTGTAGTTTTAAACATGCATTGCTACTGACCCATTCTACTCTGCTTATAATCTCCGGTCATGCCTCTGCCATAGTAGGTTAAACATGCCGGTCCTACAGTGGTCGTCTGCATGCACAGATGTGTTTTAAACTGGTGCACAATGCTAAACAAAGTGAGTACACACGACACATTACTTTATGCTCCACTGTGGCTTCAGTTGTAGTCTGAGCTACAGCTTATTTGATTGCCCACTGCAACGTGATGTCGGGCTGTTGACTCGTCATCTCAACTTTTCCGGCACACGCTACTGCAACCAAAACAGCCTCATTTAAATGAATGGGTATAACCTGTGTTTTTTCGCCACAACGCCAGATCCAGCATGAATCCACTCGTTGCGTTACGTCATGCTTTGTGTGTTTTTGTTTTTTTTTCCTCTTGGCACGCCTGCTGGATGTGACACTGGGGGCGCGGCTAAATCCTCAATTGCACCATTGTTTTCAAAGGTTAAGATCGTTACGTCTTTTCCATCAATATCCAACTTACAATCGAGAATGTGTCAGTATCTACATTATTGTTACAAAAATTGCTACTAAACCATTGTCTTTAGATTTGAGCATCTGCCCCAAATCTTTGCTGTAGAACGCTGAACTGGACTGATCATGCTACCCTAACACGCCTTAGTATTAAATCAACCTCATATCAGTCAAATGAGGATATTTAAAAATTAAGTAATTTGCCAATCAGTGTATTTTTTACTGAGCTTTGTATTTAAGTGCATGCTTTGAAAAAAAAATAAAAAAAAATCACGTCCTTTTTTGATATTTTTCT
Source organism: Sparus aurata (assembly GCF_900880675.1). Classification (NCBI taxonomy): domain Eukaryota; kingdom Metazoa; phylum Chordata; class Actinopteri; order Spariformes; family Sparidae; genus Sparus; species Sparus aurata. The sequence goes on from NC_044190.1 coordinate 14,301,681, forward strand.
AAAGAAAACTGCCAGGTGAGGCCCGTATAATGATTGAATGTCCCTGCAGAATTCCCCAGGCCAAAGTTGTTCACAGTTGTAGCAGAGCATTTCACAGTCACTGAGCCTGTCTGCAGCATCCACTCAGCTGTTGAAGTGTGCTCTTCTGTTGTTAGAGTCAGAGATTGCAACAACAACAGGTGGACAAACATTAGCCCCTACAGAAGCAATGATACATGCATCTTTAACACCATGGATGTATTTCACCAGCACCACCACAGTCCGAAGTCAGTATCACACTTTGATTACAAGCAAATAAAACACACAAAACAAGAACAAACGAATATATCTTACATACTGCCAAAGTTTTCTTTTTGACTGAATAGGCGTGAACAGTCCTTAATTATGACCTTTAAGAGGACATTGACCAAACACAACCCAGCCATATGTTAGGTTTTGACCTCGTCTTGTTACTCTTCGGTGACATCTCTGTGAATTAAGCTTGACAGTAAAGGAAGCAGAACAGGTAGTTAATATGGCAATTTTTGGAACATTGATTATGCTAATTATTAGCAGGATTTATAAGGATAGGGGATTTATAAGGTGGTTCAGTTAGGAGGGTTTGTTGAATGTGACTCAAATCACTCATATTAGCAAAGTGAAAAGTGAGTTTTAGGATTCAAAACAAGCAGAAGTTATTGCATGAGGCCCATTGTGTCTGGCACTTTTTTAAAAGACTTCTTCCAGGCACAGTCCCCTAATCCCAGGCTGAGGTTAACCCTGCTGGGCCAGCTTGGCCCAGTTAGTGAAGCCAGAGAAAGTGGGCTGCTAAGCAAGCCAGGCTCCACCTATGTGTCCAGCCCACTGCCAGCTCATGCTCCTGCTTTCCTTTTTTACACCACCTCCTTTGTTCCCTCTCTAATTGTATGCTTACCAATTCTGCCAGGACTGTTGAAACTTAATGCTTGCATTTTTCTCTTTTCACTTCTCCATTCACAAACCAAAGGTTTCACTTTTATACAACAGTTAAATAAAACTGTTTAACTGGACCGCTAGACTGTTTGCACCTCATGTACACAACAGTATGCAACTGTATATATGTTGGTTACATTAGATTTCTTTTTAAAAAAGACAGATGCAACCAGGAAACAATGTAGACAAAATATAGTCCAGTCGTTTTCCCTGAAGCTCAGGAAGACGTTTGAGATGGATTCTAGCCAGAGTTGAAGTGTATCAGAAGATGGTGTGTGAAGTGATAATGAATAATATGAATAATGCTAATAATGAGTTTTTTTTCATGATTTACAGAATTTTCCATTAGTATAAAATCTTTGGACTATCATACACTCTCCTTTTGCAATATAAAAATGTAAAATACACAACTCTTTGTTGTGCATGTAGTTAATCTCTTCCATTCATTCCTGTGTTTATGAGTTTGTTTCTGGTTAGTTGTTTGGTAGCTACCCAAACCTTCAAGTTCAGGTCATCAAGAAATGTTGGGCAGCAGCTGCTGCTTTTTCTCCTTTATGCATTTTCTGCCAGCATAGCTTGAGCTTACTGAGATTTCTTGTTGGGCTAATTGAGACACAGTAAATGTGGCTAATTGTGAAAGAATGTGCATTAAATGATTTCTGATATGACACACACGGAATGATGAATGGTGACTTTGTCATGTTTGCGGCCATGTACTGTGTGTCCTTTTCTTCAATTCTTGGTCCTTTACTTTACACTTTACACTCAGTGTGCACACACTCTCTAGAGGAGACTCATAGGAGTAATTTCAGAACACATTCAGTCAATATTTTGCCAGTCTATGAAATTATATATTGAATTCAGCCTTTTGCAGTGGTATTGAAAAAAACTCCTGCTTTTTCCTCCGCATCTCTTGTTTCTCTTGTACCCAGAAGCCTCCTTTCTTCTTTCCTGTCTGCTTGGCCAAAGCTGCTGGCATTTACTGGCACTCAAAAGCTTTCTAAAGCTCTGCCACTGTAGGCCTTAGTCATGCTCCTGGCCTCCCCCTTGTCCTCATCCCTCATAAAATGTTTCTTGCTGGCTCCTTCAACTCCATAAGGCAAGCCAAGGCACTGACTGTTGGGAAATGTAGGAGAACTATTGGGAAATGTTGGAGAATGTAAACACATAAAACAATTGATTTTAAGACATAAGATAAAGACACTAAACAGTCCATAGCTTCATTTTGAAAATTTGATAAAAGACTTTTCAAGTTATACTTATATTATACACAGTGTTGTGTCTTTAGGCCTTGTGTGTTTCTGAGTTTGCTCATCACAACATCTCCAAGTTGAGCCCAGGACCATGTGGATCAGGCCATTCTGGTAAATGGGCTTGTTAAAACCCTGGCAAGCTGCCCAGTGGGAGGTCAAGCCTCTTTCTGCCATCTGCTGAGTGCAGAGTCAGCCCTCTGCCCAGAACCAGATCCATTGTCAGCCCACATAATGTATTTGCTCTGTTCTTGTTTGCGTATTCCTGTATTCAAAGAGGAGGTGTGATGCGAAGAAAGTCGTATTTCCAAAATGAAGTGGTAGCTGTACAGATCAATGATTCGATGCATTAAAAACTAATCTGCTCATTTCCTGTTTTAATGATTATCCTGTTGGCTGTTTAAAAGTCTAGATCCATACTATAACTGATGGTTCCAGAACTGACAGCAAACATGTGACTTAACAATAATGTCTGGTAAAGATGTCTCTCATGTTTTTTGGTTGTGAATGATGAGTCAGCATTCAGTGGTTGTGGGTGCTGAGTGAGTACTCACAAAATCCTGTTTTCTTTGGCACCTAATCCTTCCTATTTTTCAATTTGTAAACTTCCTTCAAACTGAAATATTCCACATCCTTACATTAAAGGTATCATTTATCTTTCAAATCCCATCCCATCTTCAATTTTAGTTATAATGGAAATCAATTAGTAATCCCTTCCATCCCACTCATTTGCAAACTCTTCCCGGTCCTTGGTACATTCAAATAGAAACTCCATTTTGACTTTGAAACATACACAAAGATTAGGATCTCCTCATATTAATTTAACTTCGCTATTGTAAAATATGCACATATGCACACATAAGTGTGATATTCCATCAACTGCTTCTCAACACAAATTCAAGCCAGTTTTGCAGTTCTGCATACAGCATATAGTATACACAAGCCTTCATTCTCACCCAACTAATATGTCTCTTCATACTATTCAGACTCAACTTCTAAAAAGCCACCACTTTACTTTTCAACAAACCTTAAAATATTTCACTTTATTCATACATTATTGCCCTCAGCCAGCAATGCACATTTAGCATAAGCTCTTCAAAAACCCCCCCAAAATTCTACATTTTTAATATATTCTTTGCATTATTCAAAGGTCTTATAGTCAGCAATGCGCATTTAACTCCGGCTTTTCAACAGCTAGTATTCACCACCCTAAGTTTGCCTCTCTAGTTGTTTTTTCTCTGCGGTTTCAGGTTAACTTGTAGTTTACATCAAGGGGTTGTATGAGTATTTCTCCTTTACCTTCACCTATTAGCTGAGGCTGAACAGGGTCCTGAGTCTAAACAAAAGTGTTCTTTGTGGAGCTCAAAATGTGGAAACATGCAGTAGATGTAGCTGATGATTAAAAAAAACAACCACTGCTCAGGTGTGGTGGATTGTCTGAGGGATTGGAATAAGGCTTTTGAACCTAGGACAAACTGAAGTTGGTCACTTAGGTTTTGTGGGTAGATTAAATGCAGTCCTCGTTGTTTAGATGTTTGTGGAGGAACCTGAAGCAGACAATGAAGATTTATCAGAGGAAGCCATGGATGAGTGACGTCTATGATGCATCGCAACTCCCCCTTCTCTATGACAGCTGGTTTTTCAGCCTGCTTTTGAGTGTGAAGGTGTTTCTTCTCCATTCAGAACACTTTTTGAGCTTACATGGACAGACAACATGTTACACATAGCATACTGAGACATTTACTGTGACATACAACACAAGAGTCTTAAATAAGAATAGGAAACTGCCTGACAGGGAAACAGCAACAACAAATATTGCACAATATGAAATGATAATGAGTGTACAGTATTTTCAACCCTCACCTGATCAACTCAGCAAGAGTTATAAACTCCTGGGTTATAAAATGTCCAGTGTCTACCTGGCTTTAATTACTTTAGCTGTCAAATATAACTCTGACTTCCTGTTTCCACTTTTCATATGACGAGTGTTTGAGAGAATTGATTTGCTGTCTACTTGTGATTTGACCAGTCTCTATTCTCTTGTAATTTTATCTCCAATCCATTATGCTCATCAGCCTTTATGCTGGCAGAAATGCATGCAGTTCATGCAGAGTGGCCAGCAGCTCCCTGTGTTTGTTGTCAAGGATGGGATTAGCCCATTCACTGTGGTTAATTGGGCTGAGCAGTTGTCAGCTTGCTGCTGGCTTGGCCTGGCTGCCATTACTCCTCATTATGTGTTTCTGTGTCAATCTTTCAATGTCAAGGCCCCTACAGCAAATGGAGAATCCACAGTCATTTTAGCCACAACTTTAAAAGGTTTATGCTTAATCCAGAACCAATTCATTCATCCTGAATTTCTTCAATAGTACTGTTACCAGCAGGCTGCGGTTATTTTTGCTGTGTTACCCATTCAAGTAACACAACTTCTTACAACTTTGTTCTGGAACTCATCAATAAATTGTTTAAATTTTTACTGCTCCTTTATTTTTGTTTTACACAAATATATCATTAACTATGATATTAACTGCTGAGCATGTTGGGGTTAGTGGGCATTTTTGGTAACTGTATAGCACTTCCATCCATACTTTAACGTGTTGTCTGAACGCAAGCAGAAGTAGCAGTAGAAGAACTGTGAAATATATGTAATATAACAGTGTAAAATTAAGAAACATGTACCACCCTGAGCCGAAGACCATACAACACTTTAGGACTGCAGCTCCTGTTAACTGAGCCAGAATTTCACAGATGTCTTCACAACCCAGATTCTTTAACAACTTCCACATGATACAGGATTGATGTTTTGGAGGGGCCTGAGTCACCTGACAGGCTGTTTTACATATAGCGTGCATATTAAATGCACAGTCTCAGAGTGTTGGATATATGTAGTTTTCATGATTTGCACCAGCAGCTCTAGGGCCCAGGGTGTCAGCAGGATCTCTGGGAAGTTGCCACTTTGAATTCTGTCTGGGAGAAGTGATAAAAACACTTGCTCCTCTCTACAATTAGATGGACATGAGTAAGAGCAAAGCAACATGTAGTTAGTCGTTTTGGTTGTAGAGGTGAGAAGCTGTGAATAAACATGAACAAAGCAGCTCTCTGCTTATGCCACCATTTGTTGCAGAAAGACCAGGTCTTACTATTTTGCTCGCTGACACTGCACTTTGACAGCTTATTTTAACTGATGTTGTTCTATAGACTGATTCCATTACCACTGTTTTCAGAAAAGAGGGGCTGTTTTTGTAAATGGTGTCATTATTCGCCACATGTGGTAAAAAGGTATTGATCCAGGCACCATTTAGGCTCCAATATCATATTAAAAGTATTTTCGCACTCATCTCTCTGCTCTGCGAATGCCCAACATACATCCCCATGCAGGTTTTAAAAGGGTCTTTGTCTCTGAAACACATATCTGTAACTTGTTTTGCCTCAGAAGTTCAAAACAGAGTTAGCTGACTAGCTATACTGAGGAAGATGTTGATAAAGGTTGTCAGTTATCCAGGTTATGGAAATTGTAGGTGCTGTATCAGTATAGTCAACTGTGATAGATGATGGCATCCTCCATTGGCCTGACCATGATATACTGTAAATCTTAAGGGCAGCACATCCTCATTTGAGTTTAGTTGCATTCTGTGATTGCTGTGTTTACTTATGGATATATTTGACCTTATTTGCCCTTTGCTTGTGGCAATGTGGACTATGTTTAGCATGATTTTATCTTCCACTACATTGTTAGTTTGTTTGGAAGGTTGCCAGGGCCATGCATCGTGTCTGGAATGTTAAATATGTAAGTTGTTCCAGCACAGGCATCCCATGTTGTTATGAAGTGCCTCAGTGTAAGGAGTGGAGGTTTTTGTCTGTCCATAAATATATACCTGCCTGCCTGTTTTACATTCTGCTGTTGAACCATTATCAGTGCCAAACCATGCATCAGCCCACCACCTGTCCATCATTACTCTGTCATGCTGCGTTCCTGTCCCCACTGCACGCCTAGATTACTGCAAAACATGTCAGATATTAAATCATCAGCTCTTTAGCACAAAGGAAATTAGATCAGTTTCATGGACTATAAAATAAAAGAATCAATTTGAAGTTGTTGAGACTCTTCTCATATGAGATCAGGCTAAAAAAATGTATTCCCCTTGGGTGTGTTTAGTACAAGGGGGTAGAAAAAAGACTGGGGATGCACGCTAACCGATAATTACCTGTCTCTCATGGCCAATACAGATAACTTATATTTTCACATTTTTTTGTTTTAAAAAGAAGCTCCTAAACTGTGCATCACAAACAAAGAACATTGATATAAAAGACACATGTGTCTGAATGAAAGATATGTATTCCTGTGTCTGAAAAGGGCTTAAATTGAACCGAACTGGTCTTAGTGGTTGGTGTGAAGTGGTCAGAGGCTCTTTCTCCTTGTCTTTTGAGAGAAAATTCTACTCATTTACCCAGCAGATAAAGCAGATTTAAACTCTGCTGCTGACGTTGGCCTACATTGGGGGCAGTGCATTAACCAGTAAGCCATAATCTTTATCCATCCACGCCAGGATGTATTTGTCTGACTGTGTGTCGATCCACCCACCAGCCATCATCTAAACCTTCAGTCTTTCTTTTGCATCTGTTTTGGTTTTAACAGATTTTGAAACTGAGTCCATAGAATGGAATCTGGATGTGTAAGATATCTGGCTCACCACCACCACACTCCTCCTGGATGACTCTTCAACCATCTTACTGCCTAACGCCCATTTAATAATGATTTGTCAGAAGCCTTTGTCAATTTGTTGTGTGTTCATTGCACTTGGTAATTTGGGTCTTATAACGAGATTGTGTTTGCAGAGCCACATGCTCGTTAAAAAATTATTAATAAAATGGCTCAAGAGAGATAACCCTAACCTAAAATTGAGCTCATGTTGGACTTAGTTTAAACCATTGATCTATTTACTGACAATCTGAATGTAGCGTTGTGGAGCAATGTTTATGAAAGCAACTCACTGGTGCATGAAACCAAGTTTGTTTTTGCAGTTGTAAAATTACCTGGATCTTATGCCTCACATTAGTAATGGCCCTTGTTCATGGTGCACCTGCTGCCATTTTTACCCGAGGTGCCTTTTCTGGTGGCTCTGAAGCCTTTAATGCGTGAGCAGCTATGGTCCTCCTCAAGTCTTCCTCAGGTTCTTTGGTCAGTATATATTTTGTACATCTTTTGCGAGTCTGCACTTGTTAACTATCTGAAAAATGTAATTAAAACATAGGTTCAATTATAGACTGATGATATAAAAGACCACATCTTTACCCAGATGATTGCATATTTATCCTTATTTTAAATCTTAGATGTCAGTAGTGTATGTAATAATATCTATAATGTGTGTAAGAACTCTCTGATATGTTCTACTATCTTTAAATTTACATCATGGCATCTTTAATGAGCAGTGTACTGTTGATATGTTTGAGAGAGAAAGTGTAAGAGGTAATAAGTAATGTAATGCAATAGGTTTACAGTCTTACCTGTTATTATATCTTGGGTCCAGCAAAGTGGCAAGTGTATAGGGGTTCAACGTCCTCGTGCTGAAGCGTTTTTTGCAAGCTTCCAGAAGGGACTTTTTCATTGTTTCAATCCCAGAGTCTGCCTCACTTTCCTTACCCAGGATGCATTTGAGAACAGTGGCAGCTAGAATCACATCAGGGATGGAGGTGGTGGATGAGCTTACTCTCCTGGTTAGCTCTTCAAATGGTGCTAGAATGGCCATTGTTGTTTCAAGCAAGGTCCACTGGTTAGCTGTCAGTGTTGTGGGCAGGTCATGGTCAGCAACATAGACAGACATGCCTCGTTTCTGTTCCAGAAGACGCTCTATCATATAGTAGGTTCTGTCATCTTGATGTCTTGTTGCAGACATTTAGGTGGCTTTTGCATCTCTAGCTGGATATCTTGCAGTCATGAATATGCAAGTGGAGAATGTTGAAAATGTCCCACAATCTGTCTAGCACTTGCACTCTCACTCTGTTGAGACAATAATCCCTCATTGACTACAAGCTGCTCTGTATGCAACACAGCCTTAGTTATGGACTCCCGTGTCAATTGTGTCCTTTATCATGTTGCTGACATTAAACCCCTCAAAATGATGTGAACTTTGGTCCATGGAATGTGTCACTGGTCAAGCATTTCCTTTATGGCAGTCGAAATGGAGTCGCTGTTGTGTGATCCATGAAAGTTCTTTGCTTGTAGCATCGCACTGTGAGGCTAACAATTCATGTCCAACCAGGGTACCAGGCAACTAGGAGTTGTTCATTCAAAACAACGAATTTCATAACCTTTTCAGTTTGATGCTATCACTCTATCACTTGACTGGACTTAACTGCACTGTGAAATCATCCGCCTTTTTTAACTGGGTGAACTCAGCTTGCTCTTTAGAGCATGATGCTTCTGGTAAATAGGTTGGCTGTGTTGTATTTTGCAGTGCCACCACCACCACCCCTCAGAACACTGTCTTTGCAGATATTGCAAGTAGCTGTCGAACTTGCTGGCATAGCAAGCATGAAGTACCTTTCAAAGAGCTGACCCTTTGGCTCTTTCCATGCCCATTCAGCTCCATGAACCTTATAGTTGGCTCTTTGTGAAAAAAAATCTGCCTATACCAATATAGCTATTAAGTCAACAGGGCCGATACCCAATATATATCACATCGGTATCCCTACTCAGTACTACAGCACTAAAGATATGTGGCAGGCGATTCAAAATGTCAATGGCTATAAAAGCCGGAACACCGCCATCATGGTATGAGGCTGCTTTGCAAGTTGAGCTGAACACTTTTTATACTTGCTTTGATCTCCCCAACAGAGACTCAGCTGTAAAGTCTACTCTGCCCTAGTAGACCAGCCACTGTTAGTAAACAGTGCATGTGAGAATAATCCTGCTGAGAGTGAATTTAATAAGGCTGCTTCTCCAGATAATATACCTGGCCGTGTACTAAAAACATGTGCCAATCAGCTAGGTGATATTATTACTGACATTTTCAACATCCCACTCTATTATTACTCACTAATTATGCAGTTTGGACACTATGTCAAACTGGCTTCAAAGTCTGACGCTCTCCCTGGGGACTTGGTTTAAACATGTCACATCTGTAAATGAGCAGGCCACCTTAAGTGCTATATACATAAATTGACTTGACCTGAGTCCTAGTAGCATCTCACATTGCTGTATTTGATTAGTCATTATGTGTTATACCAAAATGGACCTGGGCGAACTTTAAAGAGTGCTGTAGGGATGTTGTAATTTTGTAGACTCACACGTAAAATAGCATCGTCCAGGTTCCCTTGATTAAAAAGCCTATGGAATTTTTCAGTCGGATTTTGGATTATATAGCACTTGAAGTCTTTGGTAAACATACATTTATGATGCTTAATACATTTTCATTGCAAGATAATCTTCACGAATGAACACCACTTTTATGATTTTTTAAGTCTAAATGGTAACGCCAGAAGTAAAAAGCTGACAATAGGCTATAAACGAAACTACATCTCACCACATGATTTCAACGTCACCACCACTATCAAAGTCGGCAACCAAAGTCTGCCATAAAACACTTTTCATTATTTCAGGCATCTAACCAAAAACCCATTGACTTTGAGATGAAGGAACCAGAAGCTCAAAAGCTATCTTATGTATAGGTTTGGGACTCATTCCTGTGGCTCTCTATGCACTCTGATAATATTAATGTTTCGTCATCAGCATGGGAGAAAATTGTGTTTTTAGAAGCAAATGGAGTGTATGAACTATGAAATTCAGGAAAAATGTTGTTCTGTTCTGTTGCTACTTTCTCTCTGTTCACCTCTGCTCACCTGTCACCTGCATTTTAATTTAGCTCCAGATGTTCTCAGGGTTATTTCAGACCAGGTCTGAGTGTCTGTGATTTTTGGACCAGGCTCCTTTTATTTTTTATTTTTTTTTTTTTTTAATTAATGATGTCCAGTTCACATTCATTCTTCCATTTGAGTCACTCCCTTACAGCTGATGCAGCTGCTTTAGCTTAATGTTTTGCAACATCCCCAGTATTCAGATGACATTACAGATGGAAAGCAGGCAGCCGGGGCCTGGCAGAGCTGCAGCAGGAGCCCTGAGGCAGTTCCATTCACCATGCTCGATCCATCATGACACCCTTCACAGTCAATCACAGTGGTGTTGTTAAGCCTCCAGCATCCAATTAGAGGAGATTAGTTTCTAAGAGTCTTACAATGACCATACAGGTCCTCACCATGTGTTCCTCCTCATAGATGGATCTCAGAGGAGCTGGCACTGATACCACTTCATGTTCACATCACCATGGCCTTTAACCTGCATGCCGTATGTTGTTGTGTACAGAGGATTTAACATGGACGTTTGACAGCGTATACCAGGAATCATGGATTGCTCTTGTTGAAACCACTGTTCAATTGGCTTAATTTTACCACTGTGTTTTATTCGATCTGTAGTTTATAAATCAATGTTTTAATTGGTAAGTGTTTTCTGGAAATGTATTGTTAGAGAGGTAAGTCTGAAACAATCCATCATGACAGTCAGGGCTTATAAAGAACTATGATGAATACTTATGATTGCTCATTATGTTCCTCAGTAGCTGACTCTTATCTGATATAAAGGTATGGTAAGGGAAGAAGAATAAGCGGCAGAGTGTAAGTAACTGTAAGAAAGCTAAATCTAAGTGCTGTATCGTAGGCAACTGGACTTGTTTCAGATACTTGAAGAAAGCTAGTTCACCAATTTGTGAGGCTCATAACAGCATCTCTGTGCAACCACCACCAGCCTCACAGTTGTGTGGATGACACCTAATCCTCTATTGTTCCCACTTTTAGACTGGCCTTGTACCTGAGCCATGGAGAGATCGAGGTAATTGGGTTGTAGATGAGCAGAGGCTACTGCTTGTACACTCAGTATGCTAACTAGAGCTGCAGCTATCGAATGTTTTTAGAGTATTCTACCAATTGTCCCATTGATTAATTGAGTAATTTAATAAAAAATAATGTTGCATTATCAAACAACAATACCAACTTATCCATCCATCCATTGTCTGTAACCGCTTTATCCCTTTTATGGGCTCGCGGGGTTTTTCCTTGAGCCAATCCCAGCTGTCTCTGGGCGAGGGCAGGGTACACCCTGGACAAGTCGCCAGCTCATCACAGGGCCCTCACTGATGGCAGAGGCCGCCATGCAAGGTGCCAACTGCACAGCAATTTGAGGTTCAGTATCTTGCTCAAGGACACTTCGACATGCAGCTCAGCTCAGCCCGGAGCTGGGATTTGAACCAGGGACCTTCCACTCAATAGCCAACCTGCCCTACCCGCTTAGCTACAGCCGCCCCTACGATGCCAAATTATGCATAACGGAAATTACAGGCCCTAACCCTTTTCTACCTATATTCTAGTGAACATACCAAGACAAGCTATTTTAAAACTTGAATGTTTTTTGTAAATACACTCTTTTCTGATTTTGATGCCTGCAACACTTTCCAAAACAGTTGAGATGAGAGCATGTTACCACTGTGTTACATCACCTTTCTTTCAACACAACTCGGTAAGCTTTTGGGAACTGAGGACACTAATTGTTAAAGTTTTTAAAGCAACTTTCTTTCCCATTCTTGCTTGATGCACAGTTTTTCTCAGCAGTCTGAGGTCTCTGTTGTATTCAAATTAAATCTCTATTACAGTCATTTTGTTTTTTAAAGCAATGCTGCCTGAGGGATGAAAAATAACCTCTATGTCTGTGTTAAGAAACATTGTTGTAAAGGTAATGCATATAGAGGTCAAGTCAGACACAAATGACAGGTATATGGATACAAGTTTTAAGCAGTTTCTTTAATTGATGGTCTACTGCCTTAACAAGTGATTATCTAATTAATATGAAATATGTTCATATGTTAGTCATTTGTAAGAGAAAAATACAACAACACATTATATGTAAACTGATATTATCACATCTAAGCTATGAATTAACAGTATATATTTACCAAATACATGTTCTCCTACCATTAATTTGTATTTTATTTTGATATATTTGATAAGTATTCATAATTTGTAACACAACCTTTTTTGATGCATTTGTTCCCATCTCTGATTGGATATGCGTCAGTCTATGTGAGGGTGTCTCCTCTGACAGTGATCACATTTTGTCCAATCAGGGATTAACTGTTAAACTAGAAGCACATGATACTTTCATGGCATACAGGGGATCACTGTATTTGGTGATTTGAAGGGATCTGTGCAACAGGGCTTTTATTCATGTTTAAACACTCATAACACATCAAACACTGGCATATACTGTCATACCAAGTGTCTTCATTTACTGGAACCATATACCATGATCCAGCTGTGATCTGTTTTGGTGCTCTTCTGTTTATCTCTGGTATGTGATAAGTAGAAGAAGCCATGTTGTACACAAGGTGATGATTAACTAATTACAGGTAAAGACTGCTTGTTACGGCTTGAGGGGGATGGTAGAAATACTAAGTGAAGTCCCACACCCTCAAGTTATACTTAATTAATATGCTACTACTTGAGCAAGATAGCGCACCCCAAATTGCTCCTGATGAGCAGGTCAGCACATTGAATGGCAGCCTCTGCAGTGGCAGTGTACAAATGTGTATGTGAATGGGTGAATGTGACAATTCAGTACAAGTGCAAGCCCATTTGCCATTTATCATTTACTATATTGTCAATACTGTGTCTCGCTGTGTATTCTTTTATTTGTTCTGATTATGAGATATCTGTCACTGGGGTTCTTGCCTGCACCTCAAAACTGCAGTTTATTAACAGTTTGTTTGTCATGTTTATTCTCCCAAAGTCTGACTCAAATAGCTGTCAACATTTTCAGTACATTTAAATCAACCCAATATAATTTACAACATATTTATCCAACTAAAGACTTCATAAACCAAAATATGAGTGGGCACAAAAAAAATCGGGTGTTATGTATACAGCATAACTTTTAAGTGTGTATGAAAGGCAGAGTCAGAGACATTAAAAAAATAGATTAGAAAATGTTTTTCCCCCTCGTTATTGTTGTTGCTATATAGAAATGTAGTGATAAAATGCCATAGATAGTGTTGGCTTGACCACAGATCTTTGCAGATCCTGAGGTATGTGTGAAGGTCACATGTCGTCCTTGATGACTATTTCCAGCACCGTGATGCAGACTGAGGAGATAAAGCTGTCTCCACTGTCATTTCTATGTTACTGAAATCCAGTTCCCTATAAAGTGAAAATGGTATTGTATGAATATATGGTAAAGCAAAACCTTCTTAGAATTCCTGCAACTTCCCAGGAAGAAAATTTTGTTTTATAAAGGTCAACTTGTGTGGTCATTCACCCATCTCCACCAGCTCCTTGAGCAAGATGTATACCCACAGATCTATTCAGCAATACAAAGGAGTTGTGTGCTCCCCCTGGCCAACTGGCCATGACTTTCAGGAGATGGCAGTTAGCATCTGATATTATTTGGATGTTAATAGAGTGATACGGCGTTTGGTTGAGGAATGGGAATGAATCTGGAGAGGGTGCTTCGATCTGTATATGCTTGCAATTAGGGCTGGGCGATTATGCTAAAAATAATAATCACGATTATTTTGATTGATATTGAAATCACGATTAATAAACACGATTATTCACTGATTTCAAAAAAAGGATTTATTGAGTCACCAAAACTCAAATTTAAAAATAACTTTTAGAAAAACAACCAGATAGATTAGTAACAAGTAAAAAAGTAAATGATAATAATATTTGTATGTTTGTGTGATGGCAACACGTACCGCTTGTCCAAAATCTTGACCAGTGTCTTGAAGCCTGGGTTGCAAACTGTACTGATAGGGCACATGTCCTTAGCTAGCATGAATGTCACAGCCTCCGTTATCTCTCGCTGTCGCCGGGAGCCGGTGGGATATGGAGTGGCATTGTAAAGAGTGTCGTCAATGGAGGACTGTGTTGTGGTGGCTGTGGCTGAAGTTGACGCTCTTGCACTTTTTTTAGTCTTTTGCTCCTTCAATACTTTGTCATAGACCACTTTATGGTTAAATAAATGTGTCGTGTTGCCCTGGGGTGCAGTCACGACGGTGTGACAGACTTTGCAAACAATCTCCTTCTGCTCCACGTCCGACGATTTGAAGCCAAAATGTCTCCAAATGACTGAAGTTGTCCTACCTTTCTTTTCAACTAAAGGCTCAGGCTGCTTTTCTGCCATGTTCTCAATCTCTTTTTTCCACAATTGATCCACACACTCACTGCTGCAGCTGCAGGCGACACAGGTGCGTTCACTGTGCATTTACAGCGCAGTAATTTGCATACACGACGCGCGGCAGCACGTTAATCGTTTTTCTTCGATTACAGTGTTTTCATGATCGTGAGAAGCCAAAATCGAAATCGCGATCAAAATTCGATTAATCGCCCAGCCCTACTTGCAATCTACAGCACCAGTTATATTTGGCGCTACAGCAAAAATGTGTTCTTAATCTCTACCTGCTGGTTAGTAATGTACGGGACTGATATGTACTGGGGCATGAATGATATGATCGCTTTCAGTACTCAACAGCTCAAAGAGGACTGTGAAATGCCTGACCTTTCTCCTATCTCTCACAGGATTTGACCATCATGTATTTCACCTAAATTGAGGCTCCAGAATATTGCACAAATTGCCACAAGCAGTGACTCAGCAGCCATTCATCTGTTTCATCAGACATATCTGTGCAATCTCTAAAAATGCACTGCCTACATAAGGCCTGGTCTGTCTTTAAGAGTGCGCCAAGTGACACTTGTCTTGACATGTAGTCCCCAGCTGCTGGACCCTCTGCCACGCAATTTGACAATCATCTGACCCATCAACAACTCTGTTTGACTGCATAGGAAAAAATACCCTGATATCTAACGGAGGAGGAGGAGGAGTGCTGCTGTGTGCTGTGTGTGTGTGTGATTCTCAGTACATGGATCAGGTGTGACAGGTTTTAAAAGTATCATCCTGATCAGTAACAGCTGGGATGAGAGGCTGAAATACGTCCTTAATGAGGAACATATTAATGAAATTAGTGATACTCTAGCAGGGGAATCAATATTGGTATCTCTACATTAACATGCACATTTGCGGATGAGGAACAGCTGATAAACTTAGTACTAGTAACATAGTATTTAACGTAAAAAATGTTTCTGTGTTCTTCTATACACCGGAAGGACACATAAAGTCCAGATTCATACAGTAAAATAGTGAAGCAGCTGTCTTGATAAATCCTGAGTTTCCTCTCCAGCTTTTAGTTTTGTTGATTAAATGTGCCTCGATACTTAGCAGTGACATTACTGTGTTCATGGAAATGTTTAGAATAACTGAAAGGCAGCCTCACAAATCATAATATGCTTATGCAAGGTATGAACCTGCCTATGTAGGTTATTTTACTGTCTGAATAATGCGCTCTTTAAATAATAGGAAACAGAACGCTCTTTTGACTTTAGACCAGCTTTTTGTTGGTAATAGTGATGTCGCTTGCTGTTGCATCAAGATAGCAGTTCGCCATCCGTGCGCCTGACCGCACCTCATTTTAAGACTAACACGCCTAGGAGTGCACAGGTGGGCACAAGTACATTTTCCATTTACATAATGTGGGCGCTGGGCGTGAAAATGACAACTGCACCGGTCTGAAACTAGCAATGACGCTGTGCGCCGCCTTGCACTGAGCATAAGATTGAGCCCCAAGTCTAAGTCTGTGTGCCAGCACTGGAAAAAAGTCATATACAGGGGTTGAGAGTGTATGGTGTGTGTTCATGCATACGCACTTGAAGGAGAAGGAATTCCTTGCTCCTTGTGCAGAGTGCTGTGTGTGTGGCTGTAGGATTTGAAAGCTGCCTTTGTCTGTGAGCTGCAGCAGGTTAGAACTAGGTGGAGTGCTCAGGTTGCTGCTCGAGGAATGGCTGGAGGGGAGAGGTGAGGATGCTGAAAGAGGGGAAAGGATCAGCGTCCACAGACAGGAGGACGATTGTCCTCAGGTATGATGCCTCAAAGGTGCTATGTGTAGTATTTCAAAATGAATCAATCAAGTACCTTATTCATTTTAAGTCACCAGTGTAACAAACACATGAAGCCATCATCAAAATATGTTCTTACGGGGAAATCAGGAATCTGGTTTGTTATATAGTACAGATTTCTCACCAATACAAAATAGGATGTGATTAGAAATGCAATGAAGGATTATTTATTGGTTCATCAGTCTTCTTTTAATTTGCTGTTACAGGACCTATTTGTTATATCCAGCCACTTAGTTCAGACGAATAGAGGGCAGTATTGCCCCTCTTCTCAAGTTTAGTTCAAAACCCTTTCGTCATTTATCTTAAACACACTGCCTGGCCAAAAGCAAATAGGTAAGGGCCTTCCATTGGATAGTTACTGCAGTGATTAATACACTTCAGCTTGCTACAAGTGACATAACCCTAACTAATGCAGTGAGATCTCATTTCAGAAGACATTTCCTGTGGTAGTGGAAATGATAATCCTCTGTTTCAGAAGGGTCAAATTACTCGCCTACATCAAGCACAGAAAGCAGCCAAAGAGATTGCTGAAATGACTAAAGTTGGGTCAAGAACTTTCCAATGCATTTTTTAAACCTGGAAGGATAATGGTGAACCATCATTGTTGAGTCCTAAGTGCTTTATCGAAGGCAACAGGAGGGAGAAATGTGACAGAACAATATGAAGAGAACTCAAAGGATTGGGACTTAACAGCTGTGTAACCTTAAGAAAAGCACTACCACCAATTAGGGCTGCCCAATAAATCGAATTTTCATCGTTTCGTTCAACATTTAGCCATTAGACAGATCCCTAGTTATAAGGGCCAATCAGATGAAGCCCTAGCTTGCCATACCCTGACAAAATTAATCAGCATCAGTTTGGTGGTTTGGTGCCAGGTTATGATGGCTGAGGGAGAAGAGAAAAGCAATGAAAATGTGGTTGACGAAAACCGTGTGGTGAAAAGAAACAGCACTTCTGTTATATGGACTTATTTTGGATTCAGGAGAGACGACGTGTTACAAACACAGGTATCGTGTAAACCATGCCGAGCAGTTGTTGCAACTTCTAGAGGAAACCCAACCAACCACCTGCAATACAACCATAAAGACCTACACGAACAATTCAAAACTAAGGTTAGCCATCATTAACTGTATAGTTAATAATATGCAAACTTCAATATTTGTTGATTTATTACAAGTTATATCGTCATCGCAATATTGAACAGCGTTATCGCACATCGCAGATTTTCCTCATATCGTGCAGGCCTACCACTGATGAGTGACAAGCTACAAGCCTGTGGGGCCAGTATTATGATCTGGGATTGCTTCAGTTGGTCAGGTCTAGGCTCAGCAACATTATGTGCCCAAAAATTAAGGTCAGCTGACTACCTGAATGTACTGAAAAGGTCCACTGTAATGCTTATTAGATATGTAGTCACAGTAGCACTCCTGACCCAGCCCTGCTGCTGCTGTCTGATACACACACACAGTATGTGAAGAAAGAAAACATGTCATTTTATTTTACCGTATCCCTGTCCCAGGAAGCAGATCGAGGGGGAAAACCCTTTCCCCAACCTACTACATTTCACAAGAGTCTTACTAGTCTTACTTGTGTATCATGTCTTTGATTCTTATTCTGTTTCTACATGTTGTTGAGCAATAAAGGACATCTCTGTGTGTGGATCTCAGTCCTCTGATCGGACAGATCATAAGAACAGTCATTCTGATTAATGGGGGATGGGGTCTGGGTGAGTGGAATAATTCATACATATTAATAATAACCTGCAATGGACTCCGGTCACAGAAACATTTAGTGCATCTGCCCCTTAAGAGAGACAAAGAACGCTTTTATGCATGAGACAGAGTATAATTGATTATTGAAATCTCCCGACTCATGAACTCCATCACTGCTGTTTTCTTTGGAGAGTATCCTCTGTACTGTCATGTGTATAACTACAGATTTTAGTTTTGCACCTAAATAAGCCATGATGTTTGCTACAGTGACATTACTACATGCATGGATAGGACATGTTTAAATGAATGAAAGCAGCCTCTCTAAACATTAAAGCACAGTGTACATGCGTTGTGAACCTGGTTATGAAGGACATCTTACTATATGAATAGTGAACCCTCTATATAGCCAGCAAAACACTGCAACATTGACTTTTGAACAAAGGCCCATTGACAATTCTTACTGCAAACGCTTTCTGCTGCTCAAAGATGTGCCAGCAAAGCACCTGATCTCACCTCATGAGGCCGTCAGTCTAAAACTAGAAGCAACACTTCAGCCAGCAAAAATATTGGTCCTGATGTTGGAGGATTGCTGCAGGTTATGTTATTCATTTGTTCCTCATCAAAGATGAATTATTTCCACATCCAGTGGCTCCATAGTCAAGCGTGTCTGGTTCCAGAGGGAGGAGAGAGAAACTCAGTTTCACTGTAGTTTGTACCTGCTCACATGTGCCACCTGCTGACTGTTAGTGTGCACTGCAGCTAATGCAAAATGCGCTGGATACAATAAAAGTACCCCCTCCTTTCCTGCCCTGTCGCGGCACCTTTTAATGCTACAGCAATGGCGTCCTCTGAAAGGAGATATATCTGTAGGCTGGCACAGAAGCCTTTCTAGCAGGTTGGCATTTTTAATTTCAGTCATTGTCAACACAAAGTCTTTCAGTTTTGCATTTATTAAAAAGATTACCGAATTTACAAAAAATATCAGCGCAATAGCGGACATGGAAGTGGCACTTCTCTATTAGAAGGAATTTGCCTTGGTGTTTGGTGCATAAAAAATGACTAATGCTAATTACAGCAATAGTCAAGAACGGAGACCATTAGCTCAGATTGTAGAGTGGGCCTCCCATTTGCAGAGGCCATTTCCTTGCTGCAGTGGCCCTGGGTTCAAGTCTGACCTGGGGCCCTTTGCTGCATGTCATCCTTATTACAGAATGTATTAAAAAAGGGACGGCCTGTCCTGGCTGCTTCAGGCTGCCTAACAGGGTATATCTCTGCAATCCAGTGCATAGGCATCTTGGACATAATTCCAGAACGTTAAACAGATTATCATATTAAAGAGGATAAAAAGTAGAACTTAAATAATTAATTGTAAACTTTTAAATTAATCACCAACTATTTTGATATTTCTTTAAGGAAAACAAATCAAAATTGTGGTTTATTCGTTCTCATCTGGTTTCTTTATTCCTCTTTGACAGTAAACTGAATATCTGTGCATTCTATTGGACTCTTGGATAAACTGATTGACATTTTGCAATATTTTCTGATAACTTATAGAACAAATAAATAATTTATCAAGAAAATGATCATCAGATTAATTGACAATAAAATTCATTGTTGCATTGTAGCATTTTTGCTTCACAAAACATTTAATAGGTTGATATTCTTTCAATTAACTAATCCATTAATTGATTAGCGCTAGCACCAGTTAAATACAAGCAACAAATGCCACACATCTTATTATGTTATTACTTTGATGCCTTTGCCCAAATATTTTGAGCAAATATTGTGACAAGGTACTGGAAGGTCATGACAACACACATGTCATATGCTATGTCTTCAAGCTGGTTATGTTCATGTTCAAAACGGTAAGTGTCCAGTTAAGGATAATTTGAAATAAGAAAGCGGCAAATTAGTTGTGTTTACCTAATACATTACTTAATCAATTATCAAAGTGGAGTTATTGCCATCTTTACCACAATAGCAATTGCAAATGGAAACAAAATTTTAACCTACCATTCTGCCTATGGAAGGGTTCTACTGCCTGCTAGTACTATGAAAAACTCCATACATTTGAGGGTTTATTGTCTGTAGGTTAAACTCTTATCTTTGAGGCCCTTTTATAAAATAACATCCTGTTACCATAGCAATATGGCGTCTTCCCACTCCAAAAAACTTGGCTACAGTGGGAAAAAGAAGGCCATTGGAAATTCATTAGGCCCTGTGGAGCACGAGGATGACTGTGTGCTGACTGGATTCTGTTCCTGATGTTTTTGTCTCAGTCTGGCTGGGTCTGAATGGGTGATTCATCAGCTTCCAGTAGACCTTGCTGACAGAGATGCAGGCTGTGTCCAGCTTTAGCAGGCGGCTGATGATCATTGTTTGATTATTTCTATGATGTTGTGGGTCTTGAAGCAGGTCTGTTGGATGTTTTTTTTTTGGTGGTGGTGTGACATTTAGTTGTGGAATGAGCCATCTCACAGCTCCTTCAACAGCCTTAGAGTCTATCCATATAAAACATCTTTGATTATTGATGTGTCAGTATGAGCAGATCCCTCCGTAGATGATGTAAGAGAGGGAGAGAGAGAGAACCCATCCCATTAACCCATTCAGCACTTCCTAAGCTCCCCCCTCTTTTTTCTCTCTAACCTGTGCAGACTGTCTAGAAGTGCGCTCAGTTTTTCCATCTCCTCACTGCTCTCTCTGCTCTGCTTTCCTCAGCGGAAATAGTCATCTCACCATGTCCAGAGGTTATGACGAGGCAGATCCTCAAACCCAATGCTTGAACTTGTTTCAAAATCCAAATCCAATTTTTGCCTTTGCTTTTTTACTACTGCTTTATGGAGGAACAAGTGGTATCAGGCCCTGAAATACAAGAAATTCAGCACTGATAACACAGACACTTTGCAGTTTTACTGTTGAAAGCATGGCCTTAGCCAGCTATTAGGTCACCTTCCTCTGTGATTATTCCCAAAAAAACACACTGGCTTATGTTATTTTATATATAAAATTAGGATTAAAAAAGTATTGCCACTATATAATTATAATCAGGAGTTGAAACATTTGGTCTATCCTTTAAGTGTCTGTGTAGCAGCACTACTTTTATTAATGTATTATTTTATATATTCATGCACATTTTCTTAAGAGGTCTAGGATTGCTGGTGCTCTGTTATTACAGCTATGCCCTTCACATAACTGTTCAGAGCAGCATATTGGCAGAATTTGCAGCAGGAGGATGGCTTTCAAATAATCCTGACCACTAATAATTGCAGACGAATTACCAAGGCATAATGCAGAAGGTTGCAGCAGTGAACTGGGCAGTACGTGTATCTGTCTTGTTAAGTTTAATAGACACACACCTTGTATGCTTCAAAAGTACTATTACTCTTTATGTTGCTAAATATTTAAGCTAAAGTGGGCATTTAATAAGTCACATTCTTTGGTGAAGCCTGATGAAGAGAAAAGTATAGACCAAATTATATCAATGAAAAAAGACAAACTGCTAATGTAATGTTTCAACCGCAGAAGGTCTTTAGGTAAAAGTGAAGTTTTGAAGTTAAATGAGTCTTCTGATATGAGCCATTTTCAGAAGGATAACAGACTGATTTGGCCACATCTCTCATCTTATTGTCGTCATGTGATTGGACAGACCTGGATGTGGGGTCACACTTGATCTGTAGTTGTCTGAGATAGAAACTGGTACATGGGGCATCTATACTGGATTTATCAATTTAAGTCAGACTTCATTTACTTTTTGGGATTAACAGACATGGTCTATTATGCACATACACAAAATTTGCTAATTTAGATTGACGATAGTAGTATTTTTCTATAATCTTTAAAAAAGTTGTCTATTGCCAGTTTTAGTGAAGTCATTTAGACTATTATTGTACCTCTGTCTACCATCTAGAGCTGATTTTAAGTATTCTGGGGTAAATTCAAATAAATCCCCAAATAAGTGGAGACATGTCCGGGTCTCAAATTTTTACAAAGCAAGTCACAAATATTAATAGGCAAGTGCTTGTTTGCTTTGGGATCAACTCTCTTAGCCAAATCATACACTTGAGATCTCCGGCAGTGAGTTTTCCTCCTCCAGCAATGTTCGATTTGATGAAATGTGGCATGAGCAACTTGCTCTACTGCACTTTACATGGCTCTAGTATCCAACATTTTTCCCTCCTCCTCTCTGGTGAATATTGCAGTACCAGTTATTTTGGGGAGTAGATGAGAATTGTATATACTAGAGCGGAGATTGAATGTGGATCCATTGTTGGACTAAGAAGCATTACGATCTCTGTACATGGTTTGTAAAGCAACATTAAAATCAGTCTGTGCTTAGGCATGATATTCTCCAACTTATCTGATGTATATTGGTATTATAATTAGATTGTGAGATGAATGTTAGAGGTGTGGACATTTCTCAGTTACAAGATGCATTGTGATGCGTGGAAGATTCTGCATCAATGCATAGACAGAGCATAATCTCTAGAGTTTGCAGTTTATGCTGATTGTTGATTGTCTGGCTGAACAATAAAGTTACATTGCAATATTGCTCCCATGCTTTGAATTGTGGACGGACATTAGGCTTACGTTACTTATGTAGGAGGTATGTCAGAGGGAGGCAGAGATCATCTGTGAGTGATAATAAAAATATTTTCTTAAATTTACATCTCAGGGCACATGTTGGATTTTATGACTTTGCGTGGAACCAAAGATTATCTGGACAAGACCCACGCCGAGCGTGACTTCTGCTTCACAACAATTACTAATCATGTTGGCAATTTTCACCTGAAGCTAACGTCTGCAGCCATAAATAATAACCGCAAGCCCAGCCAAGAACTGAGGAGGCGCTGTAATGTTTATGTATTGAGATACTGATATTGAAAAGATGACTGCTGTAGTCTGATTATTGGAAGGACTTTCTGAATAAAAATGAAAAAGTAGCCACGTGCAGTAATATTAATCATTGACCATGCAATACACTGAGATGATCAAGGTGCGTTGCGATGCATCGAGAGTCACTTGGCATTCGAATCGTTGACAGCTGGATCATAATCGAATCGTGAGGCCAGTGAAGATTCACACCTCTAATGAATATGATTGCCATCTGAGAAGTGCCGTCTTTTCAAAGCATAGTGAAAACAAGTGGGCTGAAAAGAAATCTTAACTCATCACCACAGATATTTTGTCAGACCAGGGAGAAGTGCTGGTCTCTCAGAATGTCTTCAGGAAACCTCAGCACAACTATTAATATATGTGGAAAGATGTGTTAGAAAGAGCTACTGTGGCTGGCACTCCAAATAAAACCTTGTGCAGCTGGTCCTTTAAAGCACAGACTAACTGCTCTTTCATTACCTGCCAGTGCCCTCTTTTCTCCTGCAGTGAGACTGTGTAGTGCATAATTACTTCTATATGTAGGGTAAAACAGACATGCATCATTGCATTTCTGCGCATGCATCTCAAACTTGACTTGACTTGATTTGACTTTAAAGACTAAATGATTGCATTTCAAATTTTTTGACAAGCCTTGCCAATTAGCTGGTCTTTAGTAATAAAGTGTTGTACTTCCCACCAGTTGTCTGAATATCCTGTAATCCAGCTTGATTGCATGTAGCAAGATCAGTTACAGAATAAGAGTTGAGAGGAGGACGTGTATAAGATAACATAGACAGACACGTTTGTGTTTGGACATGTTGAATAGATCAGTGGCCAGACCGATAAAACATGTACAGTAGGTGTTGCTATTTATTTACTGTGGGATGTTTCCTCAGAGAACAATAAGAGGTTTCCTCCCAACTGATGCGCTCCCTGTCACCACACAATCTTCCTCGAACAATAATATATAATTATTTGCCTGCATCAAGCAAAGAAACAACCAAGGAGATTACTGAAACTACTAAAGTTGCATCAAGAACTGTCCAACACATTCTTACAACCTGGAAGGATAGTGATGAACCATCACCTTCGAGGAAGAAATGTGGTCGGGAAAAAAAGAATCTTGAATGATTGCGAAAGTCAACATTAGAACTCATGGCTATGTGTAATAGTGAAAGTAAAAGCATTTCCACACGCACAACGAGAAGAGAAGTTGAGGAATTGGAACTAAACAGCCATGAAGGCTTATGTAAACCACTTATCAGTGAGGCTAATTAGAACAAAGGCTTCAATTTGCTCGGGAGCACAAAGATTAGACACTTGGACATAGGGCTGGGCGATATATCGATATAAAACTTATATCGATATATTTTTGAAATGTGATATGGAATTAGACCATATCGCATACATCGGTAGTTCAAATTTGCGCTGTGATCCTTGCTCCGGGCAAACCGCTGACCCGGAGCTCTCTGCACTGCTCCCCCCGCCCCTCCTCCTTCATGCACAGAGAGGGGAGGGGCTGGAACAGACACTCCGACACTCTTCAACAAACACTTTGGTGGCCGCCGTTGTCCCGCACATTGGCCTTGATACCCCGTGAAAAAATATCATCGCACGGCCATCGGTCAGCGTAGCGGGCTTGCCTTTAATTACAGCCACCTGAGTGCACAGTAGTCACTCACAGTAACTTCAGTGAGTCCGCGGTTCGCGCAGGTGGAGTCTCATCATCACGATGATCTCACGTGAAAGCCTCTCAAACAGCAGCAGCGTCTCAAAACAGAAGAACGAAACTTACAGCACAGAGAGCGAGCTCAGCCGGTTTTGACACGATACGTAACTGACGTATGTGGTAGGATATAGTCCGGTAAAGTTGGAAATATATTCACAGATTCGAACTTCCCGGATCAATAACTCATAAGTGAAACCTTGTTAAAACACAACTGACGGCTCTTTCCTACGGTAGTAAGGTAGACAACGAGCTACAACCGTATGTTAATCAAAACGAGCGTCTGGACATTAACTCTGGTCTGTATGGTCAGCCAGCTGTGAGACGAGGGCGCAGGGACCGTCTACAAAGTGCAACACCGAAAAGAGAAACTACAAAAAATATTCAGTAACTTCACTATTATTCAGAGTGTAGTGCCACCAAAATCACTCCACACATCAGTGGTCTCCTGCTGGTTATTCTACAATTTTTTTTGTTTGGAAAAAATGTGCTTTGCCATAATTTTGGGGAATTTCTATTTGGGAGAAATATTCAATAACACTAATATTCAGTAAGGTGTCACAAAACTCACCTCACTCTAACCCTACTTAAAAAAACTGTTTTGTAATGTAACATTAACTTGATATTGGTATTTAAAAAATGTTTTAATACATAATCCATGTCTTAATATAAATTAGGATGTTATGGTATCAGTCTGAAAGGTAAATCAACAAATTTTACTCAGTGGCCTTTGTGCCCCTGACAAAAGAAAAGTGAAGGCCAAATGGACTTGCCCCTAAAATGACGAAAATTTCCACCCACATGTCATATTTGGCTTTGATTTTGACTGAACATTTGCTCTCACTTTGCATAAAAATATCGGGATATATATCGTATATCGATATTCAGCCTAAATATATCGGGATATGACTATTAGTCCATATCGCCCAGCCCTACTTGGACATTGGAAAAAAGTTGTGTCGTCGATGAGTCCAGATTTACCCTGTTCCAGAGTGATGGGTACATCAGGGTATGAAAAGCGGCGAATTGAGTGATATACCCATCATGCCTAATGCCTACTGGACAAGCCTGTGGGGCAGTGTTATGATCTTGGGTTGACTCAGTCGGTCAGATCTAGGTTCAGAAACATTATGTGCTCCAAAAATGTAGTGTGAATGTCATGTTGAGAAATTTTTAGAATATTTGATAAAAATCTGTGTAATTGTGTGTCAATTTGGGCTTGAAAGGTGACTCTGATAAGTGTTTAGCTTGTGAAGGATGTCAGCTGTTGTTGGCTTAGAGCAGTTACAGTTGATTCAGTCATGAGAAAAAAGGGGAATCAAAGTGCCCATATTAACAACTACAACCACTTCTGAGATTGGACACCAACGTGTCCACTATAGCCTAATTCTGCCAGTTGTTGTTGTTTCATTTTGTTTCTGTTGGGAACACATTTATTGAATCAGTACTAACATATTGAAATCATTTTGTTGTTTGTTGTTGACACTGACACACGTACACGCGCTTGTAGATCGGCTGCCAAGATAAGATACGTCGTCTTTTTATCCTGCAACCGTAATAACCTCACTGTCCAGGCCAACACAAGGATGTGATGCGAGTCCAGGCCTGACAAAGACAGCTATGTGAGGACAGTTACTGGGATTCAGTCTGAAAATAGTCCTACATTACAAAAGTGCAGGGAGCTGAACTCTTTGTTCACTGTTGCTTTACCATATTGTCCAAGTCCATAATGCTCTTACTGTAGATAACTAATTTAACTGAAACTGGATGCTACTGTAGCTCTAGCTTCTGTTATGGTGATGAGTTCATCTAGGGAGTCATGCACTGATTCTGTGTGTCGACCTCTGTGTGAAAGTTTCAGATGTATAGGGGGGGCAGATTTGCTGCGGCTCTGATGAGATCCTCAGATCCTTTACTAATCAAATAAAAGAGAAATGATCCGCACAAGATAGGACCAAACAACAGTAATGTGGTAACTGGTAGTGTGGAGTGGAGCATGATAAGAATTTAAGCATTTGCTACCCCTCAATGTAAGTTTTGCATTTTGCCATGTGTCATGATACTGTTATATTTCAACAAAATAACAATTTAGAACAAACTTGAGTTGAAAATGCCAAAATAAACAATTTGACACCTGATTTGGAACAAAATCTATGCATTCAACATCTGAAAGTAACCAACAAATAAATCATTTCCAGAATCCTGTGCAGGCAAAAAGGTGATAGGTTGTGAAAATGGCTATGAATGTTTCTCTTCACTGTCAGCCACCAGTGGTTGTCACATGGCTGCTGTGAGGAATCTGAAGAGATTCCAGATAGTTTCCCAGGCCTGCATCATGTGTCAGTGGTGACATCTGGTCCATGAGCCATAACCATCAGCGTACAGCTGTTGCCCTGTTTACCTAGAGGTCGGATGGCCATGCTGTCGGTGGGATCAAACAGGGACAAGGTTGTAATTAGTACCCCACTCCCGCCATCCCCTCTGGGCAGGCCACAGGCAGGGGGGAGGGACTGATCTCTGTTGCATGTTTCAGCTCCAACGCTGAACTTTTCAAACACTCCTTGAACTTGAGAGCCTATATCAACTTGCTGCTCTGCTCTGAAAAGCATGGTTGTGTTTGTATGTTAGGTCAAATTCAACATTCTCTCTACCTTATCTAACATTTTTTGTGAACAGCTGATTAATTTGTCATAAGTAAGCTGTAAACAGTTTTTGGGGCCCTGTGGTGCTGAGCGCAGATTTCTGTCATGGTTTGATACTGCAGCCTCCATAGTAGTTAGACACCTTTTTCTTTTGGTTAGGGTTAGGCTTCCTTTCTGTTGATGGAGTGAGGGCCTCTGTGGGCAGCATTGTGTTGTTATCTGTTTTATATTCAAGGTGTCAATGATACTCACTACCAAACCAGTTTTTCTCTATTTACTTTAAACAATGGAAATGTGCAACTCGCCGCTCTTACCGTGGGAGAGGATTTTGGGCCTGGGTGTGTTCAAAGTGTGGAGAACATTCACACTGGAAAATGAAAAATGCCTGAACTATACCATTCGAAAACATCCAGTTTGCAAGTGGCTCTTTGCTTGATTGGCATGCCATGTTGATGAGCACTGCTATCCCACAATGCCATATGCCATAGAAGTGTGCGGAGGTGTTCACAGCGAAGTAATGGTGATGTTTCACTGCCAGCACAGCTCAGAAAACGGTAATACATTTGAAGAAAGTATCATTTCCGAGTTGAGATATTTCCTGTATTGTAGCCCCAGAGTTTTGACACACCTTTGTCAGCTCAGTGCGGTAGAATAGATAATGAGTGGGAGAACAAATTAAATTTGTTTGAATTTTAATATTCACCAGGTTGATTAGTGTTGTAATGTGAAAAGCTCTGTGTTGACTGGCATGGTTGGACAGGATTAGCTCGTCCTCTTTAGAAAAACCATAGCATTGGTTGTTTGTCTAAACTTAGTTGTCTGACCTATGTGTGCATTTCCCTGGCCAGCAACTTGTAATAGCTGTGTGAATAATGATTGTTTGCTCTGATGCCGGAGACACAGAAAGCACTGCTTATGTCAACCAATTGGGCTGTTCAGACAAATGGGGTAGAGTTCTGCTGCTGTCGTTTCAGCATAATCCACAAGAGAATCCAGCAGAAAAGAAAACACACTGATAATCTATGTAAACTGATATCACTGATCTATAATATAAATGACCTGATTTTGATACATGCGATGCTTGTTAACCTTTTTGATTGTCCTCCCTGCTGTGCTCCTGGAGTTTCAGTGCACTCCTGTTTGTGACTGTTAATTTCAATAAGTAGTTATTATTCCACATATCTTCACAGTTGCTTCAGGAGAGCGTCAAAGACCAGCAGACACAAACACACACACACACAAGCAGGAGAGAACCCCTCCCTGCAGATCATCATACAAGGTGTTGGTCATTGTAGCAGAAGATGTGAATATCCAGGAACACATCAATAACTTTACGTTATAAATTCTAGGGATGTCCTGATCAGGTTTTTTTGCCCCCGAGTCCGAGTCCAAGTCATTTGATTTTGGGTATCTGCTGATACTGAGTCCCGATCCGATACTTCTATAATACATTAAAAAAATGAAGAAGAGTGAAGAAACAGATCCAGGATGTCCCTTATTTTTTATTTTATACACCTTATTTTATAATTTAACACTTATCATAGGTGTGATTGGCAAAGGACAAAAAAGCAGGAAAATATACGGCTCCACTATGTCTCTCTTTACATTTTTTTTGTCCCGTTGTTGGCTTCAGCTAAGAAAGAAATAGTCCGCAACACACATCCAAAATTCTTTGAACACAGTGTTTCCCCTAGATTTTTTTGTAGCAGCTGTGCTCTCAGTCTGTAACGTAGCAACACTAGTGGAGTCCGGGGGCATGTCCCCCCGGAAGAACATTTTGAAAAATAACCCTTTAAATGGTGACTACTGGTGAGATTTTTTGGGAAAAAAAAAATAAAATAAATAATTTTCAGAATTTCAGAATCTAAGACATGAGACAAAATAGTGTAGAAGTTGACATTGCTGCTTGAAAATATGAAAACCTTTTGAGCATTAGAGAACTTTTTTACCATTATTGTCTTCATTATTATAGAAATTTTATGGAAACAGAATCTGTTTCAGAAGTCAGAGGGCAACATAGAATGACATGGAAGCTTTTGAGAAAAAATATCATAATTTCTGCATATTAATATTCATTAAAAATAGAGGAAGCACTAAAATACAATAGAAAGAGCTGTGTCTCATTCGTCCAGTTTACTAATACGATTTGCTGCTTGATTGGAGTCACTGGGTCACATGACATGGAAGATTGCTGTATTTATTTGTATTAATATATTTATGCTAAGTAATTTAATGATAGTCCCTAAATCAGTCTCGAGTGATTTAGCGCGGCTCTGGGAGGTGAGCTAACTGTCCTCCTGCTACTAATACTGGGTGAACCTCAGTAAAGTCGCGGCTGGACCCGACTGAATATCCGCCGAATATCCAACCGTAAACTAACTTCTCCCTGGTTCGATGAGTCGCCTGTTGCAGCCTTTGAATAGGATGACAAGGACTTCAGTCACTCAGTTTAAACGGTTGCTTGGGATTATACAAATTGCAATAATGATTATAATAATCTATTTCAAGATAACTTAGGGTGTAGTGCTTTCACTGTGTGCAACTTAAATTCGCCATTCGCTCGTGATATTAAACCTACAAAAATCATGTTGGTTTTTTTTGCGGTAGCGCTGAAAAAACCCGCAGCAGAATGCATATAGGAGAACCACTGACACATCAGATAACCTTCCGCAACGATTGCAGGCTTTCTGGTTGAGCTCTGCTTTCCATCGTGACAAATGAATGGACTACTTGCGGAGTGACATGAAGACATGAATCAGAGGCACAAAAAACGTTGACAGCGGTGGCCAGTCATTATGTTTAGCAATACCCGACCCGTGCCACACACATTTTTCCCATTTCTTTTGAAATATTATAGATTTGGTGAAAAAAAATGAGAACGAATATATATCCGATCCCTGGTCAGGGTGTAAAGTCCAATTCTGATCGAGTCTGAAACCACGTGATCGGCCCCGATTTCCGATCACGTGATCGGATCGGGACATCCCTAATAAATTCACAAGGTTATTGTAAGGATCAAACCGTACATGTAAGTAGAATATGTGTGAGAATTGCTTGTTGACCAGCACAGGGAAATACAGTTATGGTGTAAAAAGCCAGGCACTTTGGCCCCATGTGTGTCCCTGGTGTGATAAGCAAAGAATTATAACGTGAGGTGGTGGGGACTAACTAGTCTCCCTTTCAGGGAGAAAATGTTCCATTTCCGTTTCATTTCTCATCTTTGTCTTCCTTCATTCTGCAGAGGATTTAATAGCTTTTGTCAGGATGAAACTTGAGAAATTGTGTCGGGTTCTGTTTCATGCACTTCCTTTCTTAATTTATACACACTGTGATAAGAGATCTAAACAAGGCAGAGTGAGAAATTGAACTTCAAAGGATCAAAGGATTGTTTAGGGCAGTCACTAAGATGAAGATTATAGTCTTGCATAAACATATTCACTTTCAGTTGTTGAGTGTGAATGTGTGTGCATGTAGGAAGATTTGTCTCTTAAGTTTCCTACACCCATATCCCAGTTCCTGTTCTTCCTTCAGCTTCTTTGGGCGGCCCTCACTAAATGCTAGCTCCATGGACAAGCAGGACTCCACAAATATTCTGCTGCCCACCACACAGCTATAATTACCTTCAACAATAAAAAAAAAATAAAAACAAATTGACCAATATTGGGTAGTTTTTCCCTTTCCTTTCATGGAAGGTTTTATATAGGCTTTTGCCTTGATGTCAGAAAGTAGATCATGTCGTGGATCCGCCCATGGTTGGCTCCTTTGCAGGCAGGCAGGCAAGCAAGCAGGCAGGCAAGCAGGCAGGATGGCAGGCAGACAGAATGAAACAAATAGCTGTGAGCTGGTGCCTTCATCTTAGATAGACCAGTGACTGCTATGAGCATTGGGTGACAGGAAGGCCTCATCCATATCGCACCTGATCAAATTCTCAGTTGTATAGTAGTGAATAACTATAGTGTTAAAAGTCACTTCTTAGGAGTTCAACATTTTATATTACATTTGTCTATAAGGTTCAGTAATTTAGTAATTCTGTGTAATGCATAGAGTAGGGTCAAAACGTCTGAGACCCCTTGTAAAATACTTCTATTTTGCATTTGTTTAGAATGTAATATTAATACATACATAATAATGCAATAGAAACCTTCTGGTTCAACATGACTCATCAGGTACGAACTTGTATAGCCCATGCCAGCTCTGGTGCATGCTGTTATTAAAGCAAAGGCAGGACAAACCAAATGCTAAGATATTTTCAATTGTTCACTCTTTTCACTCAAATTATCAAGCTGATATTAAAAGGTTTTCATGAAAAACAAAAGTAAAATAGAAGAATTTTGACTAGTGGTTGCAGACTTTTTGACCCTTTTTGTTTATGAGGCTTTTAAAGAGGATGATCTCTTCTTCTGATGTTGATTTTATACACAACAGTGCAGCTAAACTCTAGAGAAATAGAGGTGTGTAATAAACTCTGAATGGGATGATCACAGCCTCTCCTGGTAGGGGACTGCTATGTTAAGAATGGAGAATGGATTAGGGTAGATATTTTTTTCTTAAAAAGCCCACTAGATGAAAGTGCGTTTGCCCATTGAGTTTATATTCTTAGTGTTTGTGTTGAACAGAGTAAGAGCAGCCTCTGCCATGGCATTATCAAAGTCAGTGTGGGATTCGGCCTCTTCTTCAGATCTGTTACCATGGTGTATTCTTCAGCATTTTAGACTTTTAAGTTAAATCTTTTGTCAATTTTCACTGTTTAACTTCTGTTTCCTCGCAGTTGCAAGATAAAATGGTAAACGGACTTGCATTTCTATATTCCTCTTTAGTCTACTGACAGCTCAAAGTGTTTTACAATACAAATACAACATTAATATATACATATTTGATTTGAACTTGGGTCTAAATTTTGATGTTTTGTCCATTACAGTGTCTGGCAAACACAGTTATCCTGTAATCACTAAGTTGATAAATTGGTCAAGAAACAGGCGCACTCAGACAATCAGACAGGTTGTAAGCAAACCCCCCAGGGTGGACAAACTTATTAAGCAGAGAAAACAAAGTGTCAGACCCAGACACAGCCCCTGATTACTGTACTTATTGTAGAGCACACAGTTTTCCTTCAGGGATGGGTCTTGACCCATTGACTTAATCATAGTGATGACACTGTTTTCCTAGATCTCTGTGATTAGAGTGCGGCATGGGCCATGTTTTTTGTCCAACCCAGGCAGAGCCTGAGAGAGTAGTGATCAAGCCCGCCCCGACCTCGATAGGCGTTCTATTTTTGTCCAGCCAAACCTGACTAGAGCCCAATGTGGATGTGAGCTGAAGCAGTGAGTTTGGGTTACCCTTTCATGTAGTTGTCACCATGGTCACAGCTTTCCATTTTACCCTGATTACAGACATGTGCATTGTAGATGACTGTGAGCATCAAGGCATGGTCATGAGACCTATGGGAGTGTCCTGTGGTGTCTGGCACTGGGACAATTGTAGTGAATCCTTTGGGGGGTAGGCCCTCAATGGATCAGACTTGTTCCAGCACATCCCAAAGATGTTTGATCAGACTGAGGTCTTGGGAATTTGGAGGCCAGGTTAACGCCTTGGGCTCTTTTTGTGTTCGTCAAGCCGTTCCTGAGCAGTTTTTGTGCTGTGTCAGGGCACGTTGTCCCGCTGGGAAGGCCACTGCCATCAGGAAGTGTCTATGCCATGAGGGGGGTCTACTTGGTCTAAAACCTTGTTTGCATTGGTGGCATATGTCAAGTGGCATCCACATGAATGCCAGGACCCATTGTTTCCCAGCAGAACAATACATTGTAATGATATCATCAGTATTATTCACCTGACAATCACCTGTCAGTGGTTTTAATGCTGTGGCTGATCCTCATATAGTCGTGTTCAAAAGTTTTCATCCACTTGTAAAGAACATATATCATGGCAGTCTTGAGTTCCAATGATTTCTACAACTTTTTTACTACTATTTAGCAAAAAATATTCATGAAGTTTTGTCTGCTAGGTCAAAAATGTATACCATAATGCTAATATTTGGTTAAATGTCCCTTGGCCATTTTCATCTTAAAGATGCTTTTGATATCCATCCACAAGCTTCTTTTAGTCCCCTGGCAGAATTTTTAACCATTTTTCTTGATAGAATCAGTGAAGTTCAACAAAATTTGTCAATTATAGCTTGATCTAACCATTCCTTAACCCCTTTCTGAGGTGTGTTTGGGATCATTGCTCTGTTGGAACACCCAACTATAGCCAGGGCCCAATCTTCTGGCTGATGATTTTAGGTTTTCCTGAAGAATTTGGAGATAATCCTCCTCCTTTATTTTTCCATTTGCTTTGTTTAGAGGGCAAGATCGACTGGCTGCAAAATAGCGCCATAGAATAATACTAACACCACCATGCTTGACAGTAGGCATGGTATTGTTGGGGTTAAAGGTCAGGTGGTAGTTAGAGGAAAAAGGCCACAAAGAGAGCATGTGCAAGCTATTGCACCTATGCCCCTGGTAGCAGTAGTTAGTAGTGCAATAACAGTATCCGGAGTAATAGCTGCAACCTTATCAGGACGGAAGTGAAGCAAGTGTCTTGTTCTGCTTTCTCCGTGTGTAAAGTCATGGTGGTTGTGTCGTCCCCTCTCAGTTTTCCTGTATGTAAAGAATGACATCTCCCACTATGTTCTATACTGTGCATAATTAGTATGTATGCTGTGAGTGCAGTTGACTTTATACTGAGAGCAAGCTTTCGTGCTATAGAAAACAACTCAGTGTATGTCCTCACTTTTGTAGAATGAAAAATATTAGTATTAAGAGAGATTTTAACCAGTAAGATGACAGGTCAGGCTTTTGGGTTGTTGGGGTGTAGAACAGAACAAAAAAGAGAGCAAGAGATAACAGATCCTGGTATTTCTCTCACCTCTGCACAACTGATGTATCAGGGGTTGAAGTGGGTGTGAATGTGGGATTGTCTGTTTCAGGCACAGTCCCCCCCAGTCCAATTTAGAAAGTTG
This sequence comes from Sparus aurata, assembly GCF_900880675.1. NCBI lineage: Eukaryota > Metazoa > Chordata > Actinopteri > Spariformes > Sparidae > Sparus > Sparus aurata. Next base: position 14,335,877 of record NC_044190.1, read on the forward strand.
TGGGGAGGTATGTGGTCCAAAGTTATTCAACAATCCGAAAATACTTCTGCAGAAATACATTCATTAGTCTTTAGTCAACATATGAAATAAGATACAGTTCATGCGATATTTTCATTAATGCTTTTTTGACATCCTGTCTTTTTCATTTTAAGACTCTTTAGATTTTCCTCTCTTGATTGTTTGTTTGCAAAAGGTAAAAATGAAATGTTGGGCTTTTACAGGACTTTTTGTCAATAGTTCAGTTGTGAGAACGGGCATTGAATTATTAAAATTTTAGATGATGTAGTAATTGGGACAAAGGCTCTTTTTATGCAGCCTGTGAAAACATATATGTTGTTTTTCTATACGTACACAGATGATGATCCTCAATCTAAAGATGCTGTTGCTTTATCATGGGACTTCAGTTTGATATTAGCTTTCAATAGGCATTTTCTAAAATTCTGATTTGAACCACTCTCAGTGTGTTAGAATATCAGTGGAGACATGAGGGACAGCTGATATTATATCCATTCTGTCCTCCCACGGAGTCCCATTTTGGCACAGAGAGGCTACTGTGGTAATAACTGTGAGACAAGGACTTCAGGCTGAGGCCATGTCCAGCAGAGGCTGATATGTGATCAGGGGTCTGATGGTCTCTTAAGCCCCCAAGGTCAGAGGGATGTTTGGGCTGCAAAGTGTCATGAGGATCAGGACAGGAAGGAAAAATCAAGGGTCAGGAAGAATAAATCTGTTATTTTAGAATTGATCGGTCTGCTGCAGCTGTTAAAACAGCTATTAAAGCAGCTGTAATAAGATTAAAGGCCTGATTTCACAAACTGAGAAAATAACTGTTGTCCACATTTGCTATCACATTAACTGGTAAAAGTGTACTGTTAGAAAATAGTTTTTCAGTATATATTCAGTGTATATTTAATTTATATAAGTAGTAATTATGAAAACAAATTAGTGTAAAACAAAATACACATTTACTTATTAGGCAATAGGCATGAAAAATTACGACTTTTAGTGCTTTGCAAGCATAACCAACTTGTTTAACTAAACCTGTACACATTTAAGAAGCTTGAAACAAACCTTAACACATCTTTCTAAAGCATGACATACTTGCTTTGTGTATAACTGGACACATTTAACTGCTTATCAACTTGTGTGCCTGAAGTAACTTGTATTATGAAGTATTTTATGGTATTTCATACCTTGGTTCCAGTGGTTGTCGTATTTGGCAAAAACCTTTATTCTTGCCCACACTGTAGGGGCTGAGGTCCTTGCAAATAAACCCAGCGATGGACTTCGTAATACTGGCATTAGGGACAACAGGGACAACAAAGGAAGCTTGGCTTTAAACATTGCAGTCATTACTGCAGGTTAACTAACAAAGTTAGCGGTTTAAAAAAACGATTTGGCAATTAATCAGACCAAATCAGGTGGTGCGGTGAAATGCTACAGCTTTGTGGGCCGGTGTGGGAGTGTCACTCCGTGGTCCGTGTGTGAGATAGTTGAGAACCCCCACTGATTAGTTTGCCTAAAGGCGTCACTGCTGTGTTGATATGCTACTAGCATGCTGGTCATACTTGTGCCATGCTTAATAACATGCCCAGCTACTGACCCATTCTGTTCTGCTTGTGATTTGCATTCATGACTCTGCCAGAGTATGTTGAGCATTCAATTCCTACAGTGATCACCCACAGATTAAAAAATAATGTTTTAAACTTGTGCCAAAAGTGATTACACATGACACAGCCTGATCGCCAACCTATGTGATTGGTCTCCGCAATGTGACATTGTACTACGTTTCTCCAAAAGTTCTGCCGGTTTCAACAGCTGGGTTGTGTTTTTTTTCCGTAACTCCCTGCATTCGCCATACCACCTGATTTGGTCTGAATCAAGCCTAAAAGCCTTAAGACTTTATATTAATTGTATTGATACTTTCAGAGGTCAAACCTTGTCACCTTTCTAATTGTTGTGTTTGCTAAGAACTGTGAGAAATCTGAGAAAACTTTTTTTTTTCCACTTGGCTCTGACGCACTTCTGTAATTTAGTCGTAACCATGCGTATCTCCTATCTCTCCCTGGGAGCCTGAGCTAAAGAAGAAAGAAGACATTTGGATAGAGGGACTTGTTGGAGGGAACAAATGGCCTTTTCTGCTCCTTGTCACACAGCACTGTCCAATCCTCGTTGGACACACAAGCCAAAGGGCTGTTAACATTCCTCCTTTATTAGTGCTCTCAGCATGCCAGTGTAAAAAGACCTCATATCCAGTGGTGGCATCAAGTGATACTGGACCTTATCAAGATGATCGTCATATTATTGTGATGTGTAACTGATCTGAAGATTCATTATATTCTATTACTGAGACTGATTAAATATCACAAACAATAGTACAATAAACTCTTTCACACACGGACACATAAACTCATGAAAAGCAACCAACCACGTGTTAGTCCATCTTTCAATACTGTCTGACTTTCTCACTCTGTCTGTGGCACTCTGTCGCAGGTAAAAATCTATTAAAATGCCTCTCAGATATAGTTCATTGTCAAAAATGCTTTGTACTTTAACTAGAGAAAATACTGCATTTGTTTGTGTAATCCAGGAAACATGTTGCCTGGTGTAACAGTTTGGCTTACTGATGTATTTTTGGACAACAATAGATCTCTGTGGAACAGAGAAATACGATATCTGAGACTTTGATACACTCGCAGTACCTAGAAAACAGATTTCTTGTTAGTTTGGGTCTTGATATGGGAACACAAAAAGAATGAACAGTTTTGTACTACATTTGGAGAGTCTAGTATCTTTTCTGAAGCCCAAGTCTCATACATGGCTGACATCTGAACTCAGTGAAGTCACATTGAAAGCAGAAACAATGAGATTGTCTAAATGCCCTAATGTACTGCATATGACTTACAAAATAATTGACCTAAACCTGTGTCTTATGCTTTAGTGTAATACAGCACAGTAATTACAGAAAGATTGAATGAATATGAATTTGAATTGCCAAATTTGAACTGTGTGAACGCTGGAGACTTTGAAGTAAAAGTAATAATAATGTAAGCTTTTGCCTCTAGCAGCTCTATAAATACAGGTTTAGAGGTTAGGAGTCATAGAAACAGGGAAGTGCAGTAGCTGGAGGGAGAGGATGATGTTACTGGGTCAGTGTCCTTCTCTGTATTTCTCCAACCTGTCTGTGAACTGAGAATCTCTGCCAATGTGTTGAATCATCAAGACTAGCAATGACCTCACTGGAACATAACTGTGCAGTAAAGGAAATCCACAGTAAATTCAACTGACAGATTTTATATACTTGACATCAAATGATAAATGTTAGACTTTCTGAACTTGTGTTACTTTAAACTTGACTGATGATTTGATGTCGGATTTTTACACCGTTATTTTATCAGACTGCTTACAGTGTGACAGTTATCATAATCATCAGCAGCAACTGTGAACAGGAAAAGCAGTACAGAGAATGGATAAGTGGATAGATGCCCTTCAGGCAGTGTAGTATGCATGGGCAGTATGTATGTGTTTTTCCCTTAATATTTTCCTGACTTTTCACCTGGGAATACAGCACGATGGTAAAAAAAAAAAAAAAAGAAGAAAAGAAATCTGATCTGCTGCTGATAGTGGTCATTATGGCATGTATGACATTGTCTAGCCTACAATGCAGTTTTTTTTAAGAAACAGATTTATAACAACTACATAGGACCAAAAAGTTATCTTACTTCCAGGTTTATGTCGTGCTTACATGACTCCAAATATACGCTGTAGACTTTCTCCTACTGGCCCCTGTCTGTAAGTTCCTGCTCAGCCTGTACACTTTAAATTGTGATGACATCACAGATTTTTAAATTGATCATTTGGCCTCTAGGAAAGTTCTACAAATGGAAAACATCCATTGATCGAGACTTGATAAAAGATTCGGGATTGACCTTGTTTGCAGTTGGAGGTGTCCTGTTACCAGTTTTACAAATGTCACTATTGTAATGGTGATCAATGGGGAAAATGCTTCTGGGGTCACAGGGGAATTTTTTGCTCTGGCCACTGGGCAAAATTGGAAGACAAAAGACTTGCTGGGTTTAAATACATATGGCCCATAAAATAATGAATAGACAGGAAATAATGACCCTTTACTTGTAGATTCTTGCTGCAGGACATGCTGCCCATTGGACACACACATCAGTGAGGTGAACAGAGATTTTGTGCAGGTGCTGGTGGCAGACAAGCTGGGTAATAAAATCATATGGTTAATAAACGCTGTCAGTGTATGTCTTCATATGAAAGGGCTCACTGGCTGCTGACAGCTCAAACCTAACCAGCTGTCACCCTTGCTGGATGAAAATATGGATTTGTTGTTCACAATGAAGCATTATCAAGCGAACAAACTAGGGACACCTCCTTACAATAGTGAGTTAACTACATCTTTTTGGATTTATTATTATAGTTAATATAGTCATATTTTCCATTGGTCTCACACTGAGGAGCCAGTTAGTGAGGAATTTTAACAGGTGAAGATATGCCGCTCTGTTGTAGTCAGTGCTGTTTGTCATTTACTAAGTGATAGTTATACATACTCAAACATACAGAACTTTTTTCCTGTAGGTGTCCTGGGGAAAAATTCTATTAGTCCTAGACATATTTTCCCCATCTTCTGCTGTGCACTATAGTACATCACCTCAATACAGTGTGTCCAAATCAGTTTCATAGCAATAGGAGCTTCTGTATTTTTGACGATATTGAAAATCATACCATTGAGATTCCTAAATACCCTGGTATACAGTGATATCTTGAAACTGCCCAAGCCTACAATATACTGTATGTGTGCATATGCACGATAAGTTAGGTGAAGTGGTTGTGATTAACTAATGTGACTATGCTGCATTGAACTGACAGGAACGTGTCAGCTCTTGCATTGTGTCCCTGTGGGCATTTCTCTATAAAAACAACACAGCAAGCTTACTCACACTGCTGCTATTTTCTGGAAAAGTAGTTAGGAAAGATAAACATCAATCAGCATGTGTGTTTTTTTTACTTGGTCAATTTCCAAACAAGAGAACAGGAGAATAATGCTGGACCTGGAAATTCTCTGTTTTAGTAGTTTGTGGCCTAGTAACTCTGTTGATGTTGTTTCAGTTATGCAAGAAAGGAAAAGATAACACTTGTTTAACTAGTGTGCTTTGTATTCATGTGCTAAATGAATGGAAATGATAGATGAGGACAATTTAAACAACACACTATCAACATCCATATTTGGTGCAATGATTTGTGAGCTGTTTCTGACATGAGCAAAGAAACAGAATAAGTAGTTGAAGTGTTTGATAAATATGAGATGGTTTTGCTCTTCTCTGTTTGGCATCACTGAGTCTGTTGTTCTTTTCTCATATCCTGCCTGCTGTCTGTCTAATATCGTGACCTGGCCCTGTTCAGCCTGCACCTTACCTCTGTGATGCTTCATCAAATTAACTCAGGCCACCAACTGAAGTTCTTCGGTTTCTCTGCTGACTCATTTCTACTAAATTCCTCTTCTTGCCAGAGGCGTATTATGTTTTAATGGGCATTACATTTTTCACTGTTGTTTAAAGTGTTCGGAGCCTTCCTGTTTGTTTATGATTTGAACTGAAATGGCTCTCATGTCACTTAAATTTTGCATTTATACAGAATGCCATTCAACCCACAGTGTCTATTGTCATAGCACAGAATGTTACTGGAAACATTTCAGAAATATAAATACATTTTATAGCTTAAACACAGACATGAAATAACAACTCGAAAAGTTATGGAGAAAATAAAGTCTGTAATTGGTTTGTGCTAGAGCCACACAGTTCTAGACAGACCGTTTTTAGATGAGGTTTTGCAGAGGAAAAAAGCAGGAAAATACAAGCCAGGACTTATAATTTTTAGTCATTTATGTTTCAGCATTCAATCTCTGATGAGTGGCATCTCATTATTTCTCCAACCTTTTTAGTCTGCATGTGTAAAAAGGGGCTAAAGCAATTTTACTACAGTACTGCTTATTAGGGCTGCTCGATTATGGCAAAAATCGTAATCACGATTATTTTGATTGATATTGTAATCACGATTATTAAAGACGATTATTCATTGATTTGAGAACAAGCATTTATTGAACTTTAAACTCTTGTATTTCTTTTAACACAATAAGTTTGAACTGAAAAACAAGAAAAATTCAAATAAGAGAAAAATGTATTAATAAAATGAATATGTAAAAATAAAAAATAAAGACTATCCATGACTTAAAGTCCTATACACTGAAACAGAATTACTCTGCACTCTGCACTTGCTACAACAACCTTACCTAGTACTTACATATGGCATTTTCTGCTGAAATGGTGACGTGATGGTAACACATGCCGCTTGTCCAATGTGTTAATCAGTTTATTGAACCCCGGGTCGTTAGCGGTGTTGATAGGGCACATGTCTTTGGCAATCATGTATGTGACAGCATCCATTATTTCTTTATGCCAGCGGGAGCTGGGTGGATATGCAGTGGTATTGTAAAGTGTGTCCTTAATTGAGGACTGTGTGGCGGTAGCAGGAGTCGAGGAGCTTTTCATTTTTGAGTTTTTTTGTTCCTTCACTGCTTGGTCATGTATTACTCTGTGTGTGGACTTTAAATAAATTGGTTGTGTTGCCTTGAGGTGCAGACACGGTCGCGTGACATATCTTGCACAATATCTTTGTTTGTTCCGAGTCAGACTCCTTGAAACCGAAGTGTTTCCACACACAGAATTCGCTTTACCTTTCTTCCCGACCAAAGGCTGCCTTCCTGCCATCTTCTACCATCTTCTTCTACACATTTTTTCCAAACACCCACTGGCAATATGCACCAGCGTGGCTGAAAAGCGAAATTTTTCGGGCGGAGTGGAGCAGAGTACAATTCAATTAATCGCCCAGCCCTACTGCTTATCAACATTTCGAAGACCGGTCTGTCAGAGTACCACTAACGATCTGTAGGCTTTTAGGGGACAGTCAGTTTTGATTGCGACGTGGTAGATGGACTGTGCAGTCTCAGTTACCAGCTGTCCACAGGTAAGATGGCTAATATTGATAAAGTCATCTGGTGGCAGAATGCTGTTGATGTTACTGCCACCTCCCATCACACACATCAATACCAGACCTATTGTGGAGCTGTCTTAGTTATGAGAAGATTATCCCTGGGTAAAAAATTTGTTTGGACAGACTACCCATTTACAAAAGAGCCAATTACAGCAGCATAGTGGTGTCTCCAATTAGATTTGCATGTCACACTCAGAGGCAGGAACTGCCCATTGTCCTGCAGATAAAAGCCAGCCATCAGGGAGTCATGCTGCTCTGACTGAGCCTTAGGCTCACTTCCACTGCCTGCACATACTCCCCATGCTGCACCAAGCCTTCCAGCATCACCCACACAAGCTTGCATCTTTACATCCAAATATACACGCAGACTGGTGGGTGACTGCTGGTAGACATTCATTCTGCTGGGTTTGCAGGAGACGGATTAGAAAATAGAATGGTTAAAGGGTGAGATATCCCGACTCTCCTAGCCCCTCTTTGCCTGGTAAATGGCCACAATCCAAATAATGCAAACTCTATGTTTGGTATTTGTTGTTTCCAAACCCAAACTGATATAATCATAATGATGTCACTATGACATCTTCTGCAACCACAAGACATTAGATTAGATAAGATACATCGATCTCAAAGGATATTAAACTGCCCACATAATTCTATGTGTCTTTGACGTTGGCATGGATACAGTACTTCCATGACAGGGACGCTCAGAAAAAAACGGAGGTTGTATTGTTGATAGCGTGGTTGGTGAGGTGGTTAAATACATTACAACATAAATGGAGAACTCTTTCACATTTCATCATTCACATTGCCAATGAGAGAAATTGACAGCAGAGGTTATTTCCAGCATTTTTTGGATGTCCACCATTGTTTAAACTTGTGTCTTAGGATGTCTCATTTTAACTATTGGCTACAATACCGCCTACATTTTCCAGTGGTACTGCTCCGTTTCATCCGCATCTATAAGATTTAAGACACTATGGACAAATACAGAAGAAATTAATGCAAAATATTGCCAGAGACCTCTATCCCTTTATAAACAGTATACGCATACATATTTTGGGCATAAATTAGCCTTTACAGTGATAAGTAAACTGATCATGAATATATATTGGTTGACTGGTAAGACTGAGATATCATTTTGTCATTTCATGAAAACTTTATGACATTTGGAAACATCTGGATGGAAGGAAATCTTTGCCTGACAAAGGTTCCTCTCCAACCTTTAGTTCCAGTTCTGATGTCATTTCTATGTTGATTTACCATAACACTTGCATCATTGTCTTGTAGTGCCATAAAAGTTTAAAACTTACCATTTCACTGTCCCCACCTTAATGACCTATTTCACGTGTCCAGGGTTCCAGAATTAAAAATCAGAAATAAGATTTAACTTTCTCATTGACAGTGTTACTGTTACTGATGAGTGACAATTGGATGACTTAAAGATTATATGGAATTCGTGTTAAAAAGTATCCAGTTCTTTGAAGAAAAGTAAAAAATACAAGCCTGTGGACATGAAACCCCAGGGAGAGAAGACAGTTATGACTCCAGTTATGAATCAGCAAACTCAGAAGTCTGTAGTGTGGTCACTGCTAACAGCAAGCTGACTTTTTTGTAAGCATATGTTATTGCAACAGGACAGTAAGAGACATTGACATCACACAAAGTATTTCACATATACATTTCCATTAGACCCAGACATTGCTTGCCAAATCAAGAATTAATGACGAAACAAAGAAAACAAAGGGAATAGAAATCAATTAGAATGTATAGTATTTGGTCAATTGTCCCTTGGCCACATTAGCAAAAGGAACGATATGTCACGTTATTATAAATCCAATCACCTTCTAGCTCAGATTGATGATATTAACCTACTAGTCAGAGGAGAGAGCTAATACATTTCTTGAAGTAGGAGTAGGAGACAGTGAAACTTTGTAGTTGAACCCCAAAGGGAGAACTCAATCTTCACTAGGTCCAAGAGAGAGGTAGCAACACATTCTGATGCAAGCACAACACCCACACCCAAAATGTTCCTATTGTCATCATGGGTTGATGTGTGTCAATTAATCAGGATGAGCCACTTTTATTTTTTCCCACCCTTGCAATCAATCAATCTTTATTTGTATAGCACCAATTCAGAAGAAAAGTAACACATTCCAAATTGAGCAGATGTAAACCATACTCCTTGATTAATTTATTTACAGAGACCAACCATTTCCCCCATGAGCAAGCACTTGGCTGAGGGAGAGAGAGAAGGAGAGAGAGAGAGAGGGAGAGAGAGAAGGAGAGAGAGAGAGGGAGAGAAATGTAAGGGGGCTATGAATTTTCTATAGCTCCTATTTATTTTCAATAGTAACAGTGGCTGAGCCCTATGGTATCGTTGTATTTAGAGACATCTTCCATAACAAAATGATGGGGAAAAAACACAACATCATTAAACCTGTTATATGGTTAAAAATGTTTAATGGAAGCTGACAGAAGTAATGTCAAGCTGCACAGAGCAGATCAAGGCAGGCAGGAAGTCAGGCACAGGAACAGCACTGAGCATCAGTTCAATTTTCTAAATAAACAAACTTGGGATCTGCAGCACAACAAAGTCTGAAATATTAACAATAAACTCATGAAAAACAGAGAAATCATTTAACTATGTAGCATAGTTGTCCCTGTTAGAAGCACAAAAATCCAGGAAAAATTAGGAAATGAACATTTGATCAAGTCAGCAAAATCAGACAGGCGTAAAGCTATGCCTCTGAAAGGCTCCTGTTGGGATGTGAAGCCATGTGGAGGACAGAACAAAACTGAATCGGAATCACTAGGTCACAGAGACCTGCCCAGTTCAATCAAAGCATTAGTGAACCAGTACTAGACATAGAACATTTTGTTATGTGTGTTGTAAACAGTAAACAGAGCTGATTCAGACTTTCTGAGGGTTCCTTCAGCAAGTTTGAGGGTTGCCAGTGTAGAGAGGGTTTCTCTGCAGAGAATCCAGACTTTTACAATCTTGTGGTTTGTAGCAGAATGTTTATTTGAGGTCGTCATCCCTGCAAGATAATGGTATCATTTCACTAATGTAATTACAGCATAGACCCTTCTCATAGACACATTGGTTTGGCATGTTCATTCACTTCAGATAACTTTTTCCTGTGTCAATGTCTGTGTTATTAGTTTGATAGTACTGTTTCTCTTGCTTCACTTTGACTATTGTATTTGTGTTAGCGAACTGACAAAACACATAGGTCTGCAATGTCTGATAGGGCTGTCCCTTCTCAAAAAGTGCATTTCAAACAAGTTCCAACTAACATTTGGTTATGTAACATCTAGGGTTGCGTACCAATAACATTTGAACCGATGACCATGATCACATGCCATAAAAGGCTTTGAACTAAAAAAACAGAGTGTAGAATTGGTTAAGTTACCTTTTAAAGCTAAGTACTTTGTTTGAGATCTAACTGCAGCTGTTCTTTTTAGCATCAGCACCCAAAGCTATTCTGAATATTGTGTTTGAAAAGAAACCCAGAAGGCTTTATCTCACAGCAACTTGTGACTTACCTTTCTCTTGCCTTTGTTAGAGAACCTTTCTAGCTTGGGGCAGAAATGCTGTGAGGTTAATTGACTGTGAAGAAATTGTACTAATGAGTCATAAGTTGCATCGGTGACCACGAAACTGGAGGTCATGTAATTAGGAAGAGTGCTAATAATGGTGAAGCCACAGGAGAGAGACATAAACATCCTGACCAATGGGCTGTCTGCGGATAACTGCTGGTGTTACCCTGCTGGATACAGTCTGTGCTGGCGCTCAGTTCTCCTCCAGCATTACAATCAACTGAACTAGCCTGGAAAAATACTTTGGGGAAGGAAGTGGAACTGCTCAACTGTACAACTTCAACCTTTGTCCTACAAATCAAACAAATACAGATAGAGGTGTATGGCAGTAATTGGAGGTTTCTTTTTACCAGAAATGTAAGAATGAACCTTACCCCTGTATGTACAGTTGTGGTCAAAAGTTTGCATACACTTATAAAGAACATGTACTGTATATCATGGCAGACTTGAGTTCCAATGATAACCCTAACCCTGAGTCTAATTTTTCTGTTGGTGGAACACATACTACGATGTCAGAAAAAAAACATTAATCAGGTTTAGTTTAACAATGAGTTTATTATAGGCCTTCTGAAAATGTGACCAAATCTGCTGGGTCTAAAATATACATGTTGTAATTATAATATTTGGTCAATTGTCCCTTGGCCATTTTCACTTTAATTAGGTGCCATCCACAAGCTTCTGTTAGAACTCTGGCTGAGTTTTAAATCACTCCTCTTGACAGAATCTATGAAGTTTAATTAAATTTGCCAGCTTGCTGCCACATACTTGTTTGTTCAGCACAGTCCCCATGTTTTCAATGGGAGGTCAGGTCTTTGAGAAGGCTATTTTAATACCTCAATTTTAGCTTGATTGAATCATTCCTTTATCCCTTCTGGCTGATGATTTTAAGTTTTTCCTGAAGAATTTGGAGATAGTCCTCTTCCTTCATTATTCCATTTACTTTGTTAAGAGGGCAAGATCTACTGGCAGCAATACAACCCCACAGCATAATACTACAACCACCATACTTGAAGGTAGTTATAGTGTTCTTGAGTTTAAAGGCCTCACCATCTTACCTCCAGACATATTGCTTGTCATTGTAGCCAAACAACCTAATTTTTGCCTAATCTGACCACAGAGTTTTCCTCCAGAACGTTCCTTTCTCCATATGGTAAGCAGCAAACATCAGTCAAGCTATGAGGTGCTAGGTTTTGAGCAAGGGTTTCTTTCTTGTATGTCAGCCTCTTAGCCCATTGTGATGTAAGACACTCTTGACTGTGAACACTGACACCTGTTTTCCAGCAGTTTCTAATTCATTGCAGACTTGCTTTTTGGTGTTTTTCAGTTGACTCTTGACCATCCTGACAGATTTTCTCTCAGCAGCAGGTGATAGTTTGCATTTCGTGTCACATCTGTGCCATAAACAGTTGTTTGCATAGTTGATCTTGGAACCTGTAACTGCTTTGGAAGGGCTCCAAGGGATTTTCCTGACTTGTTCAAATCAAAATTGCCCTCTTTCAGATTGATGCTGAGCTCTTTAGACTTACGCATTGTAGTGTTTGTGGCAGAGTCTGATGTGTAAACAAACCCTAAACAAACCCTGGCTGGGCCAGAAAAGTCATCGGCCATTATTATAAATTCATTGAAGTTGCTGTATGTATATATCAGACCCGTCATATTTGGTAACATTTTCAGAAGGCCTATAATAAATTCACATTCAAACCAAATTTCATGAATGTGTTTTGTGAAAAAAGTAGTGAAACAAACAAATTGGTCCTGTAGATCGCCTCAGCTGAGGACAAGATTTCAGAGCGAGACTTCTTCTTGAACGAGATTTGTGTTCTTGCCTACAAAAAATATCTTATTATTTAACAACTTAGAATAACAACGTCAGTCAGTGGCAAAACAAGCACTTTTACTGAACATAACTTTGACAGTCAAAGTTGACCAGAATCATTATGTTACAGCCATTGTCAGAGGCAGAATCTGCATCTACATTGCAGTGTATCTAAGAATCAAGAATTTTACACAACTTCATTAAAAACTACCTGAATGCTTTTTACACTTCAAGTGAGGAGAGATAACCAATTTACGGTTGTATCAGTGATTTCTTCCAACCCAGTAGCCGCATCACCTTTAGTGTACTAAGGAATACTACACATGGATTTCTGTTTGTTGTGGCACATGCAGTGGCCGGGTTTCAGATGTAAAGGCTGACTTCACTCTCTTTAATTAACAAGGGCACAGTGTGGTTTGATTGGCAGCCAGACCTCAATTAGGTGCAGAGAACTAAAGAGGAATGCAGGCTAAAGTCATGGCAAAGCAAAGAATTACTCAGGCAGTTCCTGTGGTCGTAGTCAACTTCAGGTATCACTTTCCATAGCTTTCACGCCTTGCCTATCTTATTCCCTGTATGGCCTTTCCCTGGGGATCAGGCTTGTGGCTGCATTCCAGAGCTGTCTTCTCAAATTAGACTTTCTGGGGGTTGCAGCCATTCTGATGCTCCCTTCATTGGGGAGGCAATGACACAAACCCTGCCTTCTTGACCACAGTTGAGATCCTGCCAGCTGCCCCAAAACAGCTGTCCCAGTGTGTACACTTAAGGCCTCCTGTGATTTTAAAAAGATCTACTTAAACTAACTTACTATTTTTTTATAGGTTTACATTCAGAGTTTCCTGTTCTTTTCATCTTTAACTTTTCTTTTTCTAATTAACGCTCAAATAGAACACTGAATCTGTAACTTGTTTTCCCTTTTCTTCATCACTTAGTTGACACTCACAATTTTAGTCTTTTATGTTTACATACAACTCTGTCCTGCTCAGGACAGGTGAAAAGCTTTTTAAAGTATTTCTCTCTCATTAGGAGTTGAGCAGAACTGTAGCTGCAAGTTAAAGGAGTATCTCTATAGGTTAGCAAAGCAAGGTTAGGATCTTGAGCTTTGTTTAGCAGTTGTTTAACTGTCTGGACATCTGCCTCTTCATTACTCCGAACAAACCTGGGCCTACTGGTGTGTGTCTCTGTGTTTAACCTGTAAGCTCCTGCAAAGTCCACAAACTTCTGACTTGTAAACTGTGGTCCGTTATCGCTGTAGAAAAGTTCTGGGATGATTTTTCTTTGAGAAGAGGGGCTTATCCTGCCAGTCCCGGAATGAACTTCCAAGAAAGCTGCAGACTTCTCCCATGATTGATGGCTGTTTCATCTCCCTGATTGACTTGTTTTATATGGATCTGGTTTCCCACCATTTACAGACAGGATGTGACCAAGAAACTTCACTTATCGTCTTTTTAACCCACACTTCCTGGAGATTATGCAGAATAGTGTGGAGATTGATGTGTGCTGGTGTTAAGCTTTTCCCCAAATAACAATGTCCTCCATGTGACATACAAATCCCTGTAGTCCGTTGAGTAGGGGTCGACCGATCGGCTCCAATACCACGCATTTTGCTGATTTTCTGTATCAACGTTTTATTTTCATGCCAATCATTTTATTTATCTATTAAAAAGTGCACCACTCTGGTTCTGCTATAAGATGCCCCTCTGCAAAAACACAACAATCCTATGATCTGTTTACATTACGATAAGCATGCCCAGTTTTCTAGTCACACTGCTGATAATGTGTGTACAATGCACTTTGTTACAACACTAGTTAGGGTTGGGCGATATGGACACATTTTTCTACCACTAAATGGATCATTTCAGATCTCTGTAGTGACAAATATCACAATATAGTATGTTTTCTGTAAAGATTAAATGAAAAAGTGACTATACAAAATAACCACATACTTCATGACAACTTTTTGATAATCCTATGAATTAAATACAAATTAAAGTAAATAAATATTACAAGCAAAAACTGAAAAAACTACAGTTCAGTTTACAAAAATACCCAATAGTTGAACAAGCCAATCAACATAAATATAATATAACACATAAAAAGTACAGCCAATTAACAAAGTATGTTCAGTACAATATGATATGTACAATATCAAAAGTAATAGGCTAGTTACTTTTGCTTGATATCAGCCTGTTTCAAGTAGTCTGCAGTAGTGCAGCCAGTGAAAAAAATAAGTACAGTAATAGCTACATAAAATAAATCAAATTCCAAGTTTCAGAAATCTTTACATCGACTACACAATGTCCAGTCATCCTTAATGAAGGGAATTGTCAAGCTCATGTAGGGTTGTGTCACTCGACTTGTCCACGTTTGTCGTTAAGGCATAATATGACACATTGCAAAGCTTTGCTTCTACTCTACCCATACTTCTACCTCTACCCATGCAAGCACGGCACCTCTATCTTACTGAAATGTTTGTGAATTCATGTTATGAGACATGAGATCCCCCACAATGATGTAGTGAACACGGGGCCAAATCAAAACACCCCTAAGGGCCATGTGTGGAAACCAGTTGCAAAGGTTTAAAAGTGATGATGAAAGCTGAAGCAATACTTCGGTGTGAAATCAGCTGTTCTTAGTGTACCATACAGTATTAGACGTGTGTGTTCAATATTATGCTTCAGCTTTTTGTTCTTCAACAGCAGTGCATGAAAGTGGAAGTAATATGGCCTGGGAACTAATTCATGACTTCATGATATGCTTAAACTATACTTGGTCAGTGATCAAATTTGTATTTAAAAGTATTTAGTTTGAATATTTCATTGGTTGTGGGTGGTTACAAGATGCATGAGCTATTACGCTCAGGTGACGTATTGTCATGGTTGTCATTGCGCTGTATTATTATTCTGATATTTTTATCAGAAATTCCATGCACCGTGGTGGATGATGAGATATGCAATCAGTTTATAAAAGTGTTTTCACAAACATCCTTTGCTTATCTTGGAAAGGCCAAACACATCATTAGCATTACAGTTCATCTCTTTGTTCTTATTAAACGGAAATCTCAACAGGTCCCCCCACACTCATCTGGCGGCTGCAGGGCTGTTGAATCCACTAGAAAATTTGTCCCGCATTTTGTCAGTGTTCGTCCACAGGCACAAAGAGCACAGACAGCTCTCAAGAGCTGACTCAGACGCTCTATATTCATCAAACTGTATACCTGGCTGTGCTTATAATGCATAAAGAAAGAATATGTTACTACACTGCCTATTCATCCCCTAGCATGCTATGAGGAACATTTTTCATGTAGTACTTAGCTAAAATAGAGGAATGAACCAGTTGTGAACCAGAAGTCCCCACCATTTTGTTTATGTACTATGAAAGCACAGGCTAGAAAAACTCTGATGAAACTATAAAACAAGACAGTGGGGGAAGAAAAGTTTCATCTCCCTTAGTGGAGCGGCTGTGTCTGTATATGGGTCTATCAACTGAGCTACTGGTGTGCGGCGGGGAGAGACAATTTAATCAGAACTTAAAGATCTTTTTTCGACTGATTTAATGTGCTTACATGCACTAATAATAATATAACCTAGCTTATTAATATAAAATCTGGATAAAGTAGGTAAAGTAACCAGTAGGACTTAAAGCTAACTAAACTAACTAAAGCTTATAAAGAAATGTGATGGGATAAAAGTGTCATTTCTGCCACTGAGGTGTAATGGGGTAGAAGATGTGGTTTTGGTTTAAAGGGTACTCATGCTGTACAGGTTTTTTGTGAGGAAAGCATAATCTCATGTTGACACCCTGCAATGGATGAATGGACGTGTAGTGGAATCTAGGCAAATCCCCAGGAGGAAGGCGGGACTCCCAGTGGCTGCTACTAAGGCAGACAGATGGGAGGGGAAATCAAGGCGGCTGTAACTGTATATATTTCAGTAATATTGTCAGTTTTCACATTGAACTGGAGGGACTGTCCCTCAGTAATAAATGATTGTTTTTTTTCTCATTGTAAGTAAAATAATGGTAGTATTTTAAAATTAAATAAGCTACATTACAGAGAGCTTTGAAAAACATGCCTCTCAAAAATAAAGTGCTTAATTTTAGAAAAATACAGTTTTAATTTGAGTTCCCTTTTTCCTCTTTTGGTCAACTCTATTTCACATCTTGACATCTTGGCCTCCAAGCCCGATGCAAGAAACCTAGTGTATCAAAGCAGTTGCTCATAGGAGGCACAATAGTTTGGGTGTTTTGACAGAATTGTAAACAAAGGTGGCGGGTAGTAAGACAATGGCCTTTGAGTTAGACTGTCAGGTTTCTCTGGCTGGGGAATTTTCCACACCTGTAGCATGCTTAGCAATCTGAAGGTGTTTGTGACTTGGTTGATTTGTGAGTTGATTGATGTGGGGCCTTATGTGTGGCTTGCTTCATTGTTTTTTATTGTCACAGCGTCAATATCTGTTCGCTTTCCCCTCTGAGGTCTGTTTGCTATCTTTTTACCAATGTTGTCTTCCTTATTGACAGCTTAGAGGCCCCCAGCTCAGCGCCACCTTGTTGAAGGTCCATTTAATATGTTTTTGTAAAAAGGTCAGAACTATAGCCCTGGGCTACCCAATTCCTGAGAAACACTTTATGGAATGTTATTGGAAGCCCTGTAGACTGGTATTTAAAGCAAGGTGCTCATCATGTTCTTGCAGTAATATGAGTCTCGGTGTCACAGTAAGCTTTTTGCCAGGAAATTTTGCATTTGAATTTGTGAAAATGAACATCCAGTGAATATACATGGCCGTTGTGGCTCTAATACCCATCTATCTCCTCTCTCCACAGATGCAGCAGCTCTTCTATGAGAACTATGAACCAAATAAGAAGGGCTACATACGTGATCTGCACAACAGCAAAATCCATCGAGCCATCACCCTCCACCCCAACAAGAATCCTCCCTACCAGTATCGCCTACATAGCTATATGCTCAGCCGCAAGATTGCAGATCTGCGCCACCGAACCATTCAGCTCCACCGGGAGATCGTCCAGATGGGGCGCTATGGAGCGGCTGAACCCAGCCGAGAGGACCTCCAGCTAGGCATGCCACCCTCTTTCATGCGCTTCCACCCACGGCAGAGGGAGGATGTCCTGGAGTGGGAGTTTCTGACAGGGAAGTACCTGTTCTCAGCGTCTGATGGTCAGCCTCCCCGCCGGGGGATGGATTCCTCCCAAAGGCAAGCCCTGGATGACATCATCATGCAAGTGATGGAGATGATCAACGCTAATGCTAAGACACGGGGGCGGGTCATTGATTTCAAAGAAATCCAGTACGGCTACCGGAGGGTCAATCCCTTATATGGGGCAGAGTATGTGCTTGATCTGCTGCTGCTGTACAAGAAGCACAAAGGAAAGACTATGACAGTCCCTGTGAGAAGACATGCATACCTGCAGCAGACCTTCAGCCAGATCCAGTTCAGAGAGGAGGACGAGATGGATGCCAGAGCTCTGGCCAGTCACATCAACAAGGAGTCAGACTCCCTCTCATTTCTGTCCAACTCCCTCAAGATGCTGGTTCCCTTCAAGCTGGCCACCTCTGGCCAGGACCAGAGGGAACCAAAAGAGAAGAAAGTAAACATCTTGGTACCTCTGTCGGGACGCTACGACATCTTTGTGCGTTTCATGGCCAATTTTGAACGAGTTTGTCTGATCCCCAACCAGAATGTCAAGCTGCTGATCCTGCTGTTCAGCACAGACAACAACACAGAGCGGGTCAAACAGGTGGAGCTGATGAGAGAGTATCACATGAAGTATCCCCGGGCTGAGATGGAGATAAAGCCTGTCACCGGCTCCTTCTCAAGGGCTCTAGCTTTGGAAGTAGGTTCCTTGCACTTCTCTAACGATTCACTGCTCTTCTACTGTGATGTGGATCTGCTCTTCACCAGTGATTTCCTCAAGCGATGTCGAACCAATACGGCCCTGGGGGAGCAGTCTTACTTCCCCATCATCTTCAGTCAGTATGACCCCAAGGTGGTGTACGCTGGGAAGGTCCCCAGCAACAACCACTATGTCTTCACTTCTAAGACAGGCTTGTGGAGGAACTACGGCTTTGGGATCGTCTGTGTCTACAAGGGAGACTTGGTTCGAGCTGGAGGCTTTGACACCTCCATACAGGGGTGGGGGCTGGAGGATGTGGACCTCTTTAATAAATTTGTCCAGTCAGGGATTAAGTTGTTCAGAAGCACAGACACAGGGATAGTGCATGTCCACCACCCTGTCATATGTGACCCCAACCTAGAGGCGAAGCAATATAAGATGTGCCTGGGTTCCAAAGCCTCCTCGCACGGCTCCACCCAGCAGCTGGCTGAGCTTTGGCTGGAGAAGAACGACCAGAGCTTCAGGAGACTGGCCACCAATAACGGCTCAGTTAGGACAGTGTGAGTAAAGCCGGGCCATCATGAACTGAATGGTCTGAGCTCCTCTTAGTGGTGTTTCACTACCTAATTTATTTTTTACTGAAATGAAAGACTTCACATTGATATATTTTGAAAATATGTCTCTTTTTTAAAAAAAAACATGATGAACAATTCATAGACACAGTCTGGGCTCCAGAATGGAAGTACATGATTAATGAATATTGACCAATATTCTTATGTGAGCCTGATAATAGCAGGGGCCTGTTACTTGTTATCTATCAGGACAATGGGAGAGGGGGAGGCAGGGGTTATTAATGTTGTACCTCAGTGAAGTACACCGTCATGGTCCTTGAATATTCCATTTGTCTTGTGTGCAGAAAACAGACTGGTGTCCATGTACTCTCAGACCAGCAGTGCTCGAAACATAATTCAACTCTTGATTGTGAATGTTTACAAAAGACTGATTCTGAACAACATTTCATCAATGAGAACTTAAATCACAGATATCTCAATGATTACTATGGGCCATTTCATTTGATTTTCTCTGATTTTCCTTTCCATTTGCTTTTATGGTTTTGGTAATATGACACAACACTGTTACGGTTACTCCAGGATTTATTTGTATTTTTCTTTATTAATTTCTGTGAACTCAACTGCTGGATTTTATATCTGCAATTTATCCTTTGCTGTCTAATTTATTGAGTTTGCAGGCTCCTTTTTCGACTTTCTGACTGTTGAAATATGTATATTGGAAAGATTGTATAACCATGCCATTTGTGGGATAGTGTTATTGTATGTTCCTTTTCTTAAACTCATTATCACCAAAGAGTTTTGCACAGTCTGCTTTAGATTTCATGTTGCCTGTGCGTGTGTGTGTGTGTGTGTGTGTGTGAGAGAGAGAGAGTGTGCGTGTGTGTGTGTGTGTGTGTGTGTGTGTGTGTGTGTGCATGCGTGGGTGGGTGGAGTTTTGCAGGCACAAATATGAAACTGGCTGTATAATGAAGAGTAAACACAAGCTCTGTCTATCCCAGGCCTTTCTGATGGGTGAGGTGGGAACCAGTCTGGCCTTTATTCCAGTGGTATGACATGGGAGCAGCGCTCTGGTCGGCCAGCTCAAGTCACACATCACTGTCTCTTTTTACAAATGACTTTCTTTTATGTTGAAATAAAAAGTGTTGTGGCTGGTCCCAGTCTGCAAAGGGGTGGCTTGAGTGCTGATTCCATTGAGCTGTGTGATAACCCACATTGTCTGGTCCTGTGTTTCTGGTTTGAAGCCTGAAATACTGTCCTGCTCTCCTGCCTGTGTTGCCAATAGGCAGGTACTGTAGTTGTAGCACTCCATTGGGTTAATGTTCCACCATTACAACATGAATGGCTGATATTTAAGACTGATGTAACAGGATGAGTCATTTTTTTTGTTTTCTTTGACTTTTTTTGTAATTTTTGTTCTTTCAGCTCTGTCCAACTGGGCACGGTTTTCTATTTAAATCTAAATAAAAATGGGGGTCAAAGTATCAAAATGTGCTGCTTTTGTTCCTTTATTGTCAGTCTGTTACATTTTTTTATCACAGCTTACTTTAGGTCCTCTGTCATCTCAGTTTTAATTGTGTCTAAGTGGTACATCCTGCCAAACAAATCTTCATGTCATCTTTGAAAGTGACAGTGTCTTCGATGCCCGGAGCCATTGCCTTGTTAGTAATCCAGCCCTGGGGAACATTCCTGTGCTGGAATTCAAAACCAGTTCAAAGAATCATTTCACAACAGGCCTTACAGTAAAGATTCCCCACCACTGAGATTGTGAAATTGAATGAATTAATAACAACATCAAATTAACAATAAATCTCCTCACTCACTTGCTGCAATTACTACAAGAAAGTGTGATGCAGCTGAGTTGAATCTCATGGCTGTTCTGTCATCTACATTTGGAGACAAATTTCAGTCTACAGACCAGTTAATTGGGGACAACAAAAAAATACCCCACTGGGTGAAAGCCGTTTGTGGGTCAGTGGTTAAGGTTAGCTTTAAAGGCTAGGGTAAGTCTGTAAGTCTATATAAAGTCTTCAAAAGTGAGTGTGTATGAGTGAGAGGACAACCTTCATTTGACTTTATTATTCCAGCTTTGCTATGTTTCTTCCAAAACTTTATTTCAGTTGAGTTTTTGGTGTCATTGTGTTTTCTGAATTGGGGGGAAATGGGGAAGATGCAAAAAATAATTCTACAAAAGATTGGGAGCATGTAGTTGTAAGGACATTTATTATTAAAGGCTTTATTGTGACTTCCAATATTGAAATAGCACTTGGAACTCAGCCTTCATTTTGATCTCAACTAAACACTTAAAGTGTTCTGACTAGCATTGTTGTGAAGTCATCAAGTTGACAAAATCTATCCACAGACAGACATATAAACACCTGGAGTATTTGGCATCTGTGGTAGTTCCTTCATCAAATTAGGTGTCTCCAGAGGTATGTATTACGAGGAAAGTGCAAAATACTTTATACGTTTCTGTTATCTGGCTTCACTAACTGATGGTTATCAACTTGATGAGACAACCCAGGTTTTCCACATCTAGCAATGAGCACGTTCACATGTAAGTGAAGTTGTTTGCAGCGAATGACCAATCGCAAATGTCTGCTGGCAGCAGTCCAGAATATTTTATTAACAACGAACAAAATGTAAAATTAGACAAATATGAAGAAGCTGAACACATATTATAGACTGAAAGCAAAACATTTACAGCCACCAAATCTCCCTAGTACTTTCCAGTCCCCTTATTTGGACCATAGCCATCTTCAACTGAGCCTTAGTTATGTTTTCAACTGCAGTCTTGTAAAGTTTTGGGACTGCATTTTGACCACTTGTGATGCTATTGTGTTGACAAAATCTGTTGATGGACTGACAGAAATAAAAACACCTGGAAAAATATTCAAAACTGCTTCCGTGCTAGTTCCCACTACAGCATGTCTCTAGGATGACATTTTGCAATGATCCCACATACAAACAGACTCACAAACATTACGAGCCCATTCAGTTTCTGGTAACGAAGTTTAACCAGAGCAATATTTATTTCACAGGACTGCTGTAATGCATACAGTTGTTATGCCAAGCAGCTTATATTTTTCGGCTCACTGTGTATTTTAAGTGCCAGGCTGGGAAATCCTAGCTAGGATAATAACTATTATTTAATTTCAAAATCATAAAACACATTCATGTGTTGAGCTTGAGAATTTCATTCTTGAGCACCTGACTAGCAGTTGCAATTCATTTTCTCCTCATCTATTATATGTACCTGCTTATCCTGCAAGGGTCGCTGGGGGCTGGGGCCAATTCCAGCTGACACTGGACTGATGGGACAGATAATAAGTGTGGAATCCGTCAAACAGTGTTACAGCCACCACTGAGCACACTAAGTGATTTTAAATTCAGCCAACCAAGAACAGTTTTGTCATTCTGCTGAAAACACTGTTACTTTTGGAAGATGCTGCATGTATGTTTGTGTGTGTGTGAACACACTTTAGAGGGATGTTTTATAGACATGCTTTGGCATAGTTTTTTAAGACACACATGGAGATAGCAGGGCCTCTGTGACATTTCACCTCCTCTACGATGCATACTGTGTGTGAAACCAGGATGAAACTTTCAATGCTGGGCCCCAGTTCACTGCAGGTCAGCAGGACTGTAGTCAGTATTGCAGGAGATTCTTTACCAGCAGTAACGTAGGCAGCACAACAGCGTAAGAATTCAAGACTACGATTGGTATTTGAACATTTTATTGAAGGAACAACAAATATACATTAGCAGAAAATGGAAGGGAAAAATTCTTATTGTCCAAACAACCCAGGGTAGCAGTGCATGTGTGAACACTACTGTATGCATTAGATCCACAGTATGCTGGAAGCAGTTTTACCAGTTACAGTAGCAGTCTATCATAGCTTGCTAGCTAACGTTAGCTACAAGCTGACGACGCTAATGATGGGCCAATACATATGACAACATAAGGAGCTAACATTAGCTAGATTGACTACAAAATACAGAGTAATAATAGCAGAGACTAACAGAGACACGGCTACCATGGCGTCCATTTCAGGCATATGACTCCATCAGTCGTCGCCATCGTTGAACAGCCACTCCAATGTTGACTATCGTTTCACCTCATGAGCTATCCAACATCATTTTGTTTGAAGCCCTCTCCAGTCTGTCTTTCTTTTCTTGCTCTGTTTGGCAGTACCAGAGTCCATGGATTTTTTTCCCGCTAAATCATTGGGCATTTTGATTGCGGTCTGGATGTTAAGAGATTTTATACAAACATAAAAGAAGATATGCTGCTGAACAGAATTACGAATCCCAGCTTTAAGTATCCATTTACATGTAACAAAAAATGCATTAAAAAATAGGGGGGTGAGCTGTTTTTCCTTCACTTTTAAGAGAGGCTATTTTTCCAACCTCTACCCTGATGGAGCCGAAAAGTACAGATTTTTCTCTGGGGGAAATACAGCTGGCAGTCCGCTGTATCACCACCACTGCTGGCTATTAGACTCATACAACCCCAAGTGTGTGAAGCACAGGTATCACAGGTCATTCCTTCCTGCTGCTATCAGACTCTACAATCAGCACTGCTCCCAGTAGACCTCACTTGGGCACTGTGCAATAAAATCTCTTTACATAAGCCATTTCTCATTTTGGTTTGCACTAACTGGGCAATTTTCATAAGCATATTTATTATCTATTAATAACAATACACTGCCACACTGTTTATAATTACACTGTTTATATTTGTACATATTATGTATTATATTGTTCATTTTTTAACATTATTATTGTTTATTGTAAAATGACTGTCCTTTGGCTGCTGTGACACACACATTTCCTTGTTCATGGGATTAATAAAGGAATTCTGAATCTGATAATACTAACCAACCACCGCAAGAACACAGTAACAACCAGAGAATATTTGATTTGAGTTTTCCATGCTGAAATCTGTCAGAAAATCTTTAACACTACTGTGTTAGTAGTTACCTAGTAAACTAGTAAACTAGTTGCTTCAAGGGGACAACTCATCGCTGTAGAGCACACAGCAGAGTGTCCATCTCCGGTCCCTATTGCCCATCCATTCTAGTATCAAACGTTCAAAGATTCCAAAAGTAGTTAGCACTCAGCTTGTTCTACATTTGTGTGCCCTGATTAATAAACGTATTATTTAATTTCGAAATAGTACCCTTATGTTGTCATTGCATTTGTAATTTAATGAAATGTATATTGTGGAAAACAAAAAATGAAATTGCCCCCCCGGAACTTTTAACAGCCCCCTCAGTCACTTCATCCTAGCGTCAGGCCTGACCACCTTAAACCTCTAGGATGAAATTGTTGGACACAGACGTCGAATGTGGACCGCTCACTGGAATATTTAACAAGCAAAATTGAGCTGATGGACCTCAATGGTGATTTAGATCCATCTAAGCGGTTCAGCTGTTAATTGACGTACTGATTAAATAAGAAATGCATTAGAATTGCAGTATTCAATAACAAGCATGCATTTTTACACCTCTAAACATTTTTTACACTATTTTTTTTTGTTTTATTCAAAGGTTACATTAATTGACGTGAAAACAAATAAGTGTTTCACTCAACTCGACATTTTAACAAAACATTTTCTAACTTGCCCCTCAGGGCTTCTGTACATAGCTCAACAAAATATAAAACAAAGAGTTTACTAATTGTTAGACAGACATTTTAGACATTTTAATACGGAATTAATATCCCAAGTGAAAAAGAAATGTACTATTTTACGTATTTGTAACTTTGGAACATCTGGATAATCTTAGCTGTTCCTAGGACTGCAATCTTCTGGACAGAAATCTTGGATGTTGTTCCTGGGATCTGCTGGGACCACTCTCACAGTTTCCAGGTCACAGCCCCAAGTGCTCCTATTACCATCAGGACCATTATTGCCCTAACACTCCACGTGTTCTCCAGTTCTTGTTTCAGCCATAGCGCTGTCAAACTTCTTGTGTTGCTTATTTTGCATGTGGCTGTCATTTGGGATTGATACATTTATTACCACTGTCTTCTTCGGATGTTTGTCCACCACAACCACATCCGGTTGGTTAGCCATCACCAGTTTGATGGTCTGTATCTGGAAGTCCCACAGGATCTTGGCTTGGTCATTCACCACCACCTTCGGAGATATCGCCCATCTTTGACCTGTTCCTGTGCTGTCTTTCAGTGTAGCTCACTAACTCGCTAAGTGTACAACCTCTAGATGCTGGACTTGTGGTGCAACCATCCATGCGCTGGAGGAGCCTCCTTGTCTTGATATCAGTGGCCTCTTTTTTCTCTGGTATCTGAAGACTGGCAAGGGCGTGTTGATTGCTCGGACCTTGTTCTTAACATTCAGCTGCCTTTTCAGGACTTGACTTACTCTTTGTAGGTATTTGACTGTGGCTACTGACCTAGTTACCTCCTTTTGGTTTCCATTTGCTTGCGGGACTTCAGGGTATGTGTCTACATCTGCTATGTTGCCTTCTGGTAGTTAAACCCCTTCAGTTTGAATCATCCTGCCTCCCTTCGATACCATACAACCACACTGATCTAGTCCGAATTACATTCTGATGTCATTGCTGTAGATCCTGGTGATGTGACTTAGTAACCCCATTCACTCTGCCCTTTGAGTGCGGGGATCCTGCTGCAATTCTACGCATCCTCCTCTATGTGAAAGTTTTACATGCAGCGAGGGGTGAAATTTCGCTGCGGCTCTGATGTGCTGCCGGGTGCCATATCGGAGGGGCAGCCGAGGCAAGCTGTACCTGTGTGTATGGATAAGCCAGGGCGTGTCGATCTGATGGTGTTTACAGTCGGATAACTAAACAGATCCTTCGTTCAACAAATTAAAGAGAAATGTCCCACAAAGCAACGTTACATGAAAAAACAACGGTAACATAGTAACTGGTGATGTCTTTGGCAACTTACATGAGGGAAAAAATGCTGCAGTTATACGTGGAGAGGCGTCTGTCATCCTGTCTGTCCCACCGACTCTCCGTCACATTTCTGTCCCAGGCAAAAAAAACTCTGTGTTTGTCTCCTTCCACTATTGTGCTGTTGTGGTTACTGTCTTGAAATAAATCACTGCGATGGTCAGCCTGATCCGTTCATCTGTCAGACTGAACACCATCAGATCGACACACCTCTGATCCGTGCGTCCAGCTTTTCCAGTCACACGGACTTTGCCTTTGCAACCGCCCCTCCCCCTCCGTATCTGTAACTTTCACGCAATTAGCAATCTGAAAGGCCGGTGTAAATCACAGATGACGGTCTCTCACACACACACACACACACACACACACACACACACACACACACACACACACACACACACAGAGAGAGAGATGTGGAAGTGATCAGGTTTGTGCCACAGCTTTTTTCTTTTGAGTGAGCCAAATCTCCTTAAGATGTTGAACTGGAAGCAACTGTGGTAAACAACAGAGGCTTTGTCCTGCTTTGAGGGGGGATTGTTTATTTCATAACCCAACCAACCATTTTCCCCCACCCTCTCTCCCATCAGACCTCCTCTGACTCCCTTTAGTCACGCTGGAACTCTGATTGCACAGTTGGGTTGTTCATAACATTTTGAACACAAAAAACTGAAAGATTTTATAACACTGTAAGGCTTTATGCAACATTAGTAGGGAATGTGGGTTAAATTTGGCCAACAATAATACTTAATGATCATCAGGGATAATTATTAATTCTGATAAATGACAAGATCCAATTTACATTAGATTACCTTTGACTTGTTTCTTTGATAGGGGAGAAACAAAGAAACAATGGTGGTGCTCACACCATTAGGTCACTGATTTAACACGTAGGTGTGATATAGTCCAGGCTGAACGAGTGTGTGTGTGCATGTGTGTGCGTGTTTGTGTCATGTGATGCCAGGTTAGAGAAGATGGTTTATCTGGTCAGCAGGGGGTCTGTCACCCTAACCAATAGTAGCTTAAAGCTGGGTCAAAGCTGGGTCTCTGTTGAGAAAGTCCATTTTGAAATTCACAATGAACAACTTCATCTGTGGGTCCCAACAACACTGTACAGATAGCATGCATGCAATGATTTTTTGTGTTCTTTTTGTTTCAGTTGTGTTTCACCTATGTGCCTGTGGGATCAGAATAGTTTTGTGATACAAATTTGGACTTCATGGTGACACCACAGAAAGGGCTATCCCTGAGGAAATTAACATTGCTCATCCTGTGAAGAATGTGGATATTTAGTTGCTGTAAGTATGGTTTTCACCCAGCAGATTTAGTCACATTTTCAGGAGACCTATAACAAAATGATCTAAGAACCCAATTTCACCAGTGTTTCTTTTCAGTGGATGGCAGAGTCACAGGGGTCTCTGTGACTCTGTTCCTGGGTAACCTAGTAAAGTTACTGGGGTATATTTTGCAGGGCCCTTGTATGTGAAATCTAGTATGCATCATACTAATATGCATCATTGTACCGCCCTGTCTGCTTCTGCTTCCCAGTCAACACTTTAGTTTTGGCAAAGTCATCTTACAAAAATAGGAAACAGTGACCAGTTTCCTGTACTTCTTTGTCATCTGTGCAGAAAGTCCCTGGACTCAATTTTGTGAGTTGTTGCCTTCAAAAAAATACAAAGAAACAAACATTGTGAAACCCTGTCTACAATAAATTCTTCATGATTTGGGCCTTCTTGTAAATTCAGTAAATGTTATGCATTAAGTTCTTTATTTGTGTAAAAAAAACCTTGTGTTTATTTGCCTATAGAGTGGGGAAGTGAGACCTGATAACACAACGCACATCAAGACACACAGGTGTGAAGTGAACAGTTGGAGAGCTGTCCACTTGTGCTCGGATAACTCAAGATGGATGTTACTAATAGGTAAGGGTCAGTTCACTAATGATAGCTCTACTTGGGATTGAAGACTGCTGAGTAAAAGTGGAGGTGTGTAATTTAAAAGATGTAGACATTTACCAGGCAGGCTGGGTTTACTCGAACGAAATCATGTCAAAATGTGGTCCAGCATTTTTTTTGTACTTGACCCATACTGAGGACTGAAATTTGAGCCTCTTTTATTCCCCTGGAGTACATTAAAATTGTATTTTGGTTGGGATGAAATTCAAACTCTTGTAGACAACAGAGATGCAACAAGGCATCTTGTCACAAAGTTTTCTCTATCTACTGCTCTCTTCTGTCTGATGCTTTCAGGAAAAAAGTATAACTGAACCATAAATCCATGTGACAAGATCAAAAATGTTTTTTGCACATGGCAGGCATGTGAAACTCCTGATTACAAATCAAGTTTGTAGTGTTAGTGTTACCAGTAGTGATAAGAGTGAATGTTATCCTGAACAGAGCTGCTTCACTGTGAGGAGTAGAGTGGCTGTGAGGCCAGGCCGGCGGTGGGTACTCTGGCCTGAGCAGAGGTTAAATGAGAGCAACCGAGGACTGAGCATGATTTATTCATATCAGTGCAGTACAGAGCATAAGGCCAAGTCTTTTTAAATGACAAGAGCATCATTCATGATATTTGCAGTGCCACCATGTTGACTGCTGAGCAAACCTCTGGCACCAACTCTATCATCTCTATGGGAGGGCCCACAGGTACTTCTAGGAAAACCTCTGTAGCTTCTTGTCTTTTCAGGATTCTGGATCATTTAAGGTGAAAACAGCTCAGAGGACAATAACTCATCAGTGATGTTTCCTATTATCTACTCCAAATGGTTATGTTTACATACATGTACTGTATGAAACTGATTACTGAGAAATTCAAGTCAGGCAGGACAACAGTCTAATAAGCCCATGTACATGCAACTGATTAACAGTTGAACTTAGCTCTATTTTGTTGAGTTGTGTACTTACACTATTCCAAGTGTTTCTAAAAATGTTAAAACTCAGAGAAATCCATAAGTTTACTTAGTCAGGTGAAGTATTGTAGTTCAAAAAACATTTCTGGAGCAAAACAGCAAAACAGCGTTGCAGCATTCTTCTAAGCAATTTAACTAGATATGGATATGTGTTTTAAAATGGCTCCACACGCTTGTTCGATGTAATCAAAGTCTCCAGAAGCCTGAGACCCAAAATATCACATAATGTCTTTTCAAATCAGTTTGGAGTCTCGATGCTGTTGGCATCACAAGGGTGAGTAGATAATGAATTTTTGGGTGCACTTAGCCTTTAACTGACCCTATTCACAAAGCAGCCATTTTCCTCTGACAACATGCAAGGAAGCAACAGGAGGGAACATGCAGGGTAGGAAGCTTGAATGCAGGGATAATGTTATGCTGCTCTGTTGCAGTTTGCAGGTCATATCTGACAAATTGTCATCACTTCATCACTGAAAAGTTATCGGACAATGAAAATCTGGACGGAAATTGGGCCACATTTTGAGGTAAAACTACATATTTGATCATGCATCAGCTAACTTTAGCATTCAACCACTTCCTAGCTAACATAACCATTTGATTACATCCAGTGTATTTCACTTCCCAGCTGAAAGATGCACGGTGTAGTTTTGGACAGTGATTTTAAATCAGAAGAGAAAGACCTCAAAGGACAATTTCATACTGTTTTACTGTGTTTGTATTTGGTGTACCCTGCCACAGTTCTGTGGACATTACTTTTGCTCTTCTCTTTGATAAACGAAAACTGTAAGAGTCGTGGAGAGTGCTTCTACCGAGAAAAGAGAAAAACATCCCGTTTAAACAGTGCACAATTAGTTTATTCTATGCACAGAAACATGTTTTAAATTATGGGAACATAAAAAAAATACTTAATATAATCAAATATAAATCATCAACCTATATGTTTTAGAGGAACTGAATGAAATTTAATGATTGGATTGTTTATTTTGTGGTTAAAAATACTATCGGTCAATCCTGGGATGATTGCATACATTCAGCACCTGAATCATGGCTTACCTACTTCTACTAATTGCTTTGGCAAAACAGGCCTTACACAGAGAGCATGTTTGATGAGACAGATGAATGGCTGCTGAGTTGTTTCAGATTGCCATGAGCACTGCTCATGGATTTGTGCAATAACCTGGAGCCTAAACTGAGTCGAATCCTGTGCCTCCACACCTCCAAGTCCTCAGTTCACTCTGAATTTTAGCCACAGGATCATTCAGAGATAGTACGCAGAGAGGCTGAGGAATTACTGTGTTTCTGATGTTCCTGTAGCACCAGTGCTGACGCTGTGGGAGATCACGTTTATGTTGTTTTACTTGATTTAACAATACCTCAGGTTCACTGCGGCTGACATTCTTCTTCTTCTTCATCTTCTTCATAATACCACCCATTTTGACGGCATCTCTCCAATCGCTATTTGCACAAGGCACAATACCTGCCATCATATGGTGTTTATTGGGCATTACCTATTCTAATTACAAACAATCAGCCATGTGCCTCCATTTTATGACCAGGTGGGATTCATCATTCAGCTCGCCTGGGTTAGAGCAGATTTGGATGTTAAGAGCGTTTGGTGCATCTGGAGTTAACATCACTTATTTTACTCATAACAAAAAAGTAAAAGAAAATACAAGGACAAATTTAAAGAATGCTGCTGCATTAGGGCCCCTTTCAGTTGCCGATCAATCTGGAAGCAGTGAAAGGATAACAATTTGTCAGATTCCCTGGCTTGCAATCTGGAACACAGCAGTGCTACAGCTGAGCTTCCCAGCCTGACTGTACCTGGAAAATGGCCACTGTGTAAAAAAGGTCAATAGGGACTTAAAAGTCAGGATATCTCAGTCTGTGCCTCTTCAATAAAAAAAAGACTTATTTAATCACTCACTTACTTAATAGAAATTGAGTAATAAATAATTCGAAATAATAAATCATTGGGTTACCTCTCTAAAACGAGTAACCCAGGTGTGCAGTAAGAAATAGGTCAAACGAGGGCTCTTTCAAATCCCGCCACAGAAAACTTCAGAGCAGGGAGCAGCCTCTTATGTTCCTCTTAACAAGCAGGAGTCTTGTTATCCCAGCTGTCATCATCACTTCATCAGCAGAAGTCTCTCTCTCTCTCTCTCTGACTCTCTCTGTCTCTCTCTCTCAGAGTGGCCAGGGAAACATATTTGTGTGCACAGAAGTGAACTGAAGTTTCCGTCTGTCTCAATGATTATGACAACCAATATTCACAAATGAAACAGAGTTATCATAAGAACTTTATTTGGTGCCATATTGTATAGTGATTATGTACACAACCGCCGCTCCCGATGCAATACACTTTCATTATACCTTCCGATAAACAAATAACCTCTGCCTCACTATGAGGCTGTTGTGGAAAATATACAGTTCTTTACCGGCCCCTGTAGAAAAACACACTGGCAAACTTAAGTTAACAAATGATTTGGCTGGAAAGATAAAATTATTTAAATATGTAAAACGATGCAGGGAGACGTGGTCTCCTACAGTGGCTGCCAGCTTTTTCACTGACTGAAAGGTTTTTTTTATTTTATCCACAAATGCTTTATGCAAAGAATCCTTGTACATTTGATGGTAATGTGAACCCTCTGGAGGAAAGGCAGATGGCAGGAAAAATAAAAACTACTACTAGTAAGAACATGTTTCATTTCCTCTGCACGATTTTATATTCTCTGGGGACACAGATGCTAGTGGACAGAGTTGAGCAAGGAGCACACTGTTGAGTCCGAAGCCTCCGAAGAGCTTAATTTAAAAATATGTTAATGATATGTAATCTGTAAGACCCTGCCAAAAGCACCAGGCTTTGGATACAAAAGCTGGGAACCTCTGCTCTGTTGCATAATGTTGCACAGAACACAGATGTTAGTTGCTTACAGCCCACTTTGGTAACGGGGGCCTGCAGCCGGCATGCAGATTCATATGACAAAGTTTAGAGTGAAAATGCACCTGAAGCAAGGAGGAATATTATGTATGTGAACGTGTCAGTGCCATCGGCCCATCTATAACCTGTGAGTTTTGCCACTGACAGGCTGAGGTTGTTATTCTCAGAGTCTAACAACATCACCTAAACAATTCCCACAGAAATAGAAGTCTTGCTCTGAAATCTTGCAAGACATGAGTTGTTGTTGAAGATCGGATCTTACACAGGGGAACTGCCAGCAAGAATTAATTTCCAAAGTCACGGCCGACTATTTATCCGTTTGTGACAATCTCGATGAGGCAACAACTGTAAGGACTTATCACACCAAATTTCAGACACTTAGAATTACAACCATGGCCTGTCAGTGGCAAAAGAAGAAGACGTACTTTATTAATCCCCTTGCAGAGAAAGTCATTTTTTCCACTCGTTATTTCTTTTACATACACAGGCCCGAAATACACACACATGCTCAAACGGGACCCATACACATGCATTAATGGAGAGGTGTCATAGCGAGGGGCTGCCCCGTATAAGGAGCCAATTAGGAGTGCAGTGATTTGCTCAAGGGCTCCTTGGCAATGTTAAGGAGGTGAACCGGCACCTCTGCAGCTACCATTCCACACTCTGTAGACTGGTCCAAGAAGGTCTTTAACCAGCAACTCTCCGGTCCCCCAAAAAACACAAGCACTTTCAGTAGATGTAACTTTGGTGGTCAGGGATGCCTCCAAGGATCACGATGCAGCCTTTGCAGGCGTGTCACAGCTTCTAGCTGAAGCGATCTACTCGACTGGTTCGAAAACTTTTCATATGTATGAATAATTTACAAAACATGTAAATAAAAGGCCAGGTCTAATAATACCAGAATTCCCCTTTAACTCTAACATCACTTCATTTAGTAACAAACAGATTTGTAAACATCGATACATAATTGGTTTTATGCCCTGACAACTGTTTACATTTTTAAAAGATAACGGTATTTTACCGTATCCTTGTCCTGGTGCTATTTGCAGGTTAGAGTTGGACAAGTTCAAGTAAAATTTACCATGTTCCACAAAGAAACGCCACCCTTTAAGGATTCAACAATAAACAACAAAAGATAGAAATTCACAGGTATTTGTTACAAAATTCAGTTTCTCAAATCTGTCACAAGTAAATCCTCTTCCCAAACAAATCAATGAAGTATCTCTGAAAAAGAAAATTAACTCAACATCTCTGACACCTCTTCCTGGTGCACACAGGATAAGTGTCTAAAAGTGCAGCTGCATGCTGCTGGTAAGCTAGCTGTGTTGTAGTTAAAGTGTGAAAGTTGTCTTCTCTCCGTTGGCTGTACAAAAAAATTGAGCATCGAAAATCAAGCTTTTGATTTCGGTGATCAAAACTGAAAGCAGGTTTTGATTGATTTTTAATATTGAATCTAAATCTTGACACCCACAATACTTCAAAATCTGCCTGTCCACCTCCAGAGGACACAAAGTTGCAAACTGAAATAGATAGATGAAGAAAAACTAAAATAGATAAAGAATAAACAAAGGATTGCAACAGCTGGAGTCAAATACACCAACAGTCCTTATCCTGGAGTGAATCCCAGTCATACCAAACTGGCTGACAGACTGCAGCCAGGGGCCAAATAGCATAAAGCACTGCATATTAAAATGCAACCACACTCAAACCTGTATGCAGAAGTCCTTATTAAAGCATCAAAGTTTTGTTCTTGCAACCTTCATCTGTGACTCAGCTTTGGGGCTTTTCAGGTCTGCTGTGGAATTACAGATTTTTTCAGGCCTTTTATTGGTCCCGAATTATGTAGTCAGGAGACGTAAACGTGTGCAAAACTTGAGGCTCAGCCCTCGAGGCGGACCTCCTCCCCCTCGACTGTTGCCCCAAGCAGCTCTGAACACTGGCAGTCTGTCAGTGTGTATTCCCCTCTGCTCACCCTCCATACAGAGCTGCAATTCTGCACCTTGCCGTCGCAGCACAACAGCTACCTTCTTTTCCTCATGCTGGTCTCCAAGCGACTCAGCTCTTCGTACGACTGGTAGAAGACTTCCAGCTCGTGGCTGCCCCAGCCCCTCCAGACACACAGGCACCACTCCATGTTTTCCTTCTGAAAGCCACACACAACTGTGTCCTTTGCCACTAGTGCTGCCTCCTTCAGGATCCTGAAAGGAAGAGAGAGATGAGAGTCGAGGGAAGGTAGTGAGGAATGAGATGGAAAAGATCGATCTTGTTGGAGATGCAGTGCAAGGAAGGAGCTGAAGTTGGTGACACATCTCTGTGCGCTGGTAATTACTGTAGCGCTTCCTATAAGCTAGCGGCCAGTTCTTGGAAGCGCTCCCAGGAAAGCCGCTGAGGACAATGAATGTACTGTAAGCACAGAAGTCACTATTTGTCTACATACTGGTAAAAAAAAAAACGTGATTCCTGCACTTCTGTGCTCTGAAATGTCTATTCCAGAGCCTGTCTCCTGGGAAAGCAGGTAAAATAGATCAAAGAATAATATTCAAGAATCTACTTTTAACCCCTAAACTCTAATTTATGAAGGCTGTGACATAAAGCACTCCGGGAGGAAGGAGGGCTTCTGGTGACCCTGTATCTAGAGCTCAACCACCCATGTATCACGCACAGCAACCCTGAATTATCTTCTTCCATTGTTGTTTCATCTCTCTGGGGCGTATCATTATCCTCCCCTGATGTTCTGTGATATATAGCCTCGTGATTACAAGAACAGGTGAGGCTGTGCTCTGTGAGGAGACATCAGGCTGACACGTGAGCTACCAGACACATTCAAACATAAAACTCAAGAGTTTAAAACATTTGTAATGGTGGGAAGCAGTCCAATCACCACGGACAGGCAGCATTGTGCCTCATTACAACTAAAGAACAAGGGAGCAGCTATGTGATATAAATGAAGCCCTGCAGGCCTGACGACCCCTCCCATGACCTGAGCCGCACCTCCCCATGTGTCGCCCATGTTACAGGTGCACCATGTAATAACTGCTTATTAAGGACTCTGTTTTGGGTGGCCCTTTTATTGCCTGTTGCTCAAAGGCCAGGCCCCTTTGGGGAAGCTCACACAGAAGTTCTTTCTGCAGAGGACCAGCTGCTGGCATCTTTACAGAATTAATTACAGGCTCAGTGAAGGACCATGAAGTACATGATGAAGGATCTCCCACAGCTTTATTGGGGCTGCATCAATAAATGAATGTATAGCTTGTTGGCTTCTACTCCCCCAGGTAAAAGGTTTCACGCGTGGCCGAAAACAGGCTCCATGCAGGTGGAAGAAAGCCCACTTTAGAACTCTCAGAACATTAAGGACTCTAAATGTTAGTGTGGTGGTCCAATAGTGTGACCGATTTAAATACAAAAACAAGATAGCACAGAAAATCCTATCAAAGACTGAACGCAACAAATCAAAGACCTTATATGATAAAGAAATTTAATTAATGTAATAAATGGCTACCATTTGTTACAAATGAGCAATTTTTTGATCTATTAATTCCTTTTTTTAATGGCCGAGCTGAACGCAATAGTATGTGAAATATTAAACCTTCCTTGTCGTTCTTGGTCTCCTATACAAGCCTGTGGTTGAGTTATCTAGTTGTTTAATGCTGCTGGATTCCATGACCATCAAAGGATGTGAATATATACACGTTCTCGAGTGGCTCATCCCGTCCTGCAAGCCCCAAAAATGAATGACGCAGTTGCATTGGAGGACGGGTCTGCCCCGATCCCAAATTGTCCTTATTTGACGAGTTGGAAATGAAACTCAAAAATCCACTTGTCTTACAAATGGCACTTTTACTAGGAAATGAACTCACCCTAAAGAGGAACATTCAGGTGGACTGAGGACAGCGATGACACGCCCCCTCACTTCATCAGCATGTGACTGCATTTCGATGACCATCACATCTCCTCCACGCCTGCCAACACACACACACACACACACACACACACACACACACACGGACATAGTGTGATCATGTGATGAGAATATGCCCTTTTATCTGTAACATTATGTGTCTCTAAATTTCAAACCTAGATACACATGTGCACATCATTAAAATGAAACTAAAATTTACAAAGTTATTAAGTTTCTGCATCTTTGAGTCAACTGACTGAAAAAAAAAGGCAAATATATGAAACATTTGGAATTAGTATAGTAGTGAACAAACAACAGTGTCATACCTACATTAACCAGCTTGACCCCATAACTGTTGTGCTCATGATACCACAGTGCCTTGCTATTAACGATGCTGGTTTGTTTTTTTTCAGTTAAATGGTACTTCAAATGTTCCCTAACAAATGACAGACACATTTTGAATTTTGAAAGCATCCAACTGAAAAACCCCACTTCTTTTTTCAAGCCCCCTCCAAAGCCACTCCTCTGAAACGGTTCCTAAGTGCCGCATCAACTCTTCATCTTAGCTTATGTTGTTTAGCTGTTTAGTGTTGTGTTCAGTTGGTGTGCAGCATTAGTACCTGGGGATCCACAGAGTCCCGTTCACTGACAGGACAGTAAAGGCTTGCAGCTGAGGCGGTCTGGAGTTCACCATCTCTGCACAGTCCAGTTTAGACTCATGGTTGGTCGATGCCTGCTGATACTGGCTGATCTCCTCCTGCTTCACAGGAAGTGGCACACTGCTGTGGCTGGCTATTGTGCTGCATCCTGTGGTGCTGGAACAGTCTGAACCCGGCAGCTCCAGGGAGCTGCTGGATGATATGGAGCAGTAGTCCGTCAGTGAATCCTGGTGCAGGATGATCTGAGTGCCCGCTCCTTCACTGTAGATCACTGTCACTTCTCCATTACTGTATTCCGGCTTCCCCTCCCGGTCTGTGGTCTTGAGGTCAGCAGTTGTCGCCGTGGCAACCCCTGCAGGACGCTGCACAGTGAAGACGTCCCGCAGAGGATTACTGTCTCCGCAGCTAAAACCAAACAATGACACGATGTCAGAAACATCTACTCATATCGACACTCAATAATGATTCAACTGGGTTTTTTTTTACTCCTGCGCAAGTTGAAAAGCACAGCTGGGAGTATCAAGCAGATTAAGATTGCATTAGGAAAGAGGTGTGTTACATCATCGGTGTGCGTGTGCAACTTTTTAATTGGCTTCAGCTAGCCAACCTGAGATAACAAAGATTAAACATGCTTCAAATGACCACAGACAAGGAGGGTCACAGACTGTTGTGCTCTGCTTAGAAGCTCAAGTTGACATCACTCACAGTCAGGTATACTTCTATAAGCTTACATGACAGCCTTATGAGGCCTCCTATATTTGAATAATTATAGATGGCCTGGAGTGTGTGCCCCCATATAATCTTTGAAATTGTTTTTAATAAGTGCACAATAAAGAGTTTAAAACCTAAATAAGGCATTGTTGTCACTTTAGATCTGTTAGCAGGATGATGCAGTTCTGCACTATGGAAACCAAATTGTCAACTGATGTAGTTTGCAATGTTTAGCTGCATGTCATTATATTGGCAGACTTTCTTGAGAAAACCTGATCTGATTAGAAGAGATGGCAAAGAGATCAGGAGGCAGGTCTGGTGTCCTACAAGCTCCTCTGTGCTTCTTTAGAGCAGTTGCCAACCCAATCTTAATTAGATCACTAACTGTCCAAAGCTGTTTTAGTAAATGGTTTGATATGAGATCATAATATTGATTTATTCTATCTTACTGAAACCTGGCTGTGTAAAGAAGATTGTGTCAGCCTTAATAAATCCACTCCTCCCAGTCATAAGATTCCTCAAATTCCTCGGGACGCTGGCTGAGGAGGTGGCATTGCAGCCCTATTTGACTCAAGCCTATTAATCAGTCCTGAACCGAAACTCAACCTGAAACTCATAACTCATTCGAAAGCCTTACTCTTAGTCTTTCTAACCCGACCTGGAAAACAATAGCCAATAAACAGCCAATCCTTGTTTTTATAGTGTAACATGCTCCAGGTCCTTATTCTGAGTTTGTCTGTGAAACCTCAGAATTTTTTTCTTTTAAAAATTTTTTCTGGCATAGACACCTTTATTAAGCAGTAGACAGATAGGAAATATGGGAGAGCGAAGGGGATGTGACATGCAGCAAAGGACCCCCCGACGGAATCGCACCGGGGTCAGCTGCGTATGTGGCATGCGCTCTAACCACTCAACCACCTGCGCGCCCCAACCTCAGAATTTTTTATCAGGTTTAACATTAATAACAAACAGTTAAGTAATTAGCGTGGGTGATTTTTTGCGTGGACATTGATAATGACAGCCTTGCCTCATTATTAGATTGGATTGGCTTCATTCACTGTGTACATAAACGTTAACCACACCCTCGACCTTATTCTAGCACATGGCATTGAAAGTGAACATGTAATAGCTTTCCCACGGAATTCTCTTTTATCAGAGCATTATTTAATAACTGTTGAATTCCTATTAATGGACTACAAGCCAATAGCAAAAGCTTTTTTATTCTAGATGTCCCTCAATGAAAGTGCTGTAGCTAAATTTAAGGAAAATGAGAGTGAATGCATGGTGTCAGGTCCCAATATAACAAAAGATTATTTTACTAATCCTAGTTCCTCCCAGATAGATCATCTTGCTGATAGTGGTGCAGCCACTCTGCGAATGGCTCTCGACTCTATGCCATTTGAAATACATTTCGAAAATAGCATAGGAGATTAACTCCATGGTACAACCCCAAACTTGCATATATTAGGCAGACATTCCAACAAATTGAAAGGGGATGGCATTCCACCAAGCTGGAAGAATCTCGTTTGGCTAGAAAGCCTAAAAACGAACAAGAAAGTCATCTGTGATGCCAGAGCTGCTTATTATGTAGCATTGACAGAGGAAAGTTTCTTTTCAACACTGTAGCCAGGCAGACAGAGTCATCGCTCTATTGAGCCTTGTATTCCTATAACATAGGAGCATATAACAGTAATGACTTAATATGCTTCTTAAATGATAAACTCCCACTTATAAGAGACAAAACTCTTCACCTTCTGTCCTCAAATGGTAGATTTGGCCTCTAGCACAGAAACCTTAAAACCAGACACATTTAGTCTGCTTTTCTCCCATTGACCTTCACCCGCTGACTTCAACAATTTCTTCATATAAACCATCAACATGTCTGTTAGACCCAATCCTAACAAAAGTGATTAAAGAAGTTCTACGTCTAGTTGGCATGTCTTTACTAGATAGACCAATCTGTCCAAATTATCAGGCTATATACCACAGTCCTTAGTGGCTCTTAAAAAGCCGACCAAGCCGATCAAGAGGTTTTAACCAACGATAGAACCATATCTAACCTTCCCCTTTTCTCTAAGATCCTTAAAAAAAAAAGTTGGCAATTGGGTATGTGACTTTTTACATACCAATTGCTAATATGAGGATTTCCAATCAGGTTTAAGAGTGCATCGCAACACTGAAACAGCAGTGGTTGAAGTTACAAATGACATCGTAATTGCATCTGACGAAGGACTTGTCTCTGTACTAGTCTTGTAAGATCATAGTGCTGCGTTTGACACCACTGAGCATCACATACTATTACAAAAATTGTAACATTTAGTTAGCATTAAACATGCTTCATTGAGCTGGTTAAAGTCCTACTTATTAGATCAATCTCAGTTTGTACAAGTTAGAGTGAGACTCTCGCCAAAAAGCAACCGAGGCTTTATTTGTGATTGAATATGAGTCAAACCTTTGTGTAAAAGCATATTTGTTTTTTACTTTTAAGATTTACCGTAGTTTAGCTTTTGGGCAAGCTAATTTTCAATGGGGCGCAGGGGCACTTTTACGCCAGCATCAAATTCGCTATTTTTAAAACACTAAGAAGGCTTGACACAACATGAAACTTTGCTCGTAGTATCACCAGGGTCTCTACACATGAACACGAGCATTGAGAACATTGTTTGTGTACACAGAGTTTACTAAAAAGAAAGGCTTGAGGAGTGGTCCACCATTACTCTCCATCTGTTAGGTTGCACTCGGGATCAACACTTTTTGTCGGAGGTGCAACTGCTAACCTGAGTTGTCCAAAAACCTTCTTTTTAGGAAACTCTGCGTAAACAAACAATGTTCTCGATGCTCGTGTTCATGTGAGAACATTCATCATCCAAGATGTTGAATGTGTTTTATAGAAGAGAAACACACATTTCAGGACAGAACCGACATGTCCTGTGATTTTCAGCCTCCTTTTATAGAGGGGGAGGGGGAACAATACCTGAGAGTAATATTCTCAGCTGTCACGATGTGCAGTATGGTGCAGTTCCAGGGTTAATATTAATCTAATCTTTTTCTTGTATTCATGGGTTTGAAAAAAATTCTAAAATTGATCAACTATGCAATGACATCATATTATTGACTAACCACCCTCTTCTGTTTACTGTGTCTACAGATATGAAGAATACATTCATACAAACGTTTTGTGACTTGTTTGACCTTAGCCATGACTCGACTTGACTTGCTTGAGTGATAGCGATGACTTGACTTGACTTGCTTGATTTTCATAGTAACTTGGGACTTGCTTGAGACTTGAAGGTTAAGACTTGAGACTTGCTTATGACTTGCACGTATGAGACTTACTCCCACCTCTGCCGGCTACAAACACTACAGTGGGAAAGTCTAAGAAGTCCAGCATTGATCTGAAAGAGCACATTATTGATTTGAACAAGTCAAGAAAGTCACTGGGAGCCATTTCAAAGCAGTTACACGTCCCAAGATCAACTGTGCAAACAATTTTTTGTGAGTAAAAAGTGAATGGCAGTCGTGTCACTGCCACAATCAGGAAGAAAACCACCAAAAAATCAAGTCTGCAATGAATTAGAAACTGCTGGAAGACAAGATTCAGTGTCCACAGTTAAGTGTGTTTTGCATCAACATGAGCTGAAAGGCTGCTGTGGAAGAAAGAAGCCTTGCTCCAGATGCAGCGCATTAAAGTTTGACAGATGTTTGCTGCTAATCAGATGGACAAAGGAAAAACCTTCTGGGGGAAAGCTCTGTGGTCAGATTAAACTAAAAATAAGTTGTGTGGCCACAATGACCAGCAGTATGAATGGAGGACGGAAGGTAAGGCCTTTAACCCTTTAACCTACTGTCAAGCCAGGTGGTGGTAGCATTATTCTGTGGGGCTGTTTTGCTGCCAGTGGATCTGGTGCTCTAACGAAAGTAAACTGATTGATCAGCTAAAGTAAAGAGGAAGGGTTATTTCCAAAGTCTTCAGGAAAACCTAAAATCATCAGCCAAAAGATTGGGTCATGGGTGCAGTTGGGTGTTCAAATAGGTTAATGATCCCAAATACACAATCAAAGTGGTAAAGGAGACTTCTGGTTACGCCATGCCCAAGGCAGATGTATAAAAAACCTTGCTCTACTCGAGCCATAAATAATAGAGCCTAAAACTTAGAGAAAGGCAACAGATGAACACATGGTTGAAAAACAGAACATCTAACTCAATGAGTTCAAGTCACAGACAACAATATCAGGCTGTGTGGGATACCCGAAGATGCAGAGAGGAGAGAGATGGTAACATTCATAACCAGCTTTTTAGTTGGTCGGAGGAGGAATCTGCAGCTACTGACCCCCACAGAGATTATAGACATCATGCAGGGGGTGGATCAGCATAACTGAAGGGGTATGAGTAATATAACTCCTGCTGAATACAATATTAAGCGGAATGTCAACAATATGGACAGTTTTGTTATAATATAGTCATCTGTGATACTCAGATGAGAGAGAATGGCTAAAATAATGTTAACAAGGCCTCAGTTCATATTTTTGGGTCGTAGTGGGAAGGGGACTATGTGAAAGCCACAAGCTATGATGTGAGCATGGCACATGGGATCTTCAACCTGGGGCTACACCTGGTGGACTGCTGCAAGCCCACTTGGAATCTCAAATGCCTACGGAACTCTTATTTGTAAAGAAGAAGTGGGCATTTTTTCATTTTTGGACGCAATCCAGTTCAATGCTGTTTATAACTGAGGCCATTCAAACATACTTAAAGAAACCCCACTCCCATAGAGGAGTTTTTTTATAAGGGTTATGGAAGAGAAAAGGGATATGAAAATTGTGTCACAGATCTATCGATGTTTACATCCACTTGTGTTGGGGAATGCTCTCGATATAAGAGAAAAGTGGGAGTTAGAGATGAATGTATTCACTGAAGGTGAAACTTGTGTGAAGATGGGCATAAGATAACTTACAGTCCACTGTGGAAAGAATGTAAATGGAAATTCAATATGAGATACTTTAAAAGTGCTTTTTTGACATGTTAATTGATAGCAGTAAAACACATTTCTGCTGGAGGGATGAGCAGATTGGGGATCACACACACATTTTTAGGAACTGTCCAAAACTTAAATCATATTGGGAGGGGATTCGGACTGAATTTTTTTTTTTTTATCATTTTGAACATTGAATAACCATTAAAACCCCTGTTTTATATTTTTTGGAGCCATTCCTAATGGAGCAATAGAAAAAAGAAAGTTATATTTATTGCTTATCCTCCTGCTGGTGGCCAGAAAAAAAGATAACTCTATCATGGCTCAAACCATTACCACCCATCACACATCAGTGACAGAGAGGGTGATGAAAGTTTGTGCAATGGAAAAGATAACAGCAAAACCTCATGTAAAGATGGACATCTCTCTAATCAGATCAGCTCCGTTTAGTGCTCAAGTTAGATTTCCACTGAGATATAGATTGTGACATTTATACTGAGTTAGTGTTACCACATCCAAAGAGATACAATTTCTTATTTTGAGCTCACTAATTCTTTATTTATTTATGTTATTACTTCACCTTTATTTGTTTTAGGGTGTACAACATGCCACTATTAACTTTGTTAAGTGGGTCTGCTGAGTTGTAAATAGTATTGCTGTTTATGTGTAAATGTGAGGTGCACGTTGGCTTCAAAAAAAATTTGTGGTACAAAAAGTGGTAAAGGAATGGCTAAATCAGGCTAGAATTGAGGTTTTCGAATGGCCTTCACCAAGTTCTGACATTGAGAACATGTGGACTGTGCTGAAGAAACAAGTTTGTGCCAGGAAGCCAACAAATGTATCTGAACTTTACCAATTCTGTCAAGAGGAGTGGTTAACAATTCAGCCAGACGACTACCAGAAGCTTGTGGATGGCTATCAAAAGCACCTAACTGAGGTGGAAATGGTCAAGGGACATCTCTCTATAAAAGCAAGGAACCTCTGTCTGTCTGTCTGTCTGTCTGTGTGTTTATCAAATATCTCTGCGGATCAGGATCAGACTGACCTGAGACATGGCAACATGGCTGCTGCGTGTTTCAAGGGTGTGCGACTTCGCATTTGTTTGGACTGCAATGA
This sequence comes from Sparus aurata, assembly GCF_900880675.1. Classification (NCBI taxonomy): domain Eukaryota; kingdom Metazoa; phylum Chordata; class Actinopteri; order Spariformes; family Sparidae; genus Sparus; species Sparus aurata. The sequence goes on from NC_044190.1 coordinate 14,378,923, forward strand.
CACCGTTAATAAATCTGCAGCGGCGAGCGAGCTGGACCGGGATTTTGCCGGCGGTTCGGTCCCGTTCTGTTCTGTGCATCTAAACTGACTGTTGTGAATTAATGAGACTAAAAGAGTCCGGTCCGAGTCTGTTCGGGTCTGAGGAGATCCGGAGACGCGCGGACAACAAAGTGGAATCGGAATCTGTGGACGGCCCACCTCCCAAGGCGACGGACCGGACGCACCGGCACGTCCAAAACCGGACTTAGGGTAAATAATGTCCACCACGCTTTTTCGCGAACATTGCCATCACGTTTGCTTTGTGAAGAAATGGTAAAAACGGGCTTTTGTCACGAAAGTGTCCAAGCAGCAAGTTTGGTTGTTGAGGAACAGGAAGTTGTGGGAGGGACGTAGGCGGATGATTGACAGGCAACTACGGTCGGTGTATAGACAGCGATATTGAGAGTTGAGAGATTTGTGACATTTAGCGTGTTTGGAGTGTATAGTTAGTGTGTTATGTAGTGTTTGGTGTAGTGTGTTTAGTGTGTAGTGGAGTCGGTTTTTTGTTTAATGAGTCAAAACAATGAGGAGAAGCTGAATGTGGAGCAGGCAGTGCAGCTCTTCATTCAGCTGGAAGGAGCTCAGGCAGACCTGAGCATTGCTTGCATTTAAATGTAAATAGTTACATATAACTTTGTAAATTTTTAAAATGTATGCACAAATTTAACAAACAACAATTCATATTTGCATTATAAGTTAAAAAAATTATGGTTTGTTAAACATATTTGTGGTTTTCACAGTAAAAAATCTAACTTTTTCTACTCTGATTTTATGTTTTTTTTTTTTGTGATTTTAGGTCCAGTGTGTTAATACAGTATGTCAAAATAAAAAAATAACTGTACAGTCACACATGTGAGGTTGTACTGAAAATAATGACACCAAGTAAATAGTTTTTAAGGTGAAATATAATGGCAAAATCAAAAATAGTCAAAAACGGCCAATTATACCCTGGAATATCGGATTTCAGAACAAACCTAAATATCCCTGACGCCCCACCTTACCGGAACAGCCTTATTTGGCCATCCATGAAAAAGCTACTTAACCTCCCACTGTTTTATAGGAATAAATTTTTCTTACGGGCACTGCACTAGTTTAGACAGATATAAGAATTACTGTATGTAAGTTTTATCACATTATCACATGGTCAGCCCTATATTCAATTCATTATTAAACCAAACTGCATTAATGTTTTCTTGTGACAAGGTAGTACATGTTCCACTCATTCCATCCAAGAAAAATGAGAGTTGGAAAAATTATTGTCATTAAAGAGTGCCATGATACACAAATTTTACAAAAAAATGTTTGTCTAAAAAAGTTGCAGAAAAGTTAGTCCATGCATTTGTTACTTCGAGGCTGGATTATTGCATTTCCGTTTTATCAGGCTGCCCCAATAAGTCTCTGAAGACTCTCCAGCTGATGCTGCTGTGGGTCTACTGACAAGACCTAATATAAGGGGTTATATTTCTCCCATATTAGCCTCTCTGCACTGGCTTCCAGTAAAACCAGAATAGAATGTAAAATCCTTCTCCTCACATTCAAAGCCTTTAATGGCCAGGCACTGGCATATCTTAAAGAGCTCATAGTACAAAGCTTCACGCTGCAGAGGGGGACTCGTCAACGATGCCCACTTTCCCCCTCATTAGTCATCATTGTAATTGAACAACTAGCTGCAGTCAATTGTCAGAACACCCACATCGATGGAATCCAAACACTCAATGCACATCATAAGATTAGTCTATTTTCCGCTGACACAGTATATTGCTGTTTTTACAAAATTTGAACTCCTCATTACCAGAAACAATTAAACTAACAGAAGCAGACTTAAATGATTTGATTACTCCACTTAACTGGCAAAAATCCTCCATCCTTCCATTGCATACTGACCGCTCGGATGTGGCAGACTGCACAAACCGCCTAACAGAGCTGCTGAGCTGAACCTATTTCTTAATAGGTTCCCCACAACCTCCACCCCTGTGAGTTCAGACATCAACTAAAATGTCTCAAAAATAGATTTAGCAGCACAATTACATAATTTAAGACAGATCATATATGAAAAAGTCAGTGAAGTTAGTAAGTGAAAAAATTTGACTTTTGTATCTCAATGTTGACTTAATAATTATGACTTTAACCCATACGTATGACTTCCATGAGTTTTTTCCATCATCATTTCAACAGTTTTTTTTTTTTTTTTTTTACATCTCCTAACTATGACTTCTCATTCTTCAATTTCTACCTTTTATCTCATGATTATGGTTGTGTCTTTCATAATCATGACTTACTATGGCATCTTATCCTACTCTTTAACAAGCAGTAATGGGTAGTGTTACTGCAGCAGGCAGGCTGATGGTTTATTCAAAACTGCTGTTGTGCACTGTAACTTTTGTCACAATGATTGTCCCAGTGTCAATATTTTTGCCACTGAAAATGGCAGAGCAGAAACTCCTAAATGACTCTGTGCCCAAAACCTGGACATGTCCCTTTTTAAATACTAGGTTTATAGTTTGGCTCAGGTCTTAAATGCAGTTGCTGCTGCTGTTCTCTTAGTTACTTGTTTTGAGTGTGTAAGTTAGGTGAAATCCAGCCCCTCCGCCCATGCACACAGAGTGAACGACAGAACAATATTGCGTGTGCCCAGCTGGTTACACATATGACACACAATGATAGGAGTTACACATGTAGAGCTGTTCAGTTTTGCTAATGAGAAGATGCAAACCTTGGTTAAAAGTATGCCATACAACTACGTAGTTTTAGCAATTTATAACATTTTAGCTAGGGCTGTCAATCAATTCAAATATTTAACGGCGATTAATCGCATGATTGTCCATACTTTGCGCGCAATTAATTGCACACTTTTTATCTTTTCTTAATTTACCTTAAAGGGATATTTTTCAAGTTTTTAATACTGTTTATTAGTATTGCAACAATCCAAAACAATGACAAATACTGATCAGAATATTCTCCAAAATAACCTCAAAAACAGCATGCTCCAAAAATATGCTGAAAGCATAACATGGGGAATTCAAGCCCATCAAGCAACAACAGATGGGCATATTGACCTGAATGTAACATTCCTCTGTAATACTAACACAATGTAGTGTCCAACTTTATACTTGTGAAGGTTAACTAAACAATGTTAATCAGCCTGCAAGCTGTAGCCACCCATTGAAGAGGGGGAGGAGGGCTCTCTGCATCAGCTGTGTGCTCGGTCAGCACTTGGTACCATCCTCCAGGGCTTTGAAGCTGAACTTGCCATTCAAAAGACACTTTATTTACCCATTTCTGCTCAAGGAGGTTTGTTTCTGCTTGCCACCCAAGGGGCAGGCTGAGGGTCATAACGTGCGTGCGTTAATTGTGCGTCAAAAGAATTAATGGCATTAAGTGGAATTTGCGTTAATGCATTATTGTTGCATTAAAGGAGAACTTCGGTCGATTTAAACATGCAGCTTCATTGCTCAAGCTACCCTTGACTTGCCAGTACCGAAGATGCGAACAAATTTGGTCCAGCCATTACAGAGCTCCGTGAACAGAGATGTAGCATTGAACGCTAACTGCATGGGGTCAGAACTTTACACTGTGTTTTAAGCGTCTTAACATGCTCCACATCTCACACCAAACGTTATGCAACATCATCAGACACCTTAGCACACAGCACTGTAGCGTGTATGACTCAAAATGAATAAAAAAGTAGTTAAAATAGTGTGTTTGTGCAAGCAGCTACTTACCTGTTTGTTGACATCCGTGTGTTCCGGTAGCTAGACCAAACTAGTATATCCACCGAGTGTGCAGTTTACAGTGTAAAGTTCTGACCCCATGCTGTTAGCATTCAATGCTAAGTCTCTGTTCACGGAGCTCTGTAATGGCTGGACCAAATTTGTTCGCGTCTTCGGTACTGGCAAGTCAAGGGTAGCTTGAGCAATGAAGCTGCATGTTTAAATCGACCGAAGTTCTCCTTTAACTTTGACAGCCCTAATTTCAACATTCAACCAGATTATGCAAACTGTGGATATTCTATTCCCTCACTTGGAGAAAAGAAAGGGCAGCACCACACCTATGTACATTAATACTGTCACAAACTTAAATTAACCAAGCTCAAGCAATTTTGTCATCATGCCTTGACAAGCTTTAGATTTGGTATTTATTGTCTGAATCTGGTTATAAGAGTTTCATGTTCTGAAAGCAAAGACTTACTTGAAATAAAACAAAACCCCCAAATTTCCAAAGCTCAAGATGTTGACATAAATCCTGATTGATGTTGTCTGCTTTCAAGGCATGGCAGGATTGATCACAGATGAACCAACTGATTCACTGTTTTTCATGAAACGACACTTTTTTAAGTAGTCACAGTGTCCAATATCAGTGGATCTTAAGCACTTAAAGATATCTACCTCGCGCTTGTCACAGATGAATGGGTTTCTAAACATGACTGTTCTTTGAACATCCACTACGCTGTAGCTGATGATGGCACTTTCTTGTGGCAGTCTTGTACATTAGGGGGGCTTTGCTACCACCGACTCAGTAATCGACGTTTGATAATATATATGTGATTCTAACAAGAGTTTAAAAACTAAACTACTAATCCTTGAAACCACTTTGTAAGCAGAAAACAGACCAGATTCAAAATGTGAGAATGTGTCATTCTTTTGCTTGGTCCAGACCAAATTAACTGATCTACAGGTCCACTCACCAGTACTGGGCACACAGCTGATAGGAGGCAGCATGGTAGAGCAGAAGGGTGTTGATGTGGTCATCCAGGATCCACACTGCCTCCTCTCCCCACAGACTGAAGCTGGTTGTCATTGATACGATGGAGGATGGGGGGTCATAGGGCTCCAGCCTTCGCACTGCCTGAAGACTCACACAGTCGATGACCAGCACACCCGGACCATTCGAGAACCATAACTGTTAACACACATAAAGTTAAGACATGGGTTTGATTGAAGAAGCCAGTATGTCCTTCAATTCCATTACCTTCTTAATGACTTATCAAACTTTGTGATCAGTACTAATTATGTGCTCACCTGGGAGCCGCTGCTGACCAGTGCCATGCTCCCGACTGGGTAGGGTCTCTGTCTGGGATCTGAGTCCTTCAGACCAAACACCGTCTTATTGAGAGTGTGTGAACACAGATAGGTCTCCCCCTCCACAGGGAGGTCCTCCACCAGGCTGTATGCTGCCACAAGGCCGTCAGACATCCCTGCAAACACTCTGGCCAGACTCTGAACAGGTGAGGGAGAGACATCTTTTTACATTTTTATACTCTGGTAATGAAAAATAGTGTCCTATCTTAGTAAGCCAACCAGTGTAAAACCATTTTCAGATCAACCCATAATGTAATATTGTCACCATACTGTACTTATGTCTTATGATTCCTCACATTACAGTGCAATAGAGGGAAAACAGGCCTGAAGGGTAATTTCATTCCACAATATTAAAAAAAACACACAGGATCACACAAAGATGTTGTCCTGTGACACTGCTGAAAAACTGCAGTTAGTTGCACAGTAATAATGTGAAGGAAGACGAGTGTTCAACTGATTTTTGGCCCCACCAAATATACACTGGATATTTAGTCTCATAAGATCACATGCTGTAGAAAAATGAATGAAAGCTGTTTTCCCCTGCCCTGGAGGGACACACATTTTACATAGTTTGATCTTACATGAAAAAAAAAGACTCAAACTGTCTCAGTGTTTCTTGCTTTAATAAGCAGATTTCAGTTTATTTCTGCAGAAGAGATAACCACATCATAATTCATCACAGGCGAACAAAATGTACATTTAATATCTCTTTGTATTGACCCTTGTGCTGCTGTAGTCCTTCCTTGAACCTGACCATTTAGTTTAGTAAAACAAGCAATATACAACCTTAAAAAGTATTCATTAAGTTTGCTTCAATAATGAATTCATTAAAAGGTCCTCTGAACATGTGACCACATCTACTGGGTCTGTCATTTTCACTTAAGTTAGGTACTTTTGATATCCATCCACAAGCCTCTGGTAGTCCTCTGGCGGAATATTTAACCACTCTTCTTCTTGGCAGAATCGGTGAAGTTTAACTACATTTGTTGGCTTCTTGACACAGACTTGTTTCTTCAGTACAGTCAACGTGTTTATTATGTTGTTTAAATCAAGACTTTGGGAAGGCTGTTCTAAAACTTCAATTACAGCCTGATTTAGCCATTTTTATACCACTTTCAATGTGTGTTTGGGATCAATGTCCTGATAGAATACCAAACTGCACCCAAGACCAAATCTTCTGGTTGATGATTTTAGGTCTTCATTATTCCATTTATGTTCTTTGCAGCAGCAGACTCACTGGCAGCAAAACAGCCCCACAGCATAATATTACCACTACAATGTGTGCGGAAAAACAGCTTAACTATTGGGCTGAGACTGTGTCCACGGAAGACAGAGGGGAAGGAGAAGGAACAGAAGCACATCAGAGGAGCACTTAAAACCTGTGGCTACCCAAACTGGACCTTTGTCAAAACCTCTAATAGATCCAGAGCAGACAGAGAGGAGGAGACGAGGGAACCTAACTACGTCGTCATTCCTTATGTTGTAGGAACATCTGAGAGACTTGGGAGGATCTTTAATAAACATCATATCCTGGTTCATTTTAAACCCACCAACACGCTGAGGCAGAAACTTGTTCATCCTAAGGACAAAAGAGGCATCAGCAGAGTAATGTAGTTTATGCCAATCAGTGTAGCCAGGACTGTACGGAATTGTACATTGGGGAAACAAAACAACCCCTCTATAAACGAATGGCACAACACAAGAGGGCCAACTCCTCAGACTAAGACACGGCTGTCCACTCAAATCTGAAGGAGAAACAGAGAGACAGAAACAGGAGTAAAAAAAATCATCTACTAGAACGACTGTCTTTGAACAGAGGAGGTGGCCTACGACACAACTTATCACTCACCTACAATGCAGCACTGAGTTCCCTCCCCAGACAGCTTAACAACTATTTACACCTTGGCCCAGCTAGCCCTAGCAACCCACATCATGGCCAGTTGGGTCAACAACTAACATGTTGCCCTTACGACTCTGAAACTCAGAGCTCACACGCCTCCTTAACGACTCTGTAAGGACACTCCCACACAGAGTTTGAAAGCCTGCAAGTCCCCTCCAGTTGGTTAGAACCGAAGCAGCCTCTTTGATAAAAGTTTTCATGTGTGCAGGTAAAGGGGTATTCTTCATTTTAGCCTTTGATACCATTGATCATGCTATCTGAATTGACAGATCAGTGAACTGGGTTGGTATCTCTGGCACCTCACTGAAATGGTTCATCTCATACTAATCTGACAGACACTTCAATGTTCACATTAACCACCAACGTGTCTTCCTCTGCTCCCCTCCTAAATGGTGTGCCTCAAGGGTCACTATTGGGTCCAGTACTGTTCTCCTTATATATTCTACTGTTTGGTGATCTGCTGAACTCTGCCTGTTTCATCTAAATGAAATATTGTATGGTATTGCCTTTTTCAGGTCCGCCACATGCTCCAAATGGTATTAACAAGAACAAGAATATCTGATAACATTACCCCAATCCTAGCCTCACTTCATTGGCTTCCTGTACATGTCAGATCAGAGGTGCTGATGACCAACAAAATTGTAAACGGGCTTGCCCCTTCATACCTGTCCGACCTCGTTGAAACATATTTTCCACCTTGTATATTACTAAGAATTCAGGGCTCCTAAACTTCCCAGGCTTTTAAGAGTTAAAAAGACATCTGTTGGCTGCAGGGCTTTTTCCTATCGTGCCACTTTTCTCTTCAATAACCTTCTTGCTGACACCAGAAACAGTTGGAAGAGGTGTGCTTCGTCATGGCACGGTTGCATGAGCACGAGCACAAGTATAATCATGCCTATTACGCCACCTTGCATACAACAAATCCCGGAATGTGACAGGGCCTTCTATGACCAACACGACAAAAAATAAGCCACAAAAAAGTCAGTAAAGTCATGTGCTCTGTGTTGTTGTCTCCAATGTGCTGTGACCGTGCTACGACATGGTGACGTATGTACAAGGGGTAATCTTGCTCAGGCCCGGTTGCAGACAGAGCAATGTGAGAACAGGCCAGCAGGGGACTGGAGAGAGAACAACTGGGCCTAGTGTAAATGCCTCTTTAGATTTAATGCTGTCCTGCTGACGAGAAAATATCTGTTTACTTCTGATAAACATTGCATTTCTCTCACATTTTTTTTTCTGTTGTGCAAACTGTGTGTGTGTCTCTCTCCCCCACCTTCCCCCTCTCTCTAGCTTTTTCGTCTCCTCCTCCTCTCTTATCAATCAGGCTCCTTTCTGCTGGAGAACGGCCCCCTGGGAAACTCTCGCTCTCTCCTGGCTCTCGCTACCTCACATATTGAAGGATCTGGATCATCATACCCTTGGGCCCCCATGGATCATTGCTCTCTTCTGTTTTACTATCTCCTCATATCTGTACTTTTGTGAAATCTTAATCTTAATACATTCTGATATTTTATGCTCTTAATCTTCTGTGCCCTGTCATTTTCCAGGTCACTACGGTGGAGTGGAGGTCTTGAGGTTTCTTCCATCTTTTTTCCCCTGCTAAAAGTGTTTTGTTTTTATTATAGGACATTGTACTTACTTGAATGGAGGGTCTAAGGACAGGGGATGTTGTTCACTGTATAGATTGTAAGGCCCACTAAAGCAACATCCTGTGATTTTGGGCTATATAAATACCATTGATTTGATTTGACACAGGTATCACTCAGCTCTTATTACCCCAGTTCTTGCCTCTATTCACTGGTTTGCAGTAAAGCACAAAATCAATTGCAGGAAGTGCTCTGTCAGATATAAGGCTTTGCATGGCCTGGCACCTGCATACATAACAGAAATACTGAGCCCTTATTCTACTGGTAGTGTTCTCCAGTCATCTGACCGGGGCCTTTTATCTGTTCCCTGTTCACATATCAAACCCAGTGGTAACCCTGCTTTTACAGTGGCAGCACCAAAACTTTGGAGCAATCTTTCCCAGTCCATCAGATCTGCCAAATCTGAGATTCGTTTTAAACAACAGCAGAAAACTTTTGACTCTCACGTTTGTTTGTTTGTTTGTTTGCACTATAACTGTGTGTTTTAAAAAGTGCAACAAAAAGTTACTATTAAAGATAATAATTTGAGGGAACAAATTACCAATTTGGGTAAAATAACTATTTATGTGCATAAAAGATTAAGCACATTTATCCCAAAAGCTTACTGATGAATAAGAACAGTATAGTTTACTCAGCTCAGCTGAGAACTTTTCTGGGTAATACCATCTATTACTTTTAGCCCACAGTTTCAGCCTCACAGAACTGACACATAGATGAACAACACAGACATATAGTACAACATCTTTTCTGTGTGTGTGTGTGTGTGTGTGTGTGTGTGTGTGTGCGTGCGTGTGTGTGCGTGTGTGTGTGTGTGTGTCAAGACCTTACCTGTTCTCTCTCAGGTACAGGGAACATGCAGGTGATCACAGCTGGACTAGAGAACTGTTTCTGGGGCTGACTGAGTGGACACATGTCCTTCAGACTGTAGACAAACACTTCCTGCTCCTATCACACAAACACACAAAGATATGACACAATAATGAACACACTCTGTGTACAACTCCAGAGAATACATGTATAATTCTGTTCACATTATTATCTAATTTTCTCTATGCACGTTCCATCATGAAAAAAATCACTGTAAGTAGCTGGAGTCAGAGTGAGGTTAGCCTAGCTTAGCAAGACTGCAATCAGGGGACACAGCTAAGCAACAATAACACGGTGTACTTTCTTGTTTAATCTGAACAAAATTAAAACAAATATTTTGTGGAACTATGTTGAACTCTTATCCACTAACTAAGAAGTGTGGTCATTACATACATAATTTGTTGTGATTGCCCTTAAACAAAGACTCCAATCAATGTTTGCTTCTCTCTCAAAAGCTTTTCATAAAACCTTCTCCAACTACCCTTTATTTTTTAACAATGGCTGCCCCTATTCATCGAAAAATAAACAAATTCTAAATTTTCAAGGACATTTCAACTGAGCTCTAATATTCCTAAGTAGCTTCACTGTAAAAATCCCAGGTACTCCAAGCTTGGAAACATGGTGTCTGCCATCATGGATATTCTGACTCATCCTGGCTTTAAAAAAAAAAAAAAGGTGTGTAGTCAGGTCATCTTACATGAATTTTAGCCTGAACACGCACTGTAATGTGTAATTACAAATCAAGTATAATGGACATTAATTTGCATGAAGAAAAGGTAAAAGTGACTTCAGGTGGTGTGTACCTCAGTGGCCATCCACAGCGTGTTACCCATCTTCATCTGACAGCTGATCCGACTGCCTGGACAGGACATCCTCCTGACCTCCATCTGACCCTTCCTTACATTAACCACACTGTAGTTCCTACACCACACACACACACACACACACACACACACACACACACACACACACACACACACACACACACACACACACACACACACACACACACACAATCAGAGTCATTGTCTGAAATACTAAGTTAGATAGGAAAATTAAGTTGAATAATCAAGATATGGCACACACCCACCACTGCAAACATCAAGTCTGCAAACTTGCAGACCTTTCAAATATTTTCTTTTATTTCAGGGATTTTCTGTTTTTTTTTATTTTTTAAAACACTTAACAAGTCCCCATCTACTTGTTTAGTAGGCTTTTTTGCTGTGAAGCCAAAGTGACCAAAGTGAAGAAAAACAAACCTGTCATCCTTGTCTCCACTCCAGAACACAGCACTGTATCCCTGCAGCTGGGACATGAAGAGTTGGGAGTGGCTGTCGCAGGACAACACATAACTGAGGCAGGGGAAGCTGGGCTCCTGCATCTGCCTCAGACACTGCATAGCCACTGGCCTCTGCGCACACACACACACACGCACACACACACACACACACACACACACACACACACACACACACACACACACACACACACACACACACACACACACACACACTTAGTCTGATCTGCTGTTTGACATTTTTTCTTGAGGCCAGAAATTATATCATTGCATAGAGGAGCTAAACCAGGAGCTAAAAGGGCATGATCCCTCCAGGTTTTCTGTCCACAAAGATGACTTGTTTCGTTCACGGGAACACAACCAAGCCATTAGGAAATGACCCAGGCTTTCTGTGGTGATCAATGAGAATTTTTTTTTTGCATCTTTTAATGTCTTTTCTGGGGTCTCCAGCTTATCCTCTATCTAAACCACACTGTGAACAGCAGTCAATCAGACTACTTCATACAAAGCAGAGCAAACAAGGTACAAGGTTTGCTTTAGACGGAACACAAAAACTACACTGCGTGAACAAACGGTGAGGCTAACCTTCTCTGGCTTTGTGTCCCAGCATTCGGTCAGCAGGCTGTGAAGGCAGCAGAACTGAACCTCCTCTGGACTGCCCAGCACTGGTCGGATGCCTTTGGAGAGCTTCTTCGCTATCTGAAGCTGGTGTTGTCCCAGCGCTGGCCTGCGCCCAGTCAGCAGCTCATACAACATCATACCATAGGAGAACATGTCCACCTTTAAGCAGTGATGATGAGAGAAAGAACAACATCAGAACAACGTCAGATTTCAGAGGTACATCCAGGCCAGTAAGACAAAGACGACAGTGAAATTATTTCTTTGGTTCACAGCAGAAGTAAACGTGATAAATCTGGTACCGCTGCATATGTCTGGGCTACAGCAGACATTTTTCCCCACCCAGCCCTGTGACCCATATTACAATTCAGTATTCACTGCTTCTGAAACATAATTTTGGTGTGCTTTTGAGCATCCATTGCCCCTTAACAACTTCCACTTTAGTGGCGAAACCTTGAATTCACCACGCTGCCACGTGCACAGTGTGCAACTTAAAAACTAAATTTGAAGGACTTAATAACCTAGCCCTGTCACCCTTCGTGCTTTTGGGCACTACAGGAATATAGCAAAATAGGATTATGGAAACACTTGACTAAGAAACCTGTGCAGTCTTAGTAAGGCATGAAGCCACAAAAACAGGTGTAAAACATAAACATGTGTGCCAGATCACTGTTTTGAAAGCTAAATGAACACTAGTCCAGCAGTTATCACTTATCACGTGTGAGGAGGTGAATGGCAGTGATGGCTTGACTTCTACTGATAATGATAATGGAAACACACTGGCAGATACTCAACAGCAACACAACGCCGGTTTATCCTGGTCTCCTCTTATCTTCTGGAGCTCATTCATCTGTGTATACTCAGGACTCTGATTGCCTTGGATTTGTTTGCAATCACAGCAGCCCTTAACTTGAAAGAGCACCTTTGTTCATTAACTGTGATTTTTTTTTTTTTTTAAGGCAAAGACAAACTCCAGTTTTGTTGTCTTGTGACTCATTCATCTCATCCTTGACATTCACATCTGAGGACCTGATTACCCGAGTGGATTCCTGTCTCTGGATGGTCACACAACGTGATTGGGGGACTCAGCCCCTGTGGAGTTTTACCAGAATAGCTTGTTAGAGACAAACAATAGTGCACTGCCAAAAGCACACAGCTACTTCTGTAGTGACTCCAGATATACTGTAATGCCATAGCATACCGCAGACACAGTGGCTATGGAAAACTATGGCACATTTACTGTTTTTTCCTGACAAGTCCTGACGAACTGTGCTGATTAGCTTTCCCTTCACCAGTTCTACTGCGCCGAGTTGATCCGAGCCACACCGAGCCACAGGATTACTTCAACTGAGTGACATTATGTCAATCTAAATAAATTAAACCAGATTAAAAGGATAAGGCCGTGGTGGCTCTTCATGGGCAGTGTAGACCATCTTTTCTCTCAATGAATGCAACCTGGTATATTCAAATGTTTTCACCTAACGGGTAAAATAACTAGTTAAAAACTGTTTTCAAACATTTCTAGAGCACACCCATTCATGACATTTTAACTGCATTAAACAATCCATGTTTGGGATCCCTAATGGTCACTTAGTTGTGATGATGTCCTAAACACTTTCTGCTTGTGTTGCTGTATATTGTCAAGTTCTTCCACTGACAAATAAATGTTCCATTTCTTGCCAAGATACTCACAGCTGGCAAACACATTAACAGCCATTTTCATTTATTTTCCTATTACACTACTCTGACCTCTCCCTCTCTCTCAAGCGTTAATTCGCTCTCCAGCCTCATCTGCATCTCATGAGAACCGCTAAACCACATCAAACTGTGAAATTAACCAAGTAGAAGAGAAAAGGTGTTTGATTTGCTGAGGTCAGCAGACTCTGTGAGAGGGGCTGATGAATAGAGGCTTAAAGACACATTTCTGCTCCTCCACAGAGGCAGGGCCCTGTAAAACAGTAAGCCCTAGTAAAGCTAGCCTCCCTGGGGAGTCCAGGATCTCACAGCAGACTGGGCCAGCTGTATCAGAGTAACACACTGCTGTGATCTGTCAGCACAGAGAACATATATCAATTTGACTGGTTTCTCAAACTCTAAAACACACTTTACATCTCAGTCAAGCAGATCAATGATCATTTTGTGTATGCCCAATAATCTGACCATTTTCTTGCTTTTGATGCTGATAGAAAACACTACCCTAGCCAAACTGTTCAACAGAAAACTGTAGAATATAATACTCACCTAAATTATCTAGTTCACAAGTGACATTTGATGAAAAAAATATATAGTAAAAATGTTTGCTAAGCAATTGGTTTCAATGGTTTAAATGTACAATTTGTAAAATACAGCATACATTTAAAGACAGCTCTGAAAACATAGGGGGTAAGTGTATCACCAGAGGAACTTTTGCTAGCTTTTGTTGGCTTTAGCTAGCTGCGTTTGCTATTTACTGCAGCTCATGGCTCCCTTAGCTGTGAAGCCAGTGATCCTATGGTCTGTCTGGACTGAGAACTCGGATCACGGCAAAAGTCACCACGGGAAACAGGGCCCAGCTCAACTGGATTTGACAGTCTGAGAGTGAACGCAAACACCAAACTAAGACCATACGTAGCCTCCAAGAACACCGGAGGCCTGCTTGAAGAGGGGACATGGTACAGAGGTGATTTTCAACAGCTCTGATACAACCGTGGCAAAACCTGCATGTATCTATTGCTTTCTTCCTCCTTTCCCATTAAAGCAAACATGTGGAACTAATCAGACATTAAGGCAACATGCTGCAGAGAGGAAGTAGCCAGTCTAAACATCAGCCAGCTAACTGTGAACCCTTTGGAGTGAAAAGTCAAATAAATAGAGGCGGGGGAAACTCCTTCATTCCCAACACTTTCTGTTCATCCATCAGTGGGTCAGACTAATTTTAGCATGTCCGCCCTCTGTTACTGTTTCAACATTACCAGGCAAGGATTATACAGACGTTCAGCAGAAGGAAAAATAATTCACATTAAGGTAGAGTGCAGAGCAGCAGCATGGACAAAGTGGAGTCCATAACAAGTGACCCCCTCTGGAATAAACTTTACTTGACTTTGTTTTGAGATAATCCTGCTGTCTTCAGTTTGGAATGCAGACAGATGCAGATTATATGGGCCATGTTGATTTATGTCCTGACAGCACTATTCAAGTCTCTAATTCAGGTTGTGGCCGACAATACACACAACCAGTCATTTGTTTGTGAAATCTTGATATTGATTTGGGGACAATGACATGGCATTGGCCCGTGTGTGTTCGGCCACAAGCCCATAGAATGAAGCCTGGCAAGATGTGATGATTACTTGATCAGCTGCCTCACAGAGTAATGGGTTTCCTGTCTTTTTCTGGTTTGTGATTTTGTGACTCAGCTGCTGTACCAATATCCTATTAGCATAACAAAGGTATTTACATATATACTATACTTTAGGTGACCATACAAAACTCTGTTAAGCAGTTAAACAAGATATCTTGTATTTATGGTCCTACAGACAGACAGAACCAACCTTATAATACTCCTCATTGATAATGGGCAAAAAGTGCACCACAATAAGCCCAACAGTGACACAATATTTAAACAATAAAAATGCTACACACATTACATAATGTGAGTTAAGAAGAGTTGGTCAGTACTTTCTCATCATATACGATGCCTGGCCGGACCTCAGGAGCCTGGTAACCCGGTGTGCCTTCCACCCCCAATGCCCCCTCATGGAAGGATTGACGAGAAATGCCATAGTCAGACAGTTTAATGTTCACTGGATCTTTTTCCTGGAAGAAGACACAGCTGAGTTGAATTATACAAACAAATCTGTTTCCTCATAAAAAATAGTCTCCACTTGTATGTGTCAGTTTTCTGTTACATTAACATTTTGGATCTTTGTCTTGACACAAGGATACTAGGTTGATTGTGAAATAAGAACAATGAATGGTTTGTTTATGGTAATTAATGTACAGACCTCCAGAGACCACACCAGGATGTTGTCAGATTTGAGGTCACAGAAGATGATGCTCTTCCTGTGAAGGTATGCCAGTCCTGCTGCAATCTGATATGCTACTTTGAAGGTTAGCATGTGACCAAGAGGCATGTACCTGGAGTCTAAAAAGACAAAATACAACTTAATGTTTCACTTACATGGTTACAGATATTGAAGTGGGAAATTACAGGATGAAGATCTCTGTACGTGCCTTTGCCTTTGTGCCTCTCTTCCAGAACAGTGTTGAGGCTGCCCAGGGGGGCCAACTGCAGGGCGAAGCAGAGCGGACGGATGCTGATGCCCACCAGAGAGACGATGCAGGGATGCTGCAGAGAGTGTAACATACTGGCCTCCTGACGAAATTCAGAGAAGCTCCGACAAGCATCTGCAGATTGCAGATGTTTCACCATGGTGTCTAAGACAATGAACAAAAGAAGGATAAGCCATATCAAACTACAAATAATCTACATTCTTCACTACTGCACATACACTAACCAGTACTATACATGCTCACACATACCCATATATGTTTATACTATTCTCCATACTTATAATATACAGCGATCAGCCACAACATTAAAATCACTGACAGGTGAATGACATTGATAATCTTGTTATAATGCAACGTTCTGCAAGGAAAAATTGGGTCCTGGAATTCAGGTGGATGCTTCCTGAGACACATCAACTACACAAACAGCATGGCAGATCAAGTACACACTCCTGTAGCAACAGCACTTGCCAACTGCATTGGACCCCAGGCAGGGCAATGTGCCCTGCCACACCACAAAAAATGCTCAGGAATGGCCTCAAGATTGACCTTGACTCCAAATTCCCCCAAAATCTCTGTGGGATATGCCCAACCAAGACAATTCATGGAGGCCTCACCATAGATGAGCTTGGCTATGACCCTTTAGGCAAGGACACAGGACTTCTGGTGTTCTTTGGTGTCCTGTAGTGTCTGGCACTGGAGGCATGTGGGTTGCAGGTTGGGGCAAGGACACCCCGAGGATGCTTGTTCAGAATGGGATCTGGGGAATTTGGAGGCCAGGCGGACACCTTGAGCTCTTTGTCACCATCCTACAGACATTCCTGAGAAGTTTCTGTGGTATCAGGGTGCACTGTCCTGCTAGGGAGTCACAGCCATCTGAGAGTGCAGTTGCCATGAGGCAGTGTACTTGGTCTAAGGATTGTTTAGGTGGTGCATCTCAAAAGTTAACTACGCACATGAATGCCAGTCTGAAGGTTCCCCAGCAAAACATTATGTTGTAACAACATGAACAATGTTGTTATCTTCACTGATCAGCCACAATTTCAAAGTTGTGGCTGATCAGTGTATATGATACATACTTTATATTTTGCCTACTCTAACTCTTTCACATACCGCATATCTTACTATTTATTCTGTATATTAACACTACAGTACATTACTTTTGCACTTTACTGCTTTTTTGGCACTTCCAGTTTGATGCTTAACTGCAAAAAGTTGTCTATGTACTGTGTACAATGACAATAAAGTTGAATATAATCTAATCTCCACTCATCGGTATTCTCCTTTTGCCATCTATATTGGTATATATCAATTTGAGGTGGAAAGTCCTAACAGACTCTCAACCACATTCCAAGGTTTTTCCAGTTAATTCACATCACACCAGAGGCCATCTTTGAAGAGAGACTAGAGTTACCATCCCCAACACATGCATACCCACCACCTATTAACATGTGGCTGATGTTACACACAGGTCATTTTCAGACCAGATTTTCATTTTCAGATATTTCACACAGGTAAAATAATCTGGAGAAGAGAGAGTGATGGGCTGGACTCTGTTGACGGGGCTCTCACTGCAATTAATAATGGTCAACTGTATTATTCACTATACCAAATACAGTAAACCACGACACATCAGACAATACAAACAGCATGAAGAAGGGTTCAGTAGGCAGGAAGAAAATGAACATTTACAACAAAGAACTACAATAAGAGGTTTATTAAGTCAGACAAAGGTGATTATATCTTTTAGAACAATTCCAACAACTGATGTAATCCAGATGCCCACTATTTAACAAGGTGCTATGTCCCTATGATAATTAAGGTCTGGATTTATTATAGGCTTTTAGGCTGTTAGATAAAGATGATGAAAGACCCTGTAATGTGTCAGTCTGTATCTGGTATTAATAGTTGTCTCTAAAAAGGGGGATGCTAAGAGAAGCAACCAAATGTAATGATACAAGACATTTTAGACGAGAGCTTAGACAGCTGCATATCAATTGAACGAGAGAGTGTGTGAAGGTGAAAAAAGAGGTTTGCACAACTGGTGCGGTCCCAAAGCTACAACGCTAATTATCATTAACAAAGAGAGGCATACAAAACACCCAGCTGCAGATTTTAAATGGTGATGACCATCTTTTTCCTCGATCAAAATGAAAAACGTCGCCAGCAGCACATCATATCAGCTGTAGCTAATTAAGGTGATTTCAATGAGTTTGTGTAGTTTTGAGTAAAAAGGTAAGATGGAACAACTACGTTAAAAAAGATGCAGAGGTATTGTTATAAAAATTGTGTTATATGTGTGAGTGTGGTATTTGTGAACGAGTAAAACTGATTTGATTCATTGATTCATTGGTTGAGGTGGTTGATGGACAGGTGTGCAGTAAAAGGAAGTTTTACCTGTTTTCTGTGGTTCCACCTACTCAGTATGAAAATGTCTCAAGAAACCAATACTCAAGTATGACAGGGGACATCACAGGGTTTGAGAATCCTGACTTTGATTTATTTTTACTGTAGCATTTATCTCCTGTTGACCTAAAAACCTTTTTATTCCAATTGTGAAAATACAAAAAAGGGCTATTCCACGTCTTTCTTCATGTCTAGACTACATCAGACCAGGTCCAGGTCCAAAACTGCTTTACTAAGACTAGTCAAATCAAATCTGCTGACGGGAAAACAATTTAAGGAGAGAAGGAGAGAAGGACAGAGCAAGCGAGGAAGACAGCTGAGGTGTGAGGAGACACTGCAGAAAAATCTCTCATCTTCAGTATTGACCAACTGAACCACACACTTCTTTAAAAAGTGGAATGACCTCGTACCTGTGTCACTGCTGATGGCCTGTTGTCGATACCTCTTAAAGTGAAAGCGTTTGATGGCCACTGGCTGGTCACAATATCGGGCTCGGTAGATGACGGCCCCACTGCCACCCTGGCCGAGGATCTTACTGTCCTCCTCAGAGTACTCTAGCATGGCCCCGTCCAAAAAGAGCCTAAGACACACACACACACACACACACAAAGATATTTTGGGATTACAAAGTGGATTTATCTCCACTCCTGTTTATCAACCTGACTGCAGCAGCAATCTACACAGTTGTTAGGGTTAGGGGAAATGTACTTTACCTAATGAATGTAACATTACAGAAGAACAACAGAGTAGAAGAACAGAGAACTGGGGTACCTGGGTTAGTGCTGAGTTAAGTGAGAGATAATGTAAGTACACAACACACCAAAATATATGCTGTACACTGTATTGGCAAGAACATAGGTAACACATTTGTTTTTTTTTTTGGAGATTTGAACACAAAAATGTTACATAATATATCTTCAAAGTGAATCAACTGTTGGTTTGTTTACATCCAACAACAACCAAGTTAATTCAGGTCCCCCTCCCAAAAAAACCCAAAAACGGTCAGCTTCAGCACATTCAGAATCTGCTGCTCAGACCGGAACAAGATGAAGAAAAATGAACATATTACCAGATCTCAGGTATCTGAACTGGTTTGTATTGTGTCATAGAATCGAGTTCAGTCTGATGAGCATATCTTTCAAAATCCTTTCATCTGCATAGACACCCGCCACAAAGATTCAGATTTCCTAGAATCCTAACCTCAGCGTTGATGATGTTCAAATCAAGATGGCAGCTTTAATGAGCTCAGGCCCTCCAGTCTGAATGGTGACATACTTTAAAGGCCCAACATCTGGATGTAAATCTGCAGGAAAAATACTGCTACGGTTTCAGCTTACATTTGCTTTTAATTAATATATATATATATTTTTTTTTTTTAATTAGTTGAATCTTCCAAGGGACCAGGGTAGTGATGTCCCAAACAGATCTTCAGTCATGCTTCAGAGATGATCAAACTATATTTTAATCACACTTAATCACATGTTGCTAAATAATGACAAGGCAAAAGTTTTGACTTATTTTTAAGTTACAGTTGTTGCATACTTTTTACAAGTTTAATTTATGTGCATGATTTTATTCATTCATGATTTTGTGTTATTTATGCATGTTTTTAGACCCTATGTACGAGTGTTCTACTTCCTGCCTCAATTGTGACACATTACCCCAACTAACCTGCACATGTAGAACTATGCTTCATTGATAGACATTGCGGCCAGCCTATTAGAGACGAGAGCATGGCTGCTGACCAATCAGCGGCTGAGGGGAGAGTCAAAAGAGCCAAACACAGAACAAAGGAGATGATTTTCAGGTGGAAAGGGAAGGCAGGAGAGGAGCTGGACATGAGGATGGCTGGGGATATGAAACTACTGTGGTGTCCTGGGGTGTGGGCATCAAAGCGAAGAACGCCAGCAGACTCAATAAACTCATCAAGAAGGCAGGGTCTGTTCTTGGCTCTAAGCTTCTCAACCCTGGAGGAGGTGGCTGAGGACAGGATGCTGGCAAAACTGCTGGCAATCATGGATAATGCCTCTCACCCACTCCACAAAACTCTGGACAAGCTTAAGAGCAGCTTCAGCAACAGACTCATTCAACTCCATTGCCCAAAGGAACAGCACAGGAAATCGTTCCTTCCTGGTGCCATCAGACTCTATAATGCTCACTCCACAACACACAAATAAAGCCCTTTAAATTATTATTACTGTACACACTGCACCTTATTCTCTCGCACCTTATGAACCACTTACCTTTTCTCTTCTACCTCAGTATTTTATTTTCCATCTATCCATCCTTCCATCCATCCCTAACCCTAACCCACTAACTAACTAAGCCGGTAGGCAGGAGACACTGGGACAGAGAGCAACAAAGAGGAGAGCTGAGGAGAGGGAACACAGGACACGGGACGGGAGCCATGGTTGAAACTTTACCACGGAGACGGAGCAGTTGCAGCCCAGAATTTAGATGCCCACTAACCTCTGGGAAAACCCAGAATGTTTGGCGCAATGTAGACGCAGCATCATATTGAAGAGGGCTGCCAGGCAGCGTGAGCGCCCTTTGGGACAAGTGGTAAACAGAGGGCAGTGTTAACTGAATGGAAATGCTTGCATTGTACTGGTGGCGTGTTTCAACAACATTTCGGACTAATTTTAAGCTGTCTTAATGTTTTTTGATTTGTGGCCTGAACTCAGGTGTTGTACCACCCATCAAAACTGTTGAATAAACCACTTTGCATCTGCCCAGGAATATTGTCAAGTCCTTGGTCATCCACACAGTGCTTGCAAACCAGATAAATAATAATCCAGAATCTACAAATCACAATAGACCATTATCTCACAGCTTTTCACATACACACACTACTGTTGTTTCAGATAATAAACATGGCTGTGTACTAAAAACATGTTCCAGTCAGCTAGCTTATGTAATTCCTGACATCTTTAATATCTGACTCACACACAAGATTGTATGCCTTGTTTACTTGCCCTGGGTGTTAATTCCTCCAGAAGGTCTGGCTCTACACCCCACTCTCTCCTCCAGAGCTGGCCAGAGCAGCGGCTGTGCACACTTCTCCACTCGGCTCACCCCAAATAACACTAAGCAAATTTCCACTAACATAATTTGATATACTAATATCATTTTCATACCATCTTACATTTTCAGTGTCTAACATTCACTCCTTAAGACAAGCTAACAACAGTAATCCTAGACGAGCTCAGGTGCTGACTCTACACCTTGTCTAGACCAGCAGTGTTGTAAAAGCTGCTTCAGTGTCACTGGGTGTATTCCATCACAAGAGTTTTAATAACACAACACGGCCTGAAGCCCAAAAAGACACTTACATAGTTAACATATACATGACGTACAAACCTCAATTTTTCTGTTAGATGCTTGAGATGGATGACTGAAAAGTGTGTCCGAAACACATCTAATGTAATGAATAAAGCCCAGCCAGTTTTAGTTCATACATATACAGTATATACAGAAATAGAAAGGTCAAAGATTGTGTATTTGACGTAATTCAGAAACTGTTTCTCCATGACGCCAAGCTTGTCTACAACCCTGTAATGTCCCACATGATAAATTTCTTGGTCACAATATTCAATGACAAATGCAGTTGCTGTGCCACTACTGTTGTTCCAACAGACTTCAGACCTAACTTTGGTAATACATGTGCGGATCCTGCCTATATCCAACTGATTAAATGAAGAGAAACTTCATCTGTCAGGCCCACAAATAACCAACACCAACCAACGCTTGCACAAGTTTCAGTTTTTTAAAATACAATGATCCATTAAATGGTGATGGTTTACCGTGTTGGGAAGTCGGTCATGAAGAGTTCTGGGACAAGCTCTTGGAGGTTGACTGGCTGGTCGGTATGCTGAGGACAGATGATATACTCCTTCTCCACTGCAGCCAGCACACAGTCCTCCATGTTGAAGTAATGTACTCCTGCAGCACCTCCTCCTCCTCCTCCTCCTCCTCCTCCTCCATCATCATCTTCTCCACTTCCTCCTCTCTCTTCCAACTGGCTGGGCTGGCTGGCTGGTGACTTGGTCTTCTTCTTTTGGCCAAGTGAGGCACAGATGGGACAGGGGGCATACTGCTCTATGAGGAGGCTCCCATCACTCTCACTGGCGGTCAAAGCTACAACAGAGATAAAAGATATGTAAATGGTAAATGGTCTTGCATTTTTATAGCGCTTCTCCAGTCTACTGACCGCTCAAAGCGCTTTACAATACATGCCACATTCACCCACTCACACACACATTCATACACTGATGGCGGAGGCTGCCATGCAAGGCGCCAACTGCTCATCAGGAGCAATCTGGGGTTCAGTCTCTTGCTCAAGGACACTTCGACATGCAACTGGGGGTAGCTGGGATTCGAACCAGTGACCTTCCGACCATCTGTTGCTCATGCAGAGCTGGAAACTAAATTTGTTGAACATCATAATGGTACGAAGAGTTGGGCCAGTCACATTTAACAGATTAGTACTCAAATGTGATGGACTTTTTCAGGTTATATTATCAATCACATTTGAAGGTGTCATCTTTTATTAATTGCATCAATGGGTGAAGTTCATACTTAAAGAAGGAATACCATTTGTTTGACATAAGTAGGTATCTATGTATAGATATGTTCCTACAGTGAAACAACATTTTTTTTACAGCAGCAATGACATGTAATGAAGCTCCACTGTAATGAAGTGGAGAGACGGAGGAGCGACAGGAAGTATCTTGACTTAATCCATCACAAGCTGGCATGGTTCATGTATAGCCCAGGACAGGAATGGTCTAAAGTGGGTGATTAAAACTGCCCAGAACATCACTAGTACCATCTACAGAGCATCAGAGACATTGGTGAAGTGAGATGTCTGCATAGAGCCCAAAGGATACTGAAAGACAGCACCAACCCAAGCCAATGTCTGTTGTGAGACTCTTAGACACACCAGCTCTGTATATACAGAGAGCAGTGCACTAACCAGGGAACCACTGCTCAATCAGAGAATTGACGTGATCTGTGATGAAGGCCATGGCAGAGAAGTCTCTCATCTCTGACTGGCAGATGATCTTGATGCCTCCACTCTTCTTCCTCTTCCAGTTGACAACTGATGACTCCACGCTGCAGAGACACAAACACACGTCATCACCTGATTTCACTGGAAGTTTCATCCACTTTTCAACACCTCACCTATCAGCCTGTACACAGCAGCAGATGTGGGGCAAGCAAGAGCAGCAGGAACAAGTACCTAATTGACCTCCCTTTGATTAGTTGCAATTATTTGACATTTTTTAGATTTGAGAGATGTTTAATCATTAATGTGTTACATCATTTTCTCATTTCATACATTGCATGTCATAGTAAATCAAAGCACTGAGACTGCTGTGATATATAAATGTAATATATATTAAATATCAGGCGACTTAAGACATCGAGACACAGTAATATGTTCGGTGCATATTTTGAACAAAGATTATTTGTTCTGATGGTTTAAAACCTTATAAAAATGACAGCATTTATCAGTAATCCCCTGTGACCACCCAGTTGATCTGCCGAACTTCTGACCTTCCCCATCTCCAGTGTGTTCCAGTATATCCCTTTGAAGTTGACTGAATACTTCCTCCATCCTAATGTTTGCCTTCACAGGCTTTTCAATCAGGTCTACATATCCCAATTCAGAAGTGGCTCTAAATCTAACTGAAGCTCCATTCCAATTTTCACACTCTTTATTTCCTCACTAAAGCATTTGTATGATTTCATTATTGGCCCTCTAAGCCCAAGCTCTGACCTGAGGTAACCTCCATCAAAAGTGACCAGCAGCCCCTCCTTCCAGTAGATGGTCTTGCTGCGTCGGACTCTGAAGGTGCTGCAGCGATTCCTCTGCTGGGATCCAGCAAAGCTGTAGATCACAGAGTTCCTCCTGCTCTGGCTCCTGGTGTTTTTTTTAGGCTCAAATGACTGCACAAACACAACATTTCAGGCCACGAATGTGAAAAGCTGAAAGAATACAAGTGCAACATGTGAATGCTGACAATCTGCTGATTTCACTACCTGTAGGTCCATCATTGTTAGACTGATGAGCATCCTGGCGATGAAGCGCTCCCAAAACCCAGCAGGAACAAAGCTCATCTTTATAAGGCGCTGCAAGGTGTTGTTGGTCTGCTGGCGGAAGCCATGTATGTCCATGGCTGGCTTGTGGGGAAGTAGGTGGGGCAGCAAATAGCTAGAACAATAGGAAATGATAAAATGAAGAACACATTTTAAACTAGAAAATTAAGAAACTGCAGCGATAATGGCTTCTTGGTGCTACTGCCAGGATGTTTTTGCAGTTGCTTTCACATTTGCTATGCTGCTCAGCCAGCTCTGGAGAGTCAGGTGCAGAGCCAGACCTTCTGGTCTGATGTGATGTGACACCCAGAGTCACATAAAATTCTGCTCTGTTTACAGAAGGACGGAGAGCTCAAACATTCTTTTTTTAACTTTGGGGATAAAAATGTGGATTTGTGTGTGTTCTGAAAAAAAAGAAAAAACAAACAAACAAAAAAAAAAAACCACAGCTGGCTGCGGCGAGCGTTGAAACCTACTCAACTTCTGAGGAATGCAGCCCGAAGTCACATTGTTGTAGCCCATTACATAAGCTGGCGATCACTCACAGCATGAATGAGTTTGGCATTGTGCACCAGTCAAAACACATCAGTGGATGCTGATGATCACTGTAGGACCGGCATGCCTAACCTACTGTGGCATGACCAGAGGTCAGATGCAGAAGTAGAACAGGTAAGCTGCTAGGCATGCTATTTAGTATGGCTTAATGCTACAGAGGTAGTAACACAATGGACATTTCTCTAACACTTTTTACACAGTGTCTCCGCATTATCTCCAGAGCGGTGGTTCGCCTATTCTCCGCCGATAGTGATTCACAGAGTGAAGCATCTCTGCCGTACTGCTGCCGTGTGATTCACACAGAAAGCCGGACAGTTTATAATCATATGGATGCTGTTATAATGTGTAGTGACTGAGATACTGACCCACCAAACATCCTGGAGAGTGACAAAGTTATGTTTTTCGCGTTAAATTACATAATTACATAATCACCATCAGTAACCGGAAGTCTCGGTCGGGAGGACTGACCGTCATGGTGATTTATTTTCATCACAAACACTCGGTGTGTTAAAGTTGTTTGCCAGTGACAGACGCTGTTTTTCAGGCAGAAATGTGACGAAGAGTCGGTAGGACAGGCGGAGGACGGACAGGAGGACAGACGCTTCTCCACGTACAGCTGTGGTATTTGTTTTCCTCATATAAGTTGCCAACGATAGTTACAGTTACTACGTTACTTTTGTTTGGTCATGTAACGTTGCTGTGTGGGACATTTCTCTGTATTTAGTTGAGTGAAGGACCTGTGTAGTTATTGGACTAGTCAGACCGACACGCCCTCGCTCCGTGCCTCCGGCTTATCCGTTCACACTGGGACGGTTCACCAATAATGCGGCCCTGATACTACCTCCAGAGGCGGATCAGCGCCTGAGCGAAATTTCCCCCTTCTCCCCATCTGTAACTTTCACACAGAGGAGGGTGTGGAGAATTGGCGCAGGATCCCCGCATGCAAACGGCAGTGTGAATGGGGCTAGTGAGTAGCTACTGTGATTCATTTGTGATCACTCAGTTTGGTCTTGTTCCTCAGTTTAAAATACATAGTAATCATCTGCCTCGCATCCTGATTGTTCACTGTTATTTTCAGTTTGTCAGTAAGGACACACGATCACTAGTAGCACCAGCATGCTAGTAGCATAACGACATAGCAGTTTGGCCTTTCAGCAAACTGATCAGCGTGGGTTCCCAAAACATCACATACACTCTGCCTGCAGTGACAGGCAACCAAATAAAATGATACCTCGAGTGAGCTTGTGTATTTCTCTGGTTTGAACTTTGTTGGAATCATTTGGAATGATGTAAGGACACAACTGAACAAAGTAAAAAGGCTAGCTGTTTTTAGGCATTTTAATGCAGAAGTCTTACATACTACGTCTTCAAGTGGCAGCTTAAGTTTGGTTACCTGTTTATACAGAGTAATTTGTTAGGCATGTAGCATATGCTGAGTAGTGTAATAAAACACAATTACATAGCAAATCTTAACGGAAATTCTGTATTTGTATCAATTTAGTATCAACTAGTATATATACAATATTTTACCTGTTGTTGGCCACAGGGAGAGCAATCTCAAACTTGGCAAGAAACTGGAAATACTGCTCCTCTGTATGCTGGGTGAACCCTGTTCCCACCAATAGCATCTGTACAACAGATATCATCAGAGACATCACCACTGGAAGTCAGTATCACAATTAACAAAGGTCAGAGAACCCTTCTTTTTTCTCTGAAATGTCAGCTTACCCTGAGGTCCTCCACTCTGATCACTCCATTCCTGGCCACAGACTGAGACGACTTAAGGTGCATGATCCTTTCCAGACACTCTGACAGCCACACAGGACACAGGAAATACAGAGTACACAGGCCATGGCTGGTATCAGGGAAGTGCAGCAGGTTCCCCGTCTCTATCAAGAAGCTGATGGCTAAATGTGGTTGAAAAAACAGAGGAAAATCATGAAATATTCACAAATGTGACTCCAAGTTTTTCGAAAGATCTCTTAAAAAAATGGTGTGTGGTCTTGTTTGGCGCACTCACATTACCCAACTAGTTTGTTTTTTTGAGAGAGGGAGGGTGTGAGTACTTTCTGAGAGCTGTGTGCAGTCACAGAGGCTAAGCAAGCTACTGGATGGTCAGTAAATCCCTCCAAGTTTTAGGGCTGCTTGCTTATCCAATCACAATGTCTCAGTTTCTGTGTTTACATGTGCTAAATACAAAGGATAAAACATGAGGTTGAGGACGATTTGGAGTTGTTTAAAGCACCTTTAACAGAGATGACCCTTGAGTAATGCAAGTACTGTAATTCATTTCTTTTGCTGCTGGACGGTGATTATGTGCCTGGGTGTAGTGCCTCCTTTTCTCGTATGTCTCCAGGTTTTGGTTCCTGACCAACCGGTGGCAAGTCAAAACTAATTACTGTCACATTGAATGTGTTGGCTGAATAAGTTTCAGTACCGGTCTGCAGGTCCTCATAGTCTCTGATGTCACTTCCAGGGTTCTGTTCAACAATGCAGTTCAGTTGGGTATCAGTTAGGTACTGGACCTCTCCCTCACCATCTCGCCTCTGCTTCTCTGCTATCACTGCTTCCTGAAGTGTCAGGTAGCTCCTGGGGATCTGATGGAGGAGACAAAGGTCAACATCTGCCTGCACTTCAGAATAACATCAGGAAGATTTTAAGTGCTGGATGATTTTGACAGGTTTATGATCTAATCTAATGGAGCCTTTTTTTTTTCTTTTTTTTTTATAAAATAGTTCCAGGAACCAACCTTAGAAACTATTATAAAAGTGTCTTCAGTGTCTTTGTGCCTTTCAGCTACATCTCACAGCCACAACAATAAGACATCACTTGTGATTGTGCTCCTTTTTGGTATTTACTGTTGTGTGCCAATGAATGTAGAGGTGAAGAGGGAGATTTTAACTGGTATTATGACAAGCTCTATTATAGAGTATAATGATGCAATAAATTTGATACCACACTAATTGAAACAAATATAACTAACTCAGATATAACAACGAGGATGTATGCATGTACTTCTGTACGTTTTCAGTAGTTTTTCTCTGTTGCTCCAAACAGTGACACACAGTGTAAAGCATCACTCACCAGTCTGCCCAGCAGCTTACTGCCAAAGGCTGAGCTTTTGCTGTCTTTCATGGAGAGAGCCACCTGGTAGATCAGCTTCTTCAGACCATCGACACCCTCCAGAGTCTTACAAGACACTTCACTGAGCACCAAGACACACGCGCATACATGAACACAGACTATACAGACGGATTTTCTGTCAGGCTGATACTAGTGACACAACTGGCATGACGCTTACACAAACGGTGCAGCAGTACAAATAAACAAACAATAAACGCAAGATGTGTGCTTACTGCAGGTGTTTCCAGGTGATGTCAGGGTAGCCGCTGGCTCGAGCCCCTGATGGGGATCGACAAAGAGCCAGAACATAAGCTCTGAGTGTGGCCAGTCTCTCAGTGCGAAACCGGGTATCGATGAGATCCAAATGTGTTCCCACCACCACCACTGCTGAGTTGGGTGCCCGTGCCTAAAAGCCACAACACACAAGAACTGAACTGCTTATTGAATGTGCGTTAAAGAAAATATGGAATATAAGATAACATACTCGTTGGCTGCTCCATACTGCTTTTGAGGACAGAAAACTTCCAAGTGAAAAATAGGGACTGGAGAACGCTGACAATATGAATAATCAAATTGCACATTGAAAACAAAAAAAATACACAGATTTAACCCCAATACTGCTCCTGATGTGCTGGTTGGCACCTTGCATGGCACTCACTGTCATCAGTGTATGAATGTATGAATTACTGCAAGTCGCTTTGGCGTCTGCTAAATGCCCTAAAATGTATATTAATAGAAGCATAAAAAATTTAACAATAGTACATTTTTGACCTTGGAAACAACTGTTTGACTCACAAGCTCTTAACTCAAAGTCCAACCTCTGGCTTTTTTTCCCACAGCATTTAACCACTTTAACCAACATGTTATAACCCACATATATAAGTGGTTACGTGTTTCAATCAATGCCTTAGAGTGTTAAGCATTAGTGCTTACGGAGAAATTCAATACGGGGGCTGATACCTGACATTACACATTTCATGACCATGAGCCTGAAACCATAATTATGGAATTTCTAGCAATCTAAACCTTTCAACCACTGTTTGGTAAAAGCTATTAATCATATTTACTGTCAGCATTTCATACTCTTTTCACTTACTGCGCCTTTGAGTTAGTGTAATGAAAGTTTATTGCACTGTACTCCGATAATCTGGATAACCTTGGCGGAGACAGTGGAAAGAGGAATAGAGGGACAGTGGCAGATAAAGTGGAGGTGAGGCATAGGGGTGTTTTGGAGAGGGAACACATGAAGCAGGACTCTGTGCATTTGATAACAGCCTAATTATGTTCATAGCTGTAATTTATCACATTTAACTATATATTTTGGTTTCCAGTTTCATTAACTAATTTTCAAAAAAATAATAATAAAACAGGCTTTTATTACTGAAGCAAGAATAGATTTATCAGATGCAGGGTACATTTTTGCATCTGATTGCGTATCCCTCTGTGGCCAAACATGTAGTCATGTATGTGATCACTTGCGAGCTGCATTACCTCTTCACTTTAATGTCAGTGGCTTGACAGTTGTGTCTTCTTTAGTTTTAGTTAAGACTTTTGAACCCCTACATTCACTATTGGGAACAATCTTGTGCTTTATTATCATATTGAAAGTTACATTCAGAACTGATGAATACAGGCCCTCATCAGCAGCCTGCAGGTAAGTTAGGTCCAAAGTAAAAACGCTCGACAAGACAGAGTAACAACAGAGGAAAACATTGCTCTAGAGAGCCCCTAAAACAGATTATTATTCAAACTATGCACATCAATCAGTGGGAAGCAAAGAAAGCAAAGAAAGGCATCATTACATGTTACAGTTAGTTAATAGGCCTCAGTGAACCATTTGAGTGAAATCACGTAAGCGCTTTCAACATCTCTGATGTCATCATACTTCTTTTTGATGACATCTATCTGTGTGTGGTTGGTTTATGTGGTGTGACAACCAAATTACTTCACTAGAGATAAGACCACTCTTCCCACCATTTCTTTTTTCAGCACTAACACATGCTCACAGTCACACCTTTCACTTTCTGACACACTAACACTGAAAAACAGCTGGATCATGTTCTCAGCAGGTCTACTAAAGTGTGTGCGTGAGTGTGTGTGTGTGTGTGTGTGTGTGTGTGTGTGTGTGAGAGCTAAGTTGCACCTCTATGTTGAGCAGCCATGTCTGCAGGTTGGCCACAGCTTCCTCTCCCAGAGCCAGGTTCCAGATCAGCATGTACAGGGCTTTATCAGTGAAGAAACACTGGTTCACTGTGGACATGCTGGCTTGACCACCGATGTCCCACACGTTGAAAACCACCGAGTTCTTCTGTGGGTAACGAGACGACAACCGAGTTAACTCTAAACAGGGCACTGATGGGTGAGCATGTGATGTGTCAGGAATAAAAAAATGTCTTGAGGAGATATCTTGACTGTGAAACTATACAAGGGAGTGACACCAGCAGAGGGAAAAGGTAAGCCTTGACAAATTCCATCAAAGCTAAATACAAACTTGTAGGACCACCTGTTCCTGCTCCAGCGTCTCTATCAAAAACAACGGCCATAAAAGAGAGCATGGCTGCACACTTGGCCAGTGGACAGGCTGGAGCTCCACATTTTTAGTACCTCTATCAAAACATGTCAATCATCACAGCTTTGTAGCCAGCTGTGATGACTGACACGTTTTGATGGAGACTGTTCAAGCTGAATTTTATAGTTGTGTTCCCAGAAACAAAAGTTTGTTATTTTAATTTTAATTTACTTTTTTTTTTTATTACCAGAATTATGTTTCTGACACAATATCTATATCTAAGTGTTAACTCTAACACTTGATGAGGATATTTATCGGACAGTAATTAATACAGTTAGAGGCATTAATTAACAGTTAATTAAAACAATAATAAGTATTAGGTAACTGTTAAATAATGTGTCTTCTTAATGATTATTAAGGGTATAAATGTCCATCAAGGTACTAACTTATACAAGCACATTTACTCAGGATGTTAATTAACATGTTAACAAGAGAGCAATGTGCACACCCCTAATGCACTGGACAGGACTGTGAGACAAGGTACTCGAAAACTGTGAAACAATTTAAGCTGCTACAATTTATGCTTCAGACAAATACGCATAAAGTTAATTAGAAAATGGATAAAAAACAAGATATTTACAAAAAAACAAAGTGAGTGGAAAGTGATAGTTCAGGTGGTGCTTGAGTTAAACAGTCTGATGGTTGTGGGGATGAATGTTCGGCAGTAGTGCTCCTCCTTACACGGTGGGTGTAAGAGTCTGCTGCTGACAGAGCTGCTCGAGGCCTCCACAGTCTGGTCACCCACCACCTCTCTGGAGTCCAGTGGACAGTCCAGAACAGAGCTGGTCCTCCTAACCAGTTTGTTCGGTCTCTACCTGTCCCTGTCCATGTCTACCTCCCAAGCTGGCCACCACATAAAGAAGTGCTGATGCCACCATAGCGTCATATAATGTTCGAAGTAATGTCCTCTGCACGCCAAAGGACCTCAGTCTCCTCAGCAGATGGAGGCAACTTTGGCCCTTCTTGTACAGGGAAGTGCTGGCATCCGTGTTTTGCCACCATCTCTAGGTCCAAACCCTAGATGTTCACTGGTGTGATCTGTGGTGTCTTCCTCTGGAAGTTGATCACCACCTCCTTTGTTTTACTGTTGTTTATATGCAGGTGGCTGCATTCACACCAGTTAACAAAGTCATTGATGACCCCCCTATATTCCTGTTCGTTCCCCTCAGACACACATCCAACATTGGCTGTATCATCGGGAACTTTTGGAGGTGACAATTCACAGTGTTGTGTGTGAAGTCCGATGTGTAGATGGTGAAAAGGAAGGGAGGGAGCACCGTACCCTGCGGGGCCCCCATGCTGTATACTACCACATCTGAGACACACTCCTTGAGTCATGAACCATATGAAACCATTTCATTGGGCTCTAAATGAGGTTAGCTTCCCAGCAAAGATGTGAGTCAGAAGACCCTCTCAGACATGCACCCTGTTATGTATATATCATGGCAATTTACAAGATGCGAGAGGGTGGGAGAGAAATTAAAAGAGAAATAAACTACATTTCACCCGCTGTGTGTGTTCTCTTCATGTCTGTGACATATTCTACATATACAGACATAAATTGCAGTGAAATGCTGGTACAATGGTCAATATGACCCTCTAGATCATTTTCAGGTCTATTATTGACAAGAGCTGTGCATGTGGTGCAGTAAAAACAGACAAGAGTCCTGTGAAGATGAAGCAATGCAGCTTGACACACATGTGAGAAGCGCTGCTTACACATCCAGTGTAAATGAAAATTGAGCAGTAACGCCACTCAGCAGCACTGCACATGTATCCACTGTGTCCAGCCTGTTAAGCATGGGAGCTCAACACAAACATCTTCATCTACTCCTGTCTAAGTGTGTCCAGACCCAGAGAATATTTTATATATGATAGAAATATGACGGAAATGTCTTCACAATGACTGGTAAACTGTTGAACTGTTTGTGTGTGTTTTAATCACGGACTGCTATAGTAACTTTAAATCACAAGCTCAAGGATGTGTTGCTTTTACGATTAATGGCATTATCAACGAGGGACTGTAACTGTACAAGCTGAAGAATAGATCGATACCTGCCCGCTCTGACCCGACTTCACACTTAGAAGATCTAAGTTTTGCCATGTTTTATTGTATGTTGCGTTACTGGTTATTTTTTAGGTCGTTAGCCTGTTGAATCAGGCGTGAGCATGTTGCTCTGAAAATATGGCATCTCCCAGTCCGGGGCAATGTTGGACTAATGTTGCAATATTGAGAGACAGTCAAGTGAAACTGTGGACATTAAGCCTGATTTGACACCAAATAAATAATGAGTAGGAGGTATGCTGCTGTTACTTTTATATTTGCTTTTCGCGTTTATACTGTGCTAGCATTAGCTCTGTTGTTATACAATGCCATGTTGCTTCTTTCACAATGTATTTTTTTTGGGGGGTGGGGGGGCATCACGTGACATAATTACAGTGATGAAGACCACTACAAAAACTAGCTTCAAAGCCTGCCGCTCTTCCTGAGGGCTTGTTAGCACCCAGCAGTGAACTTGCCAACACCATATACAGACCGTTATAAAGTTAGTGGCCTGCTGGGTGAGGCTGTGCAGCTGAGGTTAATGTGGATCATATTCCTTCTTTAACATGGGAGGTGGTGACATCTTTGGCTTAGAAGTGGTACTTGTGGTGATATTTATGGTAGTAGTGCCTTGCTAGCTTAGGGACTGTGAGCTGACCAATCAGAGTAGACTGATCTTTTTTTTACAGGAGGTGGGCCTTAAAGAGACAGGAGCTAAAACGGAGCGTGTCAGACAGAGGATGACTACAGCGCTGCAGCGCTCGACAGTATGAGAAAACTGATGTGTTTTTTGAGCATAGAGCATGTTAATCTATTCTAGCAGAGACCCAAATATAAGAGAAATTAGCATAATATGTGTCCTTTGAACTTCGTCATGTTAATCTGACTACAATTTAACATGCCTTTCTAATGTACTGACTGATCTTACTTTGTCGGCCCTGTGCCATTTCTGCCATTTCTGTCAACAAGTCTGACCTGAAAGCTGTCACATGAATGTAAAGGCTAGGTAAAGTAAAACAAATCTCTTCTCTTATATACATTATCAGACTAATAAACTAGGAAACACTTTGATAGACACAATTCTAAGTTCTTGAGGATGGACTCGAAAGATATAAAAGAAAAAAACTGCCTTATAAAACTACCGTAACAGTTTGACCAACAGTCTCTCATGATGTTTTTTATGTTTATTTACGTCAACTGCATGGATAAAAGAACATCCATTACATCCATTAACATATAGCGTGTGAGCAAAGGGCAGCCTGTCCTTCACTACTCATGCAGTGTCAGATGACATAAAACAGGCAGCAGAATTCACTCTCTAATAACATTAACTGATGAAGCTGGTGCGTGAATGTATTCCTGGATTCACTATAAGATGCATGAATGAATGTCCCACGTGCTCGCAGCGCTCATTAATTCAGGCTTTAATGGCGTGTAAAAGAAATTCCATTTAATCACACACATGAAATTGTGTTAGTTTTCGCAAATGGTTGATCATACTGAATGCTGCCCAGCGTAAACTTTAAGTGGTTTTAAACCTCGGCCGGTTTGCATAAAAGGATTATGGTCTTTGGCTTATGAACTCGTTGACTCTGTAACCGAGGCATGCGAGACCCTGAGAGAAGCTGCCTTGACTGGGTGGTGGGAGGACTGAGCCAAGGTATGAAGAGAGTGATGAAGAATAGACCTTTGGGCTTGAGACTTGTCAATCAATTGATTTCTGAGAGTAGTTTTCAACTACATTGATGATTTAATTTGCTAGCTATGCGTCCTTCCTGCCCCATCCTAATTTGACCCCTTGACCGTGTCAACAGGGTGCACTCTGCAGGTCTTAATGCAAATACAACCCTTCCTTCACGTTTGTTTCTTGTAATTTAATTCTGTCTGATCAAGCAGATGCCCCTTCTTGCCTTTGTTTCTATATGAATTCAAACTGATCTACACAAACAAGGAATACATTGTTTTGTGAGGCATTAAAGAGAAAGGAGAGTGTTTCAGTTCTGAGAGCTGCTAATATACAGGACCTGCTCTACAGTGTTTAAGTTATGGGTTTGGTGAGCATTCTACGAGGTGACCGTACTAAAGCGACTGCAGGCTGAGTCGTCTTTATAATTATGTACTTTCATAGTCTTATATTTTATTAGTTTTATAACAAACTACGACTTTGTCAAGTTGAAAAATTAGCTTTTAAACTAACAAACATGATCTGTGTAATTCATGGCACAATTCAAGTGGGATCAAAAAATGATTTGTCTCTCTCCATTCATACATACTATACATATTTTTTTCCAGTAGGGCAAACTGGAAGGGCTGTGACTTTGGCACTCAGTGGTGGATGGACCGTCAGACAGACTAACCTGCTGCTGGCATGGCTCAAAGTCACTATGACAGGATTTTTACCAAAATTCAAAAGGCAATGACATATTGTGCTTTTTGTTGGAAATGCTCCCAGCTTTGTGTAGTCTGTTACATTTCTGAACCAGAAAGACACAGAAATCAAGAAGCTAATCAGAGTAAGCACCAATGTTGGACTGTAATTACTAGATTTTGATCTCAGTTCAAAAGTTCCCCTTTAGTTAAAAAAACCCCCCATCTGTTAGGGTTTAAATAATACAGACCATGTGGTGCGTGTGTGTGTGTGGGGGAATAAGCAAGTACAGAATAAGCATGTTGTGCTTTTTGTGTTTTTCTCACGCTGTTTTTGCCTCCGTTGGGTTTGTCCAGCTCCCAGGTAGAGGTGGAGATGCTGTGTTCTGTTAGTTGGAAGGGGGACGCCCTGCCTGTCCGTAGAATCTCCAGGAGCGTGGTCTTACCCTGCCTTGCTGGACCAATCACAAGCATCTTCAGCAGTCTAAAAGGCTCTGCCTTTCGGAGGTGTGCTTGGAGGAAAGCCAGGACAGAAGCAGGACCTGAAAAAATCAGAGATAAAGATTTGTTTTTCAAGGTGTAAATGACATTACAACAAAACTGTTCTGTTCCGTTTTCTACCGCTTGTTCCGTGAGGGTCGCGGGGATGTTTTATCTCCCCTTTTTCAGGGGGGAGTTACTGGGGCCAATTCCAGTTAGCTTATGGGCGAAGGCCAGGTACACCCTGGATGAGTCGCCAGCTCAATGCAGGACCCTTACTGATGGCAGAGGCTGCCAGACAAGGTGCCAACTGCACATCAGGAGCAATTTTGGGGTTCAGTATCTTGCTCAAAGATACTTCGACATGTAGCTCAGTCCCACCCCAACAACAACAACAAAACTATACAAACGGATAAATAATTTCCACTCCTTTACATTTAGCTAACAGGAAATGGGTGTCTAGTTAGATGAGCTAACAGGCTGAAACAACTGGACATCTAGTGTTGGGGAGCCTTAAACTATATGTAGTTGAACTACATAGTTTAACTACAATCTGCTGTAACTTGCTGGTAGTTAAACAACATTCATATTGCATCTGCATCAAGTAAATCAACTACTTTTTGGGTCATTTTTTGTAGTTTAATTACTCAATTTAAAAAAACACAATTTACATGAAATATTTTTTTTATAAAAAAAAACAAAAAAAACCTATATAATATAATTTTTTTTTAAATGTATTTTTCTTTGAAAAAAGGAATGAAACATGTCATGACATGCTAAGCCAACGCCGCCTCTGATTGGCTTGACCTGGCAGCACTTGAATACTTCACAGAGTGGACAGATCTTTGTGCCAAGGAAAGCACAAGCACGTCACATGTGAGCTCTGCAAGCCGAAAAAAACAATAATTTTGAGTTTTTTCGACTTTTCCATCTCGAGTTGAGAGGCAAATTTCTGCTGGCATGAGAATTTTTTGTAGGCTATTATATTTTGTTTCATATAAACCAAATGTTGATTTATTCAATGCTGAATTAAATGAGTACTAGTGCAGTGCCCGTAAGAAAAATGTATTCCTATAGAAAAGTGTGAGGTTAAGTAGCTTTTTCATGGATGGCCAAATGAGGTTGTGTTTGAAGGTGGGACGTCAGGGATATTA
This sequence comes from Sparus aurata, assembly GCF_900880675.1. Taxonomy (NCBI): domain Eukaryota; kingdom Metazoa; phylum Chordata; class Actinopteri; order Spariformes; family Sparidae; genus Sparus; species Sparus aurata. The sequence continues at coordinate 14,415,434 of NC_044190.1, forward strand.
AGGTTTGCTCTGAAATCCGATATTCCAGGGTATAATTGGCCGTTTTTGATTTTGCCATTATATTTCACCCTAAAAACTATTTACTTTGTCAGCACAACTTCACATGTGTGACTGTACAGTTATTTTTTTATTTTGACATACTGTATTAACACAATGGACCTAAATTCACAAAAAAAACATAAAATCCGAGTAGAAAACATTGGATTTTTTTACTGTGAAAACCACAAATATGTTTAAGAAACCATTTTTTATGACTTATAATGCAAATATAAACTGTTGTTTGCTAAATATGTGCATACATTTAAAAAATGTATATGTAACTATTTACATTTAAATGCAGGCAATGCTCATTCAGCAGTCTCCTCATTGTTTTGACTCATTAAACAAAAAACCGACTCCACTACACACTAAACACACTACACCAAACACTACAGAACACACTAACTATACACTCCAAACACGCTAAATGTCACAAATCTCTCAACTCTCAATATCGCTGTCTGTACACCGACCGTCGTTGCCTGTCATTCATCTGCCTACGTCCTTCCCACAACTTCCTGCTCCTCAACAACCAAACTTGCTGCTTGAACACTTTCGTGACAAAAGCTTGTTTTTACCATTTCACAAAGCAAACGTGATGGCAATGTTCACGAAAAAGCGTTGCGGACATTATTTACCAAGTCCGGTTTTGGACGTGCCGGCGCGTCTGGTCCGTCGCCTCGGGAGGTGGGCCGTGTAGGTGGGCTAGCGGCTAGCAGCTAGCTACACACGAACATCCACAGATTCCGATTCCACTTTGTTGTCTGCGCGTCCCCAGATCTCCTCAGACCCGAACAGACTCGGTCCGGACTCTTTTAGTCTCATTAATCCACAACAGTTAGTTTAGATGCACAGAACAGAACGGGACTGAACCGCTGGCATAATCCCGGTCCGGCTCCCTCCACTGGAGATATAAATCCGCTTGTTTACAGCCAAACTTGCCGCTTGGACACTTTCGTGATAAAAGCCAGTTTAAACCGTTTCTTCCTGCACCAGACACAAAGCAAACGTGAAGGCAATGTTCGCGAAAAAGCGTGGCAGACATTATTTACCCCAAGTCTGGTTTTGGACGTGCCGGTGGGTCCGGTCCGTCGACTCGGGAGGTGGGCCGTGTAGGTGGGCTAGCGGCTAGCAGCTAGCTACACACGAACATCCACAGATTCCGATTCCACTTTGTTGTCCTTGCGTGTCCGGATCTCCTCAGACCCAAACAGACTCGGCCCAGACTTGTTCAGTGTCATTAATCCACAACAGTCAGTTTAGATGCACAGTGATTGGCTCTGGTGCACACGTGACTGTGGCGGCTCTGGTGGACAATGCTCGCGGAATTTGTAAAGCATTTATGAAATAATTTATTAACGGTCTCATTGTAGTCCAAACAAATGCGAAGTTGCACACCCTTGAACCACGACGCAGCAGCCATGTTGAAAGTCTCAGCTCAGTCTGATCCTGATCCGCAGAGATATTTGAGGCACACACACATACACACACACACAGACAGACAGACAGACAGACAGAGATTCCTTGCTTTTATAGAGAGATAATGAGTATAAGTAGTTGCTAAAGCTACTTTTTTTTAGCAGTAGTTTTCAACTACATTTCTCCAGGGGTAGAAATGTAGTTTGTTCAAACTACTGCCAGGCTGATCTCCATGTAGTTTTACAATTTACACTTGCAATGTAGTTTCCCCAACACTGTGGACATCTGAGCAAACTGTGATGACATGCAGCAAAGATCTGCACTATGTCATCACATTGCGTATCCTCTTTCAGCCAGCTGCCACGAATCTTCACTGGTATTAGTGAGGACTCTGATGAGAGAGTGCGGTTTGATGATGGTGATCTCAGTACCCAGAGAGAGCTCGTGTCTCTGCAGGTTAGTGGGGACCTTGCAGAAATGGCCTCCACCTTTGGCCTAATCTTGGAAGACGTTTCACTGATACAATTGAGCTTTAGAAAATAATTTACAGAGATCTTTGAGATGAAGCAGGTGGCTCAGCAAGAGGCTGAGGCCCCATTTCATCACAGAAAAGGCAGAGCAACAGAAGCTGGCTACCATCATCTCAGCAGAGTGGGATTCAGAGACTGCCTCCAACACCCTGATGGAGACAGGCGACAGTCTGGTAAAACTACAAAGCTGGAGGAAGCAGAGGACATCGCTTTCCAGCTCCAGCTCTCAGCAATGTCACCTACCTGCCCTCAGGACAGGCACATTGCTCCAGTTGTCCCAGTGATAATCTCATCTCACTTCCACCCCACTCTCTCTGTCACGAGGCCATGGAGGGGGTTGCTGGAGGATTCAATAAGGACTCCCAACTTCACACACATTCCTCCCACTTAAAAGATAATAAATTATGGACTATAAATGCCATTACTCTGTTAACATTGTGCTGGAAAGTTTCATTAAATTGCGTAACTGCTTGTATTTAAATCTGAAACGAAAGGCTCTCCTTTGGATTCACTGACAAAACTGACCAGAGATGATTTATTCATGTGACTTAACTTCTCTATGTGTTCTGATCTGGCAGAGGCATTAAATGTCTGGAATATTTCTGCTTCCAGTTAATTATTTCTTCATGAATAATAGTGGTAAACCCAAACAACTGGAATGTGTCTGCTGGAGGATGAGCCTTCATTCTTTACGGTCGTCCCTGTGTGTATAGCTTGTGTGTAGATAATGTAAAAAAAAAAAAAAGGCTAAACTTAATAAATTGGCTTTCTAAAAAAGAAGGGAAAAAAACCCAATAAGCTCCATGTTCCATGAGCAGTAAGACTGTTATCCAGACTTTCTATAAAACATCCGTCAATGTTTACAGAGCCACTGCCAGCTTCAACTTAGTCTTTGAGGCAGAAGTTTTTTCCCGTGTAATGAGGGATGATGAGCAACATCTGAGACACGCTCACTGTCAGTTTGAGCTTCAAAAGAAAGAGGTTTAGTTTAGTCTGGATGAACTGCTTTGTGCGACTGCTTATGTTCCTTAACCAGTTTGTTACTTTATGTCTTTTTTCAGAGATACCACCATGTTCCCAGATCTTAACCCAGGTTATGAACTTGGTGACGTGACAACTCACTCCATGATGGCACTGAACTACTTGAATTCAAATCAGTTTGACCATGTAAAAACCATAGTTTTCCTCTGAAGGAGGTGTTCACAATTGTATCCATCTAAAAGCCATGCTCAGATGCTCAGATGCTCATATGAACAGCCAAACACATTTTGCCAGCTGATCAAACTTGAGAGGTCCTTTTCTTTTGAGAATGTCATTAAAGATATTTAGACAGTACCTTCTTTTCTCACTTCCTGGGGAACGTTGGCAATGTTGAGGTCTTCAATGTCCAGCTGCCACAGGTTGGAGAGTTGTCCGAGCTCCGCTGGAAGGTCCCGGATCCCAGGATTACTGTTACCAGAGCAGGTGAGACAACGTGAGTCAGCAGTTCAGTTAAAGAAAAAAAGCCGTTCAGAGATACCCACCATCCAAATGTCAGTTTTGAGTAACGTAATAAGTTTGACGGTTCGGTTTGACGGATGGAACTATCCATTTTAAAGGTCCTCTCCAGACATGTTGGAAACAGTAAACTATGGATTAATTTTGTGTTTCTAATATGGTTTTTCCACAAAAAAAAAAATGGTATTATCTTGTTAAAACCCATAAAACTACATCTACTCCTTCTCCCTCATTAAATAATCCTGAATCTACCAATATGCAAATATATGTCATTTACAGAGTTTAACTACTTCATAGGATATTGTCTTCTACCACAGTGTAAATTCCATTATCGGTGTATGCGCAATGGACGCTTCAGGCTTCCACATCACACTTGTATATGCTGATTATTGGAGCAGGACTGGCCTCCAAAAAGGGCCGTCACAATGTCAGATCCTCACTACACAATTATTGTGGCCAAACAAAGTCACAGTAACAATGTTACTGTAATATCTATAGAAGATAAAGGCTATCAGTAAAATGTATGATTAAATTTGTCTTCTGTGTGTTTTGTCTCTATTTCGGCTAATACATTAAACAGAAAATACAAGCGTAGGGAGTAATTGTAAAAAAAAAAAAGTGTTCCAAAAATGAACTTCACAGCATCACTATTTCATTTTTCAGTGTAAAATTTCTTGTCTTCCAAACTAGTGAACACAGACAAACTGTACATTTTGAGCGTTGAATGTGAAAACAGCCTTCTAACATCAAACTATTCACACACATCATTCTACAAGGTGAAGCTCATTCAACTGTTGAAACAAGAATAGAAACACATATTTGACTGAAGCCAGATGGATATGTTGTGAAAGTCATTTTTTTGGCAGTAATAGGGCACTGTGAATCCATGACTTCCTAAACTATTCAATCATTCTGGGTGGTGTTTGTTTCTTGTATAAAACAGCTGCAAACAGCTGTAGCAGGAGGACAGACCTCATAACAAGCAGTGGTTCCCAGGAAGGAAGATGTTTTGGGATTGAGGGGGGCTTTGTTGTACTTAACCCTTCAAACTCCGCAATAGAATTGGTCTGCCACTGCCTACATTGTTTTATTCACATTATTCATCCAAATGCAATACAGTATATGGCAATACAGGGTTTATAAACTGTAGAAGAGCTGAAAATAAGCAGCAAATTGGCAATTCTAAATAAGAATTTTGTTCATTTCAACATGTACTTCATTAAGGCTAAAAAAGGTTACATTTAATCTGGTTCTTGTGGAACGGATAGTGCCGACATGCTGCTGCCAGCTCTGAGAGTACAGGAGTGCTGGTGGATATGGCCCCCAGTGTTGGTTACAGAGAATCTTGGCTAGTGTATGGAAAAATGATCTTTCGTCCAGAAAGTACAATGTCTTTACATCTTTATCTTGAGCACTGACAAAGACGAGAGTGCCCCCTGCAGAGAAATCCATCCGACTCTAAAGCTTCTGCAACTCTGAGACATCATCTGGCAATGAACAAAGAGCTGGAAAACCAGAGATCAAGGGATTTCTGTATGACCAGACATGCACTGCATCAATATATCATCGGTGTGACAGAGCGACGGCTATGTGCAAGTAAAGGTTGGCAGACATGCAGAGGGACTCACTTAGAGAGGTAGAGCTCAGTGAGGCTGTGCAGACCGCACACTGATTGGGGAACACACTCAAGCTGGTTGTCGTTCAAGTAAAGCACTTCCAGTGAATCCCGCAGAATCATGGAAAACTCTATGGGACACACTGCCAAGACAGAGCAATGGAGATTGTTACAAGCATGCATGCTTATATACACACACAGCAAATCACTATGTTAGGTTCAGTAGAATGTAGCAATGCCTGGAGCTGACTTGGACTCGTTTGGCTTCGTCTGTGCCAAACATTTCCAGCAAGGAAAATAAGTAATCTTCCTGAGAAGTGAATTCTTGGCAGGATGGTATCTCTTTGACACAGCATGTGAAACATTGTGTAATACGAATACATATAAAATACACTGTTACACAATAACGATGTGTTTGATCAGACAGCATTATGTCGGAGATGAACATGACCCATGTTGGATTTACAGGACCACAATCAGACCCAGCTGTGAATGTTTAGGGAAGTCAGCACAAATCATAATATGCTAAAACATCCAGTGGGGTGAAAATTATATTTGGTCGTGCAGATGTTTTTGTATGCATTTGTATGCATTTGTATTTTGTATGTAATGCATGAATGATTTAAAGCCCATCTGGTAGGTCTTCCTCCCAGGTCTGTTTATTTCCAACAAAGCTCGAAATACCAAAAGGTTAGTTTGAAGTAACAGGCTGGACACACCGGATGCATGTGTACTGTGTGGTGGCTGCGTGACCAAGCTGCTGCTCACTCGCCTGCTTGTGTTCACATAGACTGCGCTGCAGCTGCAGTGCTGCACGACGATGTCTATATGACTGTCTACAGGTTGTTTTTAGGTGGATTTTGGACAAGAGCCACGAGTATGACGCCATAGCCTAAAATCCGGATCTCTAGATGACGTGACGCAGCAGCCTTGCTTGACACGAGCGCTGTACACACATCCAGTGTGTCCAGCCTGTAAAGGGTCAGAGATGGGTCAATTCACAGGGAAGGCTAGGAACTGTTTTGCTGACAGCCACATTGAGTCTGGGTGAGGTAAGTCATAGAGCAGCTGTTCCCAATAGTTAACGAGGACCCCATCGAATGAAAATGATTAATGAGAATGAGGAAAGAACCAAATTCCCCAAAACACAATTTTTTTTTTTTTTTTTTTAAAGGATTCAACTCTTTATTCCTAGCTTTGTCAGTACAGCATGACACACATGAACACAGATACCTACAAATACTCCCAAAACACAAATTTTAACTATATGGATTCAACTCACATCACATGTTCAAAGGAAAAGGACAAACATTTGCATGTCATCAAAGGTCTATTTACACAATCAGTCAAATGAACAGAGAAAGATAAAAAAGTTATTGCAGGGAGATTCAATATTCAAGAGGATAGAGAGGTCTCACCTACATAACATGTTGTGATAAAAACTATTGCAAGGACAAGATAATGTCACAAGTTGCTACATAATACTGAGAATTTTTGAATGTATGTTAAGTGTGACAATCACAAGTTCATACCAATGAAGGGCCTAAATAATGGGAAAAACACTATGAAAGTGGGGCTGTTGTCCTGACACATCCCTAAGTTGGAAATTCCACATCATTAGTGGCAAGCAGAAACCCTGTTATCACATCTTTAAGTTTATTTGTATGTAGGGTTGAATTATTTCCATGTATGTCAATCAGATCTACCTGGATCTGGGTCCCTTCTGTGCCATGTCGTGAGGAAGGCCAGCCTCCTGGTTTTGGGCTCCTCCTCTGTCCTAAAAGAAACAATTTGAAATATAGTAACAAGTCAAATAAATGGAGTGCACTGGCAATGAAAAGGATGATCTGTGTTTTAGCTTAATATGAGGCAGTTGTCAAGAAATATTTATGAGCACGTCTTGATCTAGAAAAAAATGTATCACCAACTAGTTGACTGAATGTAGACATATTGTGATGTGCATTAAAACTGCACGTTTCTTCACACAGTACTTAACACTGTTGATGATGAATGAGTTGTTCAGTGACAGCTGACACACGGACATGATGAAGTGCGTATCTGTGTGGACCTACTTGCCCAGCTGGTTCCTGGAAAGATCGAGGGTCCTGAGCCGAGAACACTTCCACTTCTCAGGGGGTGGGAGCGTCGCAATTTGATTCCCACATAATCTTAAGGACACCAGACCCTGATGGGGGGAGGAGTGGGAGGAGGGGTGAGATAGTCTAAACCACACAATCAGCTGGATGACTTGATCATGGGTCAGATTTCTTGGAGACTGATAAGAACATAGTGACTATAGGTCACTGAGCTCAGGATTAACGTGTGGTTTCTCACATGAATCACTTCTATTACGGATATCATCTAGTTTCATTATTTCAATTAATAGTATTTGTTCTGAAATGATAATAATAATAATAATAATAATAATAATAATACACCATTTAATCACCGAATACTTTTTTGTACCAAAGTATTGGTCAGAACAATCCCAGTGGCTTTGCTATGGCTGGCTACGCAAATAAAATATATGTACATATTATCAATTAACAGCAGGGGTGGGACATATTGATACCACATAATATATTGCAGTCTTCCTCTTGTGATATGATTATCGACACACTGGCACCAAATATCAATATTATTGTGAAATTTCACAGCTGCTCTAATCAGATTCCCCTGAGAATTTGCCTCACCAAAATCATGACTTCCTTCCTTGTGGTATGAGGAGAAGAACTGTGTGAGCCATAGTGTCGTTCCTTCAAACATTTTAACTCCAGAACTGTTCTGCTGACTGGCAGTTCAAGTCTTCATTTTTACACTGGAAAGACGACCGCTGTTTACGATGAAAGTTGCTGTTTCATCTCAGCTCATGTCAAATTCTGATAGTCTGACCCCACAATGCAGTGACAAATACATAGTTCCTGTACTTTGCCTTTCTCAGGGGTATTTTGTTTTCATTAATTTGACATATTTTCAGTCTATCATTAGGCGATTGTCTTGCAATGTTTCGATTATCGCAGAATCGCTTGTGGGCAACATGTCATGAATCGTGTCTTCTTTATATAGTTTATAGAGGACTGATAGTGGAGCATGGAGCACTACAGCCAACCACAAGGACACAAGAGTAGCTTCCTAAATAATCTTGTGCTACTGAATGACAAAACTACAAATAGGTGACTTGGCCACATGCAAGAACATGTTTGTGCTACCGAATACAAAATCTTTTGTTTTGTGAGGTTTGTTTGTACAAGATTTAAAAGGCAGATTCAGCAAACTCTCTAACAGACGTAATGAGAAACATTGGGAATCTGGCGTGACAGTGTGACCTGTATTGACCTTTGAAGATGAATGTGCTATCCTAGTCGGAAAAAAGGGAACATTAGGAAATAGGGATGATATCATGTGAAACAAGCACACACACATAGCCACATAGAGATGCCAAGTCTCTCCAAAAAGGCAAATACAGGAAATCTAACCACACACCAACCTGCATCCTGACGCACGAAACTGCTTGTTTCAACTTGATGAAAGAAACTGTGACAACTGCAACACCCTTGTGAAACCTGTTACATACGCCAACATGTTCTGCTACACCTGTGGGTGAGTTTCATTCAGAAAAAGAGGAAGCTCACGCCATATGCCATGTTGTCTGGCTGACTGGAAATCACCTGACAAACCCATAATACGTCTGCCACTGTCGGTAGTGGCGTTAGGCAAATACTACTAATACTGTCAACGCTGTACCGTCAGAGGAGTGCTGTACTGTGAATGACAGAAATAGAAGAATGGTCTGACATTATATATTGCTGAAAAAGGGAGATGAGGATGTGACAGTCACGCATGTGGGAGGCAGAATACATTCTATCACAGGTCACATGCTTTCCTGGACATCAACTTTTTGAAAGCTGTCAGCCATGATGTTCATCTAACTAATGACCAGAATATATATTGTATTAAATTTAAGCTTGCTTTATTATTTGATTATAATTCAGATTGTAACTATTAATCAAAACAAACATTTTCTTCTGTACATGACGTGGCTTTTACTTTTCATTCCACATGCCATTATGAGAAACTCGCGAATGAGACCTCTTAAATGAACGAATGAGTCAGTTCTCTGAAATCACACATATGAGCCACTTCAGAACAAATCTATGCTTCCTGTACAAGGCTAACTGTTGGACATTTTATTCTTTCTGCTTTCTCCTTTTAGGTTTGGTTTTGCACCTCTCTGCTTGCGCTGCTACATTGGCACACTGCTCATGTCCAATAGACTTATTTGGTTTGCGATTCTACTGAAGAGCTCTGCAATCCAATCCCAAAATGGTTCCGTCATTAGTGTTGGCAGAGTGAGATAAATATTTTACATCTAACTTGTAAACTAACTCCTGGTGCCTCTGAGCTGCACAACAAGAATGTAAATCAATGAGCCAAACATGGAGCCGACCACAACACAGCAGTGCCATCTGGTGGCTTCTTAATACATCACACATGGGAGTCTGACTACTGTGTTTGTTTGAATTAATATGTATTTATTTCTGTTTAATCCATAGACTTTTGGTTATTTATTGCATTTCAGTGTGGTGCTGACACAGGTGTAGAATAACAGATCCAGGTGATGGCTCCTACCTCCAGTTCAAAGATATATGAGGGCAGCTCCTTCAGGCTGTTGTCAGCGAAGTCCACTTCCTGCAGCTGGGTCCTCCAGAAGATGGAGATAGTGTTCGGAAGACTCTCAATGAGATTGAAAGAGGCTTTGCATTGTTTCTGTACAGGGAGAGAAAGAAGAATATATACTTGCGGACGTACACATTTTGATCAGCTGCAATGTGATGAATGTCAATTTCAGCTGTTAGGTTGTGATTTTGAATATTGCACAGTAAAATATAGTAATATACATCTATATCAACATATGGTAATAGGGTAAATAGGGTAAAATATTAAAAAATTATACTGAAATAGGTCATCAAACAAACTTTATACAGTAATATCCAGAGAACATGGGCAACAGCAACTGGAATATGCTAATTTGATTAAAAGAAAAATTCTGTGAAATCAGTAGATAAAACAAACAGGAAGTGGATGATGATCTATCTGGTTTCTTACCAGCGGACAGGCCCAGGGGTCAGGGAAGACACTCAGTTTGTTCCTGCACACATTGAAGAATCTTAAGGATTTCAAACAGTGCACGACTGCTGCGGACAGACTGATCAGACAGTTATCAGACACATCCAGCTCCTCCAGCTTGCGCAGACCGATCCAGTTTGTAGCTGACAGAGTGGAGTGGGACGAGAAGAACACAACCGCAGTGCAATTCAGACCTGGCTGATTCTTGAGACTCAGGCAAAAACATGTCCCGCAAAGAAAAGTGCTTATTCTGTTGAAAGTGAAAACCATTTCCTTGTTTAAACCATGACGGTTGATCATCTGTGGGTCCCTTGTACAAGTATAACAGTTTTACATGTTTGTTTATAATTTCATAATGTATATGATTACATGTCAGCCGAGTATGATTTATTTGCAATGAAATAAAACACTGCATAAGCTTATCAAAAACAATGCCACATCAAATGCGTAATGAAAGCTAAAAGCAGTCCAATGAAATATTAGAGTGAGTGACCTGTTCTTTGGGCCAGGCAGTGTATATATATATATTTTTGACCTTGCAGATTTGGTCACATTTTCAAAAGAACTATAATAAATTGAATATTGAACCAAACTTCATGAATGTTTTTCGTGACAGAATAGTGTGTTCCTCCCATTCCACCACAGAAAAATGAGAGATGTAGAAATCATTGGAACTCTCTGCAGCCTACAAATCAAATCCTTACCTGTTCCCTTCAGCAGGGTTTGTGGCTTAATCCAAAACTCTGTATAGATAAGAAACCCTTCTACTGGAAAGTGTGTGCCAGAAAATGCATGATGTCCAATTCAGTGTAGCGGCAGCCCATGAGGAGTTGACATACAGGGTGGTAAATCGACTAGACCTCTACCACACTAAATGGGGGATCTTATCACAGGACCATGACAACTTCCGGAGTAGAGTGACTCACTGTGAGCTGGTGATGTTGGTTCAGTGTTGGCATTTAAAAAAAAAAATAGTACAATAGACAACTAAGCTCTCCAGTACAGTGTATTTGTGTATTATTATTCTACTTATTTCACATATATTTTGAGGGCTGTCTATCCTTTTTTCTTCTGTTTTTGTTGATTTATGTGGTCTGTTCATCATTGTTTGTTTTTTTATTTTCTGCCAGTTACTTTGTTCTGTAAACATAAAAACAATAAAAAAATATTTTGGTCACAAAAAAAATTATCATTTGAACTCAAGACTGTCATGATATACTGAACATGCGCTTAACCAGGACTGTATGTCCAGTGCGCTTAAAAACTGCCAGCAAAACTACTGCTGATGCAAAGCTTTCTTCACTGATGCAACCCTTTCCAAATGACCTTGATAGGCAAATGACTGCAATTTAGTTTCTATATTATTTATCTCTATATAAAATCCATATTCAAATTTAGTTTCAAAATACATAGCTAGATATATGCTGAGTTGGGACGTACTGGTAGGGATGTCAAACAGGATTGTGAGTTGGTTCTTGGCAGCAGAAAGTCTCTGGATGTGGGTCAGATGGAGAAGTCCAAGTGGCAAACTGGAAAACTGGTTGCTGGAGAGGTTGACCTGCCGTAAACTGAAGCACAAGACAGAGAGAGGCTCAGAGGGGGAAAGCTGACCGTTTCTTTCACACACAGATCCACCAGATTAATTTCAGGCATCAGACTTTCACTTAATTTCAGTGCAAAGTACTTAACCACTTTTTACCACCGTGAACTTTTATGGAAGCTGCCTGTTCCTCCTCATTGTGCTTACCAGTAAACTATGTCGCAGAGACATCTCTGTAATGGATACCCAGCTGAATTTGATACTGATTCATGTCACAATGTGGACAGAAAATGTGTATTTCCTATGCACTTCCTTAACTGGAGGACATCCATCACATCCAAGATGGAGGACACGGATTTGCTGCTGGTGTCCTGGTGTGAAAATATATTTTTCTCAACTGCATCTAGCCTGGATGTCTTTACCTTGAGCAGATGACCTCCTGGGAGGTATGAGCAGCTGACAGCTCTTTCAGGAGGTTATTAGACAGATCCAGAGTTTGCAGGCGGATGAGACCCCAGGGCACCACAGAGGGCAGGGCGGCCAGGCTGTTGGAAGACAGATCCAAGTGTGTGATACGTGATGAGACATCCATGAACCAGTCAAGCTCCAACCACGGCAGCTGCAGACCACTCCAACACACACTGACAGCCTACACACACACACACACACACACACACACACACACACGCACACAAAGCACAAAGACACAATTGATTAATCACATTTATTTTTGATAACATGAAGCAAGCGTATATTCCATTTTCTTGTGTTTCCTTTTACTTAATTGTAATTTTTGTATTACTGTATTTACTGAAATATTTTATTCATGAGCATACATTATTTGAAGTTTAACACAAAGTTGGATTTAGTTTTTAAAAGTCAGAAATGTTATAATCCAGTCTAGTCGAGATGAATTGAAAACAAGAAGACTTTTTTAAAAGACACAGATTTTTGTTTTTCAACATTATGTCATGCATTTTATTTTGATAGGTTTCCAGTTTACCATCAAACAAGGACGCGTGTGCTGCTGAAATGTCATCATCACCATACCATGATAGCTTATATAAGGGCATTTTCAGTTATTTGATATACATTATAAACCTTTATATATAAACTCCTTGTGTTTTTTTGTTTTTGTTTTTTATTTTTACTCTGCCTTGTTTTCTACTGCCTACGTGGGCCTGCATCTTTATAAAGATGCTGTTTAGATACCCATCTATTAGATCTATACCTGCAGAGCCAGGTCACAATTCATTGTTGTGGTCAAAAGCTAAACAGGAAGAAGAAACAATGTTAAATATACACCCTAACAATGGCACTCCCCCACATTTCTTGTTTCAGAAACACATTTCCAGAACACAAACCTCTTCTCCCTGTGCGGTGGAGGTTTCCTGTAGTTTGAGTCTGAGGAGGTGTTTGCTGAAAGCTGGATGGTCCATCAGAGTGTAAGAGGAGAATCCTGCTCCATTCTGCAGCAGGAACTGAGCTATCTCCTCATTACCTGCAACACAGAGCACACTACTCACTCTACTACTCCACCGCTTACTTTGTTCACTGTACCAGCATCGGACAGGTTTCACTCAGTAGCTCACCAGCACTTCTGCAAATACATGGCTTTATAATGCTCTAATTTGTGCTTCTGTCAGAAAGAGATACAAGAATATTTGAACTAAAAAGAATATTTTCAATGTGTTGTAGACAACCATAGTCCTGATGGCATTCTGATTTAGTGATTGGATAAACTGATTAGCCATGATGTGATGCTCAAAATGAACCTGCTGGAGTTTTTTTTGTCCAGTCCAATAAACTCTATTCCAACAAGACAACTACACCCTTTACAGTTCTGACAAAAAGAGAGAAAGGAAGCATTATTTGTAAAATTCTCCTATGCACAGAAATTACTGAAAAAAAATAAATAAAATAAAAACATGAAGCTGTAGAAAGCTTGAAGTTGCATACAGAAGTCTGTCTGTTCATCAACAGCATTCAGTTTTGTACCACAGCAGTCTCAGTCAAGACTACAGTTTGAAATTCAACTACTACTCCAATAATATGAGCATGAGCTCACTACAGTTTGACAGCAGCCATACAAGGAAATTAGACCATGGAACTGGGCAAAGTACAATGGTTGTTTGTCTTGGCCAGATATTTTGGTATTGTAAGGTGAGCCCTACTGGCTAGCTGAAGTGGTGGCATGGAGGGAGAGATGCTTCATGAGATGAAAGAGACATGTACATGTTAGTGTTAGGAGCAATGGGAAAATTAAGGTGTCTGTAGTTTAGCCCAATGATTTGGACTGCTTACTAAATGTGTCAACGTTTGCAGCAGTGGTGTGCTGTGAGACACAGATCATGGAAGTAATTAAGGTACTCTAAAATCATCAACCCCACATTTGTGTACTCCTCAGTACAGGTCAAGTCCATCATGAATTTATTTCCATAAATCTGCTTTGAAATCGCAGAGAAACAACACTCTTAATATCCAGTCTTTAATTTGTAAATCAGAAGGTCTCAGAGCACAGAGAGGGACTCTCCACACTGCCCTGTGGGTCAGGCGGAGAGAAAAAGTCGCAGATCGCATTAAAAGTCCACAGTGCCTGAGGCATATTGGACCACGCCTGGGGGCTAGCTGTTAAAACTAAAACTGTCATCATAAACACGGTGTTATTTATGTAGAAGACCCAGCTCAGCACTGTTACGTTCCACAACAAATTCATCTCAGGTACAATCAAACAAACCGATTACTGCTCATTGGACAGCCATAAAACATTAATGATGTGATCCACACTGCAGAGTTCGCCCACTTCAAAGGAAGGACAGCTTTTAACACCTCAAACTAGTTTACAATAGGGGCCTGGTGGAATGACCTGGAGCCAAAAAGACAGAGGACACCCACAGGACGGAGATAGGATCTGTTCTACGGTGTAGCGGAATCTTCCTGATGTTGCACTCATTTTAGGGGCACTCCCCCAAGAGGAAAACTGAAATTGAATCAATAATTTATATTGTCAGTCAAATATCTAAAACTTCTCGATTAAATAATGTCTGTCGATAAATCGTGTCTGTCCTTTCATCGTCTGAAACGGTAAATTCTAGAATGAATATAACATGGAGTTTTGCATGCTGAAAAATGACCCATTAAAGTATCAACAAGTTATATGTGAACTAGGTGTGAATAGGAGAGGATGAAACAAAGAAATAAAACATTTATATGAGTGAATTCCTTTGTTAGGTAAAGAGTCGTGAAGAATGTTAACGTCATGCAGGAAACTGTTTAAACGAGAGTAAGAGTATATTGTTCATAACTATATGACTCAACAATATCAGGATTCTACATCACTTCATCAAGAATCTGAACACAGAACAGCACCTTTGCAAAAAACACAAAAAAATGGAAAGGAGACAAAAACACTAAAGATCGATGAGCTACCGTAATTTGACGTCTCCCACATAAAAAAGTATTGATGGAGTCTGGAGTGTATTCATGTGTGTCTCCCTACCTGCTCTTGCAGCAGCATAGAGAGGCAGTCCATTGATGACTGCAAACTCATTGCTATGGATGGCACAGTCCTTGGCATCTGCATCATAGCTTTGGACCAACAGCTGGACCATGTCCAGGTGACCCTGCTCACAAGATGTGGCCAGCATCCAGTTCAGCAAGTCTCTCCTCAGACAAGGACCTGAGAGGGAAGCAGAGAGCCAACACCAGTCAGAGGAGATCAGGTCCAAGACTTTCCTGACGTCATTAACGACCACACAGACTGGACCATGAAAATTCTTTTAGTCCACTAAATAATCTGGCAGAGGTTCAAACAGGGAGAGAAATCAGAATCAGAATACTTTATTGATTCTGCTTAGGGTTAAGCTACCCTAACCCTGATGAAAAGTTTGAGGAACTGACTTTGAAATGAGACGTCATGGCTCAAAGATCTTTTTCTTAATGACGGTTATAGTGTAAATGAGAGGGTCAAACAAGATAAAGGGGTCCTCTGTTTGTATTCTCTCTAAATTAAGTATCTATAGTGCCTATAAAAAGTATTCACCCCCTTAACTGCCCCCCCCCCTTAAACTGCTTTTATAAATGGAACACTGGTCAATATACAAAAACTACACAAGAGATAAATTTACAGAAAAAAAAACTCTTTAATGTTGAAGTGAAAACAGATTTCTACAAAGTTATTTCAGTTAATTAAAAATATGAAAATGATTATCATGACATTGTCATTATACATGTCATAATTATGGCCTGATAACTGATCAGCACTAATAGTGAATTACAGATATTGCACATGTATGTACTAACAGCCTACGAGTATGTACACAATATGTATATCTTAGTCATTGCACATTTACATGACCATTGGACAAGTATGTGCACACATATTCCTTCTAGTGAATAAAACATTTCTGTTCTGTTCTCCTTTGTCTTATTAATCGAGTGATTTAGGTATATTCTCATTTTATTCAATTAAATCTCCTCCCTCATCCAGCTACTTTTTGTTGACACACTATCCGTTCCCTTGTCCTGCTATGTAAATCGAATTTCTCCTACGGGGTATCAATAAAGGTACATCTTATTTCATGACATCTACGTAATTATTATGTCATAATGATAAAAAATAAACTTTTTTCCCCAGCACTCTGCCAGAGATATCTCCATGAAAAAATATAAATGGACACGAGGTCCAAGCATGGACCCAAATGTAAGTAGGTTTTATGCTCAGGTCAACTCCAGGCACAGATAACCCTCATGACATCATTACAACATCATCAGGGTTATTCTTAGACTTGACACAGCACCTTACCAGCAACAGGAGACATTACACAATTTTTTTTTACCGCATCAATATCGCTATCCATAACTAGCTAACTCACTTGCCCCTTCTATAATTAATGTAAGGTGTTAAAACATCAACTCTGACAGTAGCAACACCATAAATATGTCATTAAATAAACTGTCATTGTGTCACAGTTACAGGACATGAACTGGCCTTTGATTTAAAATAAATCCAAGTTATTACCAAAATTAAAGCCAGCCCTGTTCAATATATTGTCATTGTTGAGCTGTTTCCTGTCTCCTACCAGGTATGGAATCCAGCAGCTCTTTGACAAGACTGGTGTGGCCGTAGTAAGCCGCCAGGATGGCTGGGTTGGTGTTGGATGGCTCCTGGGGCACAGTGATACGAGCTTCTTTTAGGAGATAACACACACTCTGCAGATCACCATTCTGAATGGCCACACACAGGAGACGGACCTATAACAACACACACACACACCATGAGAAAGTCACTACTGGTGAGAGGTAAGAGTATGCACCATTACTGAGGGAAGTTGATTTTGATGCAGGTCGTGTAATACTGAGTCTGTCAGTGTTCGGTCTTTTTCCCACATCGCACAGTTGCAAAGCAGTCTTTGCGAATACAGCAATAAACTATAAAGGAAAACAAATATTTGGAAAATTGCTCAGTAAATGTGTGTTCAGACGAGCAGAAGAAAGGGTGTAATAGTTTTAAAGTTGTGTAATTTGCTATTTAATCTTTAAATTATCCATTCTTATACTGACAGTCCGATGCATTTGCTGGTCTGCTTTATTCAAGGCGGGCTGAACTATATCACTATATATAACTAATCACTATAGCGAGTTCTGTTCAATGTTCAACTCCAACCTTCTCACACTCAGCACAGCAACACACACACACACACACACACACACACACACACACACACACACACACACACAGAGAGACTCCTCACACACAAGGAGGAGGAGGGACTGACCAGCAGCAAATATTAACACAATAATGACTCAGGGTCATAGCAGTCTGTATCCAGCTTTTCGATCACTGTTAAATATGATGTCAGACTGTGTTTATGTCTTGGATGTTAGTCTATGTCTGTTTGCATAATGTTAAAGATTTCGCATTACTGAGAGCTTACTAATATAATATAAGTGTGTTTTGCTTTTCCACCAAATCAGTAGTTTGGAAGTTTTGATTGATTTATGTGTTTTAGTCACTTATTTCACTTATTGTTGTTTAGCTCCCTCTGCTGGGGGGTTTGTATGACAGTCATTTAGATCACCTGGTCTGTGTCTTTAGCTGATCATAAGCTGCTTAGCCGATCTTCGATGGGTGGGAATAAGATGCAAGGAAACCATTGAAGGAGAGAGGACCAAGGAAATATGTTTAAAGAGAAATTTGATTTCCTTTCCTCTGCAGCGTCACTTGAAGCAATATCTGTTTCTGATGACAGCCGCAGTTGATCACAGCTGGATCAGGTGTCAGTAAGCTTTAACGGCTGTAGAGACGTCAGATGAATTTATGACAAAATGCCATTATCTTTATTCTTTAAATTTTAACACAGAACTAAAAGTTGTCCAGAGATTTAAATAATCAATAAAGTTAGACTGATGGGATGAGCCTTAGCAGAGCTGTGCGCTCAGCTTTGCTAACACTGGAAGAGTGTTTCTACAGTTTAAAGTGTAATCAGTTTTGACATTTATGTGATTAAAGTTATAGGGAATACATTTTAGGCCTACAATTGTAAATTACATTCTGATGATGTTGATTCACAGATGGCCTAAAATAAAGATAAGATTTATTTTTTGCACTAAGGACTCAGGACTAAGGACATAATTTCAACTGCTGTCTGTGCCCTACATTATAACCAATCCCGTCCTTTCAGTTTAAACATCTTTAAAGCAGTCAGCAAACAGTTTTGAATATTCATCAAAAGACATGATGAGGACTTCATAACTTTGAGATTGCCTCAAGAACGGACGTAGCCTAAACATCATGGTGCCTTCCGGGTCATTAAAAAAGACCTACGGCAAAATCTGAAATGAAAAAAAGCACAAAATCGCTGTTCGTAATTCCCAATTTCCATTCATCAGCACAGCACCCACAATCAGTTAATGAGTCCTTCACCATTTTCAGTTTCAAATTTTGAAGCGAAACTAGGTGTTTTCTGTTTCCTGAAATCGAATAGCCGCAAAGTACACGGACCCAGACAGACATCATCCTGATGTCTGGTTGTTTTAAGGTATTGTTGTTTTACCCTACTTCCAGTTACCACATTAAAGAGAGTCAACTTGACACTTTGCTGCCTGCATGGCAATTGGAGATGGAGCTTATCTGTCAATGTATTCATATAAATAAAGAAGCTTTTTTGTAGGACGATATTTCTTGACAATCTTATAAATACATTTAAAAGTTGAAATAGCCCTAAGTGTGAAAACCTAATATTTTTTGTTGAAAGATGCTGAGCCTTTAAGCAGCATGTTAATCATGTGCGACTGGTTTTTCAGGTTGAACAGAGGTAAGGTTTCATGCCTCTTTCATTTCCTACTTCAGGTTGGCATTTCTGTATCAGATGAATGAAACTTCCTTATCATCATGAACCAGATTACTAAAGCATCATGTTGTTAGATTTTCTGTTTTCTCAAAACCATTTGAGACAAACAAGAACTGTGTCAAGTGCATGTTATGTAACATGGATGATTAGGGGGAAACCTGTTTAAGAAATAAGCCCTAAAAGAGGATTCTGTTGAAAATGGGAAATCATAAGAAAGCAATCGTACTGAAACAGCTGACATGAGGGACCACCTGAAGACAAGGGCGGGAATTAAGAATTGGTTGTTTACTGAAATCTGATATTCCTGCAGCACTGCCTGGAAAGTAGGGCTGGGCCGGTGATTGATGCCATCGACTATCGCCAGTGACAGTCATGGACAACAGAGCCCTGGACCGCCCTGACATCCTTAATTTGAAAAGGCCCTCCACCAGAGATGACGAAAAAGTGGTATGTCCCCTTAGAGTAACAAGTACAGCAAGAGGTGTTGGTGTTGTGACATGTGGGAGAAAAGAATGGAAATAAACTGTTGCTGCTGGTCAATGCACTGACACTCGGACACAATAGTGACAGCTATGTTCCTTTTCTCTTGCCTGCTGTAAGTGTGTTTTGTTTAATCGTGCCATTCGTATTTGTGCTATTCTTATATTAGCTTCCTTAATAACGCTAGCCAGCTTACATTTATTTCAAGCTTCAGAGGCTGATCACAGCTCAGTTAAGGTAACGTGGTGCAGAGACAAGGATTAAAAAGGTGTATGTTGGACACTCACCAGGCATGGACGCGAGAGCTGCCAGGTGACAAGAGCCTGAAGGCTGGAGGTTGCTCCACATGTCCAGCTTAGCCAACTTAGCTTAGTTCAGTCTCGTGTGCATAAAACAATATCGGCAAACTAGCCAAGGAAGCTAAGCTAAGAAAACGGTGTAAAAATGGCACAATTGAGAGAAACAGCAGCCCGCAGGAAAAGAAACATCGCTGCCACAAATTTCAAACGAGTGTCCTGGAATTGCCTGTTTCAACAGGACATGGAGACATACTTACTACAACATACTTCTCTTCATTTCCTCTCTCCACATATCACAAACCACAACTCTTGCCACTCTTGATGGCATCATCCATCAGCCCAACACTGAGGCAACACTTAATCTTTTTATCCTATTAGATATTTGGGTAACAATTTCAAAATCAGCATATGAATTACTGGGCTATGGCCAAAAACGGGTTTTGGGGATCTAAACTGTCCTGAGAGAAAGATTAACATCAAGACCTTGAGTTTACTCATTTTCTTTAAAAGAAAGAAAACTTGTTTTTTTTCTGCTCTCCTGCATGTTGATTAATTGGAGACCCCTTGATTTTATCTTGTAAACCCTGATGGGGGTCCTGATCCTGGTCTTTGGCTCCAATATCACCATTTCTATGTATTCGTGACGTACCCTTAAGTTTTTATTAGCCAAAGCTGACATCAACACTACATTTAAATATTTTAATAATATTGATATGATAACACATCATGATACAGCCTACCAGCAGGGCAGTTGATACTGTGACTGGCATGTACTGTATACATCAGGGGTACTCACACCATCGATGCGGGGCGAACCTGCGCTGCACTCTATGCAGCAGGCTTGTTTGATCAGCTCCCTGGCAGCCTCGTCCTGTTTCTCTTCATACGCTGCGTTGATGTTCTCCAGGGTGGGAGAAGGACCCAGTGCAGAGCCGGCTCCCGGACCCTCCACCGACGATGCCTTCGCTCCCATGTCCTCCCCACTGCCTGACAGCACATAGGACACACAGAGGGAAAACAGTGGCTAATGTCAGGCATGGGAACGGGTAGGAGGCTTTTGGCAGCATGCTGCAGGTTGAACTGCAGTCTTGTTAGCAGCACATGCCCAGATCTAGGTCACCCTATCAAAGAAATCCTCTCATAGCATGAACTACAGTACAGCTGAGCAGATTAGCGCACGGAGTGAATGAGTAATAGCCTCATGAAGCAGGTGAAGCAGTTGACACCTAACTCAAATCACACACTGACTCAGTATTCAAAGGCAAATACAGAAGCATATATATATATATATATATATGTGTAGGACTGAAAATGCCCATTATTTAGCTCAGATTTTGTAGCCTTTCCAGCATGATGTGTGCTGAACGATTTCATTTCCTGAGGACTCACTTATAAAATAGAAATAGTACATCAATACAACAAGCAAGTGAAATACTTGCTTGTTGTATTGTTGTACTATTTCATTTGAACAATAAGCAAGTGAAATACTTGCTTGTTGTATTGTTGTACTATTTCATTTGAACAATATGGGTCAACAGGATCTAAACTAAACTTTACATAAATGAAAATAAAGTCAGTCCTTTTCCTTTCCAGTTCCTCCAACAATAGATGTCTCTGCAAAATAAAAGGACTGAGGACAGTGGTATGACAGCTCAGACATCCACATTAGGGGCTGCACAAACACCAATCTGATAAAGTTCTTTGATTCCATCAGCTATTGGCTGCTTGAAAAAAGAATTTGCCCTCTCAACCAGCTGTAAATGAGACAGTGACTGTACCCTGGATTCTGGCTTGTCCTTGTCGCTGCCCACAGATGTTTTGGTGTAATGTTTTGAGTGTTAACCTGTGTACCTTCCCCCCTGCCAAGGAGCTCATGTTTTTGCCCCCGTGTACATTTGGTTGGTTGGTTGCTTTTTTCAACAGGATTACAAAAAAACTACTGACTGGGTTTCCCCTTAATTTGGATTAAAAAAGTTAGGTCTCAGCTCAGAAATGACTCCATTAACTTTTGGTCTCAGTCAACCAGGTCATGGTAATTCGAAGTGCTGTATCGTAGGCTGGACCTGTTTCAGTTTCTTGAAGATGTTTCGCCTCTCAGCCAAGAAACTTCCTCAGTTTTAACTAACTGGAGAGGAGTTGGAGGCTTTTAAACCCTGTGTGGGTATGTCCTAAAGCTTTAAATCCTACAATAAAGCGCCACAATTTAACAATTAGAGTGATACAGAGCTATCGAGTTTGATATTGGATTGGGCTTGATTGAATTCAAAAGGACTGCTGGCAGAGCTATGCATTCTACTGAGTGCCATTCCAGTTTTAACTTCACTTTTTATACTGGTACTTATTGTTAATTGTTACTGATTGCTCCATCCATCATCTGTAACCTCCAATTCCAGATTTCCACTGGTTGCATGTGCGTTGCGGAACGGTTCGGCTGCAGTTTTGCTCCGTACTCCCTCGTCCATCAACGCCTGTCTCTTTTTTGGTGTGTTTGCGCTGGCGTCAACACTTATTCTGAAAACAGACTGGCTGGAGCCGACCCCAGCTGACATTGGGCGAGTGGCGAGGAAGCCAGAGTACCCAGAGAGAACCCATACAGGCATGAAGGGAACAAGCACATTCAGCACAAAAAAGCCCTGTTACAACTTGTTATCAAGCCCAGGACCTACCGTCTTGCAATGTATTGTTGCAAAACCAGCATCATCGCTGGCAACATATTAAATAAGTCAGAACTGTTTGGTCAGGAATTCTGCATTTACCAGCACAGCTTCAGATATCCCTAAAACACATCAGAGGCAAACCGATAAACCTTTCTGTGAGACATCCAAAAACCAAGCATCCAGACCAGAAACAGCACTGAAATGAAACACAAGGTTGCCTTGGTGGGGGGAATGATGTTAAGGCACAAGGGCAGTTTCAGATCCTTGAAAGTTTATCAGACACCAAACACTATACAGCACCATGTGACAGTGTGGCATGCCAGGGCCCGCAATGGACAGGGGTCTTCCTCACTAATCGCTGATTCACAGCTGTGGCATTTCTGTCAGGCATCAGTTCTTCAGGTTATATTAGTCCTATAAAAGCAGTAGTTGGACCACTAAGAATGTATCCTGGTTTTCAGCAGTAAAATGTGTAAATACGCCTGTTCATTTAGAACGAGGGGTTGGTAATATCTACTTATCAGGGCTGTTCTTGTACAACATACCATGTATACTGCTTAAACATTTCTCAGTAAATAATCTGCTCATAAATCAAGCAGAGAATATAATAAAAACTGCCTTCACAATGCTGATGTATCTGAACCACACAGAAATTTCAGACTGGTTATTCATTTTACCAGCGAAGACTTTTGTTTCCTCTTTCAGCTGTGTCTGAGCTGCATATGCCTGCTTCCTGCCTGCCCAGCTTCACTATGAATAATTAATAGAAAGACAGTCTAACTTGGCTGCTGAGGCTATATGAGAAAGCACAAAGGAATAAAGCCATTAGACCCACGTGTGCCTCCCATCCACCATCAATACTCCCCAATCACATCCTTACACAACCGAGGAAAGCTAAAAAAAGACCTCCAGACTAATGATGTTGTCGATATCTCCTCCATTACTGAATTACTGAAACCTTCAGCAAAAGACCAATACACCAGCAAGTGATGCACCAATCCAACTTTTCCATTCCTGATAGCAATTATTTCACCTTAATTCAGATAGAGAGTTGATGATACAAAGCAATAGTCTGATACTAGTGCTCTCTTTCCAAAATCTGTACACTGGTGTAATTTTAGCTCATAATATTAGTATTAATATGTCATTGATAAAGGTTATCATATGGACTACTGTTAATCTCTCAACCAGCGATATTGATAATCAATTCAGGGGAAATTATTGCAATTTTAGTAAGTGTTAGCAAAATCAGAATGTGTTCACTGACTGAACTGTAGAATGTACCAGAAACCACAAACAACAACTTTATTGTCAAACATTTATTCACTGATTCTAAAGACATGACAACAACAAAACAAGAACTAACTTATGGTAACAGACATTACAAGACATTACAAAAAAGACAAAGAGGTTCGGGGGTTGGACCATGTGTACTTTAAATGTTCAGCATGCTGGAGAAGTTGAGTCTGAGGATGAAGGAGGAAGTGACTTGCAGTCAGCCTTTGTTGGTGTGGGGTGCTGCATGTCTCTGTGTGTGTTTGTGGGTGTCTGGGCTCTATCTTACGCTCGGCGCAAGGTACACACAGCATAAGCGTCACTGTAGTTTCAGACCGACACAGTTGTCATTTTCACACCGAGCGCCCACATTTTGTAAATAGCAAATGTACTTCCCTGGGAGTGTTGGTCTTTAAATGATGTGCAGTCAGGTGCACTGATGGTGGATTGCTATCTTAAGGCAGCAAAACGTGACAGTGCCACAGACCAACAAAAAGCTGGTCTAAAGTCAAAAGCGAACTCTGTTTACTGCTATTTTAAGGACGCATTAGATGCGCCTACACAGGTGGGTTCATACCGTTCATACACTCTGATTTTACGATTTGAGAGGCTGCTTTCAGTTATGTTAAACATTTTCATGAACAAAGTAATGTATGGTAACAAATATCGTGGTGCATTTAATCAACAAAACTAAAAGCTTTAGTTTAAACTCTACAAAGGAAACAAGTGAGGGTTGTTAAATAATCAATGAAGTGTATCAGCTGTTCCTCGTGCACAAATGTGCATGTTAATGTAGAGATACACATATCGTTTCTGCTGCTGGAGGATCGCTGCAGGTAATGTCATTAATATTTTACTTATTAAGGTCCAAAGTCTCCTTTTCATCCCACCAGTTAATGATCAGGATGATACTTTTTGTGACTCTTCCTGCCTGATCCACAGACTGAGACTGGTGCACACACAGAGGGACGCACAGCAGCACTCCTCCTCCTCAGTTAAATATCACTGTATTTTGTCATATGCAGTCAAACAGAGCTGTTGATGGGACAGATGATTGTGAAATGGCGGGGCAGAGGGTCCAGCAGCCGAGGATCATATTCCTTTCCCCTAAGCAAAGACGGGTGCTACTGTTTAATATGTGTCAAGTCCTGGTGCACCTGGCTCTTAAAGGGAATGGGAGACAGCACTCGGAGTGGTTTAATTAATGTTTTGGCCAAAACACACCCATGACTAATTCAGAGTCTAAATACAATCTCTTTGTGTTGTGTTCCTCACTTGGCACCCAGATCATTTGCCGTTAATGAGCAAAACGTACTTGAACACAGCCTATATGCACTCCGCTATAGACCTTCTAAATTGGCCCCTCTGTCTGTGTGTGTGTGTGTGTGTGTGTGTGTGTCTCTCTGGGAGGTGCTATGTGATGTCATCAGAGGTGACACTTCATTCCTCCCCTGTGTTCCTCTCAGTTACTTACATTTTATTTAAATCTCATAAAAACTGTGTAAAATATCAAGAACATAAATTAACATGATACCACATATTCAGACATGTGTGACAAACATTATCAATTCAGTTTGAAATGTCATGAATGGCAATCATGTTGCAACATTGATATCTTTGAATGGGCACAGTAAAGTGAAACACCCTGGCACTCTGGGGGTCTGAGGTCCCAGTAGGGCAGTTGACACTTCTGTGTGAACTCTGGGCCATGTCTGAAGACATTGCAAGAACTTTTCTACACTCACAGGTGGAGCATTGGAAGTCAAGTGCCAACACAGAAAGGTTTGTAAGAACATAAAGGGACTAAAGATACACCAAGGAGAGAGACAGAGATCTTGCAGCTGAGAAGGGAAATCAAGACTCTCAACAGGCAGTTCAAAAGAGCTAGTGCTGTGGAAAAGGTGGACATCTAAGATGTAACCAGTGGACTTCGACGGAAACTGTGCAGACTGAGAAGGACAGAGAGGTCTTTGGGACTGAGGAAGGAGAGAGAGGCAAAGCGTTCATCAAGAACATACAGGTTCACAAAAAATCTGTTGGGTGAAGATCTGAGACACTGACTCACCCTAAGGAAGTTGTGGAGGAGTTTCTCAAAGAGAGCCACACTGATACACTAAGGGGCAAGGCTTTAAGGCTGTATTCACAATGGATCTAGGGTTGTGGCGAAAACAAAGGTTTCCCCATTCCTTTTAATGAGGATAGCCTGTTTTAGTGGCAGTAGTGCATGTCGCAGGGGGTTCTGCAAAAAACAAAACAAAACACAGCCAGCTGCGTTGGAAAAGTTAAAGCCAACTCAACTTTTGGAAAAACAAAGTCCGACATCACGATCCAGTGGCCAGTCACATAAGCTGACAATCAGAGTGTTATGTGTTGTGTGTATTCACTCAGTCTTGCATTATATTCCAGTTTAAAACACATTCGTGGATTCTGACAGTCACTGCAGGACCGGCTTGTTTAACCCACTAAGCAGAGCAGAACGTGTCAGCAGCAGGACATGTTATTCAGCACGGATACATTCTACAGTGGGAACACAACAGACAATTCTCTGTGTAGCGTTACTGTGAGTTTCACTTTCCCTTCGGTTCAGTCTTGTCCCCCAGTTTAAAACACTGCGATGATCTGCCTCATCTTGATTGTTCAGTTATTTTTGATGAGGACAAACAATCATCAGTAGGACCAGCATGCTAGTAGCATAACAACATAGCAGCTTCGAAAGCCTGATCAGTATATGCTCCTGGAACGAGTGATATACCTTACAAGGTATGCAAGAGATACTTTGATACTAGGGTATAGACAAAAGGCACCGTCCCATCGTTACTACTGCAATATATTAAACCAAAACCGAATCGATTCGGGATATCAGTGGGGATACCCAGCTCTCGCCGTTAGTGAGATAAAATGACGCCATAGCTTCATGTGCAAAGTAGTGCAGTTACAACAATATATACCACCTATTTTTTGTACCAACACAGTGTAATCTGATTTCTGTTAATAAAGAAATACTATACTGTGGTTTGTCTCATTTTGGTATCATTGCTGTTACATAAATAAAAACCTTTGGGCACACAGGATGTGCATGTGCGGAACGCTTCCCGTCCACCAGAGGATCAGTTCCCGGCAGCGTTACTGTACCTCTAGACTGGTAAGTCAACAAACCCAAGGATCTCTCTTTTCACCTTTAAGTGTAAAATGTATTCTTGAATGAATAAAAAATGATCTGAAGCAACATTTGGACATTGCTCCACTCAACTGCTCCACTGAAATCCATCCATGCGTATTTAAAACAAATATTTTCAGTGAGACATGAGAGTCAGGTTAGTGGATTTTCCTAAACAGCCACTGCTGTAAAAATGAACTCCACAGTACAGAAGTTGTCAGATCCATCCCATGGATTTGTAGACCACAAAGACTGGACCCAGATATGATAGCAGTCAACTGCTAGCAGAGCTGGAGCTCAGTGCACACTAGCTTTAAGGCTCAGTCAGTCTTACATGTGCAGCATATAAACAAGGCTCCGGTCAGCATTTAGCCCTGCCCCACTGCTCCTCTCCCCTACTAACCTGCTCATAGCACAGCGGATCCTCCTCTTACTCCTGCCTCAAATCACATTTAAAGCTCACTTTCTTTTCATAGCTTGTCTTGAGCTGCTGTGTGGCTTCTACCCAGCATCCTCGGCCATCCTGGCTGTGTTCCCTGGATGATCTCCCTCCTCTCTAACCCTGTGACAGGCTGAGGAGAGAGGGAGGATGGGGAGGCAGGGAGGGAGAGGCTCCTTTGTTTAAGAGCTCTGCCAGCCTCTGAGCTTCCTGTCTCTCTCTCTCCCCCACACTGTCTCTGCTATGATCTGCTGTAATTTCACACTGTCCAGTGGAACCTTAATTAGGTTGTTCTTTGAGTCCAAGGGGCTGTCCTCAAATTTCTTGTCCGACTAATGGTCAAAAACCCAAACATAGTTAGTTTTACTGATATAAAACAGAGAAAAGCAGATAATCTAAGAAAGATGCAACCTGAGAATGACTGGCATTTTGGTTCAAACATGAAAACTATTGGCTTTGAATCTTCTATCAAGTGATCCAATGATCAACTCATTTGCTCATCATCGTGTGTCCAGTACAGACAAAGCTTGGGGACGTGTCTGCATAGTGTGGCAGCAAAGTTCTTCCCAGTAGTGGTGCTGTACCTCGAGCACGCTCACCATACAAATTCCCAGTTGTCGCACCCAGAGTGTTCAGTTTTGAAATTGTTGCAATTTTTAGATCCCTTTAGCTCTTTATCACAATAAAGACTGAATATTCTACAGACCCAAATACTAAATTTTAAATAGCCATGTCATCAGCTCCAGATCAAATTAAATTGGGATATGTTAACTTGTTAAGCCAAAAAAATAAAGGAAGACATAAGGAGGTGGAATTCAATCCCAGTATTACGTTTTGAGTCACAAATTGAATCTGTGGAAGTGAATATCTTGCTTAGGTTGTTATATTTGTTTCGGACTGTTCCAACTGAAATAACAGATAAACAATTAAATGAATGGGATAAATTATTATCAAGATACATCTGGCAAGGGAAAAAACCAAGGATAAGATTTCAAACTTTTCAACTGATGAAAAACAAGGGAGGACTTCCAATCCCCAGCCTGAATGACTACTACATATTGGCCCAACTGAAGATTTTGTATTTTGGTGCAATTGTTAATACCAGGCGAGATGGAAAGAAACTGAGGAGAAGCTGTTTCCATTCAGGCACATTTAGGGGATAAAAAACGTATTAAGAATTAAATGGCAACAGGCAATACATTTATTATCTCTGAAAAGCTATCACAAGGAGTGGCTCCAGGAAGATACCCCATCTATAAAGAACTGGTACGATATTATTTATGAAATCTTCGTAATGAAAAGGTTGAAAAAAAGAACACAAATTTGAGGAAATTTGGAAACATGGAAAATGTATATTTCCCTGAAATGCCCTTCTTTTGTTTAAAAATGTTTCTTCAACTCTTTATAACTTCTGTATATTTTATTCATTTCACCAAACCCCAGTCATCCCGTGTTCCGTCTGTTTCATTTTGTGTTAAAAAACTGTAAAAATTGTTCACTCTATGAAAGGACATAACTAAAGATGATTATGTAATTGTTGTCAAGATGTGAAACCAAATAAAGGAAACAAAAGTGGAGGAAAAAAAAAAAGTCAGGGACACTGTAAAATGTAAATAAAAAAGAGCAGAAGCAATAATTTACAAACAACCTGTAATTACCAACTGTACCTGGGCCCATGAAGTAATCTCCTTTATACAGTCACGTGACAAAGCGATGAAGCTCGCCCATACTTGCCTGTGACTGGCTGAACCTTTCGAGGATGCTCCTTTTATACCCAATCTTAATACTATGAATCTATTTACCTGTGGAATGTTCCTAACAGGTGTTTTTGGAGCATTTCAAAACTCTCCCAGTCTTTCGTTGCCCCTGTCCCAACTTGTTTGGAACATTATGCTGCCATAAAATCCAGAATATGCATATATTTACAAAATTCAATGAAGCTGTTGAGCTAAAACATTATATATATTGTGTTTGCACTGTTTTCAATTGAGTACATGTCAAGAAGGTTGGGCAAATTATCACATTCTTTCGCATAGTACCAACTTTTGTGGGATCATGGTTGCAATACATCTATGCATACACTTCAGCGAAATACAGACAAAGAGCATGGCCGTACCCAGCATTGAGGTCACCGAGGTCTGGACCTTGGTATTTTTTTTCAAGTACAAATCATAAAAGTTGTCCAATAATTACCTGAACAGAACTCTACTTGAAAGATGGAAAAATACTGTACAGCGCTAAAAAAACCGATTTTATCATCTGACCAGCGTCACCAGAATAACGGTGGTTTATTCACTTCCGTATACAGAGAGAATAATTTTAGTAGCCTCCAAATTAAATGCTGCTGTCAGTGAAACAAAGTATTACTTTGTCACTTCTATCAACTGACGATGGGGGGGCGCTGCAAAAGCTAACCAACCATAAACCTACCTAAAGGCAAGAACAAGAGAGACAGAAAAATAACAGATCAATACCAGTGATGTTTTCAATACGGACAGAGACACCAGAGTATTGCAAGTCATCCGTCACAACCATAGACCGATAAACTATGAAAATTGGATGTATGTTACGAGGTAGCCTACCCACTGGCAGAGTTTATGTTAGACTTTAGTGGCGACTTTTGTCCAAATGTCCGTAAATACTTGAGAACCACGGCTGGTGTGACGTTAGACTCAAAAAAAAGTTTCTTCAAATCGACTCACCAATAACAGGCGGTGGGCCGAACGGCAGTCAGTTCAGCTGGCGTCAGGTCAGTGTGTTGGCCAGAGGAGAGGCAGAGACGTACTTATGAACTCAGTTTCGAAGAAGACCGGTGTCTATACAGCATCAGTTAAAACAGGTATGGTTATAAAGTTACATAAACAAACGCCCTTTTACTGAGCTACAACGAGCGGTGAAAAATGCGTTATGGAAACGTTGGCGCTTTTTCATCCTTGGATTTCGTCATCTGTGTAAACTCTGCCCAGTAGCCAGCCTTGTTGTATTCATGACTTAATTCTAGCAGGCTGTGGTAGCATGTATATCAGCTGACAATGTGTTTACTTTATTCACTGACAGATGAAAATGAAAAGACTACATCAGGCAACGCTGAACTTGTACTGGAAAGGAGATTGAGCTAAAAACAAAGAGAAAGAGAAAGAGCTGTAATTGTAAAGTTCCATAGCCAAATTATCATGATGGCCTTTACATTCCACCTCTATATGGTTCAGTCTTGCGTATATAGACTACTTTGCTATTCTATAAATGAGTTGAATATAATAACCTGTGTGGGTTTTCTTTAGGTCTAATAGGCTGTACTGTAATATACTATAGTGTAAGAAATATATTTATCTCAATTTATCAATTAGTGTTCACAAAATTCCCCAGAAGTCATCATTTAAGGGGTCATTTTCCGAAACGTGGCAGCATGTCCCCGGAGCGCCTAGCATGGAGGGGGCCCAACACTTCTAGTACCTTCTACTGCATAGCAAATTTGAATATTGCACCTCGGTATTTCGAAAATCCTGCGTACGGCCCTGACCAAAATTGAAATCGGACTCAAGTCAGCTGATTCCCATTAACAACCACTGCTGCATTAATGAGCTCTACAGCATAGAACTCGTCAGATTTATCACACAGATCTACTGACAGATTCAAATATGATGGCAGTTTTTTGTTACAGCAAATATTCTGCTAAGATGAATATCAGGGATGCAATATATGTTTTTTTGTCAGTACAGATACACCAGTAACTCCATGCCTTTCATGACCAATGAGATAACCAATACTTTCACATTTCTGTAGTTCATGCACTCCTCAGGGTAAGAAAGGCAGTTAGCAAGAACAGATGATTTAATTTTCTTCTCCTCCTTCTCCTCTGTGTTTATGAGTGCATCACAAATTAAAATACGTTCAGATCCTGGATGCTGCACAACCCAGACATCTCCACCATTCCTGCAGGAATTAAGAATTCCTCAGGAACAGACCACTCAGCTCTATTTTCTTTACAAGGGTTGACTCTGCTGATTCCTCTGCTATAAAATGCAGAGAACAGCCGCAGTAAGCCCACTAACAGGAAACTTTAGCAGCCAATTCCATTCATCCATGCTGAAGAACAAGCTTGATTAATGACGCGGACAGACACACGATAGTCGACACCAGTGTGACACATAGCGCACATAGTGTCTGGGCAGATACTAGGTATTAGCATGTATTGTATGTTGACAAGCTAACATTGTGTAGCTTTTTTGAGTCGGACACCTACAAACATCCACGCACACACTCTGGTGAAAAGACTGTTCGGAGTCAACTTTGTCTGCAGGCCATTGTTCAAACAGACCCGTCCGCTGTGGGAGGACACACACCAAATTTTGACTCTGTCCAAAATCACACCGGTGTTAAAGGCATGTGCTAGCTCGTCATGCATGACATACGCCATCATCTCGTTCAAGTTTCACTGTCACCTCAACTGATCAGCCCCTGGGGTGTGACGTACCCACTGACGTGCCATCTTGCCCCTTCCTGTCCCTCTCTCACAGACAGACAGACAGACAGACGTTTTATTGTTGTTTTCTTTTAGAACAGTCTAGTCTTGGATCATTGGTTTGATGCCATGATACCACATTTCATTTTTTTATTCTTATCTCAAAATATGGTCTACATGTTGTCATGAGCGATATAATCTCAATTACTTGTTTGCAGTGTACCACACAAAGGCCTTATTGTCAAATTTAAATATTCTATTAACAATATCAATTCAACAATAACTTTATGACTTTTCACCAGTCAATTGCAAACTAACTGTACACAAAAGACGAAAAGACATAGAGGGTTCCTGCTCTGTAGTGACTCTTTTTGTGTCAACTGTAGTGTGTGAACAAAACATCCAATATGTTGTTACACATTAGATTAGATTAGATTAGATTAGATTAGATTAGATAGGCTTTATTTAACCCACAATAGGGAAATTAACTTGTCACACTTGTTACATATGTTTCACACTGAATACACGCCCATGACAAGTGGATGGTGGTGCGGTGAACGCTGCAGGTTGGTGAGGCAGTGCGTGACTGTGAAACTGATCTAATGATATCCGCAGCATTGGTCAAGTGAACACAGCCTGGGTTGGAACAGTTACCTGGCAGACTCGGTAGCGTCTCTTACAGTCCCCAGGGGGCACACAACAAGACACTTTTCCTCTTCAGAAGCAGTTAAAGACAGAATATAACAGCAGATTACAACAGCCTCACTCTTGATGGGCAAAAAAACGATGTAAAGTAAAACTCCTTTAATCTAATCTGCCATATTCCATCATACTCCGTTCGATACTTATAGAATGCTTTATCTGTAATCATTCACCACACAACTGTCCTACAGTCTACAATAATATGCTGGTAGAGAAGCTAGAAAAGTCTTGTGTGTAGACTGAAACTTTCTCCCTGTTTTCAGTGAGCACAGTGTGCTTCATAAATACAGTTAAACAGCAACAGATAAGGGTTGTGGCGGTCAAACTATCAGTTTCAGTTCTCTTTTTGCTAAATTTAAACAGTGCTGCAGTGGCACCACACATCAATTAATTTCAGTTCAAACCTGCCTGTTGCACCGAACACCTACAAAGAAAAACAAGTGTAGTGTTACAGTTTAAAGAGAGATGCATGGGCTGCATGCAGGTTACTTACTGATCTGTTGCTCCATGTTGCTGAGAGTGTCTCTAGAGTCCTGGGGAAGGCCAACTGACCAGTAGGACATTCCTACTGGAGTGACTGGTTCATCACTATCAGAGCAGAGTTCTTCCACAGAGAGGAAGCCTGGACTCAGCTATCACCCTACACAAGACAAAGTGGCAGTGATAATGAACAAACCACATAACTCTCTGGAGCCACACAAAAACACACTCTAGTCAAAAAGGCACAACGTAGTGTTAAAACCTAAATGGTGGAACATTTATTTAAAAACAAATCAGTGCTTTTATTTGTAAAGCTTTCTGAAAAATTGAGGCACAGTGTTGTTATTTCATCGGTTGGCTAAATAAGTATGTGAATGTGTTTACAATGTTTCTCCACTGTATACAGAAATGGCAGTGGACAAAATTGAACAAAAATACATTTGTACAGTATCTCTGACAAGACATTACCATCTAAATGTACCATTTTATAAGCTGATGCAGTTTTCAAAATTTTGGTATTAACTTATAGTGGACAGTTTTTTTTGGACAGTTTATAAATGTGTCCATCTGTTCCAAAAACTAGCTTTTTTCCTGGACCAAATTCTACCTAACTCGATCTTTATATTTTTGAGAAATACTAAAAACTAACATACATACAAATTTGAGTGAAATCTCAACCTTGTGAAGAGGTAAATACATTCCATAGAGGAAGGATTTATCGTACGACATGTTGGATCACATTACATTGCACAGGCGTATTTTTGTTACAATATTACTGTACTGTACTGTATAGTAATTGACCTGTTTTTAAACAAGACTCTCAAGAAAGGTTATTGAGTGTGAAACAACATAAAAGTGATTTAGTACTGCACTTCCACAAAAGATGAGGAAACAACAGGAGAGGGATTAAAAAGAAAACCTACATATCCCATAATACAACTTGATCGTATTGTTTTTCTTTTACTTTGTAACCTATATGAAAACAAATAAATATCTATGACAAATATAAACATATATTTTTAAAACATTTCCTAATGAACTCTATCTATCTATCTATCTATCTATCTATCTATCTATCTATTTATAGATGTAAATATATATCTGCATAGCTCATGGCTTGCTACTTTCATTTCACTATACAAGGAAAGCAGAAGTATCTCAATTAAAAGGTAAAAACTCACTGTATAAAAATAATAAATGCTGTACACATCACATTTGTTATTAAAGGACATTGTTCAAGTTATTTTTGTATTCTTCTTTTTAATATCATGACAAATATACTGTGGACTACATATCGCAATGATATTGCACTGTGAGTTTTTGGTATCGTTACATCCCTAATATATACAGTATATATCTTAAAAGTTTCCTTTTTAATTCTTAATCCTTTAGATGGATAGAAACCTGTAGCGAGCCACGCGCACGTTAGGTCGCTATGGTTCGGTTTTACACTCACTGACACAATGAATGACGTACACCTTCTTGTGAAAATGAGCAGTAAAGCTCCAACCTCCATGGACGGCGCCATGAATTTTTCTCAGCCGGCACTCAGGTGGTGACCATTACATTGGGTGCTAGGAAAGTAGTCTATTGTCATGACTTCAGAATTACTTATTTGTATTTGCCTTTTTTCCAATAAAACCAAATATGACAAGCAGAATATTCAATTTACATGTAGCTTTTAATTGAACATATTCAATAAAGATATATAGATATATATATTAAACAGAATATCTACATCTATAAGCCTGATACCACCACGCAATGATAAAATGTTATTCACGCATTAAGGTGAAGACTTCAGCACTTAAAAGCGCCTGTAACACCACAATTTATAACAACAAAACAGATTATAAAAGCAACGACAAAAAGTACCAGTACCATTTCCATATAGTCAGGCAACTGTGCATTTGTAATAATGTTTTGGATGAAATGGCTATCATTTCAGAAACTGAATGAGTAATGGCCTATCCGAAGTGCAGCCACAACAAGTACAATAACTGAAGCAAGTGAGTTTTGTGCACATTTTATTAGCTGGCATGTGGTTAAATACCTTCTGGTGTCTGATGACACGTTTGTCATGAAAATTATAATGTCGTCCTCCATTGTCGTTACAACAAGTGTGCTATGATAATTGATCATTCATAAGCCTTCCCACCTATGACCCTATGGCTTTCAACTGGGCATACATACAGGAACAGTCAGGGATTAGTTTGGGAACAGAATGAATGGCTGGTTATCAACTTCCTTTATTTCAAGTTCCTTTATTTAGTGATATGAAATATTAAACTGTTTGACAGGGCTTAAATAGGGCTATACAGATTTGTGGCATGCTCTAGCACACCCTGTGGCGTCGTCCTTGCCCACCTCATTCCTGCTGGATAAGGGATTTAAATCACAAATCAGAGAGAATGGTGACTGATTCCTCCATTAAGTGTATATGCAGATCCTTTTTAGAAAGCCAGCTGGCCTAGCTGACAGGCTACCCTTGCAAGATAAAAACACTTATGTGATTATCGAAATTATCAAAAATGTTAAAAGCACTACATACAAAAATGAACTGTAAATTATTGACAATATATACAAAGCAAAGTGTGAAAAGTTATGCATGATAAAGCATTGACATAAGTAAATAAATATACTGTAAAGCTGGCAAAAGGACGGTCAGTCTGTAAAGCGGATATATGTCAGACTATATAAGGCACATAATTCTCCTGAGATGATGCAGTGTGCTGCTTGAACCTACTGACTGTTTCTGAATGATGACATGTATAAGAGCAGGCGTGGATGGAAATTTGTGTTGTCATGAGACTGGAATTTCTATCTTCGATGCAATACCTTGAAAAATATAGATACTCGATACCATGTTCAATGCAATGGGAAAAATTGCACCAACATTTAGTGAAATCCTTTCACATTAAAAGTATACACGTTTGCCTTTCTGTTCCCCCCCCCCCCAATGTGTATCCCGTTCGTCATCAACAACGTGCCAGAAAAACAGGGAACAGAAGAAAGCAGCTGATCATATATCTCATTAGACTACATCCAGAAGACTTTAAGCTGGTGAAAAAAAAAAAGTCTTAAAGTGGTCATTTTGAAGATTTCCGTTTTGTTCTCTTATGCCAATAAGCGGCAATTCCAGGTGTATTTTTGCTAGCTCGCTAACAATTTAGGTAGAGTATATTTTATATTTGACATTAGAAACTTTAGCAGTACCTACCAGTCCAAGAGAAAGACAGTAACATCTGTATCTCCCCTCAGTCCCTTTTCTTCTTATTGTGCTCTCTACCTTGGCATAGCAACTCCAATACTAACTCTTTAATGCCAAAGTAAAAACAGATTTCTACAAGTATTGACAAGTAATTATAAACATATGATGTAAAATAAGTAATTTCATAAGTATTCACCCTTTAAAATGACTTACCTATTCAACAGAGGACCAGCCAACTGGTGCTAGTAGTCTCACAACAACTATTCAAATAGAGGTCACCTGAGTGCAGTGAATGTTACTCATGTGATTGTAGAATAATGACACCGGTTTCTGATGGTCCTCATTATCCATGGCTACAGTTACACCATCAACACAAAAGAACCCTTAACTCCAAGCATATCCATGAAAAGATTATTAAAAAGTATAAGTCAGGAGATGGATACAAAAACATTTTCAAGTCACTGAACATCCACCGGAGTTCAG
Source organism: Sparus aurata (assembly GCF_900880675.1). NCBI lineage: Eukaryota > Metazoa > Chordata > Actinopteri > Spariformes > Sparidae > Sparus > Sparus aurata. The sequence continues at coordinate 14,452,198 of NC_044190.1, forward strand.
TTAAAATCATTAAGAAATGGAAGGAATGTGGCAAACGTGTAAAAATGCCTAGAGCAGGCCTTCTACACAAACTGAGTGAATGTGCAAGAAGGAGATTAGTGAGGGAGGCCAACAAGACACCTCTGACTACTCTGAAGGAGTTAAATGCTTCAGCACAGCTGAGATGGGAGAGACTCTGCATACAACAACTGCTGCCCAGGTTCTTCACCATTCAAAGCATTAAGAGACAAAGTGGCAAAGAGAAAGCCCCTGTTGAAGAAAGCTAATTAAATCTCCAATAGAGTTTATCCAAAGGCATGTGGGAGACTCCAGGGTCAACTTGTAGAAGGTTCTTTGGTCTGACTAGCAGCTATTTTTGGCCAACAAAAAACAGTGCACATCACCACAAACACACCATGCCCATTGTGGAGCATGGTGGTGGCAGCATCATGCTGTGGGGATGCTTCTCAGCAGCAGGCGCTGGAAGGCTTTCAAAAATAAAGGGTAAAATGAAAGCAGCAGAATGTAAGGAAATCCTGGAGGGCAACGTGATTCAGTCTGCAAGAGAACTACAACTTGGGAGATGATTTCTTTTCCAGCAACACAATGACCCAAAGCATACAGCGAAAGCTACACAGAAATGGTTTAAAGACAGCAGGGTGAATGTTCTGGAGTGGTCGCGTCAACGCCGAGACCTCAATCCAATAGAGAATCCAGTGTTTTCCCTATATGCACCTAGCAGCTGCGGACTGCCACTGCTAAAATATGACTGCCGCTGCTGATTTTTTATTTTTTTTTTTCGAGTAGAGTAGAGAGGAGAGGTGGAGAGTGGGCTCAGTCTTGTCTCTTTAGAAACTAATGTTATATCATTTTGCGCTATGGACGTTTCATATCCAAGTCAATCACACACCTGTTTGAAACGTTTTTATTTATGTAAATAAATCACGAACCACAGTGGGCCACCTATATACCGTTACCGGTTGATGCACTCAACTCTGCTATTCCATGCCGTGCCGCGCCGTCTCTCAGCGTACACCAAAACAGAGGTAACGTTAGCGCCAGGTTTGGAGAAGGTGCAAAGAGAAACTTTGAGCTTACTTGATAATGTCAGCACAACGATTTTAACAAGCACCGGGTAGATGTCAACCATGAAGCAAGCACTGATCACAGATTCAGGATTATCATTCGCCAAAGGGAAAAGAGTCCTGCAACGTCATGTGAGTATCGCACATGAACGTTAAAGCAAACGCAATAATTTGATAGAAATAGCAAGGACACACATAGGCCTATAGGCTTATCTGTGAAATAAACAACATTTGAAAGATCCATCTTGATACAAAGATTGTAGGTATTCCACATGCACTGTTTGTTTACTTTTTCCTGGAGCAGGCCTTATGCTGCGTTCCAGACAAAATCAGAGGTCGGAATTTCCCAGTTGAAATTTCCGATTTCCCACCTCCAAGCTTTCCAGATGCATGCCATTCCCAATGTTGTGTGGCGTCACATAACTGATTGTCCGTGAAGTCGGGGTAGATGGATTTGTGCTGAGTTCACAAGTAAGGACTCCGACTTTGAGTGGCGTTCCAGTGTACTTTTTCTAGTAGGAGGTCGGAAAATTCCTGCTTTGTCGAATGCAGCATTACTATGCGGGAGGGCCACTGTGACGCGCAAAAGCTGTCAATCTCAAATTACTGACAGATTACTTCGCAGAGTCACAGACCTTTTGGATTGTTCTAGTATTTGTGTTATGTGATTTTGCTGTATATGTTCGTTCGTTCGTGTTCTTCCGCTTTATCCATGCGGGTTGCGGGTGATGTTACCGCTTTTATACCACCTTATTCAAGGTGGAGCGGGGGTACTGGGGCCAAATCCAGTGACTCTATGGGCGAAGGCCAGGGTACTCCCTGGATGAGTCGCCAGCTCATCGCAGGGCCCTTACTGATGGCAGTGGCTGCCATGAAGGTGCCAACTGCACATCAGGAGCTGTTGTTGTTGGGGTTCAGCATCTTGCTCAAGGATGCTTCGGCATGTAGCTCAGTCCCGCCCCGGGGAGCCAGGGATTCGAACCAGCGACCTGTCCGGTCACTAGTCCTCAGCTCTACCCACTGAGCTACAGCCGCCCTTTGCTGTATATGGTTGGTTGTTAATATTTTTTTTGGTTAAATTACAAATTGTCAATAATTGTTTTAGAGATTATACTTTTATTGTGTTCAATAAAAGTGTATTTTCCTAAAGCCTGAGACACCTCATATGTAAGATAGACAGACAGTCCCCCTGCTCATTACTGTGCACAAATGTACTGTTATGTACTTAAGCCTAAAGAGCCCCTCTGGTGCTGGCAGACACATAGAAACATCCCGGCAGGGTGCACTTTGCGCTTTGCTTTTGCACGCGGGGGAACTCTCACCTCCACTGCTACAACTACATCCTAGGGGAAACACTGGAATCTGTGGCTGGACTTGAAAAGGGCTGTTCATGCCCCATCCCCATGCAACCTGACAGAGCCTGAGCAGTTTTTCAAAGAATGGAGTAGAATTGCAGTGCCAGATGTGCAAGCCTGATTGAGACCTATCCACACAGACTCAGTGCTGTGATTGTGGCCGAAGGTGCATATACTAAATACTGACTCAAAGGGGTTGAATACTTACGCAATCACCTATTTCACATTATACATTTTTAATTAATTGAAATTGACAATTATAGAACTCTGTTTTCATTTTGACATTAAAAGAGTTTTTTTTGTAAATTCTTTGTTTTGTATATTTTTTGTATTTACCATGATTCCATTTATAAAAGCAATAAAAGAGAATATCATCCTAGGGGGTGAATACTTTAAGACACTGCAAGTTGCTAAGGAGAAAGACAATATTGCTTCTTTTGTATCTCTGTTGAGAGTAGCACATGCGCAGTATCAATCAGGCAGCTGACTAGGCTCAGACCATACCATTTTTAAACAATGCTTAACAGAGGCAGATTGGAAAGATGTTAACAGGCCAGCAGCCTTAACTTCAACACACATCAGTCTTTCCCACAGAATCACACCTAATTTGTGGTGGCGGCTGTTCAACTGGGGTGCCATAGAGCATGTGCAATCAAGACTCAATCAAGTTGGCCAACTTCTGGTTTAGCACCGAGCTAATGTGGATGGGGATAAAATGTGATCGGGCGGCTCTTCTAGACACTCCAAATTTTATTGGACTGAATTGCCCAAATTCTGACAGTAAAACGAGTCATTTCGTGGGGGTTGTGAGGCTTTTATTACCGTTTTACATGCATCTTTCACAATGTTTTTGTGATAAAGTCCCCAGTGCATGACATGATGATGTTATTACATGGCTTGGCCCCAACAAAAACTGTCATTAAGACCTGGCGTTCTTTGTGTGGGCTTTATCTCAACGATGAAGCCAGCGGTTTTCTTTGAGGAGAAACTTACGGTCAAGCCAACTGTGTTAAATAGTCCTCCTCTTCTTCTTCGTTGGTTTTATGGCGGACTAAAAACCACACCGCCATACACTGTATCAGAGTATATAACATCGGGTGCGCTGTCTTGAGTGAGAGAGAACGGACGCGCAGCTCCAAAAATAGAAAATCAATATGTGGCGGCTACAGTGTTGATATTGTAGCAGACCACCACAAATAAATGAATGTGTGGGAAACACTGCACATCATAGCATTGCGCCTGAAATAGGAGAGGAAATTTGCGTTTTCAACCGGGTATTGTGTTCACATCACAACCGAGCCGAGCTCAGTGGAGTGAATTCTGATAATACACATTCACATTGCAAACTAAAGCCAGATGTTAGCGAGTGTAAGTGGATTTTTTTGGCCAGTGAGAAAGGGGTAAAACAGACTCTCTTGCCATTAGCCGTTTTTAGACAGGGCATCAAGCCGCCAATTTGCCCGTCCTTTTGGTGGCTCGGTCCGCGGTTTTAGACAGAGGGCGGCACATTGGGGGTCTGTTTTGGTCTGCCGATTTTCCGCCTCGGAGGGTACACTTATTTCCGCCTCGCTTACTATCTAAAACCGAGGCGTCAATGTGCCGGCCTCTGCATGAGGTAGGTGGAGGTGTCGATGACCTACACTGTTGTGCGACCCACAGCCGGGGAGTTTTAAAACCAAGAAACAGCTGATAAGAGCACACAGTCCATCATTTCATCCGCGGACATTAAGATGAGCAACTGGACAGCCGCTGAGATCCTGGAGATGCTAGTGACTCCTCGGTCTCTGTAGCTGTTTGGTTGTGTTAGCTTGTTGTTGTGTCGGCAAGCTAAGAGCAGTCGCTACTTTCAAATTAAAAGCCCCCCCGCTAAGAACCCAGTTCTAAACTCCAATGGGGTGCAATTCAAAGGTCTTATTTTGCAGACAAATTCGTTCGTCACTGTTCACAGCCCAACTTCGAGCTTCACATCAAGTCACTGTTCACAGCCCAACTTCGAGCTTCACATCACGTCACATGTTTACGCCACATTGATTACAACATCCCTATTTAAAAGAGGTAATTCAAAGCTTCCGAAAATAGGGATTCTGAATGAAAGAGAAGACAAAACCACAGAGAAAATGAAAAGCACATCAGCAAGAGAGGCATATGATGATCAGTGATGTCGAAGTTTATGACAAAGTAGTTATCAGTTATGAACTATAAGATGTGTTAAGCATATGTGAGTTTATAGCGTTCAGTCTCTTAAATAGAGATCTCTTCCATCTGTGTTTCATGATGTGTGTGTGTGTGTGTGCGTGCGTGTGCATATTATTATTATTTACTTTTTTTTTAAGAGCCAAGACTGCCAACATCAGGAGGAGGCATGACAATACAGTGTTTTTGGGGTCCCCTTTTTTAAAATAAGGAACTCACTGAAACTCTGTGAACGCCCCTGCTCAGCTACCCAACCCTCTCAGCCAATGTCAACGAGGATCTGCACTGTTTTGACTGTTCGTAATGCAAAACAGTACCGTGGTCTATAGGGTTCAGCTTTCATGATCACTTCGGACAATTTTCCAGATTCGTTTCTTCACACGTTACCAAATAGCAGAACAGTTAAGTGGGCTGCTGCGCCGTAAAACAAAAAAACAAAGAAACAAAAAAAAAAATACTATTTATAAAGAGGGAGACGTGTTTTAAAATCACTTCTTCTTTCTGGATTATAATAATGTCGAGTAAAGAATAGTCCTTCCTGGGAGTAAGAGTAAATTAAACTATATACTCCAACTATTAATGTTCACAGCGTTAGATATTCACAAATGGGGACAACGTGTTTTTAGGCAGATTGTCAAATACAGATCGGTTTTTCCCCCTATGGTAACGTCACGCACCACATCCAAGCAGAACGTGACGACTTGTTGCGCTCACAGATGCAGCAGAAACAACACGCACGCACACACACACACACACACACACGCAGTATTCTGACACAACAGTGATTTCTTTTGCCGACTCACCACATGTTTGAGACGTCCGGTGAGCGTCACGGGAGGGTTCCGCCGGTTTTAACTCGTTAGCAGTGTAAAGCACAGATTCCTCCCTGACACAGACCCAGTTTTGCTGGGCTTCCTGCTTCACGATGCAAACTTTCCAATCCAGACGCAGACGCACGCACGTCAAGTCATGTTGGACGAAGGAGGCAGTTCCGCTTACAATTTTCAAAATAACGTCCAACTTCCGCTTTTGACAAAAAAGCGCATCCAGATAAAACAAATAAATAAATAAATAAATAAAAAACTCAAAATAAAACCTACCTAACCTTACTGTCCCATTTACACGATGTTATATGGTCGTGGATGAGGCAGCGAGATGTTGCTGTTATTGAGATGGAAGACATTGTGATATATGTGTGTGTACAGTCAGGGTGATTTAAAATGCATGGGGCTGCACAGAGGAGAGAATCAGTCCTCCTCCTCAGCGTCATTTCTCATTGATCAGCTGGAGGCACCATGGATATACAAGCTACCCGGCACAGCTACAGACAGTCCAACCTTTCTACGTGGACTTTTACTTTGATAGTGATCAATAAAGATGATGATAACAACCCTGCTTGACTGTATACCATAAACGATACTAGAAATTTTGAAGTGCATATGTTTTACAGATCATATCCACGAGCCATGTCACTCTGAACAACAGGTTTCTATAGAGTATTTCCAGGGTTTTGGTTTGCAGAAAAGCGTTATTCCTTAATTGTTCTATTGAGGCTCTCCCTACCTATAAGTAGTGTTGTATGTGACATTGGTCCATTCTTATTATGATAACCTTAAATCAACAGCTTAAACAGTGTCTTGTAATAGGGCAATGAAGTCTCTTTCACATCCGCGGTGACCTTTATCACATTCTGCAGTTCTGCATATCTCTAGTTTCTGCAGAATGTGTGTTTCTCACATAGTGAGGACAAAAATGTGTTTACACACACACTGTGGGGATTTGTCAGCATTATGGGGACAAAATTCAATCCCCATGAATAAATTCTTAAATTTTAGGATGGGGACTGTATTTCGAGGCTGGGGTATGGTTAGGTTTGGGTTAGGGTAAGACCAGTAGTGGTCATGCTTATTGTTAGGGTCTCCAGGAAATAAATGTAAGTCTTTGTAATATCTCCAAGAGTGGCAAGAGCGATGAAGAGTGAATGGGTGTGTGCGTGTGTGTGTGTGTGCGCGCGAATGCGTGTACAGACATGGAAAATGCATTATTTTAGCAACTTTACTAGATTTTCTTTCAAATAAACCATATATTCCCATACATCAGGTGCAAAAAATGACACAACATATATTTGAATCTCTTTATTCAGAATTTCTATTTAAATACAAACTAATGTTATAAAAATGCAGAGACAGACTTGAATCTCGTGTGATAATGAACACTAAACACTGAAACACAAAAGCTGTTAAAAAAGAAGTTTAAGTTGACACTATCAATGCAATGATAACATTACTGCTGTTACAGTACTGATATGTAACTGGCAAGGTAAATGTTACCTTATCTGGGACAAGAAACAAAGCTCCTTCCAACATGTGAAAGGGAAGGTATATTCTCCTCAGCAGAGAGAACATTCAATTTAGATTACACCAAGTTAGAGTCAGCGCTTCGGATCAAAAACGGAAAGTATCTGCACACATCCGCTGCCCATCAAAAACAAAAATAGATAGTGTTTATTCTCTGACCTTCCCAAGTTGTCTCATTTAGGGATATATGATGATCACATGTGACAACTGATCAGTGACCAACTGATTTATATTCTAAAATCATTATTGATTAATCACTAAGTTTTATGCATTTATGTAGCTCATGGAATCAATCTGTCAATCATTATAACGACTGGAGTACTTTTTAAACACTATTGGCTTCAGGGACCTCTCCAACAGTCAGCAGGACAGAAAACAACATCAGAGATACCCTCTCATCTCCTTCTGCTACTTTCCCTGTGTGGCAGTTATACTCATTCTGTTGACTTTTGCCTTGGGGTTGACCAAGAAGACACTCAGACTTTAAAGCAACAAAAAAAAAACAAGACAAACATTGATTTAATTTCAATGTTGAGTCAGGGTCTGCAGCTTATTAAAGGACCATTTGAAGTAGAAGGTATATTATTAGAATATATTATAATTGTTCACAGCCACACAGTGATTCAGGTGTCATCTTATATGGAATTTTATGAAGAGAGGAGATAGTCCTTATCCCGGTGTCCACACTCTTTGAGGTTGCAAGGATCTGTACTGTCCAACTTTCTGTAAGTCCACATTTCTGCAGACTTTGTTTGAGGGAATTACCCACAGTTCGAATACAGGGATACCATTACTTATTAGAGGGAGCACAAAAATGATCAATTATCCCCCAAAAAACCCAATTATCCTGATAATGGTGCTCTAGAATAGGCCTATCTGATTAATTTAATTATTCTGTATGCAATGTTTTTATATTCACCAACAGAAATTTCCTGACCTCTGAAATTTTCAGTTAGAACTGATTTTCTAGTTAAATCACACTTAATTAAACAATAAGAAAGCAACAAGCTTCTGAAACATCATGAAAATGTTTCCTTAATTTCCGTAATTTTGTGTGATTCATTATTTATTATTACCATTTTTCGGCCCCTTCGCAGCCTCACGCACTCAAACACTTACCAGGGGACATCAGCTAAGTCTGTGAGGGTTCAGGGCTTGAGGCTTAAGGGAGACATTGTGATAAGACCAAAGTCACCCCTGTTATGGCTCAGAGATAAGACAACTGAACCTTTTCCATGACTAGTGAGCAAAGAAGGTTGCAAGATGTGGAATGAGTTCTGTAAAATGATCTTATCAGTGCTCCTTTATTTTTCAGTTTGTGTATTCCTAGAAAGAGCTCAAGTCTAGCTTCATATCTGTCGTCATATCTGTTTCTTAGCTGCGTTCAAATTAATTTTTCAACATGTTCAGCTGACCTGCTGTGCTCTATGGGTTAAGCTATTTCTTAGATTCGATTCTTATTTGTAGATCTAGCAACTGAACACTTTTGGGGAAATTCTTGATTAAATCATTAGAAAAATACAAGACTGTGAAATACAGAAGAGCATTACTGCCACATTACTAAAGCCATTGGCGTTACCCTTATCCCAGTATCATGAGCATAAAGACAAAGAAGGGATCGTGTGAGTTTTAGAGAATTGTGATGTGGTTTTGATGGAATAGGAAGTGCAGAGCGCTGGACTTTCCCTGGTCTTCTCACAGAGTTTCACTCAGTTTGATTGTTACTGCTTTCACCTCCGAGTACTCAGCCAGGGCATACTCTCCACTGAAAAGACAGAGACAGCACACGAGGCAGGTTAGAAAATGCAAATTGAACCAGAATATGAAATATGAAGAAACAGTAATGGTTCTTACAGCTCTCGTCCGTTGCCTGACATCTTATACCCTCCAAAGGGAGTCTGGGCATGAAGGGCATTATAGCAGTTTATCCTTGACGGAGAGGGAGAGTAATGGTTTAATTTGTTTGTTGTCAGCTCTTTCATCTGTCAGGTGAACATACAAAAACCTTTAAATGGCCCAACTAAATGTAATTAAAGAGAAAAAACAAATCCCCTTCGCTGTGAGGACTGTGAACAGGATCTTACCAGACAGTGCCAGTCTCAAGGGCTGCAGACACAGACAGAGCTCTGTCCATACTTGTGGTGAAGACTGCTGACACCAGGCCATATTGTGAGGTGTTTGCTCTCTCCACGGCCTTCTCATGGCTCTTAAAGCTGAATATGCACTGCACCGGACCAAAGATCTAAGAGAGGAGAAGATGTCAGGCGCAGATAGATAGAGTTAAAAACATGAATGAGTAATAGTATGTGAGAATAAATATAAAAAGAACTGTACTGTGATTGTACATCTAGATAGCTAGATGTGCTTTTTAACAAATGGTTTTCCATTATCATATCCATTTTATTTATCAGAAAGATAGAACACAGAAAACAGCATCAGAGATCTCTGTCCAGAAGAGCACAGTCCTAGGAACAGCTTAGATACTGCGCAGGACCTTCAAGCTCCTATTTACTGTCGATGTGAACTGAGTTACCACTGGAGTACATTAAACCTCAAATACCACTGGCTGGCCGAGCACACATCTGATGCAGAGAGCTCTCCTCCCCCTCGCCAAAGGCAGACCATGCAGGACAGTTTGCAACAGAGACACCTGGACAACTCTACATGAGACAAACTTTCAACAGGGATAACTAACTGGGTGGCTACAGCTTATAGGCTAATTAACATTGTGTTAGTATCACTCTGGAACATTCAGGTCAATATGCCCATCTGTTGTTACTTATTGGCATTGAGTTTGCCATGTTATGCTTTCAGCATATTTTTTTAGCATGCAGTACCTTTGAGCTTATTCTGGAGTATTCTGGACAGTATTTGTCATTGTTTTGGATTGCTGCAATAGTAATAAACATACCTTTGCATAAAGCAAGCACATTTGTCCACTCCCATGTTTATAAGAGTATTAAAAAATGTGAAAAATATCCCTTTAAGGTACATTTAGAACAGATGAAAAATGTGAAATTAATTTGGTGATTTGCTGTGTGTTAACGATGTGGTAATGAGGGAGAGAGACTTGTTATCTTTCTCTTTGTCAATAATGTGGATTCTGTGTTTCATTTTATGTGGACTGCTGATGAGTGTGTGGTTAGTTGAGATAGGAAGTTGCACGTAAAGTTAGTTGTGAAGCCATGTTTTCATGCTTCCTATTGTTAAAGCCTCAATTACTAGCAGCCACGCATTATCACAATTTGAGACGGACAGGCACCGCTGGCAACGTGCAGGTTGTTGGTTACATGGTTATTAATGTCACTAGCCTTTTGACTTATTTCTATGCTGATTGTTAAATTGTGTACAAGCGACAGTGGTAGCATTGACAGGCAAATGCCTATCTTATATATATGTATACATATTGAAAGCAAATGCTTTCATTGTTTATCCATTCTTCATTATTTTGTCATATTTCAGAGCTACAAATAATCTCCCAAGACCAGCACGTCCCTTCCTCAAATCATCCTTTGGAGCTACTCAACCACTGTGCTCACATGGCTTCATTCAAATTTCTGTCTTTGTAGGTACCCATGTGGCGAAAATACAGGACTTAACTGAAGTTAAAACTTGGCACTATGTGGACTCAACTAACAACCCTGCAGATGATATATAACCAGGGGCAAGATGCTAGCTGAGCTAGGAGCACAGAGTCGCTGGTTCAAGGGGCCAGCCTTTCTTCACTGCCTGCCAGAACAGTGGCCTGAGACTCCACTAGCTACTCATCTTGACAGTGAGGAGCTCAAGAAGGTGACACTCTTCAGTCTCACAACCGTCAACCCTGGTTGCAGAGCACCTGATGCCAACTCATTCACATCCCCTCTGCACGGGGCAGCTGTCTCCGTCCCATCTGCCAGTGACTACAGGGAGGGTGAGAATCACCTTCTCCAGCAGGCACAACAAGATTGCGTCATCTCAGACCTTGCCCACCTCAAATCTGATAAGCCACTCCTTAAGAGCAGACGTCTGCTTACAGCTCCTGAACTTGACCCTGCAACTCAACTGATCTGTGTGGGAGGGCCATTATGCCGCAGTACCCAGCTCGAAAATGAAATGATCCATCCAATTGTGCTTGATACTTAACATCTACTCACTCAATTAGTCATCAAAGACCTTGACAAGAAATTGCACCAACGAGGACCTGAGCGGGTCTTTGCTGAGTTTTGCAGAAAGTCCTGAATTCTGCATGGAAGAAAGGACATCCGCCATTAACCGCCTGGGTGTAGTGACTGCTGCAAATGGTGGTGGTCTTGAATGCACTGCAGCCAGACCTCAAAGCCCAACTCGCCAAGGAACAGATTCACTTTGGTTTCAACCCACCTAACGCCCCCCATTTTGGCACTTCAGGCGACCAGAGGTGCCCAGTTGGTGGCTGTACTCAGGACTGTTCTGACAGAGATAAGGGGGATCCTGAATTCCAAGCCTCTCGGATATGTGTCATCCAGCATTACAGATCCAGACCCGATCACACCCAACTCCCTGTTGAATGGGCGGCCAGATGCATCGCTACCCCACGTGTTGTATCCAGAATCAGAGATACTCAGCTGAAATCAGAACATCAGAAATGGACCTCAGAGACTGCAGATCTCTAAATTGGTGCCACAGCAATGATCATGGACCCACAGCTACCCAGCACACTGTGGCGAGTTAGGACTTTTCCAACATTCGTGAGTAGCTTGCTGTATTCACAAAGTTCTGGTGTGTGTTAACGATGTCGAAATGGGGGAGAGAGACTTGTTATCTATCTCTGTGTTAATAATGTGGAATCTGTGTTTTGTTTTCTGTCGACTGCTGATGCTGACTGCTTAGTTGTGAAGCCATGTTTTCATACTTCCTCATATTAAAGCCTTAATTAGTAGCAGTCATGCATTAGCACAATTTGAGACAGACCTGCTGCGGGCAACTTCCAGCCACATGCGAACAATCAAAGGAGCACATCACTGTTCACGCTATAGTAGATAGTTGAATTGGGATTGTTGTAGCTAACTCTCATCTCTCTGTATCACATGGTAATTAATGTCTCTCACCTTTTTATTTATTTCAATGTAGACTGTTACAATCTGTATATGCGGCAGTGGTAGCAATGACAGCCAAATGCTTATCTTATGTACATATAGATGGGTGTATACAGAGAACTGTTTATGCTGACACATTTTAGTGTACATTCTTTGCTATTTTCTCATATTTAAAAAACATACATAAAGCTTTAATAAATCTGGACTATAAAGACACAAGTTCTTATCGAACACTGTGCAGCAGGCCAGTCTCCCCTTCAACCAGTCACTAGTTAGTTAGCACTAGCTAGTTTTTTTCTATCACACTGGTTGCAAAAAAATAAGGTTTGTTATATTTCTAAGAGGTCTACAGCTGTAATTACAATGTGCCAGATACATATTTAATTGACATTTATGTAAATGTAAGTATTGCATTGGGGCCACAAATCTTGACTGGTAAATTAGGTAAATGTGTGCCGGCTTAGTCGTGAAACCCTCAGTGGTTTGCATACTTCCCTTACTTAGATAGTGTCACTGGTCATCTGAGCACATTGATAAAGAGCTTGTAAGGGATGGGCTTGTGATGCAAATGTAAGCACACATAAAATGAGTTGTTGTAAGACTTTTGAGAATCAAACCAGTGACAGCAACTCTGCTTTCTGTATGTGTTGACATGAATGGAGTACAGGACATGAAGCTGGAGCTTATTGAAATGTTAAATACTGTCATGTTTGAGTTTGTGGTTCTGTTATTTCCTGTTTTATTTTAAAGGCCTGCCTTTGTGTGTCCGTCGCTTTTCATGTCCTCCCTTTGTGTTAATTCCCGCCCTTTTTCTGTGTTCACCTGTGTCCTGTTAGTTAATTAGCCCCTGTCTTTACAGTCTGTTGTTCGCCCTACTGTCTTTGTCAGTTCGTCTGTTTTGTTAACCTGAGCTTCAGGGCCTTCTCGTCCACAGCCAAGGAACCATTTCTGAGCCGACGGCACTAAGACTGATGAAAGCTCTGACAAACGGCAAGACTCTTCTTTACGGGGAACACACCAAGCCCACAAGGGGGCCTCCCTCAAGACAGCAAGGCCCCTGACAACAGTAGCCTACAGCAGCAAATCACCCACCACAAGTTCAGTGTGACAGAAAGCCTGAATAATGTCAAGATTTGACTAGTCTGAGTGAAGCAGGTTTGGACCTGGACCTGATCTGATGTATTCTAAACATCAAAAAGGCTGTGAAATGGCCCTTTTTTGCATTTTTACATATAGAATAAAGGTTTCACAAATCTCCCTTTAAAATACAACTCTTTTTTTTATCTGGACCTGATGTCATGTCTCAAATTTTTCTCTACTCTTTTTTTGTATTTTACAGTATTATACAGAAGTTGTCAGGGATGTTAAATGTCAACATACCAAATACAAAGATTCATCTACTAGTCCTTCTTTACAGGCAGACTTTAGTTACAACTTGTAGATGAATTTATGAATTTAAAATGTACTAAAAGTGTTGTGAGATGCTTAGAGGTGTTGATGTTTATGTCATGCAACTGCAATGTATTCTGTTTCTGCCTAACAATAGCTTTTTACTTCTTTTAACTAAAATAATGCTCAGAAGTATCACAAACGTGTGTTTGCCACGGATCTTAATGTTGGCGCCATTCAAAAGTCCAATTGAAAAATGTTGGTAGAATGACCAAAGAAATGATCCCTGCCTAGTTGTGGTTGTGCTAGCTTTACTTCTCTCTTAGAACTATTGCATCATAATATAGATAGAATGAGCTGTTGCAGCCTTTAGTAGTCAGACTTAAATTGTAATATTGCAATGCATTTGTCTTACAAGTAACACTGACTGCCATACTTTATAGACAATCTCTGTGGCGTACATCTAAAAGACATCACAGCAGCCAGTAGCATCAGGAACATCTGGGTAATCACAGGACGATTCATCAGGATGACTGCTGTGAACTGAGAGCTCCACCTACCAGCTGCCACTGCAGTATAGAGAGCTGAAGTCAAGCCCCCTGGGACCTTATTTCAGGAAAACCTTGTATGGTAGTGAATGGAGAAAGACAAATAAGTACACATATTATGTTTAACAATTTAAAAGATAATTTCCCATGTCAATAAAGTTGCAGTTTGTTGTAAAACTAAGAATTAAATGTAAGACAGTGACAACATGTAATTATAAAGATTGCACAGCCGTTGAACCGTCACCAAACCCGTAACTTAAACATTGGAGCACTGGTCCTGTATGGGCTTGCTCACAAAACTGTTGAACTAACCGTGTCAACAGGACCAGATTTATTGTGTTATTTCATCTTTTTTTAGTACCTTTTCTGTGCCGAGTCAGCGGCCATGTTAGAGTTGGTGATGTGTGTTTTAGTGAGATGATGTATTTCACCGAGCAGTTTTATTACATTAAATTATTTCTTACTCCATTCACTGCCATACAAAGTATTTCTGAAATAAGGTCCAATAGAGAGCTGAAGTCATACATAGTAGTCACCATCTTGATTCTCTCACTCACTCTCTGCAGCATCTCAAGTAGTATCTGCTTTACAACAGTGCCACCTAGTGGTAAAAGCAATGAACATATAAATTATGTTTTTATGTTATATTAAGCTAAAGCCGGTTTGGTCACAACAGTTTAGCCACTGAATGTCCCCCTGTGCCACTCGTACAGGAGTTCTAAGGAGTAAAGTGAATACATCTGCAACAAGGCAGGGGTAATTTCATTGGTCAGCAGTACACCTTATTTTTCCCTGGGGAATTTTGACAGGATTAATGCACAGTAAATCCTAGAGCGCAGGAGAAATCTGAGAGCAGAAGTTTCACGAGCATAGAGAAATGCATACATTGTTACTTCCATTGGTTTGTAAGCTTGTATTGATGTAGACTGTGTTTACATCCCACTCCCCCTCAAGGCAAACTGGTTTGAAATAACACTGTGTTAATGAAAGTCAGACAATGACTGAAGCCACGGTGGAGTGCAACGCAATGCGTCGTGCTTATTCACTAAGTTTTGCATCGTGCACCAGTTTAAAACACGTACGTGGATGCAGCCGATCATTGTAGGCACCAGACTGTAGTAGAGGCATGGCAGGAGCTCATAAGAAGAGTAGAATGGGTCAGTAGCAGGTTATAAGGGGCGGGCGGATTGATCCAATAATATTGATATTACCAATACCACATACTCCTTTTGTAAATTGATTTAAGCATCTATTGGATCAATATAAACATGGACCATTGGAGCGACGTCTGGCGTTTTGCCCCACCATCAGAGTCTCACCTTTTTTCTAGCGCGGAATACACATGGTTCTCTGCAAAAATAGACCTGAAAAGGCCTGTAGACAATCATATCAACATCATACCAGCATTTCACTACAGTTTTAATGTCGTATGTTTCTGTATCTGTTAGAATATTTCACATACATGAAGAGAATACACACAAGGGAGTCCCTGTGCACTGGCTTATTCTTTCTCTCCCTCCCTCCCTCTTTTTCCCCTCCCAGTTTCTTGGGAGTGGGGTGAAGGAAAATTACAACATCATATTGATGGTACACACAGGGCAGGCAGGAGCCGCGCTGCAGCAGCAATGCAGATTATGTGATCCAGTGAGCAACAGCAGCTCAGCAACGCAGACACCATGCACTGCGCAAGCAACCTGTAAGGCCAGCTTGTTTCCAATGAACCGAAACAAACTGTTACCTCTTCCTTGGCGATGCGCATGTGGTCCTTGACCCCAGAAAAGATGGTGGGGTGTACGAAGAGGCTCTTCTCGCCCACAGCTAATCCACCATACTCCAGCTTGGCTCCCTCTTTCTTCCCACTCTCTATCAGATCCATAATCTTGTCAAACTGCTGTTGGTCAATCTGAAGCAGACAAGTAGACAAGGGAAGGAGACTGTTTTATAAATGGGAACAAAACCAGACATTGGGAAAACATTTTTTGTCTGTCTGTGTGTATATATATATATATTGTATATAGATACAGATGTGACATAGATACCCATCAGCTCCTGTCACTCAGAAACAGTGAAAAAATGTATTTCTCAAAATGTTGTTGCGTCTAAACACTGAAATGTCAATGTCATGTTCACAACGTGTTTCACTGCCCACAGGTATCCGTAACATACAGTCACACTCAGCCAACAATTCAGTTGCAGTGGTTTAAACATCCAATCGTCTACAGGCATTCTAGAATGTTGAGTGTGTTCCTACCTGTGGCCCATGGGATGTCCGGGGGTCCAGGGGGTCTCCTATGACAATCTTCTTGGCGTTTTCTATGCTGCGACGCACAAACTCTTCATAAATACTTTCCTCCACAAAGACACGCGATGCAGCTGTGCAACACTGACCCTGGTTATAAAACGCTCCTTTCTGGGTTTCCTCTACAGCCAGCTGCACTGTGGACACACATTGACATTGGTTATATTCGCCTTTCATATTTTTTTCTTAACAGTGTATTAGTGACAATTTTGTTGGTGTTGGTCATTGAAAGCTCCCATTGCCTATCCTGTCATATGCAGAGTCACTCTACAAATCTTCAGATTTTTTAATTTGGCTTGTTATTGAGTTATGTGTGATTTTAAATTGCTATGCGCACTGCAGGAAGATGAATGACCGCTTTGTAGAGGCTAACAGGGATCCAGATAAAGAAAAGGAATAACATTTTGGATAACTTTTGCTTTTTCAGTAGAAAATCACACCTTCTCTTCTCCATTACGCTTCATCCATCTGGGATGATGATGGTGAGTGTCATGGTTCATGATTCGACATCTTGTTGTGTTTTGTTTTTTTGCCCTTGTGTCTCCTCTGTCTTTTCCCCTTCCTCCTTGCGTGTTTGTCTCCCTCTGTCTGTCAGTATTGTTTCCTCCATGCTTTCTCCTCTCACCTCCTCCTCACCTGTCCTCCTCCCTCCCCACCTGTTCCTCGTTCCCTAATCAGCGTGTCTGTGTACTTAAGCCTCGGTTCCCCATGTACTCTTTATCAGTTTGTTGTTGGTGTTTGAGTGATGGCCTTCTTGTGTATACCTCTTGTGTCTCCAGTCTCCTGTTTTTGTATGTTTTGGATTTGGATTTTTTTTTTTTAGGTTTGATTTGAACTTTGCCTTTCTTCCTTTGCACTTGGTTTTGCTGTTTTAGTTGCTACTTTGTTTTTTGGTCCTTGGACTGTTTTTGTTTGTTTGCTTGGTTTTTGTAATCGTTCAGCTTTGTCTGAAATTAAACCTCACTTTTGGTTCCTCCTTATCCTGCCTCTTGTGAGTCAGCATTTGGGTCCACCTCCTATTTCCTCACCCTGATAGTGAGTTGATGATGGGCAACAATTTACATGTTTGATGTGCCCACTTCTTGTCTGTTTTCTCTTCCTACATTCACGACTTGTAGTTGGTCATAGTTGTCTTAACCATAACCATTCCTAATTATCTATATCATTATAACTTAACCAGGGTCAAATAATTCTATGTATTTTATATACAAAAAAGTGCTTGTTTTGAGTAATTGCTGTATACTGGCCTTTAACAGGTACTGTTTGAAGGATGTGACATTGGATTCTTCAGTCAAATGGCATTATATCAACATATTACACATGAATCGTACAGTAGTGGCTGTATCCCCAGTTTGGTCTGATACAGTTTACTCTACTGAACTGTTAGTATCAAAGTCGCTGAAGCCAGGCAGGGTTCTCTGCAGCCTCGCATTCAACCACTATGCAATAGTATTTTTTTGACAGTGTGTCTGTGACATGACAGGAGAGAAACGAAATCATGAAGACACGATGTTGCATGTCGTTATTTAACATAAGGGAAAGAGACAGAGAGGATGTTCACTTACAGTCACAGTCAGCAAACACAATGCAGGGGTTCTTCCCTCCCAGTTCCAGGGTCACTCTCTTCAGATTACTTTTGGCTGCAGCTTCCTTGATCAACTGGCCCACCTGCACACATGACAGTAAACAGCAATATCTGACTCCGTCGTGGGGTAATTATACAAAAAAACAAAAGAAAAAGCCTCTGCGTCTGCCATACACTAAGAAACAGAGATGTGAGTGTAAAGCCGATGATTTGATGATGGGAATCTCTTTTTAACCCTTTGTCACAGGAAAATATTAATGCTGATGAAACCGTTACGTTAAAAAAATCAAAGCAGTCTTTGGAAAAGAGTTCTGCAGATGAAAGAAATAATCTTGGGTGAATAAGGAGAATTGTTCTTTGTTTATGCTCATGCAGAGTACCATGTCTCTGTGAATGGCGTGTGCATAGAATCGTTTATGCTCACTGCACCATTCCAATGCAGTATTTCTCCAAAACTGCAGGGGGTGTACAAATAAAACATTCTGTAGGGAAGCAAAAAGGCAATAGGTGTTAACATGACTGTGTCAAGGGCTTCACACTTTGCCATACAGCCTCTCAATGAGGAAGAATTGCCGTTAATTGTGAACTTAATCTAATTGTTACCTTAGTCCTTGTCACCTCTAAATTAGGACTTTGAGTGATTTGTAAAACGAGAAAAGGATTGATCTTGTTAAAAGCAGCACTGCACCAAGGGCTTGCGGATTCTCTATCAAAACCAATGCGTTCGAGAGTATTCAACTTTCATTGACTTTCATTTTGTCAAAATGAGGGTTATGCAGGAGAACTGTGTTGTCATTACTCACATGTCGGTGTAATGCAGTTTATTTAGGGCCATTATTAATCACCCAGAAAATCTCATAAGGAGAGGGCAAAAAAAAAAACCCCAATTGTTAGCTTATGAGAAGTTACAGTACTGTGTACAGGTGAGCACTGGCCACCTTCTAGCTCTGGTTGCCAAACATAATAATGTACCTCTGTAGAACCAGTGAAGGCCACTTTGTCAATGTCCATGTGGCTAGCGATGGCTGCTCCTGCTGTGGGACCGAACCCTGGAACAATGTTCACAACTCCAGGAGGGAACCCCGCCTGAAATGGCAACACAGAGTGCATGTTGAGATAGGGAATCACCAATTATATAAGGAATAGCTAAAAAAAACAAACAAACAAACAAAAAAAATGTGTCTCATGGTTTTTTTGTCTACATATTGTAACATACTGACATTTATTGAAATGAGTTAAAGATGGCCTAGTTCTTCTTAATGTGACTTTCTTGCACAGATTTGGCTCCTGATACCCTGGAGTAAACTTAAACGACAGATGTTTTCTCCTTAGAAGCAAGAAGAAGGCTACTTTTTGTTTTATTGCGTAAAGCTTTGCAAGAAAAGATCTGCTTCACTTGCAACAGACATCCCTCAAAATCCCTATCTCATAAGTGTGGCCTGATTGGGCCACGCGAGTCCACAACCCTACTTAAGACAGCCTCCCCCACTGTCTTGTAAGATAACCTGATGAAGGTCTAAGTACCGAAACATTGTTGTCAGTTAACTTAATTGCAAGTGAGGTGGACAGTGTGCGGGAGTCTCCCCTGCTGTGAACAGTAAGGACCAAAACTTAAGCAGTCCAATCACACAAAAAGTAGGATTTTCTATAAGAACACATCTGTTCCATAAGACGACTGACAGAGGCTTAAAGACAAAACCCCTCTCAGTCCACATCTTGGATCAATCCCACTACATGTTGAGCCCAACATCAGACCTCTTTGATGAGCGATCCAACATGGAGGGCTGTGAGAGGGGTCTGCTCTGCTGGCTTGATGACAACAGTGTTTCCACAGCTCAGGGCCGGTGCTATCTTCCACATGAACATCAGCAGAGGAAAGTTCCACTGTGGACAAAAGAACACATGTTAGTTGACTGCTTTTAATAGGTAATGGCAGTACAAGTCTGTTAAAGCACACTGTCACAAACAATTTTTTTCTGCAGGGTGGTGGGGGTCACCCTTAGGGACAGGGTGAGGGGTTTGTACATCTGGAAGGAGCTTGGAGCAGATCACCTGCTCCCTCAGGCTGTGTTCAATCCCGGAATCCGCATCCACCCTGAGTGAGCTGATCACAGGTGGAGAGCTCTGAAATTAAGTCCATCAACTCAAACCTGTCCTTAACAGGTCTCTCCACATTGACTGCCCGTGATCAGATCTCACTTCCTCACTCGCATGCAAATAAACACGGAAATTATTGGAAGAAACAGATCCAATGCAGATAATTTGCATTATAGTAAATCACATGAAAATCAATTGTTATCAATTCGGCCTGTTCCTCTGACTAGTTCTATGACGTCAGTTAAGTAGGCATTCGTTCAGTGTGGCCCAGGACACATGTGCATACACACTGCTATAAAAAAGTGGTCACATCCTGACCACCTCTGAATGGGGTCTGAGTAAGCGGATCTCAAATGTGTCCGACTGCGATCGGATCACTCGGGGGGGGGGCGGTGGTAATACCAGGTCTGATGAACAGGGCAGCACATTGAGAGAAACCACTTTAGGTGATTTGGGTGTCTGATAAGGACTCCTCCTGGGTGCCTTACTTTACAAGGTTTCTGGGCATGTCCAAGTGGGAGGAAATGCTGGGCAGACCCAGAATGCACTGAAGCGACTACATGCCAAGTTTGGACTACAAACATTTTAAGAAGGATGTCTAGGTACCTTACCTAGCCTACTGCCACCGCTACCTAGATACTGCCCAGACACCTGTCATGATTTGGATTTCGTATGCAGTTTTCTGTGCTGCGTGCCTTGTGTTTTTGTCTTTTGTGATCTCAGAGGATCTCTGCAGAGCCTGGACATGGCTTTCCTGGATGGCTTGAGCTCCTGCCCCTCACAAACCTGCAGCTCATCTTATCATCAGTGCCAGCTCAAATGCTCTGGTCTTCTCTCCACTCATTGTTTCCGCTCGTCCTTGTGGTATATGGCAAAACTGCTAGTACTACTATTTATGACTCTTAGTTCCTGTATTTTCTTGTGCTCCTATGAGACTAATTTCATTCTCTCTCTGCCTTTACCAGAGCTTGTGCGAAGTCCATGTTCAAGCTCGACAGCCATCCGGCCGCCCAGCCTCTTGCACCCCTGCCACCTGCCTTAATCCTTCTGTGGATTCTCTGAGACGGATTCACCTGTGCCTCCACCTAAGCCTTAACCTGCACCATCGTGAACCCCAGCTAATCCGCCAGCTAAGCCTGAGCCTGAGCCTGAGCCTGAGCCTGAGCTTTCCTCAACTGGCCACTACTTGAGCTACCTAATAAATTCCTTTCAACTGTTTTCCATGTCCTTTCCTAACTTGTTTGCAACATGTTGCTGCAAGTAAATTCCGAATAAACACATATTTACAACATGTTGTCTTTGTACTGTTTATGAAAGTGTATTGTCAAAAAGGATTCGAAAATGATCGCATTCTGTTTATTCATATTAAACGGATCAAACCGTCATTTTCAGTCACTCAATTGGAGTGTGTAAAATGACCTGTGATTAAGGTTTCTTTTTTTTTTAAGGTTTTTTTTGAGAACATTAGTTTATTTCCATGACTTAGTTCTAATTATCACTGCAACAGCCTCAAATGGAAATAACATCAGTCATGTCAGAGACACAAACTCCACGCATCAGTGCTTTGCTTCATCACTTGGATGCTGCTCTGGATCTGGCCCTAATACATAAGAACATGAAAGGAGCCGTAAATCTTCTCGACTGGAGATGATTCAAAGTAAACACATTTTGAAAAACAGCTCGTTCATTTTCCAGTTGCTCGTTTCCATGTTGGAAACCAATGGACAAATAATTGGGCACTCAAAACCAAATAAGAGGGCAATACATGTGAGTGCTGCATGCTTATTATTCAGGCATTGTTAACTTTTACAACACTTTGGAAACACACAGCACCATTAAGGGATCTTGGGATCACAAGCTGAGAGAAAGGTATCCTGTTTGCCTCTCACAATGACTCATGTTGTGTGTGTGCCAGCAGTACTTTCAGTAATTACACATCCTTCAGTATAAATTTCATTTTTTGGTATAATCGCCCATGTTAAACAACAGCTGTTTTGTTCCTTTGTTGCCAAAGCAACATTAGAGGTTACAGGCTCAAGATAAAAACTGAATGGCCTTATTTTGTCTTGATGTTGAAATCATACTCATGTTTCTGCCTGGAGCTACGATAGAAAAAACACAATACGGTGAAACACCAAACATTGCCCCACCTTAAATTTGATAAAGTTATTATCAAAAGCAAAAACATATCGTCCAATGTGTGAAAGCAAATACAAGCAGCACAGCACCGGAGCTGCGTTCCTCTAAGAATCACCCTAAAGGGATTAGCAGAGAAGAGGTCTTGTTTAGGGACAGCAAAGATTAAGATAAGGTTTCTAGTGCACTTACCACAGTTTCATTCCATCCTCATACCCGCACACTGCTTTTAAATTGAGTGCAGTTGCGTCACTAGCACTACATATTCAAGATCTGTGCTTTCTTAGAACAGTCTTCAGTGGCTCCAATCAAGCCTAGCTCGAAGAAAGTTAGCATTGTACTGTAAATGATAGAACCATTCACTTGAAGAATGTAACCTGCTGAAGGGCTTTGCTTCATTACAAAGGAACACTGCTAGGTCGTTACACTTGTGGCGGTGCAAATGTGGTATTGCTGTGTCCAAGGTTGCAAGTGACATAGAGACTCTGGCAAATTGTTATAATTTTGCTGCTTCCTGATTGATCAGCAACTGAGAAGACAGAGGATAGTGATAATCTGTGATAATATTTCAAGGCTGTCACGCTGTATCAGGGTAGGTAGACTCAAATGCATAAGATGGCAGGCAGGGATGAGGTTATGATCAGGATCATGGCAATATAAGGAACAGGCAAACATGATAAAACATCAGGGTATCCAAACAGCAGGATCATGAGAAAATAACAGGATGACTCAAGAATAACTGAACAAAAGGCCAGGGTTAAATACAATATAAAATAAGCGAGGGGATGAGGGGCAAGTGGAGTGAGGCAGAGAAACACAGGTGAGGGTAATGACACTAGAAACAGGGAAGCGCCTGATAGGCTGCAAAGACAGTGATGAGCGGGAAGGCCAGTAAAGGAGATGATGTGCAGGTGTGGAGGGAAAGCAGACTGGGGTAGAGCCCAGGTAGCAGGACTGGGCTAAATAAACAGATACAAGATAGGTGTGGAGGGAAAAATAGGCTGGTGAGGAGAGGAAGAACACAGGACGAAAAACGGAACACTAGAAAAAGACACCACAAGAACCTTGAAAACCCGCAAAACACACATACAAAGTGACTACGCTGGAGAAGTGCTGCTGTAGAACAGCCCTTTTCTTTGGGACTTGATTTCCTCAACTGAACTATGTTCATATTTCTACAGACAAGCACAGCTGTGCCTGCCCCACATCATGCAGCTGTCTGAAGGCAATGTAAACCACCAAAAATGTTCAAGATATAGTGTACACTTAAATGAATATATAGATTTTTAGGTTGCCCATCTTTGAGATAGCAGAAATACATCTTGCTGTCGGAGTCATTTAGCAATACAATGCTCCACTGAGCTGATGGTCATCACTTTATGGCTGAACTGTACGAAATGTAGGCTCAAAGCGCAGTAAGGTTTGTTGTAGTTTGCATTGAGATCCAGCAGAGAGCACACTCAAACTTCACTATCATCTTGACTTATTACATACCCTACTGACCTATCAGTAAATTAAGCTAAAGTTAGCATTGTGCTGTCTCGCTATGAAATTCACTCAAATTGTGTGTCATTGCCATGGCCATACTCAATACACGTGTGAGGATTATTAACCACACGTAGATATACAGCAAACCAGACTACAGCAGAGTCTTACCACATTACATACGCATCACATTAGTGTGTTGGACTCCTCAAGGTATAAATAAATTATTGCATAATGTTCTGATTTTTTTTTTTTACATACTTATTAAGAACAAGCTGTTACAGGACAGTCACACATCATGAAGTGCGTTTTTAACACACGTACACAGACATGCGCGAGCTCACACGCACATGCACACGCACACACACACACACACACACAAACACAGTATATAAACAACAGTGTTATGTGTTGTTTTATTTTATTTCAGCACCCCAGTGTGTATGTGTGTGTTTAATTTTCACACCATGCCAAAGGAGTACGAACAGTAATAAGAACTCCTAGCAACATTATTGCTCATAAATTCAAACCAGATCCCCTCTGGACTTACTGGAATGATGGCTCCACATACGCCAACAGGCTCGTGTTTGGTTAAACACATGAAGCTTTCATCTGTAAAAAAAAACAAAAAAACAGAAACAGCACCATCACAATTTTTTACTTGGGCACTTCCAATATTTTTTTATTTTTTCATCATGAACAAACAAACACATTTTGAACTAGAATGGCACTCAGTACAGCGCAAACCTCAACCAAGACCATACAGTCCCATTTGTACTCCATCATGTATACCGGCCACCTAATTACGCCTGCTTGTTGTGATGGGATGATCAAGTAAACATTTCTTGTTTAAAACCATGACCATGTCCATCTTCAATGTTCAGCAAAGTCTTTATTACTGTAACTTGACAACAGAGGTCCCCTAACCTTGCCTAATTGGTTGCTTTAACTCAAATCAAGATGTTTACAAACCCTTACTAGATTGTTGGCACATCACCAAACAGATGTATTTTTCAGCTGTGATTTGTAATTATTTTGGAAGTCACAGACGAACAAAGTTGTCGTCATGAGGACCCCATTTTGCCACGATGACAAACCCAAAGTCAAAACAAGCAAAGTTGAGCAAAAAGTCAGGAAACAGTTATTGCTCGGCAATACGCCACATTTTGGGGTTTATAATAATCAAAGTCCATGTTTAAGTTCCCCATATATTATTGCTAGATTCCACTGTGCTCTGTAACTTTTTGTGGCAATCTATATTTTGTATTTTTAAGCAGTTTTACCTACATCCTTTTACTCAACAGCTCCAACAGTGAGATCAATGCTCCATGTACATGTGTAAAGTTGCACCACACAAGTCAGACTTAGCCTCCCAGTCTACACCCTGACCTTCTCTAGTTTCCTGTGTGACTGATCACAGACTGGCAGACTCCACAACAGAACTCACCTCCAGCTGCCTTTATCTTTGAGGCACTGGGTGAGTCCACATTCAATCACAGCTTACTGAAGGTTACATTCACTCAATGAGGAAGTCATTGGGGAATGTCCCCGTACAAAAGTGTAACAGGGAGCAGTATGTAACACAAGAATCCAAGTGGCAGCCTCAGGCCCTCTGTACGTCTGCTCTGCTACCACCGACATGCACTGATATTCTCATACCAGGTTCTCCATATAAAATCAGCGGCAGAGCTCCACTGAAGGAAGGGATATCCCACTGGTATGGTATTGCAAAGAATCAAAAGTAAAACAACTCATTAGAATGGCAAAATAATATTGGGTCTGCATTTAACAGTTTCATTTGGTTGTAATTACGTTAAAATTACCTACTTAACAGTAACAATTTTGTTATACATACATTTACATACATTTAAATATGTTTAGATTTTAAGAGTGAAAGAAGTATTTGTATTATCTACACGCTTAATCAGCTATTTGGGCTTTGAAGAGAATTAAACAATATAACGGAAAGATCATCACAGGCTCACTAAGTTCCAGCTTGTCTTTTCAGAAATATTGGTACTTGGATCAAAAACAGTCACTTGGATCAGTCAGTGCTGAGTTTGAAATAGCGTCTAAAGAAAAGATTAAAGAGTAACCACTGTAACACTGTTAGTGACTCACTACTTGAGCGAGACAGGTATACTGCTATTAGTGAGCTAGTGGCACAGGAATGGCAGAAAGATTGCAGCCAAAATATTCCAATACTAACTCACTGGCTTGACAGCAGTGAGTACTAACAATACCCATGTTAGTTGTTTACATTCATTATGATAATATTAGTTTTTTTCAGACATGAGTTAGTTGGGTATGGTGAGTGATGATAACGTGCTGCGCTCAACAGTACACAGCCATTGAGCCTGCTCTTCAGGAGCTAACGCAGTAGAACTAAGTACACAGCCCCTGACCCAAAGATCGAGTGAGCGGCAGCAGCACTGACAGAATGTTGTTCAGCCACTGAGTACCACAAAGCACCCAACCCCTGATTCCAATGAAAACAGCCACTGTGGCAGCAACTCACTCAGTGGGTGCACATTCATGTGTTATGGGGGAGGAGTGGCTCTGAAGTGATGTGTAGCAGCTCATTTACTTTTGGTTTGGTTCCTTCTAGTCCACTGACTGAGTTACAATAACATTGTTGACTGGAATTGCAGTTTTACATTTTTACATTTTACAGAATTTATAGTCTCTTAATTTGGACTCACAAGTAAGAATTAGTGTCATGTTGTTTTAATTACCTAAGCCAAGGAGGTTGTGTTTTCACACAAGTCTGATTGTTGGTGGCTTGATTTTTCAGCAGGATTACACAAAAACTACTGAACGGATTTCCTGAAACTTGAATAGAGGATGGGTCTCTGCCCAGAATGGACCTTGTTAACCTTATGGTGTAGATCCAGATAAAGGGATGAATCCAGATTTTTATTTATAGTGAAACAGAAGGCGGAGTGTTATTTGCTTCCTCATATTTACTTTTGTTGTGAAAACGGTCAGGTAGGGAGGGACTTTCCAAACATATTGATTGGCATGTATATAACAATATAACGTTAACAAATTTGAATAATGCCAACCACCATGCAACCTCATGTTTTAGTGGCTGATTCTGCCCCACCATGAGCTCCCAGTAAACATGGCTAATTGGCTGAAGCGGTTTTTGTTGCAATACCACAAGTTTATTCATAATCTTAAACTAATTTAACACAACCAATTCTTGATTTTCCTGCAGTTCTATATGTGGTTTGTCCAAGTCATGTTGCCATACCTAGCTATCCAAGATGGCAGACGTAACTGCACATGCGCCACTCACATCGGGTAGTGACCAAGCCCCCGGGAGTGCTAGGCTTTGAAGCTAGTTTTTGTAGTGGCAGAACAGTCAAACGTCCACTTTCAAATGATATCCCAGGCTGAGGGATAACACTGACCACAATCATTTTGGTAAGTGGAACAGTCAGTCTTATTGCTGTACACATATAAATACTGCGCAGCCACACGTGCGTAATGCTGCATGGTAAGCATAGACTGTTGCTGTTCTCGCACTACTAGAGGACAATGTGAATGAACCTATACAATATGTGCTTTGTAACCTCCACCTCACCAACCAACGCCTCATTCTCTGTGCCAAAAATAATCTATTTTCTTCTTCTTTCTCTCGTTGTGGCCATGATTCACTGTAAAGAACCATCGATCTGCGGTTCATTTCCAGGCATTAACATTCATGAGGCATGCACTGCATTAACCATTAATGGTTGAATCTGGGTGTTGAGAGGGCGGGGTATGAGGCAGACTGATGTGCGTGAATTCCTCCATTTGATTTGGAATTCATAAAAAGAAATGGCACATTGGTGGGCGTACAGCAGGTTTTATAGATCTGAATATTTCTTTGCTGTGCCATTTTTGGCTTTTGGCCACGTGTACACTTTAAGTGTGAATGTATCCTACGCAATGTTTTGGTGTCATTTATGAAAAAAACGTATGTGTACAAAAGTGTACATGCACCCAAAAGCTGAAAACTGCACGCACCAACAACACTTGATGAGCTTAAACTCAACATTTACAACATGAAATGTGTTCCCTCAGTGCATCCTCCTCCTAACACCACCAGGTGGCACTCATAACACACAAGCTGTGACAAGTAGCCTATTCTCAGGGCAAATAAGTAAAGTAAAAAGTGGGAAACAAGTGTCTGCTGGCTGAACTGCAAATAACAAGTAATGGACAGCTTATAAATAGCTTAGTAACTTTGTTTGAGTTTTAAAAAGTGGGGTAAATTGACTTTATGTGCATTTACTTCCCACTACACCTTGCTACACTGCCCCTCTGAACGCACTCTATCAAGCGATTCTCTCATATCCTTTTCGCTATTTAACCACTACTTCAGGCTGCAGCCGGCTGGTCATTTGTTTGTGAAATTTTTCAACATGCTTTGAAATTATATTTATATAATATTTTGTGTTGACTGTACACAATGTTACTAACTTTTAACCTTGCTAGCATAACGTTAGCATTTTGGCTAGAGGCTAAGGCTAAGAGGTTCAATGAGCTGAGAGGATTTTCATGCTCCCATTGCTGAGGTCCATCCTATTTACTGGAGTAGTGAACAGCATTTCTATTAAATAAGAACCTTATGGGATTGTAATGATTGTTTCAGCTATTAGTCAAACTCTCAGGTGTTGCTAGGGAAATGGAGTCACAGCTTCTGAAAAACTTTATATTTTGATCGAAACGCACAAAAAACATATATGTATTGTCTTAATGCCTTTTTCTTTGGCAAGTGATCATGGTATAATTGGAATAAAGCCCTTGAATTAATAGACTTCACTGATGAGAGGTTGTAGGCTGTATTGAACAGGTGATGTTTGAGGAGTTTTTTTTTAAAACATGTCTAGAGAGGAAGCGTTACAGATGTCAGCAGGGGGAACATTCCAGAGGGTCGGGGCTGCGACCCTGAGGGCTCTGTCTCCGAAGGTACAGAGTCTGGTGTGGGGAATCGAGAGTAGGAGATTCCAGGACCGGGTGTATGTTTGAAGAAGGTCGGAGTGGTACGGAGGGGTGAGGGCATGACAGGATTTGTAAGTGGGAGGAGGAGTTTGTAGTTCATTGTAGTACGGAAATATATAATATTATAATGTATTATTATTATAAATATAATGCATGTCATATCAAGCTACAACTCAGCCATGCGCCTCAGGGACGACTGCTCCAGTATAAAAGTGGGGATTAGTGGCTGAGTGGCTGCTGCCTTGGCGAGGCATTGAGCCAACACTGATTGCTAATCCTCAGAGACTGTTGCACCTCAATGATTACTATCTCAGCCTCTTCCTCTTCCTTTTGTCCTGCCGTCCCTTTCGTCTCTCACCACTCTATTGGCATCTAATCGTGAGGAAAAGGCAGGTGTGTTTTGTCTATGTGCACACAAAGTAGGATCTGACAAGAGGGGGAAGTGTTACGAGGCCCGATGAGAACCTACCCAGAGCTGGGGACAGTCCTGAGCCAGGTCCAGTCACTTGCTCTTGGGTAATTAACTTGTTTTCCAGTGGTGCACTGATTACATAGCCCCCTGAGGGGACATGTGCAGAGAAGTTCCTCCATGTTTCTAGTGCACGCTGGAAACTCATCTCATGTGCATTAGCTTGTGCTTAATTAAATATCTTTTCTTATTCATTTACTCATTTTGTGCTATTTTGTCTTAATGTGAGCAAAAATTATTACTTCATGCTCTCAAATGTTTGCTTAAATGAATAAATCAATTGAGTAACTGCAGCCACCACAATCAGTGTTGGGGCTAACTTGTTACAAAGTTATCCATTACGGTTCTGGTATTGTTTTTTTGTTTTGTTTTAACAAGTACGGTAAAGTGTTAGTTATGTGATTCATGTGATTCAAGATACCATTATTTAGTTGGTAAAAGTTGCTGTCTTTTCCTTTCCTCCTCTTCATGCATGACAAATTGTATTGTGTAAAACATGGAAAACTAATGTCGAATAAAAGTTACAGTAAGATGATTTCAGCTGCTTAGTATTTGTTTGTATTTTCAAATAGAAAACATGACGTGAATAAAGAGGAATCATCATTTGTTTTGTGTGAAGTTTCTTTTACAGAAATTAAGATCTTCACATTTTAGTGCAATGTTGTCATGCAGTGTAGGACACTGATCTAAGTCTTGGTCTCAACACCTCAGAGTGTTGAAGAAACTATCTTGAGTACATAACAAACTGTGCTGTGCACTGCAAACTAGCACATGCCCCTATCAATAGGCTACAGTCCACATAATACCCCAATTTCACTCATGCTTTACACACACAACTGTGACCAATAATAAGATCTATTTTTTCAAATGTACATTATGATGTATTCATTGATGGTGAATTGAGCTTTGAGTGCTGCTAAAACGCTGGTGACCTTATCAGCAGTACTGGACCTGGGCCTGTCCTACGATAGAAGCTAAAGCTACTAAAGCTGTTCATGTGTGCATACACAACCACAACCGGACAGGATCTTTCAAATCCCTGATGGTTTCACTTGTGGATATTCTTGACAGTGAGAAGATGATGACACACACTCACCTATGTGCAGACTCTTGCCGTGGATCTTGTCGGCCCAGCCTGCATAGTAGCGAAGGGTTTTGATGCTGCCTTCCAGGTCAATGAAGAAGGACTGCAGGAAGGGCTTCCCTGTGTCCATAGTCTCCAGCGTCTGCAAAAAGCAGGAAAACTATTAATTACATTTTTTTTTAATGACTCCAGAGGAATATGATTTGTCACTTTAACTGTAAGTAGTGCAGGGTCACTAAATGTAATGTTTTTCCAGTCCCGTGGACGAAAAAGACAAATTCAGTAGCTTTGACCTGAAGGGTAATTACAGTTTACTATAACTTGGATCTTAACTCTGCAGTTTAAACCATTACTATAAGTAATAAAAATAATTGTACTCATACTTAAGTTCATAGATGAGATTTTTTCTCATGAAGCAGTGTATACGCCACATCACAGGACATCTTGTACCAAGTAAAGCAAACTGTGTGCTGTGAGGCAAGTCCAGGTGTGCCGTTTGATTTTGTTACAACCATATGTTATTATTGCATTATTCAACCATTAAACATGTGACAAATTAGTTTTTAGTTTACTCTATCAGAACTACGTACACATTTATTTTCCAATACTTAAGCAAATTCTATACCCTTAAAAAATTCTTTCAAAACCTTACAGGAAATCCCAGTATGTCAAATGTCATGTGGCCTTTATATAATAATAGACATGTGCAAGTGATTAGATAACACGGTATAGAGGCTATTTTGCAAGAAATTAATAGAGGTGTGACTTGGGCACAAATGAAAACCACTGAACTAACTCACTGAGTGATTTTGCCCTTTCATATCAGTCGATTTGAATGATTTTTAAGAGTCAAACAACATAAAAATATGCAGTATTTTATGAAAAAAAAATGTTTGTTTTATTTACAGTATTATGTTAGAACCTTTTTTTGGGGGGGGGGGGTCCTTACCACCAGGTTGGAAACTCATTTGGAGGACAAACTGTTCAGTTTGACCCTCACAGAAAGGATCACCTGGATAAACTGCTGCCTTATTTCCAGCCTGCATGACCATATGGTTGCTCAGACTTCACTGTAGTGATGTGTTGCAGATTGTAGCAACTACCTTGGCAAATGCAATGTTATCATAACTTATAAAAATGTTGGCCTCTTCTTGCACAGTGCAGCTTGATACATTTATTTTTGGCCATCAACAAACTGTTTCATTTTCTCTGATGTACAATGTACCAGCATTTTTAATATGACTTTATACTTGTCAGGTATAATAACAATAATTACTATAATAAAAACAAATGAATCTAGTGCCTAACAAAGGGAATGAGTTGTATGAGGTTGAAATAGCTGGCGAGGTAGTTTCAATGTGGATCCAAGAGTTTTGCAGTGGGATGGCAGCCACAGTGGTCTACAGCAATGTACTGTGTCTTGATAAGTGCATGGCAATAAGCCAAGCATGGAAAACAGGGTTTATAATTGATTCTGTTAAGGCATATTATATATTATCCAACATCTATAACATGTTTACTGGATTGACTTATACTAAATTGTAAAAGGAATACAATAAAAATTGTGGCTCTGCAGCTCCAGCTGATACTGAAACCACTGCACCACTTAACTGTACATTTAAATGGTCTGAATCTGGTCCTTATTTCCCCAAACAAAAAACATAGCTAGGGGTTTAGCGTAATTAGCCATACCCTCCACAATACCACTACGGAGCATGTTTGCAATTAGCAGTCACATGCAATCTGGTATTATTACTTCACTCACATCTGTAAGGGGTCATTTACAGATCTGAGTCTTAATGCGAGTTGGCAGCTAAACAGAGTGGAAAGGGATTTCAATCCAAACAATATCTGAAGGAGATGGAAAGCAATATCCAGCAATCATTACAAAGAAACAAAGACAGGCTTGGGTGGGGTCACAGTATCATGATGTCACGCAATAATATAGGCCAAACCCTGATAGGAATAAGTCAGTTTATGACAGCACATGGGCACTAGTCAGCAGCAGAAACAAGTTTGTAGCTTATGAAACAGAACATGCTCCTATAATTAAGATCTATTGTAGTTCTAATAAATAATACCTGAACCGTCAGCAACAGTAGAAAAGTGCAGTTGAAACATACATACAGAGTAAGTTCTGCGCTGCAGGGGTTGGTCGTAATGACAAATCTGAGGTTGAGAGAACAGACTGAGCTGAAATAAAATCTGCCTGTGAAGAGACTAAATCAGCATTTGGCTAAAGTAATTTAGTTAGTAAGTAGTAATATTGATTATGTACTCGAGTATTTTCATTTCATTACTACATATATATATATATAATTTAATACTGTTGGGTAGTATCATCGAGACCAACTGCAACATTAAAATTATGGTTAAAAGTTAATGCACCAGAGTAAATAATGATATACTACAATTTAAAATAGCCTTATATTGCTCTGACGGGAGTTATTCTACTATACAACGAATTATTGTTTATGCATCAAATCCGTCGCTTTCATGCGACTAAAGCCCCATGATGATGACCTATCAATCTTATCAAAGTAACATAAAAAACACAAAAGCGTGTGTGTAAAGAAAAAGCACAGGGAGAGAGCCCACCGCCAGCAGGAGCCGGTCCCGCTCCACCAGGTCGGCCAGCTTGTGCAGCAGACTGCCGCGACTGGAAGCGTCCATCCTCCGCCACGGAGAGCCTCTCTTCCGGGCCGCCTTGGCTGCCTGCACAGCTTCGTCCACATCGTCCTACACAGAAGAACCGAGGAGGACAGAGCAGGACGGATCAGATCACATCAGATCACAGCAGCACGTAAGAAAAGACTGACATACTGAATATCTAACGGAAAAAAACAACTTTTGAGTTGACCAATAGATTAGAATAACTGTCTGAAAGATTCAAAGTTTTCAATTCGCGATTTTTTTAGAAGAAAAATAATACATGCTGGTAGTAGCATAATAATATACAGCCACAGCACGACATTTGCGGTTATATCGCGTGGCATCCGGAAAACAGCCGTGTAAAAGCCTATTGTTAAAGCAATTGTGTAGCTTATAGACTCAATTTGTATTTTCTTATAGTATTGGAGACAAGGCAGTTAAGCAGCAAATAAGCAAATCAGTCCATTTCAAAGATTAATTATTTAGTGGCACATTGAGTAGAACAATATCAAGTTTAATATTTTTTTATTAACAACATTATATGATACATTAAAGCCATTAGTGCTGTAATTAATATCTACCTTGTCTGCTTCCTCCACATCGCAGATTTTGACACCTGTTGCTGGGTTGATGGTGGGAAATGTCCTTCCACTGCAGGAGGGGAGCCATTCGTTGTTGATAAAAATCTGTGGAAAAGTGTTTGAGAAACACAGTGACAGTAAATGCTTCCGCTGACATGAATCTTACAGTCCTACCTGCAGCAGTTGAACTGTGCTTTGATGCAGAGGCCCCTTACCTTGGTGTACCTGATAACCTGGACCGTGACAGGCTGAGGAAAAGGCGAAGCTGAGGTTTCTTCGGCCACTCCGTTCTCTGTTGTTCCATTCTGTGCCATTCTAGGTCAGCAGTACAGTCCCGGGCAAGTCTGCCTGCTCCGTCTGCTTGACACTGTCAGCCTATCCACTGGCTTTTTATTAGAATGTTTAGTTCCTCCCTCCTAACACAAGACTTGAGAAAGAACCCAACTCCGCCCCTGTTAAGGGCAGTCAGAGGCTCTTATCTGAGGGTATTCATCCTGGAAACATCCTGCATCATGTATTCATCTGAACAGTGCAGAACATGGTGGCTATGTGACATTATCTGCTCATGGTCTCACTCTATAAAGTTGGCAAGCCTGTGCCACTGCAACTTCAAATAACCAGTCATGACAATGGGGAATACATGCAGTGCATTTTTATCTTCACTTGAACTGGTGGGATGATAGCAAAATTACATTCATTCACTGTGTGTGCAAGAAACCTCCCAAAAACCAAAGAGGGAGTCAAGAGTGAAATGTTGAGGCTGAAGCATTCAGCTGTGTCTTTCAGTCTAAGCACAGAAAAGTAAAGAGAATGAATTAATTCTGCTGCATAGCATTACATCTCAACGCAGCAGCTTTGATCTGCGTCTGTTGATCTATTTGGACAGACTGCTGGCTGTTCGCCCACAGTGCAAAGGTGTTATGAGTTGCGATGTTCCTCGCAAAGTTGGTTTTTGCACCTGGACTGGATGAAGTTGAATGGAGTTGAATACACGCAAACAAATGCTTTTGTTCGTCGGGGCGAAGCTGCTCGCTTGCTCCGGACTTGCACTCATACACAGCCTGCTATTGTTTCCCCTTCATCGCTTCTTGTCACTCTTTATGTCAAAGTTTAATTAGGACAACGAGCTTTTGCAGGCTCATTTCTCACTTCAGCAACTTTCTAACACTTCATAATGAGAGAGGGGAACTCAAAGGGATTAGACCGAGTGTAGGGAGGGAAAGAGTGAGGGAGAGGGTAAGATGTGTGCGTGTGTGTGTATGTGTGTGTGTGTGTGTGTGTGTGTGTGTGTGCGCGCGCGCGCACGCTTGTGCAGAAAAGGAAAGGCCTCAGCAGGATAAGTCACAGGATATAATATGAAATGCAAAGCATGAGCCCAGACTCATGCAAATAAGCAGGAACCTACTCTGGAGGGGATGAGTTGATTGCTCAAACAGTTTGAGGGATTAACAGCAGGTGAGAAATCACTGCCACCATAAATGCTCTTTACGTTGTGCCAGCAAACACTGTAGTTTTTTTGTTTTGTTTTTTTTCTATCAAATGTTACACAAACATGAGGAAATGGTGAATTTGTTGAGGAATATTTCCAGCAGTGGAATAATACACATTCGGTCTAGTCAGTAATTCAGTGAGTACAGTGAGTGTGTTCATGGCACTAAAATGAGGGGACATGTCACCCAGTAGGACTCGACCATTGGTGTGCGAAATGGACGTCACGTCAGGACTCATGACGATGGCAGACCGGTTAATTGTTTATATGTGTCATCACCCTGTATTATGTAAAACAGAAATTAGGGACACAAGACTTTAAAGACCACGTGACAAAGGTGAGTTGGAATGAATAACCTCGACCGCTCCCTGCACAAACAGAATGACATAAATGTATGGGGAACTGACGCTGTTATATTAATCTGTGTTCGCTTCAAATCCACCAGACCACTCCATTTTTACCTTGCAGTCGTGGGAATTGTTGGTCTTCCACTGCCTCGTTTGTTTGTAACTTTGGTGTTTTAACGTAATAATACATCTTTTTTTTTTTTTCTCCCAACTCTCTATTGATTTTCCTCATTTTGAACATAAAACATATCAGACAATACAGACACCATACACATTTACACGTACACGTTTACATGAAAAGGTCATTTAAGTTGTAATAACTTCTGTATCTCAAAATGAAAAATAGACAGATGAAGGGGATTAATTAAACAAACAAAAAAAAAAAAACAGAGACAGGAATAAAAATAAATAAATAAAATAAAATAAAATAAAAAAATAAAAGTTCTTTCCTTCTATTAAGAGCACTTCTATAACTTGCCCTCAGACTATGTGTTGTGGTTAAAATAATTAATAAACGGTTGCCAAATTCTATAGAACTTTCTTTCCTGATTTTTCAGTAAGAATCTGATTTTCTCCAGCTCTAAATGTCTCATAACATCTGTCATAAGATTTGAATAAGTTGGGGCTGCCTTTTGTTTCCAATTAAGTAATATCAATCTTCGCGCAAGTAGGCTGACATACAAAACCATGTTATGTTCCATGTTGCTTTTTGTCATGCTTGAATCAATAATTCCTAGAACCGCCACCAATGGATCTACGATAATAGGTCTATGTAAGATATTTGATAGAGTCTGAAAGATATTGTCCCAGTATTTTGATAGCTTCAGGCAGCTCCAGAACATATGACCCAGTGTTGCTGGTCGGAGTCCACATCTGTCACATGAAGGATCTACTGAGGGGAATATTTTATGAAGCTTTTGTTTTGACCAATGTAAACAATGTATTATTTTACATTGCATGAGGCCATGTCTTGCACATATTGAAGAACTATGAGTTTGTGTTAGGGCTCTCTGTCATTGTAATAATACATCTTAACAGACTGGAGCACCGGGATCGGCAGCTTAGATGAACCCAGTAAATGTGACCTCACTTTACCCGTCAGCGAGATTGACAGTGCTGCAGTGAGACCCGATTTGTACTGCTCCAGTGTATAAAGGCCTTCACAAAGGTGTCTTTTTAATACTTTGGCAAACAATGGAGCTCTGCAGCATATTAGATACGTCAGGTTTTTAATACATGCCCCATGCTTGTAGTATATACATTGACTAATGGCTTGGTTCTATACGTTGCCAAATATAGAATACAAGATGACTTTTCCTTTAATTAGGGTTGGATTAATATTGCATTGCTTGTTTCATACCCCTGTTATGGGGACATATTCATTTGTTGTTTCAATAGTTTTGCCAATTTTTAGACACCTTCTTAAATGTTTTTGATACATACATTTACATTTTAAGTCGTGTATTACATTTACATATTTACATATCTATTAGTTTTACATATTACTATGTTAATGCAGAATAAAATGAAAGTTTTGAACAAGGTATGATGCTTAGAAATAAAACTAGCTCAGTGCTGTGATGCTCTTGTGAACGCATCATCTAATTTGATGCTGGTGTTCTCATTTTGCATATTGCATGCCTATGGGGTTATGAGCCCTAAATTAGGGTTACGTGGCCCGCCTTAACACTGTGTCGGAGCTTACTTGAAATCTACATTGGCCATCCTCCTCCCAGTCATCTGTGGGCATGGATTTCTAGTGTATGTACTGAAAATTCAGTACTCTGACTACGATTTCAGAGAATGCCCTGTCGTGGGAAAGTGCAGCCAGGTGACCTCTTCCTCTCTAGGCTTGGCTGCTCAGGCTAATTGGCACTGCACACCTTCTAATGAAGGTCAAGTCTCCTCCCACTTGTAGGCTTCAAGGCCAATTACAATCACTATCAAGATAGCTATTGCAGCATTATGTCTTTTGTTGAGACCTTTTAATTTGTTAAATAGCATTTCACAGAAAAGACACAGGGTCATTTGTCATTTCTTTCAGCTACAATTCACAGTTTAGAGGAATGTAATGAGTAGAGTAACATATAGATCAAACAAGTGAAAACCTTCATGAATGTTTTTTTGTGACAGAGTAGTTTGTGTTCCACTCATTCCATCATAGAGAAATGTGAAGGACTCTGCACGTTCATTGATCTTGACTTAATTTGAGAATCTTTTGGACCTGGTCTAGAATAAAAATCAGGAGGACTTGATCTGTGATATGATCACTAAAATGGCCTTGACTAAAATTATTTATATAAAGCACTTTCCAACGCCTGTCTGTGACTTGTCTGGAGTCTCACTGCTGCAGTTGCACACACACACGCAGTGCATAAAATAGAGTGAGGGGAGGGGAAAAGGAGAGAACAATTCAGATTGAAAAAGATGGACAGATAGAGAAAAGAGGGAGAGAGAGAAGGAGGGAGGGAGGGAGAGAGTCTGAACCACTGAGATAACTCTGTCCAGGTGTTCAAAGCCAAACAAAGGCTCTTTTCAGGCCCTGATGAGAACGCACTGCTTCTCTACTTGCAAAATATACAGGACAAAAAAGGGGACAACTCGGGCAGAAGCCCATATTCTCTTACTGTACCAAAATATAGACCAGGGGAAGGCCTACCCAATTACATGAACCTCACTGCTGCCAGTAAACAAGAGTATTCGCTGGGAGAGAAAGAACTGAGCTCAGAACTGTGAACACTAACAATAAGTGAATTGTACTAGGCTGCAGCTGTAGTAAGTATCCTTTGTTGGAAAGTTCTCTAGGGTCAATGTCTATAAGATAATATGTACAAATCATCCCAGCACAGGGGGTAATTGTAAATATTACTACAGAACAGTTGTCCTTGTCCATTTACTTTTGGAAACTAATTTGCAACATTTTTTATTAACATAGTAAAGAAAAAAAACTTAATTAAAGAATCTAATTAATGTATTTTGCAAGTGGCAAAAACATCGATACCGAACATATCAGTAATATGTTCACCGGCAATGTATTCCACTAGTTTTCCTAGCCAAAATATCTGATACTGCAATACAGTATTTGTGAGTAATGACTTCAGCATTACCAAATATTTGTATGGTTCTGTTCAAACCCTTGCAGCACTCCGTTTAGGTAAGGAAAGGTCATGGTCTTTTTTTAATACTGAAAATGATCTGACATGCTTACAATGATAACATTTAAACAGAACCACTATCTTTTACTAACCCTTACCAAAGTGTCCATGTAACCCAAACTCAACAACAGATGTCCCTCAGAATGCTAAATTCTGTGCTTTGTACGCCTTCCTACCGACTCTGATGCCATAGACAAATGTCAGTAAAACTTAATCTGGGAACAAAATCCAGGAAGAAAATGTAATTTGGAAAGAAATGTAAGGATATTAGTGTTAATGTCATATCTATGAGACATAATTGGAACAATACATAATACCAGTCTAGTGAATAGAACAAAATATTGACATTTGCGTTTCTGCAAACCACGCATATGTTAGATTTGTGTTTTTCAGCCTTTGCATGATATGTGTCATATTACATTCAGTTTGCATATGAGCTGTTTTGCCATGTCAGGAGCAAGAGCGGATGGCGATGGCTTGACAGCTGGGTGATACAGCTGCCATGCAATTTGAGATGGCATTTAGCATTTGTAAGTGCAAAATTGCAAGACACAGGGACAACTATAAAAAGTTTTACTTTGCGCCTAAAACTTTTTCTTTCTTTTTTAAAAAAACAAACAAAACAAAACTAAATCTCCTCATCTCCTACACTTAACTGTGCTACATCACGCCTTGTTGACATTACATGTACAGATATTTAACCACATAACCACAAAGTGAGAAATTGTGATAAAACAGAGGTTAAAGCAATTTCATACATTTTCAAATTGATGTCAAGAAGACTTTTGACAATTGAACAAAATGTTGCAGGTAGTTTTTGTAAAAAAAAAAAAATGCTTGCTAGGATGAACATCTATGTTCATTGACTCATCTTTCTTTTTGGCATTATATTTAACTGCGGTTTCATCAGTGGTGCCGACCTTGACATCAACATCCATTCAACACGGAGAGCTCTGTGGGCTCATCTTGCAGAGGGATATGTGTCTGCCTGGCGGCCCTCTGTCATCCCTCCCTGCCTAAGCTTACAGAAGTGAGATGGCAGTCTTTTGATGTCAGGAAGAGATTCTTACTCCTGGCTGTTTCTCACCGATTCACATCAGTCCAGTCTCTTACCCTGTCTGTTACAAGGAGTGAGAGAATGCTTTGTGTTTTCAGATCAGAGCAATTTGCAAGTTCATTCACTAACAGTGTTAGACAAAAGAAGCTTAGATATAGTCTATCATCACTGTTTCTAATGGGCAGTAGATCAGCTTCCCTACCTCATGGCACTTCAGTTATTTAACGGCACAGTCAGGGAGGAAAGTAAGACATGCTTTTCTAGGAAACTGATGGTTAAAATGAAAAATGTCTTTAACTGTAATGCTGACAACCAGCTGCAGAGAATAAACCATGTAACACTTCAACAATTTCTGTAGATTATCTGATTTTTATAATAAACATAACATATCAACAAGAGAGAACCATAACCGTTGTGCATGTTGTCCAGATACGATTTTGGAAAAAAAAAAAGAAGTCAATGAAACAACTCCAGACATCTCCCTCAAAATAACAATCTTCCAAAAATAAGTTTCAACAATTAACTTTCAACAATTAAATTATCTACAGTTACTGTAACATATAAAGATTTATATATAAGATTTCATCCAATGCCTTGATTTGATTCCTCAACACTTGATCCCAAATAAAGGTGCATCTCATCTCATAGAGTTCCTGAGATATACATAAAGAGTATACTCTCATATAGGCTGTTTGTATATACATGTACAATTTGGTCATTATCTATAACTATTGTATATGAGTGAGTGGGTTGGGGGGTATTGGGTGCTGCAGTGTTGTGCAGTCTAATGGCTGATGGTACGAAGGAGCGCCCCAAGAGTATCAGGCATGTGGCTGGGAGAGACTGTGACTGAATGTGCTTCTGAGCCTCACTTCCTCATAGAGAAGATGAGAGGAATCTCAGTCACTGTCCAGTTCCATCCCCATTACAGAGCTGGCCTTCCTAAAAAGCTTATTTAGTTTGTTAATGGTACAGCTGCCAATGCCAACGTGCAAGCATACCACAGCAAAGATGATACTGGACTGGTAGAACATCCATAGCAGCCTAGTGCACACATTAAAGGTCCCATATTATACTGTTTTTCATCAAATTCACACAGCTGTCAGAGGTCCACCAACACTGTATTTGAAATGCATTGCCCCAAACCCATCCGTGGTCCTGAATTTCAGCTGTCTAAAAGTCGCTCAATTGAGCTCTACTGAGAGAAGGCTGTTTCTGTGCCTGCACCTTTAAATGCTAATGAGCTCCGTCTGTCAACGCCTGCCTTGCCTGCAACACGCCCCTCTCATGGAGAGGATGTTGCTTGCGCCAGCGTGCATTGCGCTAATGTTTCACGGTGAATGTATGCTTTGGCTCGCCGAGATGCTGTCGTTCAACCATACCAGTTTGACCCAGAATCGGAACTAGAAGGAGAGGCTCCTGAAGAAGTACAGGCTCTGCGGCTGCAGCAGGACATTTTCAGAATAGTTAGTGTGTCTGAATAATGTTAGTTTGTTCATATGTGTTGTTACATTTACTACCATGCAGCTAATGGCTAACAGCTAGCAAGGCTGTGTTTGTCTCTAACACAATCTTCAAACTCTTGGACACTGTTGGCATAGTCTCTCTCTCCAGTCTGCACGTTTCCAGACTTTTTATTGTGACCTTGTGATAT
This sequence comes from Sparus aurata, assembly GCF_900880675.1. Lineage (NCBI taxonomy): Eukaryota > Metazoa > Chordata > Actinopteri > Spariformes > Sparidae > Sparus > Sparus aurata. The sequence continues at coordinate 14,493,243 of NC_044190.1, forward strand.
TAACATTAAACTCGTTTCAAACGCCATTGCATAGCGGACCAAAGAGGAGCTAACTAGTTAGCCAATTTCAAACTGACTTCACCATACTCGTAGGCAACTGTAAATACTATAAAAAAGTGTTGACATTTACCTGCTCGGGTGCAGTTGCTCAGTGCCATATGGGTGGGACTGATCCTTTTACGAGGGTCAGTGGTGAGGCAAAGCCAGCTTTGTACTGACCCTCGTTACTGAAGCAGTCCAATGTGAAGTGGTTAGCACACACATACAAGCTAACATGAACTGTAGCCGGCATGTTGTCATTAAAAAAATAAAAGGCAACCACTGTCTCTTCTGTTGTTCTGTAGCTGGGACAGAATGTAGGCACTGATGTTGATTTTTACACCCAACAACAGAGCAATTTGTGTGTCTAACTCTGAGCAACGAAATTGCGAAACACTGCTAGCTTACCGCTGGACACACCGAACTTCACCTATCTCCTATCACTGTGCAGAGGAGGCCTGCCTATGAACATCTCTCCTTTCGTTACAAAACAAAAGGAGCTGAATCTGAACAGCCTGTAGGAATGCCGTTTTACCAGTGGGTGGGCTGCAGAGACCATGCAGGACTCATTTGCTTTCCTCATTCTGGGAGTTAGTAGGCTCAGGGAGGACCAGCTGATATATGTAGAGACCAGAGAAAACGTGTTTTTCATAATATGGGACGTTTAAAGGACCTGAGCCTCCTCAAAAAGAACAGCCTGCTCTCTTCTCTCCTGTAGAGGGCATCGGAGTTGTCCAACAAGTCTGGTTTGTTGTTCATATGCACCCTTAGGAACTTGTAAGTGACCAACCTCCACCCCTTCCCTAATATTGCAACAGGGTTGTGGGGGATTCTTCTGCATCAAAGGTCCACCACAATTTCCATGGTTATCACAATGTTGAGCTGTGGGTGGCTTTCAGACCATCCTCAAAGTCCTCAACCAGGTCTCTGTGCTCCTCCTTATCATCTGTAATGCAACCAGCAATGGAAGAGGCATCCCAGAACCGAAGGTGGCATGTTTGCGAGTTGAAGCAGAAGTCAGGGGTGCAGAGGGTAAAGGGAAACAGTGACAGTACAGTCCCCTGGGGTGTGCCAGTGTTGCTCAACATCATGCCAGACAAGCAGCCTTGCAGCCTGACATACTACAGATTGTATAGGTAGTCTGGTACTCTGTAATCCATTCCACAAGGTCCTGAGTCAGAGGACATGAAACTGACAGTGCTTGAGGCTTCTCCAGGTATAGGGAAGCTTTGTCAAGCAGGTAGATGAAGGCATCCTCCACACCAATGAAACACAAACTTCAGAACATGTGAAGTTAAATCCAACAGCTGAAGTCGTTCAACTGTGCCAGGACTGCTGAATAGTGAAGTTCTACTACTAGAAGTCCTTTAGTACCATCTCCAGCCAGCTGCTTGTTGAAATGTTTTCCAAAGTAAATTCGCTAATGATTAAAATTAGTTCTTGATCACCAACTACACAGAGAGTGTTGTGTCACATGGGCGAAACAGTGTCCAGTGAATCATGCCAAGGCCCTTGGAATAACACAGGGCTGTGTAAAGTACCATAAACAATAAAAAGAAATAGAAATGATTCTAATTGATAATATTCATTCTGCATGCTATGTTCCGATTGGTTTTGATCCTAGACTTAGTTTGGTTCTGTACCTTACTGACTTCGATGGCGAGCCTGTCCCAGTGTGCATCATCCCACAGCAGGAACATATGGATGCAGTATTACCAGTTGTTTTAGTTCCTGTCCTGCAGAGTGACTGAACTGATTTGCATCAGGCTTTTTGATACTGGATTCCAGATAAGGAATAACCCTAAAACTTTAAACACTTTTGTTTTTACTGTTTTCAAGGTCAAAATCAGGGATAATTTTTTTTTTTTTTTCGAAACAAAAGAGCTCTTTTTTATTTTGGGGTATTTTCATTTGCAAACATTTTGGTGAATGTTGTGCTGCAAGAATTGGGCAATGAACATGCCAACTGTTCTTGTCAACTTTACTGCTCGAAACCTAGTTAATAACTGTATACGCTTCCTTATTCAGAATAAGGGTGCAACAGATAACACCATGGATACTTTGATAAGTCGAGTTTTTCTCCCATGTACGCTGTCTACCTTTCTGCACAGTTTGTGGTGCTGTGGTGGGCTGCTGAGATGAAAGGCAGTCTGGTAGATAGTGTGTCACAGCGCAGACACAGCCAACATCCCTGTTCTCAACTGAAGAATGTAGCAGCTTTGTCAGTGGATGCAAAAGCTCCAGTCTAATGTGCAGGATTGAATGACAGAACAATGTTTACATCTCCCTTTTGGCCTGGTGGTTGTGGTAGGGGGTATCGGGAGGGTTGGTACTGGGGGAATAAAGAGCTTTTAGTATCCATTCACACTGCAGAATATGATGCTCATCCCTTTCACCTTATATCTAACATTTTGGATGGATTTATTGCTGGGGGACATTTATGTCTCACAGCACTGCTGACATGCTCGGCAGGTTAACAGTAACAAAAATGTATTATAAAGGCTCTGGGTGACTGGCAGGTGTACCTGAAATTGTAAAAGTGGAATGTTGCTGGTTTAAGGAGCAGAGATAAGACCCTGTCAACCTATAATGCACTGAATAATCACTCAAGAGATCAAGAGAAAGTGAGCCATATGTATTGCATGAGATGGGGGTATATATGTTGTAAATATGTTGTCATCTCAGTCAAATGGGTTTTTTTTTAGATTTAAGAGGTATGCAACATTAATTTCCAGCACTGAAATATGGAAAAGATGTAATGGTAAGGAAACTGAAAGATGAGGAGGAGCACAATTAATTAGTTAATACATGCATGTATTTGGCTACCTTATTGATTTTTGTAAACATCTGTTTATTCTCAATTTTACTGCAGCAACATGTGTCACACAAGTTGGGAGAAGAAATGCACTCTTTTGATAGATTCCACAGGTGAACAGGTTCACTGGTAACAGGTGATGATACCATGACTGGGTATGAAAGGGGTATCCTCGAAAGGCTCAGCTGGTCATAAGCAAGGATGGGGCAATCAATACTAAGTCAAACATATGATTTGGTAAAGGATATTACTACATTACTACCAGTGATGCAAAGCAATTGCCCCCTGCCATGTGACTCTGTAGGCTCCAGGCCTGGTGTTTGTGCTGTTGTGTAAGGGCTTGGGTGAGTATTTTCAAATTCTGAAAATGATTAACAACAAATAGTTTGACCACCTGGACACACTTTAAATAAAAAATCTCCACATATGCGTCCGCACAATGCATGGGTTGTCACGTTTGCATTTTGTTTACAGTAAATATTATGTAAAGTATGTGCAAACCAGACCAAATAAACAGCACATGATTGTACCTTGGCAGGCCGAACACCTACTTTATTCTCTCTCTGTTGTAGCATGTCATGTAAGCTTCTTGCTATGTTCTTGCTTCATTTAGTTTGTGATGACTTTTTCACCAAACCTAAAGGGCAGGCTCTCCAGTGAAGAAGAGCACACTGGTAAACCAAACCTCCTCCTCCCCTATCTCTTTTTGGCGAATCAATATCCCTTCCTCGCTCAAGTGGTCAAGTGATTCACTACCTGTCCACATCTTGGTGGACTCTGTAGCATAAAATTGTTTCATCGATGCGGAACTGGTGGAACATGCTAACATTCCTGTGGAGTCCTTAGAGCATCCCAAGAAGGTAAATGCACCCGATGGCAAACTACTAGCTAGAGTCCTGCATTGAACTGTTGCCCCAAACCATACAACTGCACTATAAACCTCCTCCCTCGTTCCCCTCTCCCCATCAGCAGGCTCTACAACCTTTTTCGCCCAGAAAGGGAAACCATGGAGACCTACATAAATGACTCCCTCTTAGCTGGGCTGATTTGACCCTCGATTCTTCTTTGTAGCCAAGAAAGACCTGTGTCCCTGCATTGATTACCATGGGTAAATAAATTACATAACTATCAAGAATAAATACCCTCTCCCCTCATCGATCCATCTTTTGAAACTCTCTGCCACATAAATAAGTTCATCAACAGATTGAGTCAATCATCAGAAAAGCTCAATGCTCCCAACCAGATTCCTGTACCACTCTAATCAACCGTTTATTCGAGCCTGATGCTGTACATTCCCAGGTTTTCCAGTTGGAGAACTCCACTAAACTTAACCTGTCATCATGGTTGCCATCGGACTCATCTCTTTCTCCAGCAACACTTCTGGTGGCAAAGCATGACGAAGGATACTAAGGAGTTTGTTGCCACCTGCTCTCTCCCTCGCTCCCCAGTACAAACTGGGACAGAAGGTGTGGCTCCCCATTACATTGGTCCTTTTGAGGTTGAAAAAAATAATTAACCCATCATAACCTGTGCACTCTACGTTCCATGTCTCCCATCTTAAGCCTGTATCCCTCAGTGACTTAAATCCGCCTGTTCTGGAACCACACTGGAGTCACTCCATTTCCAGAGTTGCCCAGGGTGAGAGGCACCAGGGGGGTGAAGGCACACTCACATGTCCCCCGCTCAGTGCCACGCCTGCGGTGTTGGAGCTTATCCTGACGGATGAGAGGGACATGTGGCAACATGTCTTAGACACGCAGGTGAAGAGATCGGATGGAGAGGGGAGGTTGCCAGACAGACTTGGTAAACACAAATGAGTAGTAAGGGTGAATTGGGAACATCTACAGTGGCTTGCAAAAGTATTCATTCCCCTTGAACTTTTCCACATTTTGTAAATGTATTTTATTGGGATTTTATGTGAGAGACCAACACAAAGTTGTACATAATTGTGGAGTGGAAGGAAAAATTATACATGATTTTCAAAAAATTTTGAAAATATGCTAACTGAAAAGTGTGGCGTGCAAAAGTATTCACCCCCCTTCACTCTGATACCACTGAATAAAATCCAACGCAACCAGTTGCCTTCAGAAGTCACCTAATTAGTAAATGGAGTCCACCTGTGTGTAAAATAATCTCAATATAAATACAGCTGTTCTGTGAAAGCCTCAGAGGTTTGTTAGAGAACATTAGTGAACAAACAGCATCATGAAGCCCAAGGAACACACCAGACAGGTCAGGGATAAAGTTGTGGAGAAGTTTAAAGCATGGTTAGGATATGAAAAAATATCCCAAGCTTTGGACATCTCATGGAGCACTGTTCAATTGATCATCCGAAAATGGAAAGAGTATGGCACAACAGCAAACCTACTAAGACATGGCCGTCCACCTAAACTGACAGGCTGGGCAAGGAGAGCATTGATCAGAGAAGCAGCCAAGAGGCAGCCATGATAAATCTGGAGGAGCTGCAGAGATCCACAGCTCAGGTGGGAGAATCTGTCCACAGGACAAGTATTAGTCATGCACTCCACAAATTGGGCCTTCATAGAAAAGTGGCAAGAAGAAAGCAATGTTGAAACAAAGCCATGCAGTTTGCCACGAGCCATGTGGGGGGCACAACAAACATGTGGAGGAAGGTGCTCTGGTCAGATGAGACCAAAACTGAAGTTTTTGGCCTAAATGCTATGTGTGGCAGAAAACTAACATTGCACATCACCCTGAACACACCATCCCCATTGTGAAACATGGTGGTGGCAGCATCATACTGTAGGGATGCTTTTCTTCAGCAGGGATAGCTGATGCTGGTCAGAGTTGATGGGAAGATGGGTGGAGCCAAATACAGGACAATCTTGGAAGAAAACCTGTTAGAGTCTGCAAAAGACTTGAGACTGGGGCAGAATTTCACCCTCCAGCAGGACAACAAGCCTAAACATACAGCCAGAGCTACAATGGAATGGTTTAGATCAAAGCATATTCATGTGTTAGATTGGCCCAGTCAAAGTCCAGACCTAAATCCAACTGAGAACCTCTGGCAAGACTTGAAAATTGCTATTCACAAACACTCTATCCAATCAGACTAGACTTGAGCTATTTTGCAAGGAAGAATGGGCAAATATTTCAGTCTCTAGATGTGTATACCTACCTTTGTGTTACCCCAAAAGACTCGCAGCTGTCATTGCAGCGAAAGGTGGCTCCACAAAGTATTGACTCAGGTTGGTTGAATACTTTTGCACGCGACTCTTTTCAGTTTTTTGTTTGTAAAAAAAAAAAATTAAAACCATTTATCATCTTCCTTCCACTCCACAATTATGCACCACTGTGTGTTGGTCTATCACATAAAATCCATATAAAATACATTTACATTTGTGGTTGTAACATGACAAAATGTGTAAAGGTTCAAGGGGGATGAATACTTTTTTTTTTAAGCCACTGTAGGTGAGACCCCAGCGCCTTGAGTCTTCAGCTCCCATCACCAGAAGAAATTCTTGCACATCCCAGTGGAGGTTGGGGGTGTAGATCCAAGTGGACCATGTTCAAAGCCTTCATTTTGGAGGCGGCTGCTAGGAGCTGTGGCGGTCAGAACGCCGTTGGTATCTAGCGACTCAGGAAGAGAAAACAGGGCTATGTCCAGGCTGTGTTCAGCAGGGGAGGAGAACTGCTGACCCAGACTGGTATGAAGGATTGCCGGGATTGTCCCTGGTCCCCTTGTCGGGGGTGAGCTCCTGCCTCAAGCAAAGCAATTTAAGTACCTCAGAGTCTTGTTGAAGAGTGATGGTAAAATGGAGTGTGAGATGAACAGGCGGTTTGAGGCCAGGTCAGCAGTATTGCAGGTGCTGCGCTACAGTACTGAAAAGGGAGCTCAGCAGGAGGGTGAAGCTCTTGATATACCAGTCCATCTACATGCAACCCTCCCCCATTGTTTCAAGCTGTGGGTAGTGACTGAAAGAATGAGATCATGGATACAAGCAGCTGAAATGAGGTTCTTAAAAAGAGCCAGCTGATGTGATTCAAGTAACTCATTAGGATGCCTCCTGGGTACCTCCCCACGGAGGTTTTCTAAGCACGACCAAAATCAGAGGAGACCTCCAGACAGACCCAAAACCTGCTCAAGGAATTATGCATCTCATCTGGCCTGGGAATATCTCAGAGTCCCCCAGGAAGCTGGAAAGCATTGCCGGGGAGAAGGATGTATGGAAACCCCTACTAAGAGCTTTGAATTTGTTTTTAAATCAATATAAATGTTCTTGACCCCAGTGCTGTCTCCTCTGTCCTGTCCACAGTGGTAGTCAAATCACACATGCACACACAAACATGGGTTGTGTTTCTCTGCAGATGAATGCAATGCTTAGATGGCAGTACCACAGAGGACGTTTCACCTGTTCTCCTGTTGCAGAGAAATTCTCAGAGGCTGCTTGTGCACAGTGCACAGCTCCAGTGAATTGGTTTTAGATTTAGAACTCAGAGCAGTTCTGTGAAAGACAGAGCATTACATTTACATTTACATTTACACTTAGGGCATTTAGAAGACACTTTTGTTCAAAGCGACTTACAATCAGTACATTTGTCACAAGAAAAGAAAACCACAACATATCACAGAAACAATTTTCAAGCCCTTGTCTGAGCATAGCAGCTACTATTTAGCAAGGATACCTTAAGTACATATGTGCTATGATTTAAGAACAAAATATGTCTTTATTTAAGTGCTATGGTGAAACATGCATATAGTACTTTTACAGTACTTCTTAGAAGTAGATGGGCACAGATCCATTGACAGCCTTGAAGGCCAATACCAGTGCCATCGTCTTGAATCAGATGCAACAGGAAGCCAGTGGAGCTCACAGAGGAAGGATTTGTGTAGAGCAGTTCTGTGAAAGACTCCTATAGCATTTAGGAATAGAGATGGGATTTATGGCTCTTTGAGGGGAGCCGGATCTTGGTGAGCCATTCCTTTCAAAGAGCTGTTCAAAAAACTGGCTCATTTGACTGATTTTTAAATGTATTAAGTTTTAAGAATCCAGCCTGGTGGTAACTCATTTTATCTTGAATATAATCACTGGGAGGTATGATGGGGTGAGATTTGGAACAAAACTGTCCTCCTCCTAATTAAGACCGCTGCAGTTGCTCTGCTCTCCGAGGCAGGGCAGTCACGTGTTTCTGTTTTTTGGGGGGGGTTTTTACGCAAAGGCAGTGTGCAAAACTCAGGTGGCGTCATGCTACATTTGCATATATAATAGGCACCGTGCAGCTTGGCCGCGCACCTCCCCATGTAACTTCTCTGTCCCACTCAGGGGGAGGAGCAAAGGAGGAGCACACAGTGATATAAAAAAAACGGTTCCCAGCTGCGACTCGGATCCCATCGTTCATGTTAACAAGCCGTTCAATAGAATCGGTTCGTTCGTGAACGTCACAACACTATTTAGGAATGCTGGCCTGCTTTCTCCTCCTGTTCAAGTACCTGTTCCTCTCTCTTTGTTTGAAAGAAGATAAGTAAAGCCATAAAGTAAAACCATTAAGACAATCTATCCACCCTTTAAATGTATTTTATCCACCAGTGTTGAAAAATACAGGTACAGTACTTCTTACATTTTGATTAGTTTTAGAATTATTCAGTTGCAGACATCCAAGCATGATGGTGTGGAGGTATGATAACAGAGAGATCGGGCAATGTAAAAGTAATATTTTTCCATATCTGAGAGAAAAAAAACTCAACAAGTCAACACACAGAATACTAGGCCATCACAACAGGTCATCTACAGTGTCCTGACCTTGTTGTGAATTCTTCCAGATGCTGTGATTATTTTTCAAAATGTTTGATTTTATTGTAGCCACAAACTAATTCCACCTGGTATTAGGTAATAACTACACATTTAAAGCAACATTTTGTAACTTTTTTACCCTAAAAAACACCCCCAAAATCATTTTGATGGTGCAGTGTCTTGTAGTAGAGTGAAAAGTGCGTCTGTTTCAGCCACTCCACTCCCCCCGTCACTTGTCTGGCACTATGTAACTTCAATGAGAGGGTAGGATCACAGCTTTACATACATGTTTACTTCAAGATACAATTTTTCAAGCCATAGCATTGTTATAACATAATGAGTTTTGTTTGTAGTTAGTACCTATTATATTTAACAGCTGCACTTAGAAACTGCCAGGAGGCACTAAATCACCAAAATGCCAGTGTTTACATAATGTTGCTTTAAATATTGTCAATTGTCAATTATTCAACCAAATCTAGAAAAGCCCCAACCTAGATGTGTTTTTACTTTCAAATTCCCTGAACAGTGCTTGCTGGGCTACTAGAATAGGTTCAAGTGGAGGATAAACTGTTGATGAACAATTACAGGCCATTTTTTACAATAGATATATGGATTACAATATTTGCTTTTTAATTTGTGCCATGCTTTGGAACAAACACCCATCAGACTGGCATTTCAAGATGTCAAAGGATCATTTCACATTGACCTTTCACATGAAAATAGAAAGGTAGTAACTTTAAGAACCAGCTAACTGTTTTATGGTGTGCACAGAAACAGGAAGGCCTAATATCTGGTTTCATCGAGTGTATAATTGGGAGGAAGGTGTACAAAGGAATTATAGGGTCTTATAAGACACATGTTAAACAGCCACAATAAATAGACAATTACAAATTTCCACAATTGGATGCCATTGGTGTCATTGTTGTCATTATTACTGTAGTCTGATCAAGGTCTCAGTCTCACACATAATAGAGTGAAGTGATGATGATGATGATGATGTTTGTGTGTGTGTGTGTGTGTGTGTGTGTGTGTGTGTGTGTGTGTGTGTGTGTGTGTGTGTGTGGCAGACTACAAACAAAATTTGATGGTGGATCAACACTTATTTCATTGACAGGAGAGAACAAAGAAACAATGGTAGTGCTCACACCATGATCTCACTGATATCAAATGTGGGTGTGATATGCTCCAGGCTGAAGGAGTGTGTGTGTGTGTGTGTGTGTGTGTGTGTGTGTGTGTGTGTGTGTGTGTGTGTGTGTGAACTGATGCCAGGTTAGGGAAGATTGCTCATTGCATGCAAAGGCCCTGAGTCTGTGTGAAGCATAATTCAACTGATGTCAAATGTATCTTGTAGCAAAGCAAACTACCAATAACCTGACCTGAGATCACAATAACACCCAAACAGTGAACAAACATGTAGATTGAACACATGTGCATTACATCAACCAGAGTTTAAAAGTACTATGCTTTGCCATGTTATGCTATGGGCTATCTCGGCCCAGTTCAACATTACCAGGCAGTCTCTGAAGAAAAGGTGCTGGTGGTTCTTTGGCTGATGGGCCAAGCAGGAGAAGGTTATCATTCCAATGTTGAACAATGCTGTTCTTGCTGCGCAAGGTCTGATGATGGTGCTGAGCAGAACTACTAGCAGGACCTTGCATCACTGTTCTGAGGAGAAGTTCTTTGGGTCTGCTGGAAATGCAGCTGACACAACAAAGCAGATTCTCTGAAGAATCCAGGAGAAGAGAACCCAAGGGCAGGCAGCCCCATAGGAAAGGAGGTGGAGAAGAGAGAGAACAAAGGAAGCAGCCTGATTTCTGACTATCTAGTCAATGGGGGATCTTTCACTCTGACCAATAGTAGCTCAAAGCTGGGTCTCTTTGCAGTCTTTGCACCTAGGTGTGAAACTGGGGAATTCTGGGAAACTGAGTTCAGTTCAGAGTCCATTTTGAAATCTGCAAAGAAAGACTTCATCTTTTGGTCCAAACAATGGCAACAAATAAACATTACATATACTAATGTAATGATACATTGATATCTCTCAACGGGCACAATGAAATGAAACAGTGAATTAAAAACTAACATTCTGTTGTCCAAGAATGGTTCCTTTTTCCCTGGATGATTGTTAGAGAGTGAATTTGCAGACAAGTAGATAGCATCACACAGTCCACCGCACCCTGGGATTGGGGGTCTTGAGGGGGCAGTTCACACTTCTTTGTGAACTCTGTCATGTCTAAAAAGGTGGAATTGATGCCAGTTTATCAGATAGGCCAGTTCCATCCTGCAATAAGCTGTCCTGCCATTTGGAGTTTTGGGTCCTTTTGTCCCGGAGCCCGTGTGTTGACAACCATTTCTTGACTCTCAGGGAGGGGTGCTGAAGGGGTCCTGTCACATGCAAATTAAAGCACTATTCTATCCTAGTACAACAGCAAAATTTATAAGATGGTCAGGGTAATTGGATGAGACATAAAAGCATCAGAGTTTGTCATAGTAGGCCACGGATTGTTTCACATTTGACTTCTTTAAACCACAGTTGGTCCCTAACCTTAATCAAGCAGTTATTTTCACACAAAATATATTTGTGCCCAAACCTAACCTAAACCTGAAGTGTAGGGTTAAGGCATATCTGAAATGGTTGTCTAAAACATTTTTCTAACAGTAATTTGCAAAACTTTTGACAAACTTTTTTTGTGTTGGCAATAATAAAAATTGTCAGCAACACTATGTAAATTATATGTCATTTTGGTGATTATTTTGGAATTAAAAACAGTTCCAGGAAATGTGTTATTGAGTTTTGTTCATCTACAAAAGCAAAGATTGGGCGGGCAAAATGTTTCAATTCAAAATTATGCAATTCAATACATAACAAAATAAAACCTCAAAAAGTATCCAGCTTTCAATCAACACCTATTTCAACAAAGGGTTAAAAAAAAAAAAGTTAAATTTGACAGCAGTAGGATTTATAATGTGATTCTGCTTCTAAGTGCTTCTGGTCAATCCACATCTGATGCAGCCTTTCTATATAAGCATCAAGTATGTCATATGTGAAATAGGTTTAGGAACACCAGTTGCTGAAAAGGAACAATGTTACACACTCAAAATTCCTGTCATTGATTAAATTCTGTCGGACAAAAAAATATTTTTCTCCCAAGCTTGCAGTCACAGAATAGAGCTGATAATCACAACTTCTACAAGAGCAATTGGTATTTACTTATAGAGGGGAGAAAAGAAAGGCTCAAGAGCTCTTCATGTGAACAAAGATGAGAACATGAGAGAAAAAAAAGGTTCTATATTTTAACTGAGAGTCACATGTGAGACATTGGTACTCCAAATGAACTTTAAATAGCTTGTGAATAAGCCCATTTGAACCAGGAAGGCTGTTCAGATTTGAGCGTCAGCAATGCAATGTAATGCCATTTTCTCGGTTTTCTTACCCTTCAAAGTCAGCCTGTTGTTCAAGTGCTTTTACACTGACAGAACAGAGGCAAAGTTTAAATTGGCTGTACTGGAATAGAAATGTTAATCAACTTCTTCCACAATGTATTGAAACTGCCTTCTTTCATGCATATGAGGCATTCATGTTGCTTTAGTCCCTGTTCCAAAGGTTCTCTATTTATAAACTGGTTGTACAAGAGCAGTGTTGCCTGCTGGACTGAGATTTTAATGCCATGGGCCGTAACACGTGTATCGAACTAAGGTTGTGGTGAGAGCAGGATCTTTAGTCTAAGATATTTGAATAGCCTGAATACACAATCCTGGGACCATTTCACAATATTAGACAGACCTTAACTCAATAAAGGGCACACAGGTTAATTTATGAAAGTTTCATGTAGTTTGTTACACCATGGTTTCATTGATTAATCAATCCATCATTGATAGCTGTCCTAGTAAGTGAGCGTGTCAGACTGAAGGTGAAAACATGCGTCACGCATCATCATGTGACACAGGCTTATCAAATGTGCTTATGGTATGGCAGTATTTGATCTCAGAGAGTAGTTGATTTATTTGTGGCTTCATGTCCAGAACCAAAAAAGCTACCTTTTCAGTCAGATAACAAGTGAGAATACAAAAGATTAAAATTGATATCAAGGAGGCAAAGCAGAGACATCAGTTTAGATTGGAGAGAGAGCTCAGCGCTATGATAAATGGCAGGCAAACCAGAACATCACAGGCTACAAAAGCAGGAGCACCCTAAGGAGGACCTGAACACATTTTATGCTCTCTTTGATTTGCTCTTTAAAGTCTAACCTTCCACCAGAAGACCAGCCACTGTCAGTATCCAAAGTGGGTGTGAGAAGAATCCTGCTGTGTGAATGAAAGTGTGTGCCTTTAATATTCTTTATGCTGTTTCCTCCAACAATGTTCTGCCTTCCTGACCAGCCTGTTTCACCTTTTTTTGACTTTTTAAAATGTATTTTTTATTTATTGCTGTAACTTTTGGATTTGATTGTCTAAGTTGGACTTCTGGTGTCTGGTTTTGACCCTTGACTGTATCACTTTCCCAAAGGCCCGACAAAGGACATCCAAGATTTTGGCCGCCCACAGCTTCATGGCCGCCCACGGTTTCCAACAACCTTTTTGTAGGCTGCCGTGATCGAGGTCATACCTGTCGCAGAGCTGGTAGGGGAATTATAGGAATACTCCACCCAAGGGAGAAAATACAACCAGGGGTTGGTTAGTGGGCCGTGATGCAGCAGAGGGCAGGCTCCAGGTCCTGGTAAGCTCTTTCTGTAAGCTCTTTCTGGGGTGTTTCTATCCGAAGGTGGAAGAACTGTAACAAAATCCACTGCAATATGAGACCAAGGACAACTGGCAACAGACAGGGGTTGATAAGGGCCAGCAGGAGGACAATGAGATGCCTTACCCCAGGAACACACTGAACAGGCAACCACAAACCCACTTACATCCTTTGAAAAGCTAGGCCACCAGAAATGCTGGCAAAGAAACCGAAGCGTCCACTGGACTCCAGGATGACCGGTTAATTTTGATGAAGTACCCCTCTGTAGCACCTGAGACCGAACCTCCTCTGGCACGAACAGGCAGTTAGGTGGACCCTTGCCAGGGTCAGGGTGAACACATGGAGGCACACTTTAAGTGGTCTCGATATCCCAAGTTGCAGCTCCAACGATCCAAGGATTATGGCACGATGGGCTGGGAGTGGGTTGGGGAATAAAGACCAGACAGAAAATCTGGTTTACCATCATGGGAGCCTGGTCAGTATGGAAGAGTGTAATTAGGCGACTCAGGAAAAACGACCAGAAAGCCAGGCGGGAGATGAGCCTTCTGGCAGAGCGCAGGTAAGAGAGGTTTTTATGGTCAGTCCAGATGAGAAATGGCTCCTGCTATTGTTGCCACTCCTGAAGAGCCATAAGCACTGCCAAAAGCTCATTGTTTCCGACATTGTAATTTCTTTCAGCTGGAGATGTCTGGAGAAAAAAGCATGGGGATGATTCCACGGCAGAATCTGAGGGGTCCACCTCTACCATTAACTGACAAATCGGGTGGGATGCTGAAGACCACTCGTGTTGGTGAATAATCCTTAAAGTCTCTGTAACGGGTCGACTCCAGGAGACCAGGTGAATGGTGAGGTGGTTGAGATTAGTTAGGTTACAGGCACTGCGACTCAGCTGTAGTCACGAATGAACCTTCTGTAGAAATTAGCAAACCCCAGGAATCGTGCAGCTGCCTTCTCCTGGGCCACTCCTCTACCGCCCAGTTCATAATGGGATCTGGCTGAAGCCTCCCTTGAGCTACCACAAATCCCAAGAAACTAACCTCAGTGGTGTGGAATTCACACATTTCTCTGGCTTTATGACCAGCGCCGAGGGGGGAAGAGGAGGGCCTGATCAAGCCAGTAGCCAGCGAGTTGTTGCTGTACTCCTCCATGGATTCTCTCTCGGGGCATAAGAGGTTCTACAGGTGACTGGATAGGAGTGGAGCACAAGGGAGAAACAATTGCACAGTCATATGGGCAGTGAGTTTGCAGAGACCAAGCTAGTTCATTACTGAACACTTTAGCCAGGTCATGGTACACTGGTGTCACTAGAGACTGGTCTGGAGGCTTAGGAGGGATGGTAGCAGGGAAAGGTGTAGCGGGGAAATGGAGACAGTGGAAGTGGCAGAAAGAACTCCAGCTAGAAATGGAGGCTGCCGTCTATGTGAGGGTTGAGTAGTTTTAGCCAGGGGAGACCTAGTATCACTGGGAAAGTAGGCGAGGGGATGACAAACAGCCGAAAGAACTTGCAATGACTTCCGGAATCGGTTACTGTGATGGGTAATTTGCGATGAGTTACTGTAGCCAAATGTCGTCCATCCAGGGCGTTTACTGTCTTAGGGGCATTGAGGGCTTCAATAGGGATTAGTGCTTGTTCAAACAGGGCAGAGTCAATGAAACTGTCTTTAGCGCCCGGACGCCACAAAACTGACTGTGAAAATATCAACACAAATACATACAATGGTGGAAATCCAACAAATAACAAAACTACAAAAAACTAAAACAAAGACACAGTAAATGAACAGTCACTTAATACAACAAAAAAGAAAATGTACATATACAAATATCAATCCATTTGACGCGATGACCCAGAATGTCCACTCATAAATTAAGTCTCAGAAGTCCAAGATGCCAGAACATAAGGGGATCAAGGCAGGTCCACTGCAAGCTAGGACAGCAAAGTCCAAGGGTGTATATACAGAACAGAAACTTTACAAGACAATCAGTTCCCAGGTTGTGGTTTCTCCTTCCTAATATGTTCTGCGAAAGGGTCCCAGATCTTATGAAACTTGCCATGAGATTGTTCTGAATTTCCTCAAGATGTAGACATGAACCCATGTAATTTAACCACTTTTTGAAGCAGGGAGGAGAAATTGATTTACACTCTCTTAGAATAACCCATTTCTCAGTGACCAAACCAAACATGAGGGAGACCTAAGCCACCTTCCTCCATGCGCGTCTGTAAATGAGCAGGAGGATGTGAGAAAGATGGGCACATTCTTAAAAAGATAAGAACATTTAGGGAGCACTACTATTTTAATAATGTTAACCCAACCTATTAACGAAAGTTAAAGAAGTTTCCATTTATGTGTCTGTTCGTTTGCCTGCCAACCAAATCCAAAAAGTTGAGTTTAAAGAGATGTTTTGGGTTCCTGGGGATGTTAATCCACAGATTTATAAAATAATCATGGGAAATTCTGAAGGGTAAATTTAGATTGCCTCCAATTTATGGTAAACCAAGATAGTTGCCCAAGACTGTTGATCAGATTAACATTAAAACTGCACTCAAAAAAACATACTGATGATGTAAGAAACATTCAGATCATACACTTGGTAGGATATGTGGAAAGGTGGTATAACTGGTGTGGTAAATGGGCATAAAAAGAGAGACTAAAAAGAAAGGATTCAAATCGGGGACTGCAGTCAATACTGATGAAGCCTGTAGATATTAAATGTGTCCCAGCACGTACTATATGCACCAGGGTATACACAGCAGGTCACATGCTACATTCCGCAAACAAAAATGTTCTAGATATCATCAAAACGAAAGAGCGCTTCGCTCAACACAGGTCATATCAACATAAAGTGATGGCAGAAGCCATAAAGATGGCATCTTAAATATTCTCTGTACAATCATATCAAGAAGCTCAGTGGATATGAAGTGCACCAAAATAGATAGAAAAGGATAAATGCCAACTTCCAAAAGCAGAAGTATCCTTAATGTACAACCAGCACACATTTGAATAAAAAAAAAAGGGCTAGGTCTGAAGTTTAATCCTGTAGCTGTATAGAGATGGCAATACCATGGAGAGGACATGTACCACCAGTTAACCTCTCAGCATTTGCCAGTCAATCAAATGTCTTAGCTTAGTTGATGTAGTCGAGATGGAGCTTAGGTGCAGCTGGGGTTGTACCTCTGTGGTGTTGTCAGGGAATATCGAAACTCTCTCATCATTGTAAAGCAGTCGTGCATTTTGACGATTGAGGCGGACAATGTTGACCATTTTGGACCGTGGCGACGATGACATACGCCCTCCGATTCGTTCTTTGGCTCTGAGAAGACTGCTAGCCACCCGTAGCTCCTTGCATTTAGCTCCCTGCTGGAAAAACCAGCATGGATCAGCATGATTTCCATGCTGGTTAGTGCTGGTTTTGTGCTGGTTTAGCTGGTGGACCAGCATAATGAAGTTGGTCCACCAGCAAGGTCCCATTAATTATGCTGGCCTACCAGCATAGTCTTGCTGGTGAAGTTGCTGATGAAGCTGGTCACCATCATCCCAGTACCAGCATGGGAGCAACTCGGCAACTTGGCTCGGTCTTTCCCAGCTTTCTTAGGCACTGTGATACATTGTGCCAACACAATGAAGCACAGCCTAAAGGGCAACCCCAAAGAAAATAGTGTTAAACTCCTGTGTTATAAAGATAAAACGGAGGAGAAGGCACAAAGTACCAGCAAAACATGTCTACATTCCTGTGCATGAACGCTCTGTGCCAGTCTCTCAGTTTTAATTCAGAAGTATCTTGCTGGACTGCATTGAAATCTGGATAAAAAAAATACTTAATGAAGTAACTTGCTACATTCAGCTTTCCCTACTCATCAACCTAGTGATGTAAGACTAATTGTAATAGAAAACATCAAGATATATATGCGCTGCCCTTTCCTGGTACCCGATGTCTCCACTAGTTGTGGCTGTAATTTAAACCTATTGTGAATTTTGAGTTTCCATTTTGACTCTCTGAGCCTGCTGAAGTGGCTCAGTCTTACAGTGCTACAGCAGCAGATTGATTTTACTATGTGAAGTCAGCAGTTATAATTTAGTTTGCTAACCATATGAAACACTGTTTAGGGCTGTAAATATGAGCACACATATTTGCTGTGTCTCAACTCAGGGTCTGCATCCTTCAAAGGACCCTGCCTTTGCGGTCTTTGAAGGCGAGTCCTTTGGAGAGACCTTGTTAACCACGTCAACCGTTGTTAAATGGGATGCTCTAGTCTTTGGAGCATTTCCTGTTTGAGTCACCAGATGTTTTACCCTCATGTCACGATTTCTGATGCCCAGGCCCGCTTTACGACGATTTACGCCACAGGATGTTCCCATTTTCTCTCCTCTTTCTTCTTTTTCGGGCGTGCAAAGAATCTTGGGATATGTGAGGCCACGAAGGATAGTAGCGGTGCATCCTCCAGGAAGAGGGGAAAAAAAGGCCGCATTTGTGGGATGCCTTCGAATTGGGACAGTCTTCGCACGGCGTTGTGACGTAATTGGTTTTCAAATGCGGCCTACGAAGGATGCAGACCCTGGATTGAGGCACAGCAATTGTTTTATGCTACGTGTGTGAATTGAAATGCACTTTGACTCTCTCTCTACATATGAGCACACAGGTACCCAAACCACTAGTTTGATCCAACATCTGCTGGATCAAACTAGTGGCTGAACAAAACCGGAGCATGATTTGGACTCATTTTACAGCTGTTAATGAAAATGTTGCGAACTGTGGTGTGTATAAGGCTTTTTACTACTGTGGCAACATCACCCAAATATACACAAGAAATAGAACTTGGAGCTGCAGCAAAGGAGGGAGGAGGAAGGAAATGCCTCATCAGCACTTTAATGAAGTCTATTATAGGCTATAGACCTAATTATTTTGGTATTTCACTCAGGTGACTCTCCAAAAGTCCAGTGTTTTTGTTATTTGCCTTAAAAAACTATCCTGTTATTTAATAATACAAATGATCAGTATCAGCATCAATATCAATATCGTGATAGTGCCCTCAAATAACTTGATATCAGATCAAAACCAAATCTTGTGGTACTGCCCATCCCTGTAATATACATGATAGATACAGAGAGGTATCAAAAGTAATGTGGACATCATTTCTGGGACATTTTCCAAAAATAGTTCATCATTGATTTGAGCAACAGACAAAGAGATCAAAGGTTTACATGGTTTTTACACTCGACAGTGGATTTGTAGTACTTCTAATAGTTTTTGAGTTTGTTAAATAAAGAAATAGCAACAATCTAGGCAGAGGTGGGCAAGAGAGGGATTTGGAATGCCAGCATGAGGGAATTCCAGCACTGGCCTCTCTGTCACTTTGTTTTGCTTCAGTGGCCTGAGCATCTGGCAAGACGATGAAGTGCTTTCACCACAAAAGTCTTAATAAAATGGTGCAGCTCACAGCTGCTTATGATAACAGGGCGGTAAAAGCCATCAGAAAGAGCCCCTTTGTTTTCTCAGTGCTCGGCACAAGACAGCCGAACGTCACACAACTGACCCCTGATAGCTGCCTGTCTCCTGGGCCGAGCAATAAGATAAAGAGTCCCTTGAGAAAGCCATGTTGAAAAAAGAACAACAGTAGCTCCTGGAATGCCTTCTCATTCCCTGGAGATCGAATATGTTTCATTCTTTTAGAAACAGTACCGTACAGGAGTGTGTCTGATATTAGGCAGTTTCAAATACTTTTCATTCAAGGTCATTTTGAGTTTCAAAGTAGCCACTATTCTCTGGAAGAATCAGAACAGAGGGTGTCCTTCCAGTATTCAGAAAGATTTCGAGAGTACAAGCAAGACAAGTATTTTTTCAGCCTGCTTCACTGCAGCATTATTATCCTTTACCTATAATCTTGTTTAGTTTGGCCACTGCACTGTTTGATTGTGTGTTGTATTCCCCTTCCTGACAGAAAAAATACTTTGCAAATCTATTTCACGAGCCAGCTGCAAAGGAGGGGGACGAGTAGAGCTGCTATAAATGTGCATTTCCTGACTGTGCTTTGGGGCCTGTAAGTTCCATTCATAGGGGATCTATTTATTTTCGACTCACAGCCTTTGTGTCCTCATATCTTCCGAACACCATGCATTGTGTTTGGTGTCGTCATCCTTGTTGTGTTGCAATGCCAATCAAAACTGCCACCAACCTCTGAAAGTACCTGTAACTTGGTGGAACAGTGAGAACAAAAGTAGAATCCAGTACATCCATGTTAAGCTACATTGCATTGAGGTCGTGCAGTGCAAATGGGCTGTTTGTTTTCCAGCATTCAGCATTCTCCTTGGGTTTGCCACTGCAAGAGACCCTGGTGACACATAGCCATTATTGATAAAAATCTGAAGAAAAATTTTATTAAGATATTGTTGTTTTCTTTTTTTAAATACCAAGGACGTGCACGTCACCCGGATCGGCGTCACCGGGGCCCCACCCTGGAGCCAGGCCTGGGGTTGGGGCTCGCAGGCGAGCGCCTGGTGGCCGGGTCTCTGCCCACGGGACCCGGCCGGGCGCAGCCCGATCGAGCAACGTGGGCCCGCCCTCCCGTGGGTTCACCACTCGCGGAAGGGTTCAGAAGGGGCCGGTGCAGAGGGATATGGGTGGCGGTCGTGGGCGGGGGCCCCGGCGGCCCAATCCCCGGATGGTGACTCTAGCCATGGGGACATGGAATGTCACCTCACTGGGCGGGAAAGAGCCCGAGCTGGTGCGGGAGGTTGAGCGGTACCGGCTAGAAATAGTCGGGCTCACCTCCACGCACAGCCTGGGCTCTGGAACCCAACTACTTGAGAGAGGCTGGACTCTCTTCTACTCTGGAGTTGCCCGCAGCGAGAGGCGGCGAGCTGGTGTGGGCTTGCTTATAGCCCCCCAGCTCAGCCGCCATGTGTTGGAGTTCTCCCCGGTGAACGAGAGGGTCGTTTCCCTGCGCCTTCGGGTCGGGGATAGGACTCTCACCGTTGTCTCGGCTTATGGGCCGAACAGCGGTGCAGAGTACCCGGCCTTCTTGGAGTCCCTGGGAGGGGTACTGGAGAGTGCTCCAACCGGGGACTTCGTCGTTCTCCTGGTGGACTTCAACGCCCACGTGGGCGATGACAGTGTTACCTGGAGGGGTGTGATTGGGAGGAACGGCCTCCCCGATCTGAACCCGAGTGGTGTTTTGTTACTGGACTTCTGTGCTAGTCACGGTTTGTCCATAACGAACACCATGTTCAAGCATAAGGGTGTCCATATGTGCACGTGGCACCAGGACACCCTAGGCCGGAGATCAATGATCGACTTTGTGGTCGTGTCATCTGACCTCCGGCCGTATGTCTTGGACACTCGAGTGAAGAGAGGGGCTGAGCTGTCAACTGATCACCACCTGGTGGTGAGTTGGATATGCTGGCGGGGGAGGAAGCTGGACAGACCTGGCAGGCCCAAACGTATCGTGAGGGTCTGCTGGGAACGTCTGGCAGAACCCTCTGCCAGGGAGATCTTTAACTCCCACCTCCGGGAGAGCTTTGACCAGATCCCGAGGGAGGCTGGGGACATTGAGTCCGAATGGACCATGTTCTCCACCTCCATTGTTGACGCGGCTGTCCGGAGCTGTGGCCGTAAGGTCTCCGGTGCCTGTCGCGGCGGCAATCCCTGAACCCGGTGCTGGACCCCGAAGTAAGGGTTGCTGTCAAGCTGAAGAAGGAGTCCTACCGGGCCTGGCTGGCCCGGGGGACTCCTGAGGCAGCTGACGAGTACCGGCAGGCCAAGCGTGCGGCAGCACGGGCAGTCTCGGAAGCAAAAACTCGGGTCTGGGAAGAGTTCGGGGAGGCCATGGAGGAGGACTACCGGTCGGCCTCAAAGAAATTCTGGCAAACCATCCGGCGCCTCAGGAGGGGGAAGCAGTCCTCCACCAACACTGTTTACAGTGGAGGTGGGGAGCTGTTGACCTCGACTGGGGACATTGTCGGGCGGTGGAAGGAATACTTCGAGGATCTCCTCAATCCCATTGACACGCCTTCCATAGAGGAAGCAGAGGCTGGGGATTAAGAGGTTGACCCATCCATCACCCAAGGCGAAGTCACTGATGTAGTCCGTAAGCTCCTCAGTGGCAAAGCACCGGGGGTGGAAGAGATCCGCCCTGAGTACCTCAAGTCTCTGGATGTTGTGGGGCCGTCTTGGTTGACACGTCTCTGCAGCATCACGTGGCAGTCGGGGACAGTGCCTCTGGACTGGCAGACCGGGGTGGTGGTCCCCCTATTTAAAAAGGGGGACCGGAGGGTGTGTTCCAACTATCGGGGGATCACACTCCTCAGCCTCCCCGGGAAAGTCTATTCCAGGGTACTGGAGAGGAGAATTCGGCCGATAGTCGAACCTCGGATCCAGGAGGAACAATGCGGTTTTCGTCCTGGCCGTGGAACACTGGACCAGCTCTATACCCTCCGCAGGGTGCTCGAGGGTTCATGGGAGTTTGCCCAACCAGTCCACATGTGTTTTGTGGACTTGGAGAAGGCATTCGACCGTGTCCCTCGTGGCATACTGTGGGGGGTGCTCCGGGAGTACGGGGTCGGAGGCCCTCTGTTAAGGGCCGTGCGGTCCCTGTACTGCCGGAGCAGGAGCTTGGTTCGCATTGCCGGCAGTAAGTCAGACCTGTTCCCAGTGCATGTTGGACTCCGGCAGGGTTGCCCTTTGTCACCGGTTCTGTTCATTACTTTTATGGACAGAATTTCTAGGCGCAGCCACGGGCCGGAGGGGATCTGGTTCGGGAGCCAATGGATCTCATCTCTGCTTTTCGCGGATGATGTGGTCTTGTTGGCTCCTTCGAGCCGGGACCTCCAGCATGTCCTGGGGCGGTTTGCAGCCGAATGTGAAGCGGCTGGGATGAGAATCAGCACCTCCAAATCCGAGGCCATGGTTCTCGACCGGAAAAAGGTGGCCTGCTCCCTCCAGGTGGGAGGAGAGTTCCTGCCTCAAGTGGAGGAGTTCAAGTATCTTGGGGTCTTGTTCACGAGTGAGGGAAGGATGGAGCGTGAGATTGACAGACGGATCGGTGCAGCGGCCGCAGTAATGCGGTCGTTGTATCGGTCTGTCGTGGTGAAGAGAGAGCTGAGCCGAAAGGCGAAGCTCTCGATTTACCAGTCAATCTACGTTCCGACCCTCACCTATGGCCATGAACTTTGGGTCATGACCGAAAGAATAAGATCCCGGATACAAGCGGCCGAAATGAGTTTCCTCCGCTGGGTGGCAGGGCGCTCCCTTAGAGATAGGGTGAAGAGCTCTGTCACCCGGGAGGAGCTCAGAGTAGAGCCGCTGCTCCTCTACATCGAGAGGAGCCAGCTGAGGTGGCTCGGGCATCTGTTTCGAATGCCCCCGGGACGCCTCCCTCGGGAGGTGTTCCTGGCATGTCCCTCCGGGAGGAGACCCCGAGGAAGACCCAGGACACGCTGGTGTGACTATGTCACTCAGCTGGCCTGGGAACGCCTTGGGGTCCTCCCGGAAGAGCTGGAGGCAGTATCCGGGGAGAGGGAAGTCTGGGTGTCCCTGCTCAGGCAGCTGCCCCCGCGACCCGGCCCCGGATAAGCGGATGAAAATGGATGGATGGATGGATGTTTTCTTTTTGCATCTTGGTTTTACACCTTGAGAAAGGAAGTATATTATAATACATATAAATCGAATGGAGTGACATTAAATGTTTGTTTCTGTTCCCCATTATAGGGGATATGCGCACATATTTGACTTAGGTGGGGACATTATGGAGGTACTGTGTCAGGTAAGAGAGGACAAGACATTTAGATATTTTTAGACACAGAGCTGCACAGACTCCTACAAAGCTGCTATTGTTCCTACTGTCTGAAGGCTTGCTGGCCCACAGAGGGATGGTATTGTTTTATCATGTAATGCTACCAGTGATCTGTTCAACGATAACACCCTATATTTGGTTAAGTAAGACAGAAGTATATCACAGCCACTATTAGGTCACCTCAGCTCAGTGTAATGTTTGACTGAGTCCTGCTGAGAACAAATGGAGGCGAAAACAGAAACCACCTCTTTTGAGAAAGCATTTCGGGGGGAAAAGAAGAAAGGAAAGGGGAAAATTCCTTTTGCAAACTGATACAGAGCTCAGCAGAGACGCTTGACAAGGTTCTCCTTTCAGAATTTTCTGATGCTTTTATATTTTGCTATATGCCTGGGTGACAAATCAAATATGCATGCATAAAAAATACAGTGCCTCCAAGCTAAGCACACACACACATATGCACAGCTATCCTCTGAAAGGTAACACCCTGGCACCGTGCCAGTGTGGGTTGAATGACCTGAATGAGCTTGCAGGTGATTATTATTAGATGATACTTACTTTCCACAGTGGGGGAAAAAAAGCATTGCTAGTTTGTGATTGTCTTCCACTTCCCACAGAAGCATATTTGATTTAGTGTGAAAAAATACCTTAAAGGGATAGTTCGGGTTTTTTGAAGTGGGGTCATATAAAGTACAAAGTACTGTTGCCCAGTTACGCTAGTGCGTAGGGATACGGGGGTTCTGCGGTTGAGAAAATGTAGTGCCAAAAGAAAGCGCGGTCTGACGGCGATGTAAAGCGGTGTGAATTTTACCTATACAACGTACACTTGAGCTGATGTAAAAAAAATTAGGTGAGCCTTGTTTTAGGTGGTTAATTTTGCTTTTTTGCTGGACCCCATTCACTGCAGTACAAAGCTGAGCATCTGGGCTTGAGCTGCCCTCTACTTCTCCAAACTGAGGCTGCACTGATCGGTGATTACGGTAGGAAAAAGACCGACTATAGATATGTACTTTTTATGACCCCACTTCAAAAAACCCGAACTATCCCTTTAACATAATTATGTGATAAAACTGAAATGAGGAGAACATTTTTCAGGATTCTTCAGGATATTTTGTTCCTCCATCGCAACTTTAAAAGATGAACTGATGAATAAAAATAATTACCACAGTAACTGTGGAGAACATAATGAATTAATGTTATTAGCCTGGCCATGCAGAATACATCAATCTAGTTTTGTGATGGTGATATCAACAGCTGAAATTTGACAATGAACTACTCTAAATCAAAGCCTACACAGTAGGCGAGGGGCTGGCAGTCACCCTGTTTTTAGTAGCAGTGTTTTGACAGGACCTTAGTCGCTGCAGTACAGAGCCCCTGTAGGGCCGCATGGCAGAAAAAAAATGGATGTTGAAATTTGTGGGAAAGGACTCATAAACTTTGAAAGGTTTTGTAAATTTTGTAAATGTTGCCCTCTTCTCATTGATCAACACAGCACAGCTACTGACAGTCCTATCTTTCTACATGGAGTTGGTTATCAATAAACAATAAAGATTTTAACAACTCCGTTTGGCAACATTTGAGCAAAGTGCTCTATTTAACTGGAAGAGGAGGAGTGCTGCGTCTTTATGTGCGTAATGTGGTGCACGGATCTCAGTCCTCTGATTGGATCGGATGTAATGATGTATACCTTCTTAGTTATAATGTGTTCATTAGTGTGAGGAGGCGGTCACTCTGGGGGCAGCACCCCACTGGCTGACCTAGGTAAACCAAAAAAAAAACCCACTGAAACTCTTAAATAATCTGATAAAAAATCATTTTAATAGTTTTGTGAAAATGTCATTTATTAGTGAGTGATATACAATCACTAGCACTATGGTCAAGCAGTGGAAGGAGTACTTTGAGGAGTATCTTAAGCCAATCCAATCCAATCCAACTTTATTTGTTAAGCGCTTTAAAAACAACCAAAGTTGGCCAAAGTGCTGTACAGAAAAAATAAATAAGACATCACAAACAGAAAGACATAATTGCTCACATAGCGCGCAAAATCCAAAAAAGCCAACTAACATGTCCTCTGTAGAGGAGTCTGAAGTCTGAAGACTCGGGGGAAAACTCGTTCATATCCCTTGCAGAGGACCAGCTTTTTAACCTTGCAGGCTTGCTGAGGGGTCAAAAGAGTGAGCCCATTCAGTTGTCATGTGTTTTATGGACTGGGAGAAGACTACGACCATTCTGCCTGGGGAATACTGTGGAGGGCGCATTGGGAGGATGGGGTACCACAGCCATTGCTACAAGCTATCAGGTCCCTATATAACCAAAGTGAGAGCCGTGTCCATGTACTCTGTACAAGTTCAAACATGTTTCCGGTGAGGTTGCTCCTTGTTGCTGATCCTAGTTTGTGATAATCATCGACAGGATCTCAATGCACAGCTGTGGTGAGGATGGTGTTCGGTTTAGGAGCCACAGAATTGTTTCTCTGCTCTTTGCACATGATGTGGTTCTGCTAGCTCCTTCAGTCCGTAACCTCTAGCTGGGAAGTGGTTGGTTGGTGAGCCCCTGACACAAGCAAATTAGTTTAAGTATGTCAGGGTCCTGTTCGTGAATAATGGTAAAGTGGTGCGTGAGATGGACAAGTGACTGTTACGAGTCCCGGTCACTCTAAGATTCAAATTCAAACAGCTAAAGGATATCATCCTAAAAGATATGCAAAGGGAAATAAAGATAATGACACGTTTTTTGTCCTCAACTTCTCAATTTACAGATGTAATAGATGACATGTCAGTCACCA